>NC_081301.1:47547500-48187500 GCF_030435805.1 Mustela lutreola
TTTCCTGCTTTGTCGAAGATTAGTTGACCATAGAGTTGAGGGTCTATTTCTGGGCTTTCTATTCTGTTCCATTGATCTATGTGTCTGTTTTTGTGCCAGTACCATGCTGTCTTGATGATGACAGCTTTGTAATAGAGCTTGAAGTCCGGAATTGTGATGCCACCAACTTTGGCTTTCTTTTTCAATATCCCTTTGGCTATTCGAGGTCTTTTCTGGTTCCATATAAATTTTAGAATTATTTGTTCCATTTCTTTGAAAAAGATGGATGGTACTTTGATAGGAATTGCATTAAATGTGTAGATTGCTTTAGGTAGCATAGACATTTTCACAATATTTATTCTTCCAATCCAGGAGCATGGAACATTTTTCCATTTCTTTGTGTCTTCCTCAATTTCTTTCATGAGTACTTTATAGTTTTCTGAGTATAGATTCTGTGTCTCTTTGGTTAGGTTTATTCCTAGGTATCTTATGGTTTGGGGTGCAATTGTAAATGGGATGGACTCCTTAATTTCTCTTTCTTCTGTCTTATTGTTGGTGTAGAGAAATGCAACTGATTTCTGTGCATTGATTTTATATCCTGACACTTTACTGAATTCTTGTACAAGTTCTAGCAGTTTTGGAGTGGAGTCTTTTGGGTTTTCCACATATAGTATATCATCTGCGAAGAGTGATAATTTGACTTCTTCTTTGATCTGGCAACATTCTTAACACCAATGTCACCCACTGGCTATAGGTATTAAGTAGAAGATCTACATGAAAGCAACTTACACATGGTCCAGAGAATGGTGAAGTTCATGGAACTGTTCATTTGTCTTCACTCTCATGACTTTACTTGCAGTCTTAACAAACAATATTATTTATTTGATATTTTTCACAGTTATTTTGATTGAGTCTTCAAGGTCAAGGTAAAGTACTTTAATGCAGCAATTTTGGAGAAAGTTCCCTCGCCAGTTTTTATTGTGTCTTTTTCTCAACAAATTACAAAACCTAGCCTTCAGGTGTACATATCAGATTTTTGTGAAGAGAGCATTTACTAAAATATAAACACAGAATGATTAAAATCTTTGGCACTTGCTTTTCAGCATATTATGTGTAAATAAAAACTCCTCACATCTGCCAAAATCTCTCCAGAGTTTAAAAGATTTGGGCTGGTTTTCTCTTTTATTTTAAGGCCAGAGGTGGAGGATTACATTATCTAAAACAACAGGAAATGATTCAGATCAGAACCATCTCTGATTGCTAAGGTTCAGGACCTTTTATCAAAAGGTGTTTCCTTTGTTGATTCATTTGTTCAAATATATATTAAGGATTGGTTATGTTGGTACTCTGTGCAAGGCGCTGAGATGAGCAGTTCATCTTCTCAGGGAATCTCTCATCTGGAAGGGAGAGAAAACATGTATTTAAGGAGCCATAATGCAAGGTTAACTTTGGTAAACACCACAAGGATGTTGAGGTAGAGTATTATGGGATATAAAGGAAGGAGAAATTGTTTTTTGTGGAGGAGAACGCTTCTGTGTACTTGGGTCCCTTGGCAGCTACGGTGCAAGTAAGTCACGTTGCATTCTAGTCATTGACTTTTCTGACTTTCTGGCTAGCCAATGAACTGGAGAGCAGAGACCAAGTCTTCTTCTTCCAAAGAAGCCAGGAAGGAAGAATGATTTCAGTGTTGTCTGTGCAGTTTAAATTAGTCACAGTCAGATGTTTTGGGATTTGGTAGGGATTGTGCACTCAGGTAGGAGCCTGGGGCTGGACTGCTTCCAGAATAGTCCAGGGTTTGCTGGACGACAGTGGCACAAAGTGCCAGGGAAGGCGAGATTGGGGCACCAGTCAGCCTTGCTCAGTGAAGAAAGAAAATGCCATTCTTCTCCCTTAGCCTCTGGCTCAAAGTTAGTGGTAGTGACATGGGGCCCGAATTCAGGCATGTAGGTGTGAAAATGCTTGAATGGGTGATGAGTATTTAGGAGGCCAAGTGTTGTGGGGAGCACTGGGTGTTATACACAACTAATGAACTGTTGAACACTACATCAAAAACGAATGATGCATTACTATATGTTGACTAACTGAACGTAAAAAAAAAATTTTTTTTTTTAAGTGAAAAGCAGTAGAATAAAGAACACACTCAAGAGTAATCACTTAGATGGGGTGCCTGGGTGGCTCAGTGGGTTAAAGTTTCTGCCTTTGGTTCAGGTCATGGTCCCAGGGTCCTGAGACCGAGCCCCGCATCGGGCTCTCTGCTTCATGGGGAGCCTGCTTCCTCCTCTCTCTCTACCTGCCTCCCTCTCTGCCTACTTGAGATCTCTGTCTGTCAAATAAATAAATAAAATCTTTTTTTTAAAAAAAGTAATCACTTAGAGGATAGTTTCCTTTTTCTCCCAAACCTTCTGAATGCATAGTCTTCTAAAAGGGTAAGGACTAATTCTAAAATTTTCCGAAATTCTAGAGAGGTAATATTATAGAAGAGTAATTTGGGGGAAGTTTGGACTAATTCCTTTTGTCTGGCAGGTGAGATATTGATCTAAGATGGTGCTGTAAGAATTCAGTCGTGAAAAATTTCTAACCCTGGGGGAATAGCATTTCTCTACACATTCCTCCTTTCCACTGTAAATTTATTTTAAGCACAAGCAGTTGCCCCAATGCACAATGCTTTCCAGAGTACAAGGAAGTTGTACATAGAAGAATGCTATATTTTCTATGGGAGAGATTTAGTTGAGTTAAGTGTCTCTCAGAAGAAGGGTCTTGGACTGCCTGCATCAGAATCACTTAGCAAGTGGGTTAAAAGGCAGATTCATCATGCCCATCTCAGACCTAGTTAATCAGAATCTTTGGGAGAACGGTCTGGGAATCTGCATTTTAAACACACCCACGTTTGACTCTGGTGTCCACTAAAATGTATGAACCACTGCTACATTCTATAGCCTTTATGAACCAAGGAGGGCCTCTCCTTGTGTCTGAAGATAAAACTATTAAACTCATGTTTTCTAAGGCCTTCTTCTGCTGTTAGCCTGGACCAAGGAGATTGAGGAAGTGGGTGAGAGGCCAAAAGAGACAAAACAGGCATCAAAGTCTCGCACACAGAGCTGAGGGAGTCACTTCAGGGGCTAAATACAGGGTCAGAACAAGCTGGAAATCATAATTTAGTCAAAAAGAGGAAGGTGCCATTGCCAAATGGCTAATCAATGCCTGTGGTTAAAAATCTAAGTTAAAAATGAGGCATCAGGGGCACCTGAGTGACTAAGTCATTGGGCGTCTGCCTCGGGCTCGGGTCAGATCCCAGGGTCCAGGGATGGACCCCTGCATCGGGCTCCCTGCTCAGCAGGAAGCCTGCTTCTTCCTCTCTCGCTCCCTATGCTTGTGTTCCCTCTCTTGCTGTCTCTCTCTCTCTCTCAAATAAATAAATAAAATCTTAAAAAAAACAAAAATGAGACATCAGCCTGCAAAACTTAAGGAGGGCCAGGAGAGTCGGGGAAGCTGAAGACCAGATCTGGGTCAACAACGATATGCAAGATCCAACTACAGGAGGCTAACGTTTGCCTCAGCCAATGGCCTTTAAATGCTTTCTATAATAATAGAAACCACAACCCAAATTGGGCCAGACTGAGACTCATAAACAATGAAGACAGAGGTGAAGTAGAAAATTTGAGCATATGGTGATATGCAGACATTATTTCCCTGCCAAAAAACAACATAAACGTGTGTCAACTATACTCAGAAAAAAGTTATTTAATTTTTTTTTTAAGATTTTATTTATTTATTTGTCAGGGATAGAGGGAGAGAGAGCGAGCGAGCACAGGCAGACAGAGAGGCTGGCAGAGGCAGAGGCAGAGGGAGAAGCAGGCTCCCTGCCGAGCAAGGAGCCTGATGTGGGACTCCATCCCAGGACGCTGGGATCATTACCTGAGCCGAAGGCAGACGCTTAACCAACTGAGTCACCCAGGCGTCCCAGAAAAAAGTTATTAAAAAGAAAAAGAAAAAGAACAACATCCAGTTTGAGTTCCCAAATGCTGCAGAATTGCTTCACCAATAAGGATAGTTAACTTTTTCTAGGTATGTCTCTGTACCAGGCACAATTTGAAATATCTTGCAAGTATTATCTCATTTAAACCTCACACCCACACTCTGAAATTGTTATCATTGACAATGGCTGTTCTACAGACAAAAGAACTGAGATAAAGAGAGGTAAGCCACTTGCTCAGTGCCAAAGCTGGGATTTAAACCCAAGCAGTGTTGATCTAGAATCTGAATTCTTAATCACCATTTCATGCTATCTGCTGCCAAGTAGATATTTCTATAAGATCAAACTCTCAGTTGCAATGAACTATTGACTCAGTCATTATGGTCACTGTTACAATGTCTATAAAATGAGGGAGTGAATTTATAAGTCCTCTATACAGCATGATATACCATTAATGCTTAAAATGCATACCCTGTCCTGTGTATGAATGCTCACATTTGACATCACAGATAGCAGATCTGTGGTATGATGTAGTTTTCACAAAAAGCAATGCCAACAGAATTTTCAAGATAAATAGGTAACCAAAGAATATCCAGAGATCCAACTCTGTGTGTGTGTGTGTGTGTGTGTGTGTGTGTGTGTGTAATTGACCTCTAACTCTTTTGTTCTGCATGCATTTTTCTTCATTCATTTTTGGCTCAGGTTATGTAGACTTGTTCAAACATTTTTTTTTCAAATGTACTTTGTGCACGTACACAGAAGAAGCTATTTCTTTTATCTCACATCTCTAGAGTTTGTCTTCCTGCCTGAGGCTCTGAGGCACACCATGGCCACCGGGAAAGGGGGAAACAAAAAAAGCCAGCTCAGGGGTGATTAAGAAAGTCTTGGGATTACAAAATGAAATGGAGGTACCTCTGAACTGAATGAAAAGAAACAAACAGAACAATATTTCCTAAAGGTTTTATCATGATTTTATGATACCCAGACTTTTCTTTGCATTTACAGGTCATTTTTTTCTTCTTAATGTCCAGCGTTCAAGGATGTCCCTGGGAAAGTCTAATCTTTCCAAATGCACTGACAGTTGTTAATTACCAGTCTATAGTTATCTGTAACTAAAAGTCTCTTCTTCCCCACGCAGAGTTGAAGCCCCTTTTAAAATAGCAGCAGCTGAAACCACACACACACACACACACACACACACACACACAATCCAAATACATTAATAAAATAAACTTCTGGCTTATTTGGTAAGTTATAGGAAATAATAATGTGTAAGAAGGAACCAAGATATAATTCATTAGATTAAAGATATTCTTAGGTATCTCTTCCTATAACCTACAAAACAAAACAAAAAAGTGTTCTGAACACTATGGGAAGTGTTCTCATAAGGATATCAGATAAATAATGTGGACTGGCTTAGCCTTTTAAAACTTAGTTTATGCAACATTTTTAAACCTTTCTTGGCCACTATTTTTACTCTTTACTATTAAAAACACCTCTCGATATTACCAATTACAAGTTGTGAAGGAAAGATGTGAATTAAGGGAAGAAGAGTTAACACTACTTTTTATATTCAGAATAAGCTGAAACTAAGGGAACAAAGTGAGAAAGGTAAAAATAAATAGTTAGTAGACTATAGAAAGCAAAAATTTTTATGTGAATCACATTACTGCTACTCTTTAGAATATGTTAGAATCAGTTTGAAATTACATAGCGCTCTTTCTAGATCATTTGGAGTCATTTTCCCCTCAGAAATAGCCACTGTGCTGAATTCTGATGGTATCATGCAATTCTGCTTGCACACACATGACACATTCCATGTGTGTATGCTGCAAACCCTATGAGGGTGCAAAATGGGGTGGGTAGGAAATGATAGTGGTTTCGGTCTTGATGCACAAAGAGGTTATTACCTTAAAAATGTGATCAGTAATGGTGATATTATTTGTGCAAGTGTTTATTTTGGCTTTTATTTATAAAAGGACAAGGATCTAGCAAATGCCTCTCAAAGGGCATGCATGGCCTTTACTCAGAAAATGCCAGGGCCAAAGATTTCTATCACTTTACGGGCTTCTCTTTCAAATGTCCTACAACCTGGCCTAGAGAAAATGCACTTGCTGTGGGCAGTGATGGAATGCTTTGTGGAAGGTTTGGAAATATTCAAATTAATCAAAACACATCTATACCATCCTGAGATTTTTTTCCTTTTTCTATTCTTTGTTTTTCCTTTTTTTCATCTCCTCTTTTCTTTTTCCTTTTCTCTTTTCCTTATTTTTCTTTTCTTTTTAATTTTCCTATTCTGCCTTACCTCTTGAATCTCTGAGACTTGTAAACCAGACTTTTAATAATGATGTGTCTACCCATCAGACTGCACAAACAGCTCCCAGATGGTCATGTACACAGCTGAGTGAGGAGAACCAGAGGGTTTAAAGCATAATGGTAACAACAGTACATTCTACAGTTCACTTAAGCTGTAGCTTTTAATTAAATATTTGTAGTGTCATTTGGAAGTACAAACACTCACCTGATGTTTAAGTGGTTAGTTTTTTCAGGAAGAAAAGCCTCAGTTGAAATTATTTAATGTGTCTGAGTCAAGTCTATTTTTAGAAATAATGAACAAAAATGTTCTGAAATCTAGTTGATCTGAGGTTCTTAAAAAAATTAGGAAATTAAGAGTTATGGAAGATATGTACAAATCAAGAGATATGGAAGGCAGATCTTTATTTCTCTTATAAGTATCCTTCAAATTAAATTTTTATCCTAGTTTAAGAAAATAGTTCCCTCCCCCTTTTTTGAAAAAAAGTCAGTGACTTCTATGCCAGCAGTTAGCATTTTGTAGGTGATAAAACATAAGATCCTATTCTACTAAGTAAAACAAATCAGGTAGGTGAGAGATGATGTCCTCTCCTGCCATTCTTCTCTAAAACTTACTTTCTCAGTTTTGCTAAGCCTTAAGACTACACATCCTGAAAATCAAAAGTAATTATGCAAGAAAAATGTGAATCATAAGACCACGAAAACAAATTCATAAAAGTTTATTTTACTTCCTCTTAAAGGTAGTGTCATTCCAAGAAACTTGAATTTATGAATATTTCACAGAGAGTTATGTGGTCAGTAATCTGCCCTGCGCAGGAAAGGTGAATCAGCAGTTCTTCTGGGACCAAATGATTTACTCTTGTTATTCGTATTTTCTTTTTCAGAATACCTAGTCAGTATCACACACACATAAACCATTTCTTCTGACGATAAACGGTACAATGGTACCGTTTGAGAACCCGTCTGTAGACTCTGTTGACTTAATACGTATTTTCCCTGATTCTCCTGGATTATCCCATTTGTGGAGTTGAGCTCACCCATACCACAGTGCCAAGGGGTCACTGTAATTATTTCTTGTTTCCAGGGAAATCTTGGTTTAGCACAGTAAAATAGCTGTAGGCCTAGTGGTAAAATTACATCTATGAATATTTCTCAATGTTTACTCGTGATGTTCCAGGACTGCTTTATCAGTGCAGGAAGAGAGTTTTATTATTATCTCTGTGACCAGTATTTTCTATAAGATACATTTGATTCTTGAGAACGTTTGGAGCACCTGGGTGGCTTAGTCAGTTAAGTGTTTGCCTTTGGTTCAAGTCCGCTCAGGTCATGATCTCAAGGTCCTGAGATCAAGCCTGGCATTGCATCGGGCTTCCTGCTCAGCAGGGAGTCTGCTTCTCCCTCTCTCAGCTCATGCTCTCTCTCTGTCTCTCTCACATAAATAAATAAAATCTTTTTTTAAAAATTTATTTATTTGACAGAGAGAGATCACAAATAAGCAGAGAGGCAGGCAGAGAGAGAAAGGAGGAAGCAGGCTCTCTGCAGAGAGCCCGATGTGGGGCTCGATCCCAGGACCCTGGGATCATGACCTGAGCCGAAGGCAGAGGCTTTAACCCACTGAGCCACCCAGGCACCCCAATAAATAAAATCTTAAAAAAAAAAAGGAAAAGAAAAAAGAGAACGTTTGTTGAATAAATGAATAATATGCAAAATTCAACCACCACTTATTTTTCCGCTCAGATATTATCTTGGCATGCTATTGGGGTTAATGCCAATGTGGGATATCTGCACGAAGAGGCACATCGGTTTTTTTCTCAGGAACTACAGAGTCTTTCCTGCTTGAGACAGGAGAAGCAGGGTAGAGAACAGCAGCATTAACCCAGCATCTCCCAGGTGCTGCGGCTCGGTACTTTGCATACACTATAGTGTGTGGTCCAACAGAAACACCGAGAAAAGAACACTAGTATCCCCCTTTTACAGGTGAGAAAATAGGGTTAGAAGGATGTGATTCTGAAATCCTTCCAAAGGAAAACTGGGTTAAGATTAGAATGTAAACAAAATTTATAACATAAGTTATATCATCTGATGGTGGCTGAGAGGTTACCATGTAATGGAAGAAAGAGTTATATGAATCTTATTAATTTCTCCTGTTGGATGAAATACACACACACGCATAAACACACACACACACACACACACGAATTGGAAGGCAAGTCTTGGAATTCAGTCTTTACAGGTCCCAACTCATACCCTTAATTATATTTTTAAGTCCTTCATTTTATTACAGAAATAAGACTCTTCCTGACTTACTTCTAACTGCATTTGAAAGGATTTATATAAGATTCATTTAGAGTGAAGCCCATGAAAACTTCCTTTTCACTTGACTTTTTAAGTCAGATGAAACTGAAAGAGAAAGTAAATCAGATAAGAAAACTTTTGTATTTTTTGCTATAGTCTAAGCACTTTAAATGATATGTGTAAAGAAGGGGCTGTGTTTTTTAATCTGTATTTGTTTAATCACAGAAATAATTTAAAGTTCCAAGTATATTGGGATGAATACTTATAAAAACCATGACAAATTGAGGATTTAAATTCTTATACAGAAAAGGATTACACAAATTTATAAGAAAATCTGTAAGACCACCATGTAAACACAGGAAAAGGGTAACTACATTTTACACAAAAGGAAATATAAGAGGTTCAAACATTTTTAAATCTTTAACCCTGCTGGTAATTGAAAATGAAAATGAAGAGAACAGCTTAATTCTAGTTTCTCCTATCAATCAGCATGGTTTGTTACTTTAGAATTCACAATGCAAGTAGAAGTGTAAATTTTAATTAGCCAAAAATTTTGTGGAACAATTTGCAAATACATATCAAAAAAGCTTTGAATATGCTTCTAGGGTTCTACTCTGAGGAAATATTCTGAAATGCAAGCAAATATTTAAATATAAAGATATACTTTATAAAAGAAAAAAAAAAGCCTTAAACGTCCTCAAATAAGAAGGACATATGAAGACCATTTAGTGACCCTGGAAATAAGATTCTTATGACCTAACAATAATGAGGAAAAACCAGGCTATAATATTACATTATAGTTAAGCCCAAACATAGAAAGTATAGAGAATTGAATTTAGATATATAAATATCAGTGATAATCTCTGGGTTATTTTTTCTATTGGTTTTGCTCTAGTTTTCTGTGTTTACAAGTTTATTTTTATAATTCAAAAAAAATTAATAGAAGAAAGGAGGAAAAAACAGAATGAAAAAAGTCCTTTAAACATATAGGCTGGGGGCGCCTGGGTGGCTCAGTTAGTTAAGCATCTGCCTTGAGCTCTGGTCATGATCCCAGAGTCGTGGGATCGAGGCCCACATCAGGCTCCCTGCTCAGCGGGGAGCCTGCTTCTCCCTTGTCCTCTGCTGTTCCCCCTGCTTGTGCTCTCTCTCTCTCTTTTTCTCTATCAGAGAAAGAAATAAAATCTTGAACAAAAAAAAATATATATAGGCTGAAAAAGATGCAGAAAGAGCAGAGGAATTTATCCTGGACATCCTGGACCTGAAGTTCCTTTGCAGGCCACGTAGGGTCAAAAATCCAACCCAAACCAGGTATTGGTTTAGTTGACCACCGGGTCTGCATAATATGACACCATGACATAGTGATGATCCAAGGAAATGCGCTAGTGGGGAGCATTAGTCCAACGTCTAGAAGAAAGGAGGTGGTTGGCTCCGTCCACTCCGAACTCACCAGACCCCATCTGGAGCGTGAGGTAGTGCTGTGCTCCACACCTAAAGCAGAATGGTCAGTGACTGAAGTCTGTCCAGAAGACGGGGCCACAACAATAAAATGCACGGAAACCCTATGACTTCTCAGCTTAAAATCATCTCTGGTTTCTTATGACTCTCAGAATAAAGTCCTAAACCCTGTAAGACCACGCCTCATCTTATAAGATTTCCCCCTCTGCTCACAAAGTTCTAGTCACATGTTTCCATCCCTTGGGTCCGTCAAGCTCCTCCCCACTTCAGATGGATGGCAGGTACCGCCTCCCCAGCCTAGACCTGTCCCCAGGCCTCTACATTCATCCCCTCCACCTCGCCTTGTCTTTTCCACAAACACACTTTCTTGCCTGGCCAATTCTTGCTTTTTTCTTTCTTTCTTTCTTTTTTTTTTTTTTTTTTAAAGATTTTATTTATTTATTTGACAGAGAGAAATCACAAGTAGTTGGAGAGGCAGGCAGAGAGAGAGAGAGGAAAGCAGGCTCCCCGCTGAGCAGAGAGCCCGATGCGGGGCTCGATCCCAGGACCCTGAGATCATGACCTGAGCCGAAGGCAGCGGCTTAACCCACTGAGCCACCCAGGCGCCCCAATTCTTGCTTTTTTCAAGTCTCACATCAGATATTTCTTTCCTCGGGAATACTTTCTGACCTGCCACCTAGGAAAAGCGCCCATTACACACTCTTATTTTACCCTGCAGTTGTCTCTGGTTAGTTATCGTTCTTATGTTTGTTTTTCTCGTAAGGTAGCAAACCCTGTGAGGACAGTATTGGGTGCCTCATCATGTGTCCTTGTGCATCTGGACTGCTGTAACAATAATCATAGACTGGATGGCTTATAAACAACAGGAACTTTTTTCTTACAGCTGCGGAGGTTGGGAAGTCCAAGATCAAGGTGTTTGCAGTTTCAGAGTCTGATGAGAACCCTCTTACTTAGTAGATGGCCAGTCTCCTTGCTGTGTCTTCACGTGAATGAAAGGCTGAGGGAGCTCTCTGGGGTCTCTTTTATATGGGTATTAATCCCATTCATGAGGGCTCTACCAGTAACCTCCCCAGGGCCCATCTCCTAATACTATCAACACGAGGGGTTAGGATATTAACAAATGAATTTGGGGGGAAACACAAACATTCAGTAGATAGCATAATATATATCCAGAATTTAATGCAGTGTCTGGCGCATACTGTGGGCTATTTGTTGAATGAATGAATGAGTGAATGAATGAATGAATAAATTTTGTGAAGTCCATCTGTCTGTATGTTTTTATGACTACCCTTTACTTTTACACCTTAGTGTCTCCTCCATGCTTAGAAAATGGGATTCTTTTTTTGAGAGAGAGAGAGAGAGCGCACAAACAGGGCAGGGGGGTGGAGTGCAGAGGGAGAGAGAGAATCCTAAGCAGGGTCCATACTTAGCAGAGAACCCAACATAGGGCTTGATCTCACAACCCTGAGATCATGACTGAGCTGAAATCAAGAGTCAGATGCTTAACCCACTGAGTCACGCAGGCACCCCAAGAAAACGGGATTCTTAATCTGAAATAGGAGAAGACAAGTGGGAGAAGAGGGAATATGATAGCTCCCTATCATGTAGACATTCTGTACAACACCAGAGTGAGAACTAAGCTAGTTACAGTTTCAAATTCATAAGGAAGAACTTCTCAAAAATTAAATTAGTGCCTTGTGTGGTAATGAATTCTCTTTTATGAAGTGTGTACCAGTAATAATTTAATATAAGCATGGGTTGGAATTGTTGCAAAAGGGATTCTTATATTAGATAGTCAGATCTGATGACTTTTAGGATCACTTAAAAGTATATGATTCTGTGACCTAGCAATCTCTTTGCCTGCAGAGGCACTACATAAGGAGAAGATTGAAGACAAAACGGGGCATGGAGCTAAACAAAGAAAAGCTTGGGGAAGGAAAGGAAATGTAACACTGTCTCCAAACATTTGATCTCAATCATTTTGAACCTTCTCTGAGGATAGGGTTGGCAGGCCTCCCAGAGAAACCAAAACAAAGCAACCTAACAGGGCATCACAAAGGAAAGGGGACCTAAGCTGGGAGATGAGAAGATGAAAGCCCTGCCTTTAGACTCACTGAGGAGGGAGAGAGGGGGCGTGAATGGCAGGCTTTCTCTTCAGGGTCCCTTTCAAAGCCCTTAAAGGCACACCTCTGAAAGGAGCGTTCTCCACAGAGAGAGAGAGTAGTTCCCTGAATCCAGAAGTCTGGGCTTTAATGACCGCGCTGAAGGAACAGGATGAAATGTCAGGAGAACTGCTTTCGTGTCTTCATTCTCCTTAACGCAAACGTGTGTCATCATTCTGGAATGAGCAAGGCCTGTTCAACAAGCCTAGCTTTTATCGTCTCCTTTGTGTTTGCTTATTCACAGTTCAGAAATCATCCAATGGCCTTCTTACTCTCGAATCAAAAGAATGAACACTGCTGTGGAAAGAAAAACCAACTTCCATTGGTTTGTGAGAAAGACCCACCAGATGCCTCTGCTTGAGACCGAAAGAGGAAAATGAAGCTATGCTGTGTAGCTTTGCCTTAAGGTGGTGACATCTTCCAACTGTAACGTGGAGACTCCTCTTGAAATTGAGCTCAGCTTTTTTTTTTTTTTTTTTTGACTGCCACTAAAAATATTGAATACCTATTGTGTGCCGTGTTTCAGGCGATGTGCTGAGTGATTTGTACACATTATCTCCTGAGTCTTAAAAAACAGTCTGGAGAATGGGGTGCCTGGGTGGCTCCGTTGGTTAAGCGACTGCCTTCGGCTCGGGTCATCATCTCAGGGTTGTAGGATTGAGCCCCGTGTTAGGCTCCCTGCTCAGCGGTGAGTCTGTTTCTCCCTCTGCTCATCCCTTCAGCTCATGCTCTCTTTCTCAAACAAATAGTCAATAAAATCTTTTCTTGAAAAACAGTTTGGAAGTAGATGCGATTACAATCCCTATATCTGAAAACTGTGTGCTATTATTATAAGAATTGAAAAAGTGTGATAGTATCTGAATCAGGAAACATAATATTACATTTATTTTAACTTTATCATTAAAAATTTTAACCTACTACAAAGAAGAGAGTGTATTAAAGTCCTATCAGTCACCTCACATTTTACCATATTTCCTTCATCTATTTTCTCTTTGCTCCAGACACCAAGACTTTTAGTCTCTAAATGTTTTAGTATGCATCTCTAAAAATTAAACATATTTTCTTACATACTATTATCACTCTTAAAATAACGAACAATTTCTTATCCTCTCCTACCTAGTCTATACTCAGATTTCCCACATTGTGCCCAAGTTTACTATCAGATTTTCACAATTATTAAATTAAATTCCTCACAATAATGACACGGAGTTGTAAGAAAACTTGCTTCTACAAACAAAGCAAAAGTGGGAGGGATTTGGAAGCAGAGTGAAGCGGGATCGATACCTACTTGCCCTGGGTTTACCCCAGGCATTCTGGGAGCTCACCCTAAGTCACCAGCTCTACTCTCAGACCCCACCTGGATCTGAGCTCAGGTGAAAATCATGGCACAGGGCTTAAGAGCATGGACTCTGGAACCAGAGTCCAAATTCATTACCTATTAGCTGAGCATCCTTGGACCAGCTCATTTCTCCGTGCCTTAGTTTTATTATGTGTAAAAGAGGAATACAAACAGTATCTTCCTTAGAGAGTTATTAGAAGATCTAAATGATATAATATGAGAATTAAATGACATTGAAAAGTGTCAGGCAGTTAAGTGCTCAATAATATTATTGTCGTCATCATTACCATAGGCATTGGCTTTAGGTTAAAAACTGGTCCTTGGGGCACCTGTGTAGCTCAGTGGGTTAAAGCCTCTGCCTTTAGCTCAGGTTGTGATCCCAGGGTCCTGGGATAGAGCCCTGTATCGGGCTCTCTGCTTATTGGGAAGTCTGCTCCCCCCCACCCCCCGCCTGCGTCTCTGCCTACTTGTGATCTCTGTCAAATAAATAAATAAAATCTTAAAAATAAATAAATAAATAAATAACTGGTCCTACAGTTGTTCAGGATACAGGAATGATAGAAACTGAGAATGAGGATGATGGCTGGATTTCAATGACTTTGCACAATTTTTTTTTCCAAATTCCGTTTTTATACTGTCATATGATCCTTTCCACAAGAAGTTATTTTAAATCCCCCTGTTTAGAGGTGATAAAAACAAGCACCCAAGCAACCTACTGTCTTGAGCTAGTGTCCAGCCCCGTTGTGTGGCCCCCTCCATCCCAGCATCCACCTCTGGCCTCTGCAGAAGAGGGAACTTTTGGCCTTTCTAAGCCAAGGACCTCATGCACTTCATAACTACCACTTCTTTCCATCAGCTCTCCTCACTTATCTAAACCACCAACCTCAAGTCTCACTTCCTTTTGCTCTCTAGCCTTGTCTTTTTGCCCATCTACCAGTTCAGGTTCTCTTATTTGAACTTGGACCACCCTCTTCTGTCTTTTTCCTTATTGTGTTTCAACAAAGGCAAGTCATTCAACAAGCCATAGAGAACAACCTACTCTATGGTAGGCACCATGGCTAGCACTGAGAATACAGAAGTGAATAACAGGACATCTCTACTGCAAGGAGTGTGGGATCTAAGGATCTCACTGAAGTCTTCCATGATCTGCCAGCTTCCCAAGTATTGCTTATATGCTACTGGCTGGAGAGCTACTTGTCTGGTCTACTCTTGCTTTATAAGAGTGTCAGAGAAAGAGTCATAACAGTCTATATTATTGATCACCACTGGAAGAGTTATATTATACTGATTTGTGTAGTGGGGCGGCTATTTAAAAATTTCTTCCATTTAATCTACTAATATTTATGATTGTCATAAAAAATTTTTTTGACAGTGTTGTAGACTATTAAGCAGAATTGGAAGAGTAACAAAGAATTAAATTAGAACTGTTGCAAACCTACCAGTCACAAAGTAAAGGAAGCTTTCCAATTACATATATGGACTCCAATTCTGCAGAATTCCTATAAAAATTAATTATTTCTCTTTCCTCCCAACACATTTCTGAGCCCTCATGGGTTGGGCTGTTGTAAAAGTACTTCATGAGATTGGACAACTGTCCACGTTTTCAGCAAATGGAAAATTGAAGGCGATTCAAGATGAAGCTCTGTAAAGAGAAGGCCAGAGTACTAATTCTCTGAGCAAGCCTCAGAGAAGATTCTCAGTAAATAAATGCCCAGCTCATTGCATGTAACTGGTCTCCTCCATCCCCAGGTGCTTTCACTGAGATGCCACAGTCCAACTTCTCCTTCTTCCAACTCAGGAGGATGGTTCTGTGTACCTCTACTCAGCACTTTTTTTTAAAAAATGGAGAGTAAAACACGAGGCTCTTTGATTGAAGTTGTACCTAAAAAGCCTTAGTTAATTCCTGATATTTTGAGGCACAAGCCTCAAAATTAGAAAGGATGATTCAGAGTCATTAAGCAGGGATCTGAAAGAAGTACTAGGAACAAAGAGAGAACCCAAGTTCAGAGCCCGAGGAGTCCTATCATGGGGCAGGCAGGAGGTGCAGGGAACAGGAGGCTGGCCAGGAGCCCCCAAATTCTGACTTATAAAACCTATCTTGTGACAGACACAGGGCTATGCTTTAAGTAGGTACTATATCTTACAGTTCTCCAATGAGTCCAATATAGGCCAGCGAAGGGTAACTCAGAACTGTGCTCTATTGTTAACCTACTAGAAAGCCAGCATAGAGTTAGAGGACGCCCCTGATGACCCAGGAACTGGACTAAAACTCCGGACAACTTTGAGCTACTCACTTAACCTCTAGGGGACTTCATTTCCTCCTCTGTAAAGAGGAGATATTAACAGGCCCAACTTCATAGGATAATGTGAGCATTTAAAGACCATTCCATGTAAAGCACTCAACACATACTGAGAACTCAGTAAAGAGTAGCCATTTTGATCAGAGAGGCCTTTCCTAATACCTTTTATGAAATTTTCTGTCATTCTCTGAACCCTGAACCAGCTTTATTTTTCTTCCTAGATTCATCCCACTAAGCTTCGTAAATGTTATGTTTCTAGTTATTCTCCCTTAAACACAATGCAAGCTTTTGTTTCCTACTTATCCCCAGTATGTAAAAAATAAAAAAAAAAAAGTAGCAGAGATGTATAGTAAGTGCCCAGTGGCCATCTGGCAAGTGAATAGATGAACTTGTCAAGGTCCTACAGCTAATGAGAGCTGAGCTGAACAGGATTCCAGCTCAGGGCTGTTTGGCTCTTAGTTAAGCACTTTCTACCATAATAGAAACTGAAAGTTCCAAAGCTGTAGATTATTACACTGTGTGAAGTGTATCGTTTTAAGTATGAAAATACTGCGACTAAAAGTACCTTGTACACCAAGCCCGGAGACTTGAGGTCTTATCAGTTCTTAGCTATGTGACATGGATGACAAGCCAATGCATCTCATCTGTCTTTATTTCCTCATTTGTAAAATGAGAAGATTAAATAAATTTCTTCAGTTCGGTTTTTTCCTTCTGACTCTATTCCAAAGGATTAAATTCATTAGTGAATAGTTTTATACTGTGGTATATTTTTGTATTCAAAGCATCTCTCTGTCCTTTTTCCTTCTACAGTGAATAAAGATGAAAGTTAGAAAAGAAATTACAAAGAGAATTGTGTAGCAGCTAGCAATCTAATTGTGCTGTAACCTACATTGATTTTTCTCCTTGAAATCACCCTGCAAAATCTCAGCTATTCCAGAGAAATCACTCTTTGCATATTTGGCTGCAATGACGAGGGCCCAAATAGCAAATAAGTTTTATCACTGGTGACAGAAAGAAGTGTCTGGGAACAAAGCCAAGTGGAAATCTAACCTGCTCCCAAAGGCAGCCAGTGTTCTTTGATTGCTCACTTCACTAAACTCCTCTGACTCTTAAGATCTTTAACATAAAAGAAAACTGTCAACCATTGTTTACCTAGGTAAAGTGTGTCCATCACCTAGAAGTGAAGTTACTAAGGGGTCCTAGCTTATATTTCTGTATTCTTAAACATTTTTATTTTATTTTAGTTTAGTTTAGTTTATCTATTTGACAGACAGAGATCACAAGTAGGCAGAGAGGCAGGCAGAGAGAGAGGGGGAAGCAGGCTCCCCACTGAGCAGAGAGCCCGATGTGGGACTCGATCCCAGGACCCTGATATCATGACCTGAGCCGAGGGCAGAGGCTTTAACCCACTGAGCCACCCAGTGCTCAGTCAGATGCTCAGTGAGTATTTCATTACTCACGCATCGTCCTTATCTGTGGGATTCCATTTGGTCTACCAATTGAGCACCCACCCTACTTCCCTCTGACCTTTGGTTCTGTTTCCTTCTCCTTTGCCTCTTACCTTGGGCATGGCACTAAGTAAAGTTGGTTCCTCTTGTCCTGACTACCCTCTTTTTTGTTCCTCAGGAATAATCCACCTCGGTGGAGGGCAGTGCCTTACCAGTTCCTGACTTTCTAACTGATTTTCTGAAGGAAAAAAATGTTATGTCCAGATTTGGGGAGGAGAGGTGGCTTGAGTGTTGTGTTGGTAAAGATATAAATGCTGAACAACGTCACGAGAAACACAATCCTATTCAAGCAGATTTGCTTTAAAGTCTCATTTCCCGGTGTGCTCCTTGGGCTTTCTTCCTTTCTTTCACTTTGTCATTGAGAAGCTGGGCATTCCTCTCATCCCTTCCTCTCACAGTTCAAAACAACAGCAGGAGAAGAAAGGACATATGCCATACATTACGAAGTGATATTTTGATTACATATGATAAAAGTTATACCTGAACAACAGAAAAGAAAGTGGGAAAACATTTCAATTATGAGAAATGTTAAAATCTTGGATAATTTCTGAAAGGTTTCAATACACGAAGAAATAGAGGTAAGTGACATTCTCTATAGAGCAATCTCATTCTTACCTGGTAAGGGTTTGGTGTGTGGATAGCCTGCTTGGGTCCTCTCCATCTCCAATTTTCCATGATTAGAGGATTCGAGCTCTTTAACATTGAACTTCTACTGTAAATGTGTCTTAAAAGTTTTTATTTAAAATAAGCTGACAAGGCAAATTATGAGAGCAGATTTCTGAAGAGGCACTTAGCTTAGCAAACCAGCAGTCATATGCCAGCCCGGGAAAAGAATGATGTCATATCTCAGCAAGCTGTACTTTCCTAAATGCCAAAGATAGCAATATGTTAACACGTAAGGAAAGTATTGAGTTGCTTAACTAATACTGTCAGTGATTTAATATAACTTGAGCAAAGCTTTGACATACTAATTCCAAGATGTTGAAGGAAAGGTACCAAAAAAATCACTAGATTCATTATGTATCAATAATTGCTTTCCATTCTTTATTGCTCATATGCACTTCAATAAAATGAGAAAATTAGAACTAATTTGGTTAGGAGGATTTGATTTCAGAAACTCACTTACTTTTTCTTCACCTCCCTAACTATGGGCCATGGCAAAAACCTCTTCCTATAAAAATTTTATATAACTTGATCAATATAGCCAGCTTTCTCCTTAATTCTTTTGGAAGCATGATGAGTATTTATATATAATCAGATTAGTGTACATCAATTTCAAGAGCTTAAATACGAGAAAATATGAAATGTTACAGGGAGCTTTCAGGCTCTTTGTTTTGCCTTCCTTGGCGATATCCTGTTATTATTCCTAAACTGGCAATCTCCTCCAAATATCTCTAGGTTCCATTATAGCCCACTTAACCATTATAAACTCAATACATCACTTTTGAATCTACCTCATTTTTCAGGCTTCAACTACTGAAGTTTTTAGGCTTCGGAAAGTTTACAACCCTCCATGTAAAGAAAAGTATCTTTCCATCTTAAAGAACACAATAAAAGAGGTTTACCACTTGCATTTTTGTAGCATTCTGTTAACTAGAACTCATTAACAAGCACTTAGGGCCATGCAGTTTACCAAAACTTTCAATTGTCATAATGACACTCCACAGAATTCAGTATTTGAAAAGAGAGAACAAACCATGGTTAAAAGAAACACATCATTCTATTTTTTTGAAAACTGGTGAGTTTTACATATTTTAATTATTATTATTATCACACTTGTGTATTTATTCCTGACTTTACCCACAAATAGCATTTCTTTGGTCTTTTCTCAAGTGTCATGAATTCTGAGATTCAGAGAATAAGTCCATACCCTTAAAAAAAAAAAGACTTTATTTATTTATTTGACACATAGGAAGAGAGAGAGAGAGAACACAAGCAGGCAGACAGGCAGGCAGAGAGAGAGGGGGAAGCAGGCTCCCCTCTAAGAAGAGAGCCCGATGCGGTGCTCTATCCCAGGACCCCGAGATCATGACCTGAGCCAAAGGCAGAGGCTCAACCCACTGAGCCGCTCAGGTGCCCAAGTCCAAACCCCTTGTCGCTTTCTAACTGTCACCCATCTTGCTGATCCTACTATTCTCTCCTCTTACCTTCTTAGATCTTTTTACACCAGAGTGAAACCTGGATGCTTGTTATACAAACTGTATGCATACACACACACACACACACACACACACACATTTAAAAAAATATTTTTCATTCTCATAAAAGGTTTCATTTTCCAGGCGCTGGGGTAGTTCAGTGGGTTAAGCAGGCGCCTTTTGCTCAGGACATGATCTCAGAGTCCTGGGATTGGATGGAGCCCCACATAGGTCTCCCTGCTCAGTGGGTGTTCGGCTTCTCCTTCAGCCCCTCCACCCTCATTCTTGCCCCCCCTCTCTTTCTCAAAAAATAAATAAAATCTTTTTTCAAAAAGTTTTTATTTTCTACTTTTCCTTTTATATCCTGCTTTTATTCCCTATTCTGTCTCATATCACATATCCCATTCTGTGTGAGAAAATAGTCTAAAGTGAACTGAGAGGGAAAAGGGTAAACGAAATTATTCGTTGGAGAGAACAGAGGATACACCAGCTCTGCACAGATGATCCAGTTTTTAACCCAAGAGCAAATACTTACCTGCACATCCATAGATCATGCTCTAGTTCTTAAGGAAAAGTAACAGCGGATCCACAAGATGGAGTCTTGTGTTGGGGCTGTACCTACATCTGTTTGGGGTGTATTATTTTGGGTGAAAAAGTCTATATTGCCTTCAACTCACATTAGACAATAAAGTTCACTCTTACATTAGACACACAACATACAATGAATCAAACTAGACTTGACATGTGTTTTATATACGATAGAACCCATTTCAACTTTAAAATCAATTCAAGTGAATAGTGTCTAGTGACATGATTAATTATATCGTGAATTGTTTCTGTGTATATGCTGTCTCAACTTTTTTTCCTATGTTGATTTGTTCAATTAGTGATGATGTAAGACGGTGCTCAGTATTAGTTTCAGAGACTTTCAGGAAATGTGATTAATTTGTTAGCAAAGATGAACTTATCAGTAGTTCCTTCAACCTGGAGCCTTATGAGCTCAGATGCTGACTTTGCCACTTGTCCTGTGTGATCTTAGCCAAGAGACTCCAGTTCGTTTAGCTTCAGCTTCTCCACAACAATAGGGATTGTGATTCCACTTTATAGCATTATTATGAGGGTCAGACATGAATGGATCTTCAGCTCTGCCTGGGAGAAACAGCTCAATGATTAGTTTTTCTTTGGCCAGAAAGACAGTGGGATAAATTTCTATGTGTATTTCAGAGGATAAAACCAGAGTCTTAAAGGATCCTCATTTTATGTATGGTTGATGAATTACAAAATTCTACACCTGAAACCAATTTTACCATTTATAGTAACCGACTAGAATCAAAATAAAAACTTGAAAAGAAAAAAATAGCATCATTATATTTTATATAAACAATAACTGTGTTTTTGTGACTTGGGGGAGCAAACAGGGTACAAACGAATTCATTTCTTTTTGTAATTAGAAAAGAAAGACACTCTCTTGTAGCGTTAATTTTCTTTTTAAATTAAAGACATATTCTAGAAAATTTTCCCCCCACAATTCCCATGCCTATATAAATTGAAGATTCAATGAAAAATCGCCAAGAAAAAGTTTTTAGGAGGGAAGTTTTCAAAAGCAAAGAAGTGCCTTCTGAAGATAAGGAAACCAAAGTATTCCATGATGCCCCACCCAGCACAGCAGCTTGTCCTGCTGAGGGCAGTTTTGTTTTACTCCCACTCCCCAATTTTTTTTGTTTTACTCCCCACCAGTAGTTGTTGCATATTTTTAATGTGATCTCTGACCAAAGCAATATTCTATGTGTTGATTTAATAATATCTGCCAGGCCTAAAGCAACAAAAGGCAGACAAAATACAGTATTCTGAGGAGCATAAGGCAGTAGAATGGAGGAGAGGTTGAAACCAACCAGGAGCACGTAGGAGGGGTAGGAAAGATGGAAAAGCAGCAGGAGGGGGACCTAGTGTAAGAGGATCACCACCCGCAGGGATCCGTTCCATACACTCGCCTTTCTTGTGTGCATTCCGTCAATTCAAACTGTCTCCCCAGGATGGGGAGTGAAAGCTCTTTGACAAGTATATGGTACATGTCTAGAACCAGAGCTGTAATTACTGTGTTTGCAATGCTGACACCATTGTCTGACAAAATATTGTGCTGAACATTTTCTTTCTTTTGCCCTTTGTGCTGGCTTACTTTGGGTAAAAAAACATCAGTCAGGTTCATATCCACGCCGGGTGAAATCCTGTTACGACGTACTCAAAGGCTGGCGTCTACTTTGTTTCCTTGTGCCAGGATTCCATTGTATTAAATGTTGTTGAAAATCGGGTACTTGTGAATCTTTTGGTGTTTTGTCGAAAGGGTATTACACACTGTAATTTAGAAAGCATTAAAGAACCATTGCTGAATATAAAAATTGCTTCTGTTTGGATTAGAGCTGAGTTTTACAAATTGTGCCCTGCTAAACTCCAGAAGAGGGAAAGTAGATTTGATGGCTAAAAATGTTTGGGAAATGCAATGCATGTTGGAATATTAAAGCTCTGAGAAGTCATATATTTAAAAAAAACGATTAACTTTTATAAACCAAGATTTCTCAAATTTATTTGACTCTCTTTCCTCTCTCTCTGTCTCTGTCTCGGTCTCTCTCTCTCTCTTTCTTTGTCTTTCTTTCTATTTTTGTCATGAAATTTCTAATGTGGGATACCAAGTTGGAGAAATGGAAATGCTGGTTCAGGACATTCATTCTTGCATTTATACGGCACCTGCCGCATGTTTGGAAATGGGCCAGACTGGCAAAGCAAAGACAAATAAGGCACAATGCTCATTCCTAAAAGGCTAGCGGAGGAGATGCAATGCAAATGATATTACAGAGTTGTTTTCTTTTATTCTTTTAATTGTGGGAAAACAGGAGACAAAACAACTGAACAGAAAAGAAGAGAGGTTAGGAACACCTCTGGGAAAGCATCCCCAGTGAGGAAGTCTCACGTAAGAATACATTCATGCAAATCTTAGGTACTAGAGATTTATAAACAGCGAAAGGGGGAAAAAGACCCTCTCAAACATCCTCTACTAAAACCATTTAAGATACATCCTAACAACATAAATTCCTCCTACCTGAGAACATTGGGTATGTTAACATGCCTCCCTTCAGATAGCTAGCTCTCATTTCAGGTAGTTTCAGAGAAGGTGAGTGGTGGCCACAAAGGTGATCTGCATTTTGTTTTCTTTGATGCACATGCACTAACCATTTCGGTCTTAATTGGACATCTGCTGAGATCCTAGCTCTCTTGCCGTAGCTGGACAGGGATTTAAGGAACGTGCCAGGTTTCCCTGGCTGTGAACTTGTTTTTTCTTGTATCCAACATGCATACTGGCATGGCCCTTATTAACTACTTATTCATTGGATGGGGAATGGGAATGGAATGGAATCCTTGATGTGGTTCCAAACATTGCTGGCGTTCTCAGCCTTAAAACCAACAGCCCAAAGACATCCGAATGTCTTTGATGTGTTGCATATAGTACCTAGCACTCTAGGCGTACAGTAGCACCCTTACAGTCAAGTGGAACAGAAATGACCGGGTGTTGTTCTCTCTTTAATAAAGAAAGGTGATATCCCCTCCTCTCTGCCAATCAATCCACACACATTATTTTGTTTATTTTTTTACAATGACCATATGAGGTAGGTATGACGGTATTGTTACCATTACTGGGGCAAAAGTGAGGAACAAAGATGTCGGGCGTTCATTCAAGGTAAGAGAGTGAGGAGTAAAACAGGAGAGGCTTTTTATTCCAAAGCCTAAACACATTTCCACTGCACCCACCACAATGCCAAGAATAAGGGGGTGACTGAAACATATTTTTTTATACTGTAAAATAATTCCAATTCAGTGTGCTAAGCTGATAACAATAGTCTTCACTTTCGACAGAATGTACTGTGTTTTCTTTTCCCAATAGAAGTAATTTACCATTATTTACCCTGTTCAAAATGGTTCAAAACAGAGTTCATTAGTCCTTCACTGCTTTCCCTTCCTCCAGTACATACATTCCTTGTAGGAATCAGTCCATTCTTTTTTTTTTTAATATAATTTTTATTTTTTATAAACATATATTTTTATCCCCAGGGGTACAGGTCTGTGAATCACCAGGTTTACACACTTCACAGCACTCACCAAAACACATACCCTCCCCAATGTCCATAATACCACCCCCTTCTCCCAAACCCCCTCCCCCCAGCAACCCTCAGTTTGTTTTGTGAGATTAAGAGTCACTTATGTTTTGTCTCCCTCCCAATCCCATCTTCTTTCATTTATTCTTCTCCTACCCACTTAAGCCCCCATGTTGCATCACCACTTCCTCATATCAGGGAGATCATATGATAGTTGTCTTTCTCCGCTTGACTTATTTCGCTAAGCATGATACGCTCTAGTTCCATCCATGTTGTCGCAAATGGCAAGATTTCATTTCTTTTGATGGCTGCATAGTATTCCATTGTGTATATATACCACATCTTCTTGATCCATTCATCTGTTGATGGACATCTAGGTTCTTTCCACAGTTTGGCTATTGTGGACATTGCTGCTATAAACATTCGAGTACACGTGCCCCTTTGGATCACTACGTTTGTATCTTTAGGGTAAATGCCCAATAGTGCAATTGCTGGGTCATAGGACAGTCCATTCTTTTTAAATAAGGAAAGGATGGCTAGAATTTAGGATGTACTCAGAACTCTTTAATAGCTGCCCTCTCACTCTTGGAAGAGACACACATGAAGAGACGGGATTTCCAGAAGTGTTAGCTAGTTTAAGATGATTCTTAAGTATTTCCTCCACTTCAGAAATAGTTTCATGACTAAAAATATCTTCTCCAGAAAAATGGCTGACTGAAAGGCAAAGCACTAGTCCCAAGGTTTTTTAAGGGTATTGACAACGTGCTACAGATACTTATACAACAGAAACAATGAAAGGTGAATTAAAATAGGCAATGTTTCAATCGAATATTTTTTAAAAACTTGGTATCAGAGTAATGACCTAGTGAAACAGGATTTAGAGGAAAGTAAGACATAGGAGTGGTTCTTAAACAGATGCAGACCCTCTATGAATCAGATGAACAGTAAGAGCTCTCTTTTTATTTTTATTCATTTTTAAAAGATTTTATTTATTTATTTGAGAGAAAGAGAAAGAACATGAGCAGGGTGAGAGGGGTGGGGAAGGGCAGAGGGCAAAGCAGACTCCTGGTTGAGCAGGGAGCCTGATGTGAGGCTCCATCCCTGGACCCTGAGATCATGACCTGAACCAAGGGCAGACACCTAATTGACTGAGTCACCCAGGTGCCCCAAGAACTCTCTTTTTAGGTAAATAGGAATATACAGTCACATTTTACATTCTGTGGGTTTGTCGGTCCCTGACACTTGTCCACAGACCCTACTAGGAGGCTTTGATGTGGTCCCAAAGAGCTTGGGGAGAAAAGAAAAGAAAAGAAAAGAAAAGAAAAGAAGAAAGGAAAAGGAAAAGAATTGTCCAGAATGAAGAAGGGCAAAACCCACATGATTTCTCAAGGTACCTTAGTGTCTCTTTTAATCTATGATTCTGGTGGCCCAATTTTTAAATGTTGCTCTAAAATCCTTGTCCTGAAAGTCTTGTTTCCTATTTGAGGCCTTAATAAAAATGCCAGAAGTGTTAGAGACCTGAAGATTTCTCCCTTCTCCAGGAAAAAAAAAAAAAAAAAGCAAGCCGGGAAACTAAAACCACAGAAAAGGAAATGTTTATAACTATGCCTCTCTCTAAAATTAATGTTAAAGTGCTTCCCAAACATTAATATGTACACACATCAACTGAGGAGCTTCTTAAAATGCAGATTCTGATTCAGTAGATCTGGGGTGGGATCCAGGATTCTGCATTTCTAACAAATAACAAATGTCGACAGTGTTCGTCTGTGGAGCATACCGAGTAGGAAGAATCTAGTAGTAGAACCTTCTATCTCTTTACTGCAGAGCACTTCAGAATATTCTTCCCCACTGTTTGCTCCTGTGTGTCCTAGAGCTACTTCATCTCACCACTCAACTAGAGCCCAAACCCACACACAGAGAAAGAGATCCCCAGGGCATTTGGTACGAGAGTAAACTGACTTTTCCCCTTAGAGTAAGACTCAGTGATCTGAGTTTTGATGACTTTGTTCTCTTTCCACTTCTGAGGTACGTAGAACATTTTGGTGTGTCTCTAAGATCTGAGGTGGTTTATGAGTAATATCCCTGAATGGTTAATCTTTTCAAATTAGAACAAATTTAAGATTATGCCTTTAAAAACATTGCTCTCACTTGCTGAGGGGAGAAAGAGATGGAATCAGAGTTTGTAAGAAAGGAGAATTACAGTCAAAACCTAGTAATAGACGTTGAGCACACAGGTATACCTGAATGGCCCACGTGTGGGTGGGAGTTGCAAACCACTGCTGCTATCTTCTGAGTCTTGAAAATATGGATGAGTCAAAGATGAATACGATCGCTGCTCAGAAAGATTTCTTTCTGAGTCAAAGATTAACTTTCTATGTTAGCTGCTGGTATTATTGATTACATTTTCAATGAAAAAAATTTCGTGGCCGTTCCTAAAATGGGGGTTGAACAGCAATCTTGAAAATTTAACACTGATTTAGCATTTAATAAATATATGTACCTAGCAACAATTGTACAAGCCAAGAATATGTCATTTCATATTTAAGGGGATGAAAACCATGGCTTTCTATAAATATTCTTTAAAAACCATGTAAAGAACAAAGTTGGACACAGCTCATTTTTTCATATTCAGTTTATTTCAATTATATATATATAATTGAATTATATATAATATATATTATACATATTACATATATAAAATTTATTTTACATATATATATATAATTTATTTTACCTAACTTCCATAAAGTAGGACTAGTGAAAGAAATATATATATAATTGAATTATAGATAAATATATATATTTTTATATGTTATATATAAATTTATATATCTATATATATAAAGAAATATATATGTATATAGTGAAAGAAATATATATAATTGAATTATATATATTATATATAATATATATATAATATTATATATATTATATATATTATATATATATTTTATATATGTTTCACTAGTCCTACTTTATGGAAGTTAGGTAAAATAAAATGTGTGTGTTTTTTTTTTTAAGATTTTATTTATTTATTTAACAGAGAGAGATCACAAGTAGGCAGAGAGGCAGGCAGAGAGAGAGGAGGAAGCAGGCTCCCTGCTGAGCAGAGAACCCGATGTGGGACTCGATCCCAGGACCCTGAGATCATGACCTGAGCCGAAGGCAGCGGCTTAACCCACTGAGCCACCCAGGCGCCCAAAATGTGTGTTTTTGACTACTTGTTCAGAGAGAATAACACTACCATGGAAAAGAACATTCCAAACTCAGCATGGAACAAAAGATGCAGTCACAAAACATTTTCAACTTGCTCCTATTTTATAGGCAAAATTTACTTTAAAAAGTGTGGCACTGTTTCTTTTAGAAATATTCATTTTCCCCTTTCCTTATGCAGCAAAATAATTCTTTCCTACCTCTCTCCACAGCTAGAACTCTTACTCAGAAAGTAGCAAGCATGAGATTGCAGCCAGCAAAAAATGTTTACAAATGAAAGAGGACCAAAGTGTTAAAAATTGTGTAAGGAAAATAGGACATCACAAGTAATTTTTAAGTGACTTCAATGTTATAGTATCTTATTTATTTCAATTTTTATTCTTAATTATGAAACATTTCAAAATAATGTCTGATAGTCATATACCCACTATTTAGTTTGTATAGCTATCTGTTCTGTTGTCTTTAAGCAAGATTTTTTTTCTACTAAAAAGAAAACATTAAAAGTACTTGTCAATGTTGTCAGAGGTGAATAATTTCAACTGAAATTATCTGCTATATTCTATATAAAACTCATCAGAAAAAAAAAAGAAAAAAAACTCATCAGAATTTTAAAGGATGACAGAAAGGCCTCTAGCAGCATGCTAATGTTCAAAAATAATACCTCCATGCCTCTTGCAGCATGCTAATGTTCAAAAATAATACCAGTAATAATTGGAGTTTGGGTTTGTTTACAGGGGAAATTTTTTTCTAAATAAATTAACTTAAAACAGAATAGAAAGCCCATTTTGTAGACTTTCTGTTAATGATTTGTTTCATAATTACTGTAAATACATATTTTCAAAAAAGATATCTTAGTCCTGCTACTCCCATAAGTTCTGTGCCTCATTTGTGTACAAAGGTAGGGGGTAAGTGCATTGAAATATATTTCTGTGTGTGTAACTTTAAATGTTAACTTTTTAAAAACTTAAAAAATGAGATAAAGATTCTATTCCACTCTCTTCTGAAAGTCCTTAAAAGTCAGTGGATATGCAAAGATGTGATCAGTAATACAATTTGAAAATACAAAAATTATTAATAATTGAAACAATAAATTAACTTTTGTAAATTATAATCTATTTAGAGATTATTTAGATGCTGGAAGAAAATATGGCTTTGGTGCTCATCTTTAGGTAAGCTGGAAAGTAGGTAGTAGTTCATCTTCCCCTTTCAGGTAAAGATTAAAGAGGAACTTCTCAAATTTCAGAAAATGCTGTCATTATTATGGAGTAAAATGTGAACAAAGAGTTGTATGGGAAGTGCCCTGGGCCAGCCCTTTTGGTAAAGCTGAGGATGCCTACGTGATTTGCCGTGTGAGCCATTTATGGCTGTGTCCTATTAACTCTGGGTTTACTGTGATATTATGTGTATTATGTATATTTGTGTATATGTGTAAAAATGATATTATGTGATATTATGTGTATTTGTCTTGGGACAAACAGCTTATTTGCCTCAAATCAAAGTCTAAAAGATAATTTTTTCTCTTTCTATGGGCTTAAAATAGTTTTTGTTTGAGTTAATGTTACTGCTAGAGGTGAATTATCCCTTCATTGGCTCTTTTTATTCCCCATATTCTGATATATAATTTTGGTTAAGCAATTGTATAATCTTTTCTTTTTTTTTTTTTTAAATATTTTATTTATTTATTTGACAGACAGAGATCACAAGTAGGCAGAGAGGCTATCAGAGAGAGAGGGGAAAGAAGTCTCCCTGCTGAGCAGATATTCCCAATGCGGGGCTGGAACCCAGGACCCTGGGACCATGACCTGAGCTGAAGGCAGAAGCTTTAACCTACTGAGCCACCCAGGTGCCCCTGTATAATCTTTTCTATAGCATTATTCTGGGCTCTGCATAAAAGTTTTAAAATGTGTCCCACAAATGAAATGCTTATGTCTGCATATTCAGTATCTTTCCTATTGGACTTTGTATACAGTTCTGTGTAATGGAACTCATTTATAATGAAATCTTTTTTTTTTTTTTTTTACATATTAAGTTTAAAACAGTTATTTGAGTTTGATACTCTATTTTTTCCATGATAAAGTTAGAATAGTTTTGTTTTTGTTTTCTACTTCAAAGAATGCTTTTAATTTTGAGTTTTCTATGAACAGGTTTTGTCAAATATTTATAAATATATATGTTTATATGTATATTTAAAAGCACTTTGCTCTAAGTTTCATACTCTTTTACATCTTAAGGCACATTTTTCATGATTTGCAAAATATTTGCTTTTTCTTTCTACTGTGACTATAAAATTTGGAAACTCATTTTCAAAAATATCAGGAATATTTTAATAGCGATAACCGTGTTAATTTTTGTTCTTTATTTCTCATTAGTCGAGATGGCTTGAAATTTCTCTGTTCTTTAAAAGAGAGTTCATGATTTCAACCTGTTTTAAACTGAAGTGTAGATGAGTTTCTTTGAATCCTACCTGGTTGGGTAATACTTTATAACCATTAAATACAACTGACCCCGCAACTCAAAACATAACATTTAAGTGTCCGAAATGATAAATGGTATATAAACATTTTATTCAACTGTATTTTATACAGAAAATTTAAAACTTGAATCTTTCATATAGTCCTTATCTCAAGTGCTCATGCAAAATTAATTTATGTAATATCATCTGCATGGGACTGACATAGTTGGCTGAGAAAAGGAGCCTATAGGAAATATCAACTCATTAGCAAACATCTGATGAAGATTTTTTCACTGTGATGGAAGAAACGATTTTTTACACGGAGATAGATTCCACGGAACATCAATAAAATACCACTATAAACATTGCTTCGCCACCCCCGTCTTCCGCCGTGGAATTTTTCTTTGTGATAGTTAGACCGACCTTTGCCAAAAACAAATTACATTCACACACAGAAACACAATTAGCTTACTTGCACCGGCCCTCCCTACCCCCAATCCAGATGCTAGGTGCCACGCTGGGCTCTCGAAGGATATGGATACATAGAACGGCCGGAATTCATGGCTAGGTCACGTGGTGCGACCACCCTGCCAACTACCGTTCAGTATTTATTTGAAAACTTCCAGAGATGAGCAACTTATTGTAGCCTCTGCCTTCAAAGAATTCCAGATCAAGTGGAAAAGATTAGAAAAGTATAAATCTCTCTGTATTCTGTAGTACTGAATATTGGGTCCACACAACACTGTAAAAGTAACTAACGTGTTTAGAGATGACCCACTGCATTTCACAAAGCGCTCTCATCCAAAGGAAGGGGGCCAGTCGGTAGGTTCCGAGCGCCCTGGCTATCCAGAAGAGGGTGAAATCCAATCTGGGCCGCGGGTGAGAGCACCTGGAAAAAATTCGTGGTGGAGATGCCATCTGAGAAAGGCCTCGAAGCACCCACACGGTTGCGAATGCGGGCGCGGCCGCTCCAGATGCCCCCCCCCCCCTTGCTCCAAAGCCTGTTAAACCGCGGGACCCCTCCCGCTAACCAGGCGCGGTTTTAGAAGACCCCGTAGGCACGCAAGGGTCCCACCTAGGAGGCCTTCCGCTGTGCAGTTTGCTAAGTTTGGATACTGGGAGTGCACGGAGGGGCTCCGGCTCTCGCAGGTGGGAGCGTCTCCCCTCCTCAACCCGGACTCTCTACGAGACGCTCCCGCCCGTAAAAGGCTGCGGTGGCCGGAGAGGCCGTCGTGCCTGCCGCTTCCCCCACCAAATCCCGGCGTTCGGGAGCCGAGCGGCAGTGGAAAGACCTGAGTCCCGCCCCAGCCCGAGGAAAAAAAGCGCTGCCGCGCCGGGGATTCTCTTTCCTCCGCCTTTTTCCCGCGGCGGCCGCGGAGGTGGCGGAGGCGGTGGCGGCGGCGGCGGCGATGGGGCGGGGCGCGGGCGAGGGGCGGAGCTTGGGGAGGAGCCTCGGCCAAAGCGGCCCGGCGGCGGCAGGTGTGGATGGGGCGGAGGTGCGGCTGAGGCGGAGGTGCGGCTGAGGCGGAGGTGCGGGATGTCCCCTGCCGCCCGCGCCCGCCGGGGCCGGGGCTCCGAGGCCAGGTCGTCTCCCCCGAGGAGCTGAGGGAGCCGCTTCCGTCCGCGCACAACTTGGGGCGCGCGGGTTCCACGTCCGGCTCCCAGAGGAGAAAGGCGCGCGTCCCCGACCGCGGCGCCCGCGCGGACCCCAACGGTGAGGAGGCGGCGGGCTTGGGGCAGGGCGGGTGGGCGGCCGGAGGGAGGGCGGCGAGTCTGCAGACCCGCGCGTCCGCGGGGAACGCGAGCGCAGCGGGGCTGCGGCGCGTCCCTTACGGAGTTGCGAGGGGGCCCCGGGTCCCCGCACTCGGCAGTCTGCGCCGCGGGCCCCCGGGCGGGGATGCTGCGGCCGGCCGCGGCGGCCCTGGCTCTGCGCAGAGCCTTCTCCTCCTCTAGCCCCGCTAGCAGGTTGTTTCTCCGGCCTGACCTGGGAAGTCGCGGGTCCCGCTCTCTTCCCCCACGCGGCGAGGGAGGAGCCGTAGGTGTCCGGCAGCGCGCTGGGGGCGACGCTCTCAGCCCGCGCTGAGGAGAGCCCGCTCGCGGGTTAAAATTCCTGTCACTTTGCAGCTTCCTCTGCTTGCTCCCCTCCTCGGCGGAGGGGGACTCAGGCGACGTTTAAATCCCCACCTGGTAGGATTACAGTTTATTTTCGCCGTACATGGGTGGGGGGAAATGATGCTCTGGAAAATCGTGATTTTTTCCAACAGTGACTTACTTAAAAGAGCCCCCCATCCTGCAGCCGGACAATGGCAGCCGTGAAAAACACGACCGAAGTGGCACCTAGCGCCGCGGTGGCAGGGGGAGAAGTTAAGGAAAACTTACGCACAGGTGACCCCAGAATAGGCTTCTGGCGGGGCCGTTTTTTGCTTCTGCACAAGTGGGATTAGGTCTGAGAATGACAGCTCGAGACCTGCGCTTGGGCTGGAGTCCTGGCTCTGGCCGGAGACCCCCTCAGCGCCCCGCGACTCTCGGTTCTGGAATGGGGCCTCTGCTTCCTTCACTGAAGTCATGGCAGCTTGAAGTGCAGTTAGGAAAATTATCCTCCCTTTTTTCCTCTGGAGATTATTACCTCTGCATTAAAATGTGCCTCTCGTGAAATTTAAACTATTCTGGTTTATACTTTGTTTTAAAGAAGTTGTGCTTGAATTGGTTAAAAAGAAAAGGGGATTTAAAATCGACAGCCAAGTTTAGGTTTATTTGTTGTGGAGTTTTGTGTTTGGTTGAGGCAAGGAGTGAGTTTTAAGTAAATTTTTCAAGTGTACTACTAATTTATTTATTTATTTTTCATTGTTTGCAGACGTTAATCTTTCAGTGAAGACCTTTTAAGGAATACATGCAAAAATAACAGTGGTTTAAGCCCACCCATAAGGACTATAGCCTGCCCCCCCCCCCTTTTTCTTAACTTGCGACTGAGCCTCGGGAAAGTTGAGCAGTTTCATTAATCTTGGGATGTAAAAAACATGTTAAGTTGAATTCTAGGCCTCCAAATGAAAAAATGTTTGTGTTTATCTTAATAGAATTATTGGACTTTATGGAATTATCAGCTTATGATGATGTTTATTTTTTATTTATATCACATTGGGACTTACCTTGTCGATATTGCTTACCTCATTGGCAGATGTGGGGAAAACTCAAGAATCTCCTTTGAAAGATACAGAGTTATTCTCCAGGTGAAATTTTATAGTTCTGAAAAGCATGTATCAGAGACAAAGCTCTGGGATGATAACATTAGCTGTTGGATCTTTCTAAAATTTTAAATAGACGATTAAGAAGGGAGGAATAAAATGCTTTATACTTGAGCATAGTTATTTAAAATGCAAGTGAGGAAAAAAGTTAAGGATATCATTTTTGTACAGTGTAATAACTAGGTAGCTATTCTAGAACCTATGAAAATGCTTGAGGACGTAAAATAAAAAGGTAGCATAAAATCACATATTGTAGTGTTAGAATTTTAAGGAGAATGCATACCTATAAATCTCAAATACTCAGAATTTTCTTGCATATAATTTTTTCCTAGAATAAAAAAATACATATTTATTTTGGTTCATCTTATAATCCAAGTTATAGTTAAATTTCTTGGTACCTATATGGGATAATTTGGAAGTTACTAAGATGTCTTTTGCTTGGGATATTGACATTTAGTGACAGGTGTCCTTAAATTTTTCATGTAATTGCCAAAGCTTTTCTTCACTTGATGTATCTAGCTTTTTTTTTTTTTTTTTTAATGTATCTAGGTATTTTTAACACATAAACACCATACAGTCTCTTAACAAACTTAAAACTAAAAAAGCAATAGATCAGATTTCTGATTATTAACATTTCAGGGATGAAATCTAGCTTTAAGATAAAAATGGCTTTTTGAAGACATTTTAGAATACATATAATGGTATGATTCTGGGAGAAGTTTTTGATAGTTCTTTTCCTATTCTTTGAAGTCATATAGTAAAATAAAAAAAAATCCATAATTATGTTTTAACAAGTTCTTGATATATTTAACACTGTTTCCTTAATAGCAATCTCCCAAGTGTTACAAAAATTTTGTAGGATCAAGAGTTTATTTTCTGCTAAAATAGAGTTCTGTAGGCTAGAAAAAAGACTTTTTAAATTTAGAGTAGGCCAGTCTTAAATAAGAAATAATGAAATTTGATCTTTGTATTGTAAAATGTCTTTCACTAAGGACCTTTTAAATCTGTCCTCTTTTTAAACACCTAAGTGTATAGAAAATAAATCAGATACTTTACTGGTAAAATGTAAGTGCCCTAATGTGCTTGCTTTGTTAATAACTATTGGAACTTTTTTTTCCACATCAATTTGAGCAGTGGAGTCCAGAAAATTATCAAAATAATTTTGAAGAAGGGGCGCCTGGGTGGCTCAGTGGGTTAAGCCTCTGCCTTCGGCTCAGGTCATGATCCCGGTGTCTTGGGATCAAGCCCCACGTCAGGCTCTCTGCTCAGCGGGGAGCCTGCTTCCTCCTCTCTCTCTCTGCCTGCCTCTCTGCCTACTGTGATCTCTCTCTGTCTGTCAAATAAATAAATAAAATCTTTAAAAAATTTTTTGAAGAAGATTGAGGTGAGGTGAAAAAAATCCAAGCACGATTGTGGTATATACCTGTATTGGTTTGCAGCAGGGAAAGGTGAGAAGTTAAGATCAAAATTTATCCACATTAGTCAGATTCCCTAGTACTTTCTACTTTATTCTAATAATTGACTTTTCATCCAGTATGTAGTTATTGAGTGTTTTAATATAGCAGACAGCAGACAAAAATAAATTTCATTTGAAAATCTTTTATCATGGCTTTCTCGAATATACAGCCAACTCTGTATTGTCTAAATGCCAACATTGAAGCTATTCAATATTTGAGACCAGCTTATAAATTAAATATATTATAAAAGTTAATTAAATAACTAGTTCTCATTTTAACATTACAAATAGCACTGTCTTTTAAGTAAAATAAGAATGATTATATTAATTACAAATTATACTTTTAGCAAGGGGAAAATGCAATTTTTATTGGCCTGGGAGGCATTTATGCTAAGTCGTTTGTGGCCCAGTTTCCATTTCTGTATGTGTGTTGCCTCTGACAAAGGATTGAGTACTGAGGGATGAAAAACCATGAGGAGAAAATTAATATGAAAGCTAAGTGGGTTGATCCAAGTTCTGCTCAGAAGCCGGTGTCCACATGAATTCAGAACCAGAAGAGAAATTCTGACAGTCTGATTCCCTACAGCCCTTTTCCACTGAGTCCTGTGAGTTAGCAGTGGCAGAGGAAAGAGGAGTCCTCTCATTTGCAAAGCTGACTACATGATCCACAGCAAATCAAACCCAGGAAATCTTTTTAGTCTTGTCCAGTTCAGCTCCACTTCCTTGCCAGGGGCATAACAGCTGAAGTTAAAAGACTTCTACCCAAATGGGAAAATTAGTGCCATTTGTGTAGAGGCAGTAGCCTTATTCAAACTGCTTTCAACCTAATTGGAAAAAAAAAAAAGACTGACTATGACTTGATTATATGTCCTCCAGGGTAGGTAGCACGACTTTGGCTCAAGAATGCCTTTAGGTTTTTCACTTTTTTTTAAGTAGTTAGAGTTTGCATTATGTTCTTAGGTTCCTGTGTGTGTGTGTGTGTGTGTGTGTGTGTGTGTGTTTACTTCAATTTTTACAATTTGTAATAGGTGAAAAGTACAACAAAATGGTGAACTTTAAGGTGACCAAGATGGGATAGTGTTGGACATGTAAAAGTTCTTCCACTCCTTCCAGTACTTCCATTTCTGAGGTAAATCTTTAGTGGATTTTCTTCTGTATTATAAATCTCAGTTTTCTTACTTAGAAGTAACCCTGATTTTGAGAAGGGGAGCTGAAAAGGAAAAGAACTTTATCTAAAAACTGATGCCATCTGCAAACCTACGTCTTAATAAGATAGCTCTGTCAAATTTCAGGTGCACTTTGGCCCTATTAGTAAATTGGATATGTATTAAAGAAGGTTAAAAAAAATCCGCTCAGGAAGGCCTGCTCCAGAAACCTGTGGTATGCGTGCTTTTCTAGCTGATCTGAATGTAACAGGCAATTACTAATCGAGACCAATATTCTTATGCATTTGAGGTGAAACTATTCTGGAGTCCAAATGTTAATGCAGGAAAAAGATTGGTCCCCAAAAAGCCAAACTGATAAGATCTTACTAAAATAACCTGAGATTTTTGAATTGCAGCCCATACTCAAGTGGAAATTCAAGTCATAAAGTCATTATTGAATAACCCCATGGGGTAATTTTTTCCTTCTTTAAACCTGACCTTTTACCTGTTATCTCAACTTCATTAACTTAATTTAAAAAGAAAGTCTCACATAAGAAACAATAGACTAATGGGATAAAGTATGAGATCTTTGTAGTAAAATCTACATATAGTGCATGAAGTCTTCTAAATTAGGATTTAACTGGCTTTTAACTCGAGTGGGCTTTTCAGTAACTAATTGGTAATATTGTCACTTGACATTTCCTTTTCATGTTCTGTGCCATAACTCAAAACTGATTTCCTTTTTATGGGTAAGAGTGGGACTATGTTAAATTAAAAAACAGCAACAACTTACAGTTACAGCCTGACTTTAATATAGAACCTGGCTGTGTGTTTACCAGCACCTAAAAGGATTCTAGTGGGCTTCATTATGTTTGATCTTGGACTTAGAATTAGGGTTTTTTTTTTAATGAAAAGAGTAGCTTTAATTTCCTTTTTAGATGACTATATGTATATTAACTATTAGTTATGACAAACAGTCATTTGGCTTTTACTTCTAAGTAAAAAAATTACAAGTTAGTACCTGAACTGATGTCTGGTAAGTAACATTCTAATTGCTCTTAATAATTAAACACTTGAGGGACGCCTGGGTGGCTCATTCGGTTGAGTGTCTGCCGTTGGCTCATGTCACATAATTCCAGGATCCTGGGATCAAGTCCCGCATAAGGCTCCTAGCTCAGCGGGAAGCCTGCTTCTCCCTCTGCCGCTCCCCCTCTTGCCTCCCCCCTTCCCTCTCTCTCTGACAAATAAATAAATCTTAAAAAAAAATTATAACTAAACACTTGAAATTTTATCATAGCTTTTTTAATATCTGAAAAATTTTCTAAATTCATGTAAAAGAGGAAAATACAGAATGATATCTTAATCTTGTTAAATATTAAGTCAGATTAGCCAAAAGATACTTTCTTTCAGTGATTTGTGGTTTTCAGCCAGAGGTACTGAAAATACCTTTATAGACAAAAGAAGAATATGTGAAAAGAAATATAAAGTAAAAGACTAATAAATTAGTTTTTTTTTTTTTTAAAGATTTTATTTATTTGTCAGAGAGAGGGGGAGAGAGGGAGCACAGGCAGACAGAATGGGAGGCAGAGGGAGAAGCAGGCTCCCTGCCGAGCACGGAACTGATGTGGGACTCCATCCCAGGATTTTGGGATCATGACCTGAGCCGAAGGCAGCTGCTTAACCAACTGAGCCACCCAGGCATCCCGGTTTGTTTATTTTTTAAAGAACTGAATCTTTAATATAATTTTTATCCTTGTGGCCTATAGTTTTTCAAATTCTGGAGAAATGACGGTAAATGATATTTTATGACAAAGATGATCAAAAGATTTGCCAAAATCCAGTTTCCCTTTAAAATGAATGTATTTAGTAGTTGGTAAAAGCTAATGTTTTATATTTTCTTTTATTAATTAACACATTGTCACAAAGAAACCAGTGAAATTGGAAAGCTAATTATGCATCAGTTAAGAATAATTTGAAAAACAGATTTGTTTGAAAAGTAATTCTTCCTTCTGAAGGTGGAGTTGATTGTGCCAGTCATAAATGTCAGTGGAATTTTCTTTTGCAAAATTTATTAAAGAGGAAATGATAATATAGCTTCACATTTCAGAATAATAGGTAGGTTACTAGGTGTTAGATAGTTCCATTAGCTAACCTAAAATCACAATTCATACTAGTAATACTGATATGTAAATGGAACAGTGTAACTTATTATTGTGCACTTATATTCAGAACACGTCCAAATTATTATCTAGAACCAACACAAACCATTGTCCTAAATTCCTAGGTTTCAGTGTCATCGAGATCTTCTTTTTCAAGAGCAAATATTAAAATAAAATGTATCCAACTCTTCTAATTGCCAGAGGAATAATAATGAGATTTATAACTCTATTGATTATTTCCTGTGAGCCTGTGCCTTGTTCCGCATGCTTTATCTGCATTACCTCCAGTAATCTTCACGGCAACACATGATTAACTCTTTCACAGACAGGACGACTGTGGCCTGGGGAGATTAAAGAGATCAGATGGCTAGTAAATGGTGTGGGTCCTAGACTCAATCCTAAGTTTTTCTGTTCCCACCTCTCTATTCTTGCTTGCTCTATTTCCCGGTAGTTTAGTAGAGTGTCTGAGGAACTCCTCTAAAAAGCCGTTTGTCACTGGTTCTCAGTTATAGCACATCTCTGTCTTTGGCTTTTAGAACCAGCTCAAAAGTCCAAGTCTGGCAAAAGATGTGTTTGTGAAGAAAAGAAATAGGCAATGTCTTCAAAGTACCAAGCCTGATCATTCAGAGCGGCCTGTAAATTTTCTCTGGAGATCATTCCAGAAGAATCATGGGGACAGTTCTGTTTTTTGGAACCATGACCCTGGAATTGAAATTCAGTTAAAGCTTTTAGGACACCTGGCCTGTAATAGGTGTTCAGTGAAAATTTTTTAAAACAATGAGGGAATGGATAAAAAGCATTTCTTTGCCCGAAATCACTAATACGTATTGTGCGTTCACATATGAGTACCAGGTGTGGGTTGATTGCCACTGACTATGAAGCGTTGGACAAGTTATTGCACCTTCTGGAACCTCAGTTTCCTCTTTTGTGAAATGAGAATAATTACATCTTCCTCACTTAGTTGTGAAGATTAAATAAATGATAATTGCCTTTCCTTTGTTACCACACCTGACCTTTTGTGTGGGTCTAAAGCCTGTTGCAGTAGTGAGGTTTGAGGAAAAACTGCCAGAGCCAGTCATAATGAGGCTGTGAGTTGAGATAAAAGTTCGTGTAACTAAACCCACCAGAAGAAGAGTCAGGACCAAAGAACAAGATGAAAATGGTGCTTTGCTGGTTCAGAGTAGGGTACAAGCCCAGGCAGAGAGGAGCAGATCCAGAGCTGGATCTCTGCCGTTGACTGTGACTTTAGACGAGCGGCCTGGGCTGTTGATCTGTAAACTGAGAACACACTTCAGGGCTACCCAAGAGTCTCTCAAGTGTGGTCCATCTTAAAGCCCTGCCTACAAGGTTTCAAGTGCCTGCGGTCACTGTACCTCTTTTAGAGGACTTAAGGGAACTCCCCAGATGAGGACGTTAGCATTCCAGACACACACGTACACACACCCCCACTTCCAGATCCAGGCTAGCACTTCTTACCCCTTACCACTCTCTTCCCTGCCCCACAGATTCTCTCACTGCTCTCTCTGATAGTAGAGGAGGTAGGGAGTAGTTTTTATTTCGTAGAGGTTAAAGACTCAGCTCGCCTATGCAGGAAAATTGCAAAGGCCCCCCTTCGGGGCTACCATTTTGCAGTGTCTAGAAATTCTGTGCAGGTACACAGTGAAAGAGCAAAAGCGGAAGGCTAAAGAGTAAACCGAGTCAGTTTTGCTGGCTGCACAAAACAAAGATTAAAACAGAGAAATGCAAGGAACTTTAATAGCAAAAAAATATATATGGGGGAGTGTTGAGTGGAAAGGTCAAAGCAAAAATATTAAAGATGAAATTAGACAAATTTACATGAGAAGAAAATAAACAGATTTCGTAGTGGAAAATGACTTTTAAAAAGCAAAAGCAATGCAAGCTTAAGGCTTTTCTTCATGAGTCCCTCTTTCGAGGCCCATTGGAGCAGAGTGGTTATATTCCAGGGACGCAGAGCTTTTATGTGCGTGAGGAAAGCGAGGTTAGGAGGAAGATGGTGGGGAACAACATTCTGGGACACCACCACATTCAAATCTAAGCATTTTGAAAGAGAGATATTTGACAAAAGAATATCCTAAAGTTACTTGAAAATAGGAAGCCGTTCTCTTTTTGTGCCTGAAATGGAAAACAGGGACGACACAGATTGAAAGGCACCTGAAGTTTAAAGCATTTTAAAGAAACAGCCAGAAGAATTTGTCATCAGAAATGTCTCAAAAAAAAAAAAAAAAATCATTGGAATCTGGGCACCTGGTTGGCTCAGTTGGTTAAGTGTCTGCCTTCAGCTCAGGTCATGATCTCAGGGTCCTGGGATCCAGCCCTGCATCAGGCTTCTTGCTCAGCAGGGAGCCTGCTTCTCCCTCTGCCTGCTGCTCCCCCTGCTTGTGCATTCCCCCACCCCCTCTCTGACAAATAAAATCCTTAAAACAAACAAAATCATTGGAATAAAAAAGCTAATAAATAGAGACAACATGATGAATAGAAAAGAAACTTCCAGAAATAATAACAAATTCTGCATTCCATTTAGGTCAGAGGGACCTGATATAGTTGCTGGAACCTGTGGCATTCTAGAAAATGACACTAGTTTATGCACTATTGTATGTGAGAGTGAGCAGGGAGAAATAAGCTAACATTGTGTACCAGTTTTCAGGGTCTGCTTAGTCTAGCAGAAACTAGGTTAAGTAGGTTGCCGTGGATAGACGTCTTAACGTACACTTCTGTTGTCTCGCTCCCTGATCCCAACATTCTAGGTGCCACACAAGAGTTATGGACTAGGTGTGGACTTGAGTGTTGGAAGCTCTGTGTCTAAGGCCTAGCTCAGCGCTTGACCACATGGCATGGACACAATCACTTTCCACATTTGCTAGATGGGGTTAATGCTCATCTAGTACCTTTCTCACAAGGCTGTTAGGAGAATCAAATGAGCTCACATATGCAAGTATTCTGTAAGTGTACCTGAATGTTTTTACTGTGACAGCTCTTTTTCGAATTATTTCCAAAGAGAAGAAGAAAAATGAGGTGAGTTCATTTTTGTTCTCTTCAATCACCAAAGCTCTTGAACCTTCATGACCTCACCTAAATGCAGGGCTTCCTAATCTGGAGTCCGTGGATCACAAGGGGCCTGGGGTTAGAATTCAGGCGATCATGTACTTGGATGCAAAATAAAAATGTGTTTGCACTCCATTTGTACTATCTCTGATTGAGATTTAGCGTGTCCTTCCATTAGTGGAGTAGAGGCAGCAAGCTGCAGTAATATTTTAGCAGGGCCTATGATTTTTGTCACCAGTGAAATCACAGGTAAGATCGTATTACAGTTGTTGCTGACATCTAGAAATGTCATCTACATGTGGCACAGCTTTGACATGTTAGTTATTAGACACACTTTTAGATCTTGTTATTTAACATGTTGGGTCACATATTAAAATGTGCATTTTACTATTTAGATATTTCAGTGTAATTGGTTTCCTTTGTAACCTAGTTTATTTTATGCATTTCATGTGAGAAGGGATCCACAGATAGGAAAAAAAGTTTGGTTTGTGGTTTTTTTTTTTTTTTTTAAAGATTTTATTTATTTATTTGATAGAGAGAGAGATAGGCAGGGGGAATGGGAGAGGAAGAAGCAGGCTCCCTGCCAAGCAGAGAGCCCAATATGGGGCTTGATCCCAGGATCTTGGGATCGTGACCTGAGCCAAAGGCAGATGCTTAATGACTGAGCCACCGGGTGCCCCAGTTTGCTTGTTTGTTTGTTTGTTTGTTGAAGTTATTCTTCTGACTGAGGGCCTACTGGCATCCCCAGATAATGATGATAAAAGAAGGATTACTGGTACAATGGCTACCCAAAGAGCCAGAGCTGGTAGTGTACTTTAGAGTGAGAAAGTCCAATTATACAAGTTAAAATAGCTTCAAGTTATAATATAATGAAACAGTGCGCTGGACAATCGGAAGCACAGATCTCTTCATCCAGTGCCACCTCTGTCATGCATGGTAGATTCAGGCCAGAATGTGCAGTGCACCCAGAGGGGTGAAAATGACAGTGCATGCCAAGCCACATACTCACCGTGCAGTTAGGTCCTGACACCTGCAGACCTCAGTCTGGATGGCGGACAGTAAGAACGTGCAGTTAGAAACCCAAATAAGAAGGTAGATGTTTCTGTTTCATTTTAAAATTTTATTTTGTGTTCTTCCATTGTACATTCGACTTCTAAAAAAATGGCAACCCCTGTGATTATTCTGCTCCCGTGGGTTTTTGTTTAAACGTCTGTCAGACACCACGGGGTGTTTTAGGTATTTACATCTTCCTCCTCAGATGGAGTTCGAGTTCCTTGAGATAGCAATCCTGTCTTGTCATATCCTCTGCTGATTTCATTTAGCATCTAATAAGAGTTGTAGAGTAAATTATACTGGTGCATACTTTGAGGGGTTGAGACCTTTTTTTTTTATTGCATCCATATTCTTCTTTGCCAGCTCTGCTTTCTGCTTAAAAAATTAGGCTTTGTTCACCTATTCATCTTGATTTCTGTTTTAGGTATTGGAGCTTCAAAAACAAGGATTTGTAGACACCATTTTCCTGGGTTTTGTCACAGCTCATGATTTTGACTGTGATGTCCTAGCCATCTGATAATGCATGACTTCGAAATCTACTAATGATATTCATCATGTAGCTACCTCAGTGAATCAGAGCCTTTCAGAACTGGAGGTGCCCAAATTCTCTTTTGTATTGGTGATCACAGAGGCCAAGAAAGCTCAAGGGACTTACCGAAGCTTCACAGTGGGTATGTGGCAAACTCAAGAGCTAAGCCCAGTCTCAGTCGATCGCTCTTTTACCACACTGGCCGTTCCCTAAAGGCCAGTTTGATCTTGCGAGGTTCTGCGTAGGATTAGTTGTGAAAATACTGCATGACAAACATTTTTATCATTAAAGATTCTGAGAAGTTCTGTAATAAAGAAACTTGTTTGACATTAATATACTATTTTTAAGTTTCTTTGACCACAGAATCCTTTTTCTTGCCTGCCCCCAGAGCCCCCAGAATACTCTGGGAAATGCTCCTCTACACAGTGGTGAGCTTTGGTGGCGGTGATGGTAACAACAGCATTTACTGAGCACTTAGCACTATGTCACAGGTATTGTTCTAAGTGCTTTATGTAATAAGACTCACTTAATCCTCATAACCCCCCCAGAGAAACAGGTAATATAATCATCACTATTTTGCAGATGAGGAGACTGATGCCAGAGAGGAAGCTGGAGTAAGGAAGGTGTATCACTGAGGCAGCTGCATCACACTGTAAACCGGGGCTTCTCAGCCTTGTCACTGTTGACATTCTGGCCATCTAGTTTGTCCTGGGCAGGGAGGCTGCCCTGGGCATCATACCAAGTTTAGCCACATCATTGGCCCATACCAAGTTGTGTCAACTAAAAATGTCTCAGACATTGCCGATGTCCTCTAAATTGCTCCTAGTTGAAAACAACTGCTGTAAATTTGCAGCAGAAATACACTTTCCCAGCCGACCTTCTTAATAGCTTTTCAGTGACTCACGATCATGATTGGGCAAATTACACATAGCAGGTTCTGGGACTGTGTCAGGTTGCATATACTTATATGGAGGTGGATGTGAGTTGAACTTGACCCATGTTCTCTTCCACTCCATTTCCATACACTGCTTCCAGTGAGAGACAGAGCCAGGAGGCGAGTATTGTTGCTTCTGCCTGCAACTGCTTGTAACTGCCCGGTACATACACCCAATTTATATATTGTTTCCATTTTATACTTCCCCTTGGAAGTGACCCCCATAAACACACACACACACACACACACACACACACACACACACACAGTCTTTTTTTTCTCCGTGTAGTAGAGGACTTAATGCATTTGAATTACTCTACAGTAAGAAGTTATGTCTGAGCCAAGATTAACTGCTGCCAAGGAAAACATACCCAACAGTGAATAACTCAAAAAATTTTGGTGAAGAAAAAATAAAGTTGTATGATGAAGTATGCTACTAAGGTATTGGGTTTTATTTTTCCAGTGTGATAACTTGTTAAATTCACACACCACGAATAGATTTAAGGGTTTCTGGCCATTGTTTCTTTGTAATTTAATATGCCATTTTTGGGAGCAGCTGACGTATAATAAAAACAACAGTGAAATACCTAGGTTTAAATCCTGGCTCTGCCAAACATTTACTAACTGAGTGACCTCACCTCTTTTTTTCTAAGGGTTTAGTTCCTCACCAATAAGATAGGGTAATGATATGAAACATTATATTGTTGAAAGATTGAAAGGAGAAAATATATGTCCAATATCCAGACCAGGTCCTTCCAGGACCAGTTTTTCAAGGAACTCTACCACGGTTTGAGCTTCATGATCCTTTTTGGTAATTCTTTACGTGTAAACCAATTGTCTTTGAAAGTAACAGAGATATTATCAAGTAGCACAGGGCAGATAACTCTTATTACAAGATGGGGTTTGGAAGGCAGGAAGAGTACATACAGTACTCAGAGCCATTGAATCTTGAAAGCTTTGCATTTAAAGACTGCAACAGAGTGAAGGGTGGGAGAGAAGGGATTGGCAGAGGAACTCTGGGAGCCAAAGCTTATCCTCTACTCTTGGTGGCCGTTTAGTAATCCAACCTTCCAATGGCTATGTGTGTGTGCTGGACACTAAGCAATCAATAGGAATATAAAGAGAGCAAGTAACAAAAATAGCAGCTCTAGCTCTCCATCTGTCCCCTTGGAACTTAGATAGTGACTGTGTCATGTCTTTGTCCCAGCTCCTGGGACATAGTTGCTACCTAGAATGCTGGTTTGATGAGGGTGTTCAGTGTTGGCCAAACTCATCAGAAAGAATGCTGTGATCCATTAATATTGTCTTCCTTGGACAAGAGATAAAGGTGGTGACTGCACAGAATTTGACAGTCCTTAGGAAATGTGGGTCTCACCAATTAGTATATCATGAAACCAATTTTGTGGATCATTATGAGCATCATTTAAGAAAAGAAATAGAAAAACAAAAGACTGCTTTGCACATAGTGATAAACATTGCTGTGTGAAATTTTTGTTTTAGTTATATACATCTTGTGTAATAGGTCATGATGTAAAATGGATTTCCTACAATAGGTCCTGTAACAAATGTGATTCTGGTGGTTACATGAACTCCTACTCTTTTTTTCTCTATGTTCGTTCTGTTTTTGTTTTTCTGAAACAACATGGTATGTTTGGTAGTTTGTGCCTGATAAATGAAAAACAGAACAACTCATACATTCTAGGAGTCATTCCTCAATACATGTTGTGTTTATCCTTTGAGTCTACTTCCATTAGAGTCTTTGTATTTTCTTTGGGGTCATTAACAATTTTATTTATAGTCCATTTTGAGGGGAGATGTAGAAGTACCAAGTAGTTAGAAGGCCCTTGAGTGAAGCTGGCTTTATAATACAGACCATGCCACTTTAGAGCTGTGTTATCCAGAGAGGGTACTTAAAACTTAGATTTTGTGGCCACCACACATGTTTATTTTTATACACACACACACACACACACACACACACACGAGATCTTGATTCACAATTTTCTGGTTACTCCTTAGAGCAACATGGATATATGTTCTCCTGATGCATTGGTGGATCATACCGCATGGCAAGATTTTGTTAAATATGAAACAAAAATGTGGTTATCGATCACATATTGAGAGCATGTCCATCATTAATGATTAGGAGAAACCAACACCCCTTTAGTTCTTGACCCAACATCTGATGGTTCTATTTAATTCCCAAAGAGTCAGGAGAGAAATGAAGCTGTAATAAGAGAAATGTCCATAAAAGGAGAAGAGTACTTGGAAACCATGAGGATAGAGAATAGGGAATAAGAGGTAAGAAGTGGGATAATATGAAAGACCACACTTTGCTTTTATTCTGATGGTGGTTTCAGGCAAAAGATGGTTATTTAAAAATCCTACAGTGATGCTCTGTAATTAGGGAAAATCCTGTTGTATGGCTTGCCTGGCTATTCCGTAGATAAGAATTACATATTTTAAACATCCTTTTAAAACACAATAATGATGTACCTGCGTTAGTCAGTTGGTTAAGCTTCCAACTCTTGATTTCAGCTCAGATCATGATCTCAGGGTCTTGAGGTCAGGCTCCGTGCTGGGCATGAAGTCTGCTTGAGATTTTCTCTCTCTCCCTTTCCTTTTCCCTCTCCGCCCCCTCCACTCATGCGCCCACAATCTCACTCTCTCTCTCTCAAAAACTAAAACAAAAAAAGATAAAATGAAAGCACCTTGAGGTGGAGTAAGACAGAACTGGGTTAGAATCCTTGGCAGATCACTTCACCTCTTGGAACCTCAGTGACCTCTCAGGCAAAAGGGATATAATACTGTATTTCACAGGGCAGGGATCAAGGTGAGCTGAGAGCTGTAGCCCATGATGAATGGCCACAAAAAGTTCTCCCCAATCTCCTACCTTATCGGAGAAAGATTTGGAGCTTATTTTTAAAACATAAGCAGTTTCCACATGAATGCATGTGAAAGCATTATGGACAAGATCAGTGTTTTGAGAGCATAAAGTAAAACTTTCTCAAAGGACCTTTGATTGAAAAGAGTAAGTCTTTCACACTCTACCTATGTACCTGTGGCTGCCTGCTTTGCCTGGGTGCCAGAAGCAGAGGGAAAGGAGCGTATCAAGGCCACCGCTTACACCAATTCGCTTACTCACTATTGTGTCTCATAGTACATGCCTGATAAATGGTGTATCATACACATTGAATGTGAACTTGGTATTCCTTGTTCTCACAGACAACTTGTATCTACATCTCTGAATTGGGTAAGTAAGGCAATCAGACTAACCCCATTAGTAGTGGTCTAATGGGTCTAATGGTCTAACCCCAACTGGTCTAATGGGGTTCCACTCAAGCCTTCATATCTTAAGATTCTGTGGTTCTTCATCCATTTGAATTGTGATCCACGGTATTGTTGCTATTTTTCCTACTAGTTTAATATCTTGAAGACTTTTCAGCTTTCACTTGGCTTGGGCAGTATCTATACTTATGATTAGAACATTAGCAAAAGTGACTATTCTATCCTGACTCTTTCAACCCCCACCTCCTCTAAAAGTCCTTGTGTGTGGATCACAATATTTGCTGAAAGCAGAACTTCCTTTTCAAGAAGTCATTCACAAAGTGCCAAGTGACAAGCCATATTTGCATGTGAGCACAAACAGATGGTGTACTTGTCAAAACAGGTACCTGTAATGCATGCCTTTTATAAAATTTCCTGGAAAAATACACTTTGCTGCTCAGTATGGGCACTTTTAAAAGTGGGCATTCACTTGGCTTACTGAGAAGGACAACCCAGAGCTAACCTTGCTCGCCCCGGCAAAATCGGCTGCACCATGATTTCTCCCACCCTTCCAAAAGTTTTCTGCCCTCTATGCGTGAGTGACTTTGGTGTGTACTTTCTTTTCTACTAGCTCCTCGTAGATTGGCACTAATGTATCCAACCACTCATGGCTTTGTGTTTTGTTTCCTTAAAGGAGTGTCAAACACGTAGGAATACTGACTATGGGAAGGTTTTGAAATTGCCACCCATTAAATGATAGAATATTTCATCACCACAGTTAAAATTCTAATAGATACTGACTGAGGAAGAAAATAAATGTTATTCTGGTAACACAGAAGAGAGCTATTTTATCATTTTTCCAGACTTAGAAATATATTAATTAATTTCGAGTCTGCACTGTTTCAAATCATTGAAATTTATGAATTAGCTTAAATTTACCTTTCAATATTTACTAATTGAGAAGCATGATTTTTAATACAGATGTTATGAAATTTTTAGAGATTTACTGGCAGAATTCTGCAATTATGAACCCTAAAGGAGTAAATACTTTCTAAAACTTTTATTCATTTAGCCAGCTCTGTTCTACCTTTGTACTCTTAATATTATTTACCTCAGATTGTTACAAGCAATGTGCTTTTCATTGAATTTTTGAACACTTGGTTATAATTTTAAGAAATGCCTGCTAGATACAGACAAAAGCTAAGTCAGTGCTAATATGCAAAAATCAAAGTTTTTTAAAAAGACCTAAGAATTTAAAATGTTTCAACTTATTTTAAATAAGATGGTCATTCTTTAAAAATCTTTTAAAAAATCTTTTTGACACTCATCATCAAGGTGAGGAAATTTAAAACAAATCAGTTTTTGCTTTTGCCAGTAGGCACTTTATGCTAATCATGTTAGTACCTTGGAAAGCTGTCAGGGGTTTGACAAGCTAAATGCAATGAGCCATTAACTCCAGAAGCCAAATCCCCCCTAAATAATTTTCTAGAGGCAAGTGTTTTCTGATGTGCTCAGATCTAACAGTGCTTCCCACTTCTCTGCAAATGTCACAGACCTTCATAAACCACCACCATGTACTCATTTGATTAATGTAATACACACAGGCTGTATGGGAGGCAACACAGTGTGCGGCTTAATAACACAGAGGTACTACTGGTGGGTGGGTGGGCATCTGACCTCAACCTCACCAACGTTTATAATTTCCTGCAAGGAAATCACTGGGTTCTTCTTGATTTTAAACAGGTTCTCACTATTGGATCCACTAGAATTATGCCTTTGAGAGATGATCTCACTATTGGTTCCACTAGAAGTGTGCCTTTGAGAGGTGATTTTTTTTTTTTTTTAAAACGTTGTCTCCACACCCAGCCTGGAGCCCAGCCTGAGGCTTGAACTTATTACCCTGAGATAAAGATCTGAGCTGAGATCAAGAGTGGACTCTTAACCGACTGAGCCACCCAGGCACCCCAGCACTCTAAAAGACTTTTAAAAACATCATCTCTTGGGGCACCTGGGTGGCTCAGTCAGTTAAGTATCAGACTCTTGAAATCAGCTCAGATTCATGATCTCAGGGTATGGAAGTGAGCCCCACATGGGGCTCCACACTCAGAGTGGGCAAGTCTGCTTGTTGCTCTCTCTCTCTGTTCCTCCTCCCACTCATGCACTCTCTCCCTCTCTTAAAAAAAAATTCCTTTGAAGTGTTAATAATTATAGAATTGATAAAGTCTCATAATCAGTCACAATCATCGTGTTTGATGATTTGATAGAATCATTAGGCTGATTTCCAGTGCTAACTTATTTGGAGTCAGATGCAGTGCTGAGGCTGAGTGGGGTGGGTATCTATCTGCAGAGAGTATATAAACCACCTCTCCTGGTTTGGCAGTTTGGCAGTTTGGGAAGTGTGGCCATGATCACAGGGCCTTCGGAATCAGAGTTGGGACAGCTAGTCATTTTCCTTCTCATAGCTTTTTGATACAGTGCTTCTTTAACACTCAGAGTAATGCCTAGTGTGCCTAGTGTCTAAAAGTTGTGGAGAGCAAAGTGTGGTTTGAAAAATACATTTTTTTTTGGCCTGACTGCATTAACTTAAAAGAAAATACAGATTATATGCTTATATCTGCAATGCCTCTGACTTCGGGGGATATTGAGGTGTAGATTAAAAAAGATAGTAAAGACACACAAAAAAATTTATAGAAGGATAGCTCCTTGTGATTTTATTTTTTTTTTAATAATTATTACTCTTGACACATTTTATCTTCAAAGTGCTTGGCAAATATTAATTAACTTTTTAAAACTTTAAAGGAACTCAAGTCAACTTGCTTTTTCATAGAGAATATCCCATTGAAGTTAGGTGGTCTAAGATTGAGCTATAATTGAGCTATAATAGAATTATTAAAAGATTCTTAATAGGGATGCCTGGGCTTCAAAGAACAGAGATCTAAATGGATAAAGCAACATCTAAGAAATTAATTTGGTTCATGTTGTAGAAAAATTGAATTTATTGTCTTGGCCAAATAAATGTCCAAATAAAATCCCTTCGTAGTGAGAAATGGACTGGATTTAATTTGATTTCTGCACTATTTGGGAGGCTATAGAATGACACTTGGTCTGATATTTACACATTCGTAGAATTTGGTCCATGTAGGCATATGATTAAAGAATTACCATTTCCATATTGACAAGTAGGAAAAAAATCAATATCCCAGAATGAATCCATTCTAATAAAAATAAGCGGTCTAAAATGGTGATCATTGAAAAATAGTCTCAAAACAATGAATTTCAAAAAATTCAATGAATTTATCTATTTATCAATAGTTTTGACAGACTGTACCAGGTCCAGAGTTCAGAACATCCTGTAATTTTAAAATAATTTAATTCCCATATTGGACTTAAAGATTTGCTTTCTTTGAAGGTTTCACTTTTAAGGTGATTATTCCAATATGGCACACATCATTTCCTGACTAGTGGCTCCCCAAACTGCTTACATTTATGACATGTTCCATTCCTTCCTGCCCCCTCCATACACACACCGGGAACAGGTATCAGCATCAAGTTAATATTTAACTCCAGGGGCGATGAGGAAGTGCTCTGGTGGGTAAATCCAAAACCCTGCACGCCAGCAGTTCTTCATAATCCTTTCCATGTAAGGAGAGCAATTGATAGAATACAATATATATATTTTTAAAGATTCACATAAACAGAAGAATAATATAAACAAAGTAATTAAGATGTAGTTCCTAAAATATCTAAAGTAGCCCTTACCTACCTGAAACTCTGTTTTCTTGTTTGTAATATAGTTACAATTTAAAAAACAAAACCAGAAAATCAGCTCAGTCCTTCTTATAGTACAATTTTGATAAAGGCATACTCCCTGTCCTCGAAGTCAAGGTCCTTGCAAGTTTCTGTTTTAGGAGAAAGAGAGCAGAGCTAATTCTGTTTAGTTCCTGGCTGCTTCATGCCTGAGATCATTTGCATGAACTGTCTCTCTCCTAGCCAAGTTCCATCCTGCCTTATCTGTTTTTTGAACTTCTGTTTAGTCTTCAAAGTCCTGCTCAGTCTTTAGTTCCTCTGCGAAGCTTTCTATGACTTCCTTCCAGACAAAATAATCTATCTTTTCCCTGAGTTTTTGAATCTTTAGATAATTTCTGTTCTTGTCTATATCATAATCATGTGTTATTTTTCATCATTCCACCTTTTCCACTTGGTTGTTAGCCCATTTAAGTGCTGAACTGCATTGGGTTTGTATCTGTTTTTTATTCCTTGGTATATAAAGATGAAGCAGTAAATCTTTGTTGAGATGAAGTGAAAATGCTCACTATAAACACGAAAAGGTCTTTGAGATTCAGTTTAAATAAAACAGCTTTTTAAACTCTGCTCCACTTAAAATGTTATCTTATTTTTGCAATAAAAATTAAATCCGGGGCGCCTGGATGGCTCAGTGGGTTAAGCCTCTGCCTTCGGCTCCGGTCATGATCCCAGGGTCCTGGGGATGGAGCCTATCAGGCGCTCTGCTCCGTAGCGGTACTTCTTCCCCGCCCCCCCCCCCCGCCCCCGCCCCCTGCCCTACCTGCCACTCTGTCTACTTGTGGTCTCTGTCAAATAAATAAATAAAATCTTAAAAAAAAAAAAATTAAATCCATTTCATTGCAGAAATTTGGAAAACACATGCATTTTACAGATAAAAATTGAAATGATTTATTATTTCACTAGGAGATTAATTAGCTTCACATATTTGTAAGTACTCTCCTAAGACATTGACCTACTATAACTTATTATTGGCAATATAGTTTTTTTCCAATTTTTTGTTTGTGGCTATACTAAAATACTGAAACATTTCTATGCTGATTGAAAATTAGTCACCACCCCAGGTGTCCTGAGTGCCCTCCCTCTACCCCTTCCCCCAGACTCTTGATGACGCAGCAATTAATGGGTTACAAATTAGCACAGTCACAGCCCTCTAGGACACAGGTGGCATCCACTCTGATTAGTTCGGACTACGATAAATCTTTTCGAAATCATTAATTATACCCTGAATCTTTGTATATATCTCTCATTTTTTTTTTTTTTTTAATTTAAGTAGCTTCCATACCTGACATGGGTCTTGAACTCGTGACCTCATGATCAAGAGTCACATGCACTTCTGACTGAGCTGGCCAGGTGCCTCACATCTCTCATTATTTCTCTAAAGATCTAAAAATGGACATCTTTTGCCAGCAATTATGTCTTAGGAGCCTGTCACGAAACAGATCGCTCAAATTAGGATAATTCATTTGTATAGGGTTTAGTAACATTCCTACAGAATTCAGTAAAGGAACTGTTAAAAAGGGAGAGGAGAGAGTAGGAGCAGATTTGGTAAGAGCAGAGATGATTTTCACCCCGGGGCATGCAGATGCGAGCAGGAATGGTTGGTTATAGGGACCTGCGAGCAGAGACACCTTGAGAAGAGCTGTGACTTTCGGTTGAGCTCCCACAAGGAGTAAAGCAGGGAGTACCCATTCCAGTTTCCTTTTCTTCTTTCCCTCAGATCTCCTGTCAGGGCACCTCAACTCCCAAGAGGGTGTCAAAGGATGGGGAGATCTGTTTATATAGTCCTTTATAGGCCAGCTTCCCAGGATGGAGAAGGGTAGGGAGTTAATTTGGAGTGGTAAACCCAGAAGAGAACTAGCACACTTACAGCCTCCTTACTCCATAGTGAAAACTTGTCTCCAGAAAAAATGATGGCTTAGATCCTCAAATGTAGGCTATAATGTGGGTGTTGGTTGATTGTATTTACAGATAATCTGAATGGATTTATAGGGAGTGCAGCCGCCATCCTCTTGTGTCTACAGATAGAGCCTTCTTGGTCACTACTAGTTTATCGTGGAGGCTTCCCCTCATGTTTCCTCCATTCAGCATTCCCCAGCTTGTTAACAAGAATCAGCTGACCATGATGTGACCATCCACGTACCGCAAAGCCTTCTGTCTGTGGTTCTTTACCCTGGCTGTCCGTTACAGTCAAGTATGGAGCTCTTATAAACATACCGATGCTCAGGCCCTGTCACTAGAGATTCTGGTTTATTCACTGTACTCCAAGGGTTCAGGCCTCAGTAGTGTTAAAAAGTTCAGAGGATTCTAGTGAACACCAAGGGCAGAGAACTGTTGTGCTGGAGGCTTCAGCAAGCCCTAGAATTCCCAGGAAGGGGTGGTGGGGGCGGCGCGGGGGTGGGGGGGGCGGTCTGCTCTGCTCCAGCTTCCGGCAGCAGCTTGGTCTCCCAGTGCCTCTGCGGGTCTCCCTGGACCCCGATGATGACGTCTGGAGGAAATGAAAAGTCGGCTTCTGATCTGGAAGAAGATTGGAGTCTCGGTTTCTGACATGGCAGTTGGGGTTAAGTTGCTCTTAGTTTAAAACGCTTTTAAGACATTTTGTAAATCAGAAATAAACCGAGTAATAAGACTTTGGTGAGAAGCAGATATCTGAGCTTATATAATATGGAGACGGAGTTCTATTTCCCCAAGATTCATCCATTGATAGCCCATCATACACTCTAAGTGGTTACTATATATTTTGTGCATATATGAAACATAAATGTTCTTAACATTTAAGTTTTGGGGGAAAACACATTTTGAGTAGAGGTGGTCGTAATTTTTGAAGATTTTATTTATTTGAGAGAATGAGTAAGAGAGCGAGTTTGAGCTGGGGTTGAGGAGGGAAGGGGCAGAGGAAGAGGGACAAGCAGACTCTCCACTGAGCGAGGAGCCCAATGAGGCGCTTGAACCCAGCATCCTGAAATCATGACCTGAGCTGTAGGCAGACACTTAACCGACTGAGCCACCTGGGTGCCTTGAGGTATTTATATTATTAATGTTTCCAAATGGCTCAGGAGAATTGTCTTAAGTTATAGAGTAAAGTTTTAGTAGCATTTCTAGGCAAAAAGAAATAGTATTTCTAAAAATCTGCATTTCTCCCTTGAAATATTATGAAAGTTGAAGTGTAAGACTATAATTTATTATTGAAGACATTTACATTACCTGCTACCTAATGTTTTATTTTACTTTTTAAAAAATTTTATTTAGTTAACTACAGTGTAATATTGCTTTCTGGACTAGAATTCAGTCATTCATTATTATGTAATGTTTTAAATGAAGGGGGGGTGAGTTTTTTTTTTTTTTTAATTCACATTTTCTTTTTACCAACAGTTTTATGAAATCCAAGCATCCTTGGTTCTGTTCTACCCCATCCATTGTGTTTGAAATAGTGCCTTGTCACCTATTTGCTTTTTCTAAGTATAACCCAGGCCACTTCTTTGCTTCAGGTCTTCAAAAAGTCATCATCCTTGTAGTATCAGATATTTTGCAATTTAGTAAATGGAACAGTGTGCATTCTCTTTGGGGTACCAAACATGACAGAACCAGAGTTGAACCTTGTTAAAATATTCTCCATCCCCCTTTGAGTATTTTTTCTTGCTTAAAGTCCAGCACAAGTTATGACTCTAGAAAACTAATTGAAAATTAATAAGGAAAAAGATTGTTCTTATATCTCTGTCTTAGGAGCATGTATTTGTTTGTCTTGGAATTCCACATAGTAACTAAATCCATTAATGGCTTTCATCAAGAACTGAAATTATCTTGATTTTTCTGCTGCTCACATTTTAGAGTGAACATTCTCAGGGTGATATCAGTAATCAAGACATCAAGCTTTCAGGAAAAGATAATTCCTGTCAATGCAAGTAGAAACATATAAGAATATGTAAATGGATCTTCACTGCAATAAGAAATAAACATTTGTGGTAACCTACTCCTCTAAAAAACAAAAATCCTAAGGGCAGGGACTTCCTCACCATCTGGGGGATGAACACTTTTCCCTTGTGGTTACATCAGATTACCAAATGCTGGTAGAAAAGTAGCATGAAAGGCTAGTGATGACCATTTGAGGATAATGTGCTACTGTGGCACAGACTGCAGCCCCTTAGTGCACTGCCAAGTTCTTTTTTGGGTGGACTACCCTCCTCTTCACCCAAGCTGGGCTTGTGTCTTTACTCCTCTAGGTTTTCTTTCTTTCTTTCTTTGTGTTCTTCTGTTTCTTGAGTTTATTTGAGATTCTTGCAGGCTTTTACTGGGAAAATGATTTATATACTTTGTAAAAAAAAAAAAATTATTTATTTATTTATTTGACAGACAGAGATCACAAGTAGGCAGAGAGGCAGGCAGAGAGGAGGAAACAGCCCGCCCACGGAGCAGAGAGCCCGATGCGGGGCTCGATCCCAGGACCCTGGATCATGACCCGAGCTGAAGGCAAAGGCTTTAACCAACTGAGCCACCCAGGTGCCCCTGATTTATACACTTTTTAAGAACTATTTCCAGAGCACTTCAAGTTGTTCAGAGGAAATAACTAAAAATGCACACATTTACTCTTTTTCTTGTTTACATCTATTAAGATTTCACTTTCCTTGGTGAATATTAAAATTAAATGGTTTTAGCTCTAGACAGGACCTTGGTGATCCGTTCAGTGAAAGCGTAGCATAATTGGGAAAAGTGCAAAGGAAAAACATGGTTATTATTTTGTTTTTAAACAAAGTAGATTTCCTCGTGAATCAGATTTGAGTTATAAAGCATCAATCCTGCACATTCTCTACAAAGAGAATAAAACAGGAATGGTGATGCTTACCTTACAGGGAATTGGGAGGATTGGAAATAATCCAATAGCATGTATAAAAGCCTAAAGTAGAAACAAATGACAGCCATTGTTGTCTCTCCTGCTCACTCTCCTCCCCTAAACTCAGGTCACTTGTGCAGCATGACCTTCACTCCAGTCCTTGATGTGGTCAGGCCATATTCCTTCCTAAAGCCTTCTTCTGGGTTCTAGCTCTTCTCGGAGCCCTATAGGTTCTGGATCAGAAAACTGCCCTGTCATCCGGGGTTGCCCAAGGTATTAGATTTTAATTAGGACAAAAGCCTTGGCAAAAGTCTGTAGAGACTGGGCCCAGTTTACCAGTGTGCCTTCATCAACAGCAATGAAATTACCTGCAAGGGAAAATTTTGAAGAACGAAAACACAGCCTCCAGTAAATATAACTTAGCATGCCTTAGTTTGTTCCTTTGTTAGAATAGAGCATACATCATCATCATCACCATTGTCATCGTGGTTGTCATCATCATGGCACTGCCTGAGCAGAGTCTTGAAGATGAATTCTGATTTGCCAGACAGAGCAAGGGGCGTGTTAGGAGGGTTATAGGGAGCAACACTTGCAGAGGGCTAGAGACTCAGCCTTCTAAGGGAATGCCACTTTCAGGTGATGGAAATACTGGGGAGCCCTTGGGTTTTGGATCACTTGGGAGATCCCCCTGCCATGTGTGCTTTGTCTGACTTTGGTGGTATTTGGTTTACAGGTAACCATCTACTCTGATAATAAAATGTTTTACATTTTAATTATATGTTCAGACAGTATTCGAAAGATTACTGACAAAGAGGAAAATGGAGTCATTTATAGTTCTGCTGTGAATCAGCATGGTGGGTCATTCCTTTGAGTTCAGGATGCTTCCTTTTGGATGGATCTTTCTAGATTCCTGAAGCAGAATGACCATTTAGAGGACTATGTGAGGGGCAGGAGAAAAGGTATGAACAAAGTAGAGCTGGGGATATAGCTGACATGCCAGGGGGATGGTGAGGAGATAAATCTAGCCCCAGAGGGAGAGCCTTATTGGTGAGTAGAAAGTGAGATTGTGTTAGTATGGTGACACAGAGTGCAGACCTCAGGGAAGACATGCTGAATTTTGACTCTGACATTTACTGGCAGTATAATTATAAATTAATCACTTAACCTTTCTGAAGTTTAGTTTCCTCAGCTATAAAATGGAGATAATTTCCCTCAACAGCCCTTCAGTTAGGAGGTAGGATTTAATAACAGAATAGTTGTGAAGTGCTTGACACTTAATATATTCTAAATTCATCCTCCCTTTGGTTTAGGCTTTGGAGGGCCTAGAATATGAAGCCAATGGGAAACTCAATTATTAATACATTTAAGATATTTGTACTTTAAGATATGCACAATACCAGATCTTTAAGGGTGGTGGCTAGCCAGTGATTGAAGGGGTACCCTTGTGCTTAGCTGGGCTTTAGGAGGCACCATATATTACTGATAAGTCAGTCAGCTCCTCCTGTGATTCACAGTAGCCCCACATTCTCTGCATTTTCACACATGAAAGTATTGCTTACCCACCATCAGAGTGCACCAGAGTGCTTAGTTTCTTTGCAGAAGTGTTGACAGGCTTGCACACATCTGTCCCCAGTCTCTCAAATCCCTGGCCCCTATAAGGCCAACAGCACACATTTTTTTAGGTGACTAGCTATGATTGAAGAGATGGTCCATGGCCATGAAACCCAGAGAAAGAAGAATGGCTCACAAATTAAGTAATGACCCTACTGTAGAATAAACATTTCAGTTTAATAAAGTACATATTTTAAAGGCCTGATTAAGGCTCAAAATCTTTAGGAAAAGATGCCAGATACAGTCCACACCAATGCATTGAAAAGATCAATCTTCAAAAGGATAATTGAATCATAACCTAAAACAATTGGATTTTTAGTGAGTAATAGCATTAAATAAAATTCTGGGAATATGGAGTTTAAGATGAGCATAAGGTAGCAAAGCAAGAGTTCGTATTTCATGTGTATGGAATGTACTAAAGTCTAGTTTAATTTTAGGTCCATAGAAAATTTGTTAAGCAGGAAAGGATCCAACCTTAGTCTCTAAAACTGATTTTAAATGTGGCACGTACACTCTTTTCCTTCTTAAGCTTAATTTTCTTTTAAGTTTAGTATAGTTCAAGAAGTCTTCACAGTGGGGCTGTCTTTTGTCCTCTTGCACAGCCTTCCTTCACACCCCTTCAGCCCCATAAAACAAATGAACTTTTCCAGTGCCACAAGGTACAATTCAGTGTTCAAGGAACATCAATCCTCAAGTAAATTGATGCTACAGATTCTTTAAATTGAAGTTCCAGGTTGTGGCTTCAGATGAGGATTAACTCAAGATCTCTCTAATCAGGAGTCTACATTTTTAAAATATTTGTCCTCTTCCAGAGTTCTCTATTTCTTTGAAAGTCACCTCTGCCTATCCAAGAGCACAGAATGGAAAACTGGGCTTTTTTGTTTTATTTTCTTGGTTCCTCCATTTCCTTAGGCCCTCAAGTCCTCAAGCAAGATTTTTCTGTTCTTCCTCTCTAGTATATCTTAAATCTGTGTGCTTTTCCTTCTTAATCAAACTGACAGCATCTCTGCCTAGACAGCCTTGGTGGCCCCTCGGTCTCTGTGCATCTGCTATGGCCCCTCCTGTCTGTTCACCACAAAAGAGGAGCAAGAACAATCCTGTCAATAGACAAGTTTTAAAAGTAATGTGATATGAAGTGTTGAAATTTAAAACACACCCACATAAAACACACGTAAGTCTTCTCCTATTGCTTCCTATAAAGCCCTTTGGCAGCTTCCCATCGATCTCAGTAAAATAACACAAATCTTTATTTTTCTTTCATTTAACAGATACAGATGGAATCTTTTGCTAAAACCCCCTTTTCATTCCATTGTGTCCTGGCGATGCAGAGACAAATCAGCCTTGTCTCCAACCCTCAAGGAACCCATAGTCTAGCCAAAGGGTGCTTGTTCAGACTTTAGTTATTTATTCCTAAATATTCACCAAAATCCTGTAACTTACCAGCGCAGTTGGAGAATGAACTTAGGTGTCCTTTGACTTTGTTATGCCTGTTAGTGAAATGGGTGGCTTGAGCAAACATGGCGGATGCTACTCTGAGGATAATTTTGACTCAGTCTAAAGCCAGAGCACATAGTCGTTCTTTTTGTTATCATTATGCTAGGTCAGTCTTCTTTCTACAGTAAAACTGCATAGCAAACAACCAGGAAACCTGAAGGAGTTCAGCACTAAGTATTTGCTTTCCCATTGGAGTGGTCAGCTAAGCAGCTCTGTTCATCTTGCCGGCTCACACGCCGGGGTTGGCTGGCTGTTGGCTGACCAACACTGGCCTTGGCTAGGATGACCAGCGAGACTTTGCTTTGCTGTCTTTGTCTTATTTTTATTTTTCAGTAGAGTAGCTGGGATATATTCTCATAGCGATGGCTAAGGCTCAAGAGGGAGGAGGTAAGTTCCGTCTTACAAGTGGTTTCTGAACTCTGCTTGCATCATATCTTGCTGACATCACAAGTTGACTCAAGTGAATTACACAGCTAACTCCCGAGTCAGAAGAGGTACTGCCAAGTTACATGGCCAGGAGGGAATTCAAGGAGAATTGAGGCCATAATTGTAATCCATCATGATGCCATGATTTTGCTTACTATATTTTGTGTGTAACTTGATCATAGGACTTAACCAAATTAAGTGGAAATATATAATGTGTTAATGGTTTACCCTTTCTCCAGTGCCCAACTTGGGGAACCAACTATGGACAAAGACGCTGTCTTCAGTGCAATGTTTGGCATAAAGTAGATGCCCAACAGATGTTAAACTAACTATTAGTATGTTGGTGACCTTGGGCTGTTGACTTGAGATAATTAAATGTACTCAGCCACAGCTTAATCATTTATGAACAGGAAGTAATAATAATACCAACTGCAACCATTTCTCTAAGGACTAAATAGGGGCAAAAATGTAAAAGTACATACTCTTTTCTCAAAAAAGATGATTGCTTTTTCCCCTCCCCCAACCTTCCTTCCTCACTGGGAAAATAGTAAATGGTTTAATCTTGTTCTACCTTAGGCAAGAATTTGTAGGATAGAGAACCACCTATTGAAAATATCTTCCATATCTTCCAACTAAAAAGTACTTTTGTGTAATACCCATACGCTAAAGAATTTAGGTCCCCTTGAAGGCTTAAGCCTGTTAACCATTTGCAGTTTGTCTTAAATTCCTATAATGAAAGGGTTGGTGTCTCTTTCTCATTCCCATAGAAGACATACGCAAAGAGGAAAAAGGAGTTTAGATTGGGTGGAGAAGTGTGATTTTGGGTAGTGGGGCTCTTTGAGGGAGAACAAATCTGGTAGGTACACAGTGTATGGGGCAGGGGGTGCATAGACAGTTGGGATATGAAGCTTTCCAGCAGGAATGACAGGGCCACTGGAGAGGGCAGGAATAAAAACCTCACCCTTTTTGTCATTTCCTCTATACTTTGGTGGCTGTTTCTGAAGCCTGATCTAAATATTTGGTTGTGCTTTATTAATATTCCTAAGTTAAAATAGATATAATTTTAACTTCTATTTAGTTATATATATTAATTTTTATTTGATTTTTAGATTTAGTTTTTATAGTTATATAATTATATATTGTTATGTAAATATATATCAATTATATACAAATAAACCTATTAAATTATATCTATAACTTTCCTCTTTCTTAAAACCCCCAGATTTAGGGCAACATACATCTGGCTTCTATCAGTTAAGGAGTAACTTTAAGCACATCCTGTCAAATTGTCTGTTCCCAAAAGCAATACCAACACATTCAGTGGATTTTTTTTTTTCCCTACAGTTATGTTCTTGATTGGACCACAAATTTTTCCATAGTACACTACTTGAAAAATAGGACATTCTAGTTCTTTATACATAATCAGCCCCTCACCTCCAGCCTTTTTTAGAGAACTTTTTTTTTTTTTAAAATGAGGCATTATGTAAATTGTATTCCAGCTCTGGAAAACCACTGAGCATTAGTTATACCATCTTTTAAGTTGCTATGATGGGGTTATTCTCATCTTTATGTCTGTGTACTAATCGGGACTGATACAGCTCACTACCTCCTGTCGCCCACTTGTCTGGGACATGCTGAATTTTCTACCAGGGTGGTTTTAAATCAGCTATTCATGAATTGAAATCAGATTATTCATCTATAAGGAATTTGAAGTTAAAGTTCTTTGAAAAATTCTAGACTTAAACTTTATTTTGTTAATTATACTCTTAAAGGTTTGAGATGTTTTAATAGTTTTATTTTTTTTTAATTTTTTATTTTTTATAAACATATATTTTTATCCCCAGGGATACAGGTCAGTTTTTTTTTTTTTTTTTAACTTTTAGGAAAAAAAGTATAAATAGGCCCTGTGATCTCCAGGACATTTTACTGAGTGTTTTTCAAAGTTGAACCTTAACTGCTAAAAGCTATAATTTGGTACCCATAATATTTTTCCAGTTGTAACATAATTCATGGATAGGTTGTATTTTTGCAGGAAATTTGCCTGAGGTATATGTTGTGAGGAGGTGCATTTTATCAGTGACCTGATAGAAACCATGATTTACTGGATACATCAGAGAAATTAATGGGAAGAACCCAGGTTTCAGCAGCATGTTTAATAAAGGAAGGCTTTGGTCTTCTAGACTTTTAAATTATACATTGAGAAATTATCTGATAACTTACAAAGTAAGTTTCTTTTTAGAAATATGCAAGTAAATAGCAAGAGGAATATAATGCATCCTATCTTTTATCCTTTAAGTGATCCCCATATGAAATCGCCCATATAACTTCTCAGGGATCTGCTGGATCTGCTGGATCTGGCTGGTGAATTAGATACTTGCTAGCATTCAGTTCTCTTTTGCATATGCAAAATGAACCTGACAAAGTCACAAGAAAGTATTGTTTTCAAATATGTAGTGTATACATTCTAAAATGATGCAACCTACATCTGCCTCTCAATTATAAATATTAGGAATATTTTATATTGAACTTTTATATTTTATTTGAAATTTTTTTGAAATTTGAAATTTGAAATTTTATATTGAACTTATATTTATAATGAACTTTTGGCAGAAATTTTGATTCAATGAAGTTTTCTTGATTCAATGATGTATTTTTTTTTAAAGATTTTATTTATTTATTTGACAGAGAGAAATTACAAGTACACTGAGAGGCAGGCAGAGAGAGAGAGAGAAGGAAGCAGGCTCCCTGCTGAGCAGAGAGCCTGATGTGGGACTCGATCCCAGGACCCTGAGATCATGACCCGAGCCGAAGGCAGCAGCTTAACCCACTGAGCCACCCAGGCGCCCTTCAATGATGTATTTTTTTTTAAAGATTTTATTTGTTTATTTGATAGAGATCACAAGCAGGCAGAGAGAGAGGAAGGGAAGCAGGCTCCCTGCTGAGCATAGAGCCTGTGGGGCTCAATCCCAGGATCCTGGGATCATGACCTGAGCTGAAGGCAGAGGCTTTAACCCACTGAGCCACCCAGGCACCCCAGTGATGTATTTTTTTACCTGTATTTTGTAATCTATATTGTATTTACCTTTTATTTTGATTCAGTGCTCTGCTCTTGATGAACCAAAAATTCCTGAATATCTTTACATTAATAGATCGTGTTATGAAGTTGAGCTTATTCTAGGATGTCAGTTTGTACTTGTTCCATCAGATATCTCGCCCCAGCACAACTTTTTATAGGGTCTTGTACAATAGAATCCTCATAAGCTCCTGTCCTTCCACAAGAAATATACATACATATGGAATGTATGTAAGTGAATGACTGTGTGTGTATATACACAAACATACGGTTTCAGACTTAAGAAACATTGAACTTTTGCTTCTGGTAAACGCAGTTGGTAATTAGCCTTGTTTAAGTGAGTGTGCTTCTTCTTATATGTACCTTGATAGGGCTGTGTAACTAAATGTTTTATCTTTATAGGAATATCTAAGGTTCATTTTTGTTTTTAAGTAATATTTACTAGTATCTTTCTCAGAAACATATAAAGAAAAAAACAAAAATAATTTGTAACACTGTCATCCAATTACTTTTAGAATAATAAACCACTGTTTAAAATAATGAATCACTCATGTATCCTACAAGAAAAATTTATATGTACCAGCCAGGATATGTATGTGTATACACATACTTTCGTGCTTACAGCTGACCCTTAAACAATGTGGTCTGGAGGTGCTGACCCCTCCCATGCAGTCAACAATGCACATATAATTTTGACTCCCCAGAAACTTAACTATTGATAGCCTACTGTTGACTGGAAGCATTGCCAAGAACATAAACAGTCAATTAGGACATCTTTTATATATGGTAGTGGCGCCCGACTGGCTCAGTAGATGGATCCTGTGACTCTTGATCGGGGTTGTGAGTTTGAGCTCCACATTGGGTGTAGAGATAACTTAAAAATAAAATATTTTTTAAAAACCCATTTTGTGTATGTATTATATATTCAATTATAATAAAATATGCTAGCAAAGAGGAAATGTTATCAAGAAAAAATTGAAGGAATAGACCTTGACCTTGGCAGCATAATTATGGATCTGTCTCTTCAGGCAAAGGAAACAAAAGCAAAAATAAACTATTGGGACTACACCAAAATAAAAAGTTTTTTTGCAGCAAAGGAAATGATCAACAAAACAGAAGGCAACTTACAGAATGAGAGAAGATATTTTCCAAAGATATATCCAGTAAGGAGTTTATATCCAAAATATATGAAGAACTTATACAACTCAACATCAAAAAAATACAAAGCACTTGAAAATATCTGATTAAAAAATGGGCAGACGACGTGAGTAGACATTTTTCCAGAGAAGACATGCAGATACATGAACAGATGCTGAACATCACTAACCATCAGAGAAATGCAAATCAAAACTGCAATGGGATATCACCTCATACCAGCCAGATTGGCTAGTATCAAAAAGATAAGAAATAATGGTTATTGGTGAGGATGTGGACAAAAGGGAACCCTAGTGCCTATTGGTGGGAATGTAAATTGGTGCAGCTATTGTGGAAAACACTATGGAGGTTCCTCAAAAAATTAAAAATAGAAATACTGTATGATTCAGTAATTCCACTACTGGGTGTTTATCCAAAGAAAACAAGAACACTAATTCAAAAATATATATGCATCCATATGTTTATTGCAGCATTATTTACAATAACCAAGATATGGAAGCGGTGTCCATCAATAGAAGAATGGATAAAAATGTGGTATATACGTGTGATGGAATATTGTTCAACCATAAAAAGAATGATATCTTGCCATTCATGATCACAAAGATGGATCTAGAGGGTATTATGCCAAGTGAAATAATTCAGAGAAAGACAAATACCATATGATTTCACTTATATGTGATTCCTAAAAAACCAAGGACCAAATAAAACAAAAACCAGACTCTTCAATACAGAAAACAAATTGTGCTGGGCAAAGGTGATAGATTAGATAGATAGATAGATAGATAGATAAAAGGGATTAAGAGGTACAAACTTCCAGTTTTAAAATACATAAAGCGTGGGGATGAAAAGTACAAATAGAGAATAGAGTCAATAATACGGACTGATGGTGACTACACTTACCAAAATGAGCATTGAGTAACATAGCATCATTGAATCAGTATGTTGAAACTAATACTAATGTGCTTCAATTTAAAATTTATTTAAAAGAAAGTTATAATGAAGAGAAGCTACATTGACAATGCTGTATCTGTCGGAAAAAATCTACATACAAGTGGATGCGTGCAGCTCAAACCCATGTTGTACATGAGTCAGTTGTACACAGATGTGCTCTTACACAGCCTTAATGCCTTGATGCCTTAAGCATTGGTAAGGATGATAAAAGACCCTAATTATATATCATAATTATATCATAATTCATAGCCATTTATTTATTTATTTATTTTAAAGATTATTTATTTATTTATTTGACAGAGAGAAATCACAAGTAGGCAGAGAGGCAGGCAGAGAGAGAGAGGAGGAAGCAGGCTCCCTGCTGAGCAGAGAGCCCAATGCGGGACTCGATCCCAGGATCCTGAGATCATGACCTGAGCCGAAGGCAGTGGCATAACCCACTGAGCCACCCAGGCACCCTCATAGTCATAATTTAGCCAGTATCAATCATACTGATGGACACTCAGGTTGTTTCCAGTTCTTTGGCTGTTTAAAAACAAGGTCACAGGGAACATCCTTGGACATACAACCTAGTGGTGCTCTTGCAAATGTACTTGTGGAATAAGTTCCTTGCTGGGAATTGTCGGCACAAAAGAGCACTATTTTTAAGGGCCCATAAAGCACGGTGATGGTTTGTTATTCTTCAAGTACATTGGAGTGGCAGAAATTGACCAATGAAGTTATTAGAGGAAAAATGAAACTGTGCTAAGTCATCACTGGGTTGTACAATAGGCTGTAAATATGGTGGTAATAGCCCATAATTAACTATTGAGCTTTAGACTTTACTGATTTAGACTTTATGTCAGAATTTTCTCCGTGTCGTTTGACAAAGCAGTCAGTACACATTCTCAGGCTTCATTTCAGATCAAAGGCCATGAAACAAAGACGCCACAGCCTTCCCAACCACTGTAAGAAGACCTTGTAATGTTCAGGAAAAAGCTTGAATTTCTAATTAATGAGTATGTTTTCCCTCCCTCAGGTGGAAGGGAAGATTTTGGAAAAGTAAACCACTGAAGAGACATGGTATTGCTCCTGTAACTTAGAACTGGAGAGGAGGCAAGATGCTGGCATAGCTGTTGAACTGAGAACCTGCTATGCCAACATATTGCCATCTTTCTTGTCTGACAGCAGCCATGGCCACTGCCTGCCACCCCTCATGTGTTGCTACGGATGTGTGCCCTTCCTTGGATGTGGGTTTCCATGACCTGGCCCTGCTCAGCTCTCTGACCTCTCTTCTACCATGCTGTGTGTTACTCCATTTTAGCCCCAACTGGCCTCTCTGGAAGTTCCTGCCTCTTTCTCATCATTTGGGTCTCAGTGAGGGCATCAGCTCCTGAGAGAAGGCTTCCTTGGCCACTCTGTCTAAAATAGCTACCCCAGACCCCAGTTGTCCTTTACCCCTGTGTCCCATTTTATTTTTTCAAAATATTGGTCATTCCCTGGAATAAACTCTTTGATTTAAGTATCTTTCTCTCTCACATTAGAATGTAAGCCCCTTGAGGGTTAGGGACCTTGTTTTTCTCTTTCAGCCACTGAAATCCCCCGAGCCTGACACATAGGAGACCCTCAGTACATACATTTGAAAACTGCATCCTGACTTTCATGGTATAAGAAAGATGTCAAATAATTATATTTTTTCCCATTACGCATGGCTTTGGTGAAACTCTGACTCACAATAACAATATAAAGAACTACACAGTTGTTGGGTTCTGGACCGGCAACCCTCACTCCTTAAAGTAGTCAATATAATATCACCGGTTCCAGATTTTATCAGTATATCATAATGAGAAAAGCAGGAGAGCTTCAAAACCAAGCCTCTGTGAGACTCCCACACTGGCGTTACCTATCTCTGTGTTCTTGGGCAAGTCATTTAACCCTTGAGCCATGGTTTTCTTAATTATAAAATGAGGATAGTAGTACTAGTCCCAAAGGATTCTTGAGTCAAAGAGATAAGATATTTTAGTCCAATGATTCTTACTTCATGTCTGAAAAGATAGTGTCTGAAATTTCTGACATACATGTTAGAGTAGGAAACCAACAAATTTTAATTATCTTACTATCAAGAAAAAAAGTAAATTTTTCTTCAGTTAGACACAGGTAATCTGACATGAAATGAATGGAAGTGCTATGGCAGAACCATAACCCAGGCAGAATTCTGTGTTAAGACTCAAGAGCTCTTGAGAGGCCAAGGACTTAATTGTCCAAGTATCTCGAATTCTTCTCCTCTCCTAGTTAGTTCTCCCTCCTCTATCTTCCTTTATTCCTGGAGTTACTGGTCTTTGGAACTCTTTTCTTTCCTTCATTTCTTTTTTCTTCTCCCTCTCTCCCCCCTTTGGATCTCTTTTAAAAGCAACTTTCAGAGATTCAATTTATAGAGGAAGAATATTTAATAAATGCTTATTTGTTCATGTTTTTAAGCATTGAAGCTTTAGTAAAGTGTTTTGCTTTTAATAAACTAAATTTTCTTTTAATTTTGATGCTTTTCCGAGAAATAAAATAACTGTTAGTACTCTTGACTCTCATTATTTATTGCTACTCATGGTATTATAACTCTGACGTACAGAAAATGTGCATTATGCTTTTGTGCCATGCCTCTGAGAGTATATTAAAATGAGCTATTAATAAAAACATGCCGCACAAAAGTATAGCGATTTTAGTCCACAAGTTCTATAAGCATTCTTTTTATAGCTGACAATGATTAGTTTAGAGACATTTAAAACTTAGTATGATAATTAAGGAGCTTATGCTAAAAAGTAGTATTATGCCACTTTTCTAGTCTGAAGTATCTAACAGATTAATGATTTCCATCTTGATGGTCTGTGTGTTCATTACCTTAATTTGTTCTTTTAATTCTTGAAGAAATCAATACACAGAACACCAGCCCTGGGTGGGGCCACTGCATAAGCTGATGTTGCCCATGAAGAACCCACTGAAAATTGACATCTGCATTGCCTTATTCATTCCTTGTCTTGCTGGTAAAAACATTGGTGCACAGTCAGTAGATCAGGACATCCTGACATACTGCTTGTTTTAAGAACAGTTGTTATTTAATACTTTTTTTTTTTTTTACCTATAACTTTGTTCTAAAAAACCTTCTAAAACTTTGTTTCATTAGCTTGTTTGGGCTTCACTCACCTTTTTCAGAGTTCCATTTACCCTCATCTACATCAGTTGACAGAGATGTCCACTACCCCTTGACCTCAATATAAGATGAGCTGGACACAAGTGTGGAAATGAACTTGGAGCTTGCTTGGATTAATCCTCCACATCTTCATGTGTTTTACTGTAACTTGCCAAACATCTGAACCTTCTTTTTGGATTCCAAGTAGTCATGGGGGCATTGGGTGGGTGGCTTGGGGGCAGCAGAGGGTTGACTTAGACAACTTAGGACTTAGGAAGAGCAAAGTGGAGGACTAAGAAATTACTTTTTTCCTGTACCCTGTAATTTCTTTAAGTCTGCGGTTTTCAACCTTCAGCATTCATTACCAGTTACCTGGAGAGCTTGTGAGGAAATGCAGATCCCAGACTATCCAGACTATCCCCCAGACATTCTGATGTACTGGGTTTTAATTAAGACTCAGGAATCTTCATTAACCAGGCACCTTGCCAATAGTTTGACAATGTACTACTACACTTGAAGGACCCTTGTCTTCAGTCTGAAATGAGAGGGCAAGTTTTTAAAAATCTCAGAGTTCCCAGTAAGGAGCTTGGGAGCGGTCTTGGACCCTGTTCTCCTGCTCCATCTAAGTGCTTGTGAAAACCCAGAACAGTGTTTTGTGATCGTGTTCTCCTTATGCTCTGGGCTTGATTGTATGAACAGCCCACATCACTGCACACAGAAGCACCAGGGCCTCTGCGGTGCTTCTGCAGCCTTGTTTATAACTCAGTCATCTTTTCTCCACTGGTTCACATTACAATTTCTGAGATGTTTTATGTTCTTTCTAATTGACTTGATATTGACTCAAATCACTTACCTCTATATATTATTCTTTAGAATTTATGTCACATTATAAATGATATATGAGCTTCTCAAGGCTAGAGACTAGGTTTAATTATGCAGAAGGGGAATTTTCAACTGCCTACAGTGACAAACCTTTCTATAAATGGAAGGATCACATCTTAGCTGATCTGTTTCTTAAGTTTAGATTTTTGTGGATTTTTTAAAAAATTGGAACATCTTTTCTGTTGTGAGACAGTGTGTATAGTAGAAACAGCTTTAGAATGAAATGCAAAACATCTAGGCTGTAATCCCAGACTTGTCATTTTCTAACTCTCTACATCAATTTGGGCAGGGCATTTAATCTGTCATGCTATTTGGAAGTAATAGCACGAGAAACTATATGATACATTAGAAAGAAAAAAAGGGAAAGCAAAATACAGCTGTGAAAACAGCATGTAGGCAAGCTGGGAGGGAATCTACAAAAAGAAAATAGTTGGAGATTTTTAGTGGTCATTTTATTTTAAAGTTTTTACAGTGTTTTACTGCTTTGTATTGTTTTTGTCCAATATAAATATAAGTAAAAAAAATAATGAGTTTTTATTACAAGGCAGAACTTTATTCTCATCCAGCCTGAACCTTTTATTTGCTAACTAATCCCAGTCAAAAGAGAAATGTGATATTTTAGTTGTATCTTGAGGAAAGGTCTGGCTTCTCTTATGCTGTTGAAAACCTAGATAGAAATAGCTTATTGGCCTTCAAATAATAATGATAATGACTCTGTGACTCATATACCTTTTTTCTATGTCATTGGCTTATTATGTGATTCAAATTATTTAAGTTATATGAAGCTTCTTTGAAAATTATTAGAAGTAGGGATGCCTGGGTGGCTCAGTTGATTGTCTGCCTTCGGCTCAGGTCATAATCCCAAGGTCCTGGAATCAAGTTCCGCATTGGGCTCCTCATTCAGCAGAGTTCCTGCTTCTCCCTCTGCCTGTTGCTCTCCTGGCTTGTGTGTCCTCTCTTTCTCTGACAAATAAAATCTTTAAAAAAAGAAAAAAAAAAAAGGAAAATGGTTAGAAGTTTTGTGAAGTCCTAAGATACTGTAATTAAATCCTTCTGACCCTCCCTCTTTTCCTTCACCCCTCCAAATGTTGACTTTTGAAGTGATTGAAATTGAAGTGTTTTGTTCTAAATGGCTATAAAGTTTTAATTCATAAGATTCCAGTCATTTACCATTATTTGTAGCAGCTAACCTGACAGGAACCGTGGGCCCATCTTCTTTTAGTTCCACTCATCTGGGAATGCAGAAGCAAAAGAATGGGAGCCCTGGAGCCTCCAGTACCAGACATTGCCTACTCCATCTACATGTAGCTCGAACCACATTCAAACAAAAGTACCACATGTAGTTTCACTGAAACTAAGATGTTTTTATTCCCATATAAATATTTTATGTATTTGTTTAATGTATGAGAAAAATATACATTAGAGTATACTTTTGAAAGTAAATTTATTTGGGGGCACCTGGATGGCTCAGTCAGTTGAGCAGCTGACTCTTGATTTCAGCTCAGGTCACGATCTCAGGGTCGTGAGATCAAGGCCTTCATTGGGCTCTACTCTCAGCACAGAGTCTGCTTGAGATTCTCTCTCTTCCTCTCCTGTGGTTCCTTCCCCTCTAAAAAGTACTAAAATAGCAATTTAAAAAAAGAAAGTACATTTGTTTTAATATTGTAAAAGTTAATTTAAATAAAATGTTCATAAAATTACTGGAAACAAAAACAGGAAAATATGAAAGTGAGCCCACATAGCCAAACTTTGGGAAATGGGAATTTGGGTGAGCAAGATCCTGCTGTGGAGAAGCAGGGAGAACTTTATAGAATGGGATAGTTGTTTCCTTTTTTTTTTTTTAGATTTTATTTATTTATTTGACAGAGAGAGACATGGCAGGAGAGGATGCACAAGCAGAGAGAGTGGCAGAGGGAGAGGCAGGCATCCTGCTGAGCAAGGAGCCTGATGCAGGGCTTGATCCCAGGACCCTGGGATCATAACCTGAGCTGAAGGCAGACACTTAATGACTGAGCCAACCCAGGCGCAGTTGTTTCCTAATGTACAATGTACAGTTCAAATTGGGATAGTTTCCTAATGTACAATGTACAGTTCAAATTGAGAAGTTGATATATTCTTGGATGAAGAAAATTTTTGTTTTAAGCGAGAATGAATGGACTTCACCTGTACATTGCATATATGGTCATATATTTAATTACTTTTGAGAGTTACTAATATTTCCCTGATGTAAAGGTCTTGCATCTTCTGTGTTTGAAAGCCAAGCCCAGTTTGTAAATAAGAGAGTCTATTCATAAATGATTAGCCAATCTGAGCAAGTATTTGAGGGTAGATGTGTGACCTTGATAAGAGGGTCCTCAGTGCCAAACTGTGGCAGTTTCCATTGACAGAGCAGGCACAGAATCTGTATATAAACAAGAAAAGCAGATACTTTTTTTTGGATAGTCTAGAGAACTTTCAAAGCCTCATCTTATGTAAGAAAGTAACAGTGTGAGATTTGCCTTATATTGCCTACACAGTGCCATGAGAAATGAAAATTAGAAAAATGTCAGCAAAAATAATTTGCTAAATTTGAAATTCAAAATCTAGAAGTCCTAAAAGATCTGTGTGAAGGAGAACCATCAAGCATGCACAAGGAAACAAAACCAGGATGATATCACAGGAAAGTGATGTAGTTACTGGGAAGCAGGCCACCCTTCATAGTTTGCATACTTTGGAAATATGTTCTGTCTAAATTCCTAACTTTCCAGAAAAATGAATAGTTAGACTTGCTGATTCCAAATTAATTATCTGGTCATTGGCATAATTTATAGGAGCGCATTCATGGAATTTGTGTGACCCAAATTACCTGCTCATGTTTGCAGATCTGCCTTTTCACTTGTAAACATTTCTAAAAGTTTGATTTCTAAAACTGTATGAGAGACCCACGTACCAGACTTTGAAGACCAGTCACAAAAAATTAGGTTGAGTCTTTTGCTGGATTGTGGAGATTAGGAATGGGTGAGGAGGAAGAGAAAAAGAGAAAGAAGATCATCTTGGGAAGATTAAGGTCAATATATATGGGTGCCAGCCAGGTGCCTCTAATATATTTTTTAAAAGATTTATTTCTGGGACACCTGTGTGGCTCAGTGGGTTAAAGCCTCTGCCTTCTGCTCAGGTCATGATCCCAGGGTCTTGGGATCAAGCCCCGCATGGAGCTCTCTGTTCACGGGGAGCCTGCTTCTCTTCCTCTCTCTCTGCCTCCCTCTCTGCCTACTTGTGATCTCTCTCTGTCAAATAAATAAATAAAAATCTTAAAAAAAAACAAGATTTATTTCTTTGAGAGAGAGAAGGAGGGTGAGTAGTGGGGAGGGGGCAGAGGAAGAGAGAGTCTCAAGCAGATTCCAGGCTGAGCATGGAGGCTGATGCAGGGTTCGTTCTCTCATCCAGGAAATCATAACCTATGCCAAAATCAAGAGTCGGATCTTAACCAACTGTTCCATCCAGATGCCCCAAGGTCTAATATTGAAAGAAAGATGAGCACTTGAGAATGAAAAAAAGGTAAAAACAAAGGCAGCAAATACAACTAGTGGCAAGGTCATAGACTGAAAAATAATTGAAATCCCATGTTGTAAAAATGCAACCAGTTAGAGTCTTTTGATGAATACTTTTCCTAAATTTAATACATTCAAAATAATTGTATAGTGTCTATAATTATTTTGAATGATATGACTGTTTGCATCATTACAGTATACAGATACTATCAGTTTTTTGAGAATTACAGAAGTCCTTTACCCAACTTTCTATGTCATGGCTTAGTTTTTTTGTACTTACTTATTCATCATTCAGTATTTATTAAGCACATTCCATGTTTCAGGAACATTATACCTTCCCATGGCTGTGTCTTAAGAAAAGAGAGAAGCTTCTGCAAGTTTGATTATGACAGGGAAGTACTTATGTGTGTGTGTAAACATAATAAGGCAACCTGATTTAGACAGGAAGTGATGAAGGAAAATCATTCCAAGGAAGAGGTGCTTTAAGTTTAGTTAGATCCTCCTAAGAGTGTTGCAGGGTGGTGGGGAAGGGTAGTTTATGTCTTACTTCTTTGTATATCCCCATGGTACCCAGGACAAAACCATACACACACATCTGATGACTATGTCATGATTATCAAACATGTCATCAAACAGGGTATACACGTTTGATGTACAAAGTACTTCAAAGGGATTGGCCTTTATTGGCCTGAGTTCGTTCTCTCTCTCTCTCTCTCTCACACACTCACGCGCACACACACACACACACACACACACACACACACACACACGTGCGTGTATGAAATGCTGCGGTCCCTTTTGCTAAGTGAGGACCTCGTTCCCTGCTGAAGCTCTTCAGGAGTGCTTAATTATAGAAGCTGCTGCTGCTGTGGTTAAACTCCGTTGATTTCAAGGTCAGAGTCTTGCCCAAGTGACCGCTGGGAGAAGGGTCCGGTGTAAAAATTCACGGCTGGAACTAGATGTCAAGAACCAAAGCAGCTCTAAGGAAATGCTTTTCTCGCTACCTGTTAACTCCCTACACAGCTCCCCTACTCCACTGTGAGAGGCAACTCCGTTTTCTCCTTCAGGTCACTTTTGTATTTTTACTCATTTTCCTCTTTCCCGTAGCCTTGGCTTAGAAGGGGCTCTTAAAAGTACCACCACCCACTTTTACAGACTCTGTCCTTGTCTCCGCGTCACCTCTCACCATTAAATTCTCCATGTATCCCAGTTCCAGTTACCAACACTGAGAAACTGATGGGCCCAGCTCTCCTGGGCCAGAGCACATATTAGGGTTCTACCATAGGCAGACTGGGTCATGAACCACCTCTGGCGCAGTTAACTTTGACCTGATACAGAACATAGTTATCTAGGTTATAGGTATTGTGATGAGGGGCCCCTCTTTGAAAAGAGTGTGAGCAGTGTTTACCTAAGCTCGCCACATGTCATCACTGATATCCACATACACTTAGCAAATTTAGAATTATTTTACTACTCTCATATATCCTAACCAAACTTCCACAAACACTAAAATAATTTCATTAGGAAGAAAAAAATAAAAAACCCACTTCTTGTTTTTCCTTTTGATTTTCCCTCTTTTTTGTGATGTGCTTTGTTCTTCAAACCATTTATTTATTGGACTTTTTCACACACACGTAAAATTTAAGTATGCTGATGTTCCAGAAAAGATTAAATCTTAGAGGTTCATTTTTTTTTTTAAGATTTTATTTATTTATTTGATGGAGGGAGAGAACACAGGAGGGGCAGAAGGATAAAGAGAAGCAGGCTCCCCCACAAAAGGAGGGAGCCAGACTCTGGGCTCAATCCCAGGACCCTGGGATCTTGACCTGAGATGAAGGCAGACACTTAACCAACTGAGCCACCCAGGCACCCCTAAATCTTAGAGATTATGTGTCTCTCCTCTTTCTAATCATTTCATGATAGAACCCACATAAATTCCCAATTGTTGGTGTTTGCCCTCTTTTTTTCCATCCCTTATCTTATTGCTTCCAAGAATTTTTTTTAAAGATTTTATTTTTATCTGAGAGTGAGAGAGAGAGAGCACACAAGCAAGGGGGAGGGGAGAAGCTGAGCAGGGAGTCTGATGTAGGACTTGATCCCAGGACCCTGAGATCATAACCTGAGCCTAAAGCAGACGCTTTACCAACTGAGCCACCCAGGTGCCCTGCTTCCAAGAATTTTGGGTAAATTCTGTTTGGAGAACACATGAGACTCAGTCTCTTCGTTTCACATTCTACTTTAGGCCAGGTTCTTTTGACATTACCCCACAAATGAATTCTCTGTTCAGTGATTTGCTGAGTTAGATAAGTCCTGAGAAAAAATAAGCACTTTCTAGATTAAAGGAATCAAGTCTGAGATCTTGTGAAATTTCCAAGATCTTTCAACTTTGATTTAAATGTAATGTAATACAGCAAGTCTCAGTAAAAGACAAGACCATAGCATAAATAGCCCACATTTCTTTTTTTTTTTTTTAGGAGAATTTTTTTTTTAAGATTTTTATTTATTTGACAGACAGGGATCACAAGGAGGCAGAGATGCAGGCAGAGAGAGAGAGAGAGGGAAGCAGGCTCCCTGCTGAGAAGAGAGCCTGATGCGGGGCTCTATCCCAGGACCCTGGGATCACGACCTGAGCTGAAGGCAGAGGTTTTAACCCACTGAGCCACCCAGGCACCCAAAGAGAATCTTTTTTTTTTTTTTTTTTAAGATTTTATTTACTTGTCAGAGAGAGAGAACCCTATAGTGAACACAAGCAGGAAGAGCAGCAGGCAGAGGGAGAAGGAGGCTCCCAGCTGCACAAGGAACCTGATGTGGGACTTAGTCCTAGGACTCTGGGATCATCACCTGAGCCAAAGGCAGACACTTAACTGACTGAGCCACCCACGCATCCCAAAATGGCCCACATTTCTAATTTACAGTTTTCTTCATGTGCTCTTCAAAACATCAGTTTGTGGTTGTAGAAGAATCAGATTAAAGCATCTCTTTTTTTGGCCTTCTTTAATTTTATTATAATGATTTTTTTTTTTTTTTTAAGAGAGTGAAGGAGCCAGGGGGAAGGCGGTCAGAGGTAGAGAGAAAATCTCAACCAGCTCCACACCCAGCACATATCCAAACGTGGGGCTTAATCTCACAACCCTGAGATCATGACCGGAGCTGAAATCAAGAGTCAGATGCTTAATCAACTGAGCCACACAGGCACCCTAGCCTTCTTTAATTTTCTCAAACATTAGTGGACAAGTTTTTTTTAAATAGAAATAAAGAAATAGAAATAAATAGAGATAGAAATAAACACAGCTTTATTTCTATTTATAATGGGCACTCTTCCCTGGCCTCTTGCCTTTAGTTAATATTTGTAATTCCTTGTTAATGTGTTTTGGTATGTAGGTTTATTCCCCAGCTCTTCTTACAAGAAACATTAAGAGAGAATCTAAAAGCTAACAACATATTCTTTCCCTTGGAAAGGACAAGAGAAGCGATAATTTAGAAAAAGGTGTAGCATAACATTCACAGCCAATCTTTAGGAATCCCATGAGAAGTATCTAGGTTTCACTGCTAGCTTTGGTATGTACTCAGTAAATGTTTGTGAAAATGACCGACAATCTTCTTTTTTAAATCTAAAAAGTTTATGGTCATTTCAAAACCTCATAATTTAGATTTTTAAAGATTAGCAAGTACTTAAAAATCAAGTTTCCTTTTGGAGGAACATAAAGAGTAACTAATGACAATACTACCTTCCAGAAAAGTCTCAAAATTAATTATGTAGCACTTGCTGAAACTTCATCTTTGGAAAGACTGACAGAGGTATCCCCCTTGCCTTACATTCAGTGACCGCCATTTTCACAGTCCATATGCAGGGTCTCCAGTTTCATTTGGGGCTGATAAACATACCTGAACTCCTTTCTCTTTATTTATTCAAGCTTAAATTTGCTTATCTACCCATAGACCAATAGTCTTAGTCTATTGTTTTCTAACATTTTCAAGGGAAAAAACCTCTGGCAGTTATGGTGTTATTAACAGAACACCATGAATTATTGCTATTGTCATTAACTGCTTCAATTGTATGTCATAAGCAAATCAGATACCACCTTGAGAAGTTAAGGTAAATCATTGCCATGTTAATGGTTTAAGTCCAGTTCATGAGGACAATGCTTGCAAGGTAGAAGTTTCTTCCATTATTTGTCTTTGAATTGGGAAATGCTTGCTAGAATTTGATTTTAGCAGTAGATCATCTAGCTTCAACTTGGAAAACCTTTGTTCCATTGAGTCTCAGAACCAGTGGTCTTAATTACTAATCTCTTAATAAATTAAAAAATAACATGTCAGCCTAATGTAAAGTCTGATGTAAAATTTTTGGAGTCAGAGAATTTAATAAAGCTTCTCTTATTTTTTTTAAAAAAAAGTGGGTTGGGGATGCTTGGGTAGTGCAGCTGATTAAGCCTTTGTGTCTTGGTTTCAGCTCAGGTTGTGATCTCAGGGTTGTGTGATTGAGCCCCTATCAGGCTCAGCTCAGAAACTGCTTGAGATTCTCTCTCTCCTTCTCCCTCTGTCTCTCCCACTCATGCGCTCTCTTTCTCTCCCTAAAAATAAATATGTTTTTAAAAAAGTGGTTGTGTCTGTACTTATAGCTCAATAAATTACAAAATGCTTTGTTTCTATTGCTCATCTTTTAATGCCCTCAGGTTCCTGCCATCCTCCTTCCCTATCATACATATACGCACTTTTTCTCTTCACATCTGTGTGTGATCTTCTAATTATGGCTGAATAGACATGAATTAGAGATGGAAAAATTAAATTTTACTAAAATCTAAAATAAAGCACTATAGCGTTCAGGCTCATACTTTTCTTTAAAAAGAAATCACGGTCCTTAAACTGGCTGGGATGGTAATATGAAAGTACAAAGGATGTGGCTATGAGCTACTATTCAAAATTATCTATCTTTTTAAAGTCCATGTGATGAATATAAAATGATCTCCTTGGTCTCTGACAACAAATAACCTCAAAGTCTTGTAGTACTACAGTACTTTGTATTCAGCACTCAATCCTGATTAACAGTTGGCCAGCAACATTTCATAGTGCCCATTTTCCTCTTTCGATGATATAAGGTGTTGTCTTTAAAAATATTCTTTTCTTGGTACATGAGGATCATGCCTGCTTATGGTTCAAAAAGAAACACAATTCTGAGAGCTTCAGAAACTGATTTAACTAAACCATCTTGAAAGTGCCAGGATACCACCAGTAAGGCAGTTCATTCATTTCAGGGTGATCTTAATCTTGTTCTGACCTTCAGGAAGGGTGAGATGAATAGGAAGAGGCTCAGTTTATATTCCCAAAGCTAAAGAATGGTTTCATTATATGAACTGACTGTATCTGCTGCCCAGTCGTAGTGACAAAGAGGACATTTGTTTCTGTGTCTAGAGACTTCTTTTAAAAAACTTTTTTTTTTTGCCCCAAAAAAGAGAACTGTCACCACACAGGATGCTTATCAGGGACACTCTCATAGTTCCAGCTTACTCCACCCATGCCCCAATTGCTACCTGTTTTTGGGTGTGTGTCACTATTTCCAACCCATCTCCTCTTGAGTTTCAAGAGGGGACACTGTGGGCAGCTGTCTCCCAGCTTTGTATCTTTAGAATGACCTTCCTCATCTTGCATTCACATGTGACCCAAGGAACATAACACGCAGATTGGGTTTCCTGGCTTCTGAGGTTAGCCAGAGTAAAGTTTGACACCAATAGATGGGGTCAAGCTAAGGCACCCTCAGGAAGTCAATCATGAAGATACATTGACCCAATGAATGTTAGTAAATGTGATTATGCCCCCCAAAATTGAAATTGAATTTAAGTAAATCTGTTAAATACTCCTCTGCCTTTGAGTTCCAGGCAAAGGTGTTTATTCTTTATAAAGAACTTTACAAATCTGCTGTACCTTTAATAAGATTTCTTTTTAAAGCAATGATATCTTGACTTCATTTTTAGTTTATTTATTTAGAAGAACATCTTGTTTATTTGAGACAGTAATTCCTATCCTAGGCCTAAGGGTATCTTTATCTGGAATTGAGGTGAACGTGAATTCCTGGCATGGTAGTCCATAGATCATTTGCTATTCTCCCATTTCACGGGTCTTTTGATAAAAATATGAGAATTTCCTGGAATCACTTTAGGCCATAGCCTTCGCACTAGCGATCCTTCCAGTCCTGGCTGTTGACTGTGTCAAGAGAAATGAGTGACCAGGTAGTCAGACTAAGTTACTTAGCAAACTCATTTATCTCTAGACCATCTCAGGCACCAGTCTTCATATCTGCTTTCTGGTGGTTACACAAGGTAGCAGTATTGATTTTAAACAACTCTGTCACTTGATAATTGCTTAGAGGCCTGAAAAATGTCTGCTAGATTAAGAAGGCAAAGGGCAAAGTTTACAGCTCTTTAATATTTTATAGTCCTCTGATTTAATTTTCTCTTTGCTCCACCAAAGAGTGAAGCCTGTTGAGTTTGTCTCAAAACTCAGAATCCCCAATGTGAAGAGCCCCATGAGGTTCCAGTGGCTTCTCTGGGGTTTGTCTTTTTTGGTCCCTCACATTTTCTTCAGGAAAGGAAGCAGTGACAAATCTAAACTAAGAGCGTTGACATCAGGGAGCAGTGGTATGAAATCCTAGTTCAGTTCCCATATCATAAGGACTTCATGATATCAAATAAAATAAATATGAATTGGAAGGGGGGGAAAGGGCTCCAGAAGGATAGGAATAAATTTTCCCATGATGAGGCAATTTATATTTGTTACTTTATTTAATCCTTAGAACTACTCTGCAAGGTTATTATTACACACCTACTTTAGAAAAATGGTAGCTTACTGCCGATAACTGGCTCTCCAAGAACTGGGTAGCTCATGTGCTACTTCAGAGCCAGTACCACCTCAGTGCACAACATGGACTCTTTCAAATACATCATTTTGTTCCAAGGAAACAAGACAGCATGCATTAAAACAATGTGAAGTTCACTGGCATATTTCCTAAAATGTTTACTTTGGCAGATCTTTTTCTGTAATGATTTCCATCTAGAATCCTTGTCAAAAGAGTAGTATCCATTAAGACATTGTTTAGTGTTCTGGAAGAAATATATTCACTCACATTATCTGGCCCATTAGACTTAAATGTGGCAAAAGTTTGGTACAAAGGACCTAGGACTATCCTCTTAAACACACACACACACACACACACACACACACACACACACAGCTTCTTCCTGAGCCTGGTTCAGGCCTTCCAATCAGTCATATTTACTTTCTTGAACCTAAGTAAGAATTTCAGAGTTCTCACCCACCAGCTGTTGACAAAAGAGTTATATGCCCTATGTGCCAAGCATATGATAAATAACTTCTAGCATGTTATCTTTGTTGTAGCTATGTGTTGTTGTGTATCAGGCCATCTCTCTATCCCAATTTTACAAATGGGGCAATGAGCTCAAAATTTTAGAGATATGTACAAGTTCACTTAGCTAAATTACAGAGCTAGCATTTGAGCTGTGTCTGTCGTAATTCTAAAATTGTTCTCTTCTTTGTGGCATGTTTACATTTGCCCTTCTACTCACAGTCCCTCTGCTTGGATGATATTTCTACCTTAATTGTTAGCTGTGGTTTTCTTAAGACACTGTAAAATGAGAAGCACCCAGGGAAAATGAGAATACCTTAGAGTCACGTGGAGCTGGATTTTAATTCTACTTGACCTAACCATCTCTGTTGTGTCTTTGTTGTTTAGTTGTTAATCCCATCTAGTGACATTTTCAAATACTGTATTTTTGAAATCTTGAATGTCTCTTTCATTCAGGTTTTTGTTTTCCATTTCCCTTCTCATTGTGTTTATGTTATTTTTCTCTGGGGACCTTATTTATAATAGCTGCTTTAATATCTTTGTCTGCTGATTCCATCATGTCTCAGTCCATTTCTGTTGACCCATTTTTTTCCTGAATATGGGTCACATTTTCCTATAACTCATAGGTATAGTAGTTGTATACTGAATGCTAGACATTGTGATTTTATATTTTAGTATGCTGGATTTTGTTGTATTTCTTTAAAGAATTGTGGGTTCTGTAGTGGCAGGCAGTCATTGGTTGTAGATTAGTTGGGTTTTTTCCCAGTCTTGTTTTTAAGCTCTTTCAAAAGACAGGTCTAGATTAGTTTTAGGATTAATTTAGCTTCATATTTAAGAGCGACTCTTTTGGGGTTCTTTATTGAATCCCCTATGGGTTTAAGAAGGTCTCTTCTAGGTGGCCAGTGGGAACTTGGATTATTTCTGACCCTGATTGCGCTCTTTGGCTTCAAGCTCCATCATAATTATTTTCTTCCTCTGGATGTTATACTTGTTGGGCCTTGTAGGGCTTCACCCGCACAGACTAGGATTCACCAAAGACTCAAGAGTATCCCTACAAAAATCTCTGGAACTCTTCCTCTGGATAGCTAGCTCCCTCCTTTTGGGTACTCTGCTCTGCAAGTTCTGGCTGTTTGGCCTTCCCAAACTCTGATTTCTGTTTCTTCAACTCAGAGAGACTATCTCAGGAGGCTCCTCCTCCCTGCAGCCTAATTTAGAAATTGCCTTCGATCAGAAAGCTTCATTTGCTTCCCATCTCCCAGGAATCACAGTCTTAAACTGCCGATAATTCAGTGACTACAAATAGTTGTTGCCTATATTTTGTCTAGTTTTCTGTTTACTGCAGGAGGGTAATTCTTGACCCTAATACTCCCTCATGATTAGCAGTGTAAGTCCCTATGGTTAGAAATGTTATTTAACTTCTTAAATCACAGGTGGTTTCTTTCTTTTCCTTTTTAAAGTGGAGATAAGACCTATCTCTCAAGCACAATATAAATATTAGAATTAATATTACTGCACATTTGGACTTAATATGTCTGTATCTTGATTTCCTTCTTTGTGCAATGGAGATTGTAATAAGACTTAAATCATAGAGTAATCATGTGGATGAAATGAACTAATATCTGTAGTTTGCCGAAAGTAATGCCTTGCACATAGTAAAACTTACAAGTGTTCGCTGAATAAGTAATTTTAGATAATCATGGGAATGTCTGCTATCAGAAAGAAAATAATCCTACCACTAACCAACAGCAAACACATGTGGAGTTCAGAGGACATACAAGAAATTTCTTAGCTTTTCCCACTGAGATACTATCCAGTTTGGAGAGACCATCTTTCATGGTTGTCCAGGACTCCATTTCTCTCTTCTCCTGCCCTTCATTTTCCTTCAGTCTTAATCTCTTTTCCCTTCCCTGCCCAATTACCTTGTTCACTCTGGCTGCATGATGAATGTTAGGATGACCATACTTGCCTGCATCTTTGAAGAGCTTCGGAGTACCTTTTACTGCTGATCTTAGAAAAGCTTAGGTTTTTAAATTTTTTAAATTTTGTCAGAGTGGATCATATATAGCAGAAATCTTTCTCTTGTTATTTGGACCACTTCTTATAACTTTGATGTGTTTGATGCGCTAAGCCACAGAGGTTGCTTTACAGTATTTGACCAAAGAATCCTGCTGAGGGTTGGAGGGTAAAGGAAAGAAGGAGGTAATAAATACCAAATCCACAAAGCTTTTTGAGAAAATATGTATGTAGTATATATTAAGTAAGTGGTGGCTATTACTTGGATATTGTCATGTGAGTGGATACATAAATGGCATTGTTACCCAACCAAGTATTAATATTAAGATTAGAATAAGAAGTCAATTGTAAAATACGATCAGTGAGATTTAGGTGGACTATATTGCCCTTGAACTTGATCATTTTGGTATAATCCAGACTCATCTGTTATCAGTTCCAGGGTTCAATACTTCCACTGCTCTCTTACTAATATTTTAGATTCCCTTGTTTCATTATCATTCAGAACATCCCCTGACAAAGTCCCAATCCTGGATGAACTGTGGACCTTCTCTGCTTCTATTAAAAGCAAGGTAAATTGATGTTATTATTAACTAGGGTCACCAAGCAACCTAACCATGTATACCAGTTAACTTAATACACATACATTAAATATGAAATATAATTGTGTATTATTTTATTGTCTACTTTTTTGTCCATTCTTCCTGCTAAAGACCAAGCCTGCCATGAGTTCCATCTCTTTCTCCTCTCTCTACTGGCTTCTTCCAGTCAACAGGTTGTCTTCCTTACCTTAAAAACAAGCCAAAATTAAAAACAATAACAACAAAAAAAAACAAGCCTTTCCAAGATTGAATATCCCATTCTTGCTTTCAATTTATTTCTCTCCTCCATGGAGTGATCAAATTTTTGTTGGCATCACCTACATTGTTTCTTCCATTACATCTTAAAAGCATTGAAATCTGTCTCCCACTCAGACTACTCTGTTGAAAATTCTATTATTTACAAAAACCACTAATGATTTCCATGTCATTAGTTCGTATATATGTTTTCAAGTAGTTTCTTCACTTATCCACTCAGTAGCATTGGACACTGTTAGACTATCCTTCTTTCTTGAAAACTGGTTTCCCTTCTACTGATCTAGACACTCTTTTTCCCTTTGTTGTAGCCTCTTCTCATTCCTGAAATACTGGTGTTCCTCAGGGGTTGATCTTAGGCTACTTGCTTTTTTCACTCTGTATATGGAAGTTCTGCAGCCAGGTTGTCTATAAATGGAAAGAAAAGATGTTCCCAACTGATCTTATTCTGATCCACTTTTATGTTATGTTATGATGTGTACTTTGTTTATACATTATTGTTTTTCCCTTCTCACCCTACCTAATCCAACTAAGCTCCATTCTAGGCATCTTTATCACTGGCTCAGAGAATAGGGCTAAACAGTGATGGGAAGATAATAGGCAATCAATAAAAATGTGTTGAATGAATTAATGTCATGAGGGCCAGTACATGTTGTGTAAGTGCTTTTAGAACATGCACCCACTTGATCCTTCTTTCTTTGGATTAATTAACATTTACTAAAAAAAAAAAAAAAACATTGATGGAAGATAGGCTTCATCTTATTTCCGTCTGTGATTGATTAACATGGGACTGTGCTTGGAGAGCTATGCTGAATGTACTTATACAGTGGTCAGTGGAAAAAGGTATTACAATCTATTAATACTGTTGTGCCTCATACAAATAACATAATAATATCATTTATTGAGCACGGACCATGTGCCAAACACTGATAAGCACGTTATTTCAATTAGAGGTCACAAAAGCTACATGAAGTATTGTTATTACCCTTGTCTTTGCATTGATATAACTGAGATAGAAAGATGTTAATAGCTTGCCCAAGACCACACAGCAAACAAATGGCAAAGTTGAGATTTAACTATAGTCTGTCACACTTTAGTCTGTAGTCTGTAGTCTGTCACACTAATGGGCTTAAGCATCACCCTATAGTCATAACCTGGAGTGGTGGCCTTTTCTTTCTGTGTATTTTTGTCATTCTTTGCCTAAATTAAACTCTGAAGAAGGGACAGAAGAAGAGTATAGGTGATGTTAGTATGGAGAAAGAAGGTTCCTCTGCCCTAGGAGGCCTCAGCTATCACATCTCAAAAATGAATTATCTCTTTAAAAAACACATGCACACACAAACACACACACACTATTTTTTCCTTTTTGAAATAGTCACAAAAATTGCCAATATAGGAGAATCTTGGTTTTAAAACCAGTTCAGGGTAAGCTGCTGGTCTTATGCCCCAATAGTCTCACACACTTTAATGTGTATTGCCTATATAGAGGAACATTTCTCCTGCATAACCACAATGTCATTATCAAAACTAAGAAACTAACATCCTGGGGTACCTGGGTGGCTCAGTCGGCTAAGCGTCTGACTCTTGTTAGGTGTCCGACTTTTGATTTTGGCTCGGGTCATGATCCTGGGTCATGAGATTGAGCCCCAAGTCAGGCTCCATGCTGAGTGAGGAGTCTGCTTAAGATTCTTTCTCTCCCTCTCTGTCTTCCCCTCCCTCACATTCAAACTCTCTCTCTAAAAAAAAAAAAAAAAATTAAAAAGGGAAATTAGCATCATTACATTTGAACCATGTAATACTCAACCTTCATGTTTAGATTTGTCCAGTCGAACCAATATTATCCTTAATAGTAAATGGAAACTGTTAAAAATTATACTGGTGTTCAGGTGACATATTCTTTAGTCTCAAGGAGCCTCCAGCAACCCACCAATAACAGTTCAGCTTTCCTACCCCAACGCGGGTTCCTGCGGTGGTTTCCATTTACAAGTCTCTGCTTTGTAAAACTGTTAGTCCCTGGATTCCCTGCCTCTCTCTCCAATTTAGGGGGCATTGGTTTGCCCTGTGTCTTCCTCTATCTTGTGGATCCAAAAAGAGTGATTGATTTTTCAGTCTGTTCAGCTTTTTACTTAATAAGCCTGAGTAATGACTTCTAACCTCCTTATATGCAGAACTGGAAACCAGAAGTCCCTTTGGTCTCCTTTAATCTGGAACCATTCCTGTCTTTCTTTGACTTTCACAACCTGAAACTTATAGGGCAATTATTCTGTAGAATGTTCCTTAATTTTGGTTTAAGTGATGTTTCCTCATAGTTAAATTCAAGTTCTTTACATTGATGGAAATAGCCCAGAAGGCATGTTGTGTTATTTTGAGTTGCATCTTACAAGGTGGTGCATGATTTGATGAGGTTGATGAGGTTCACTTTGATCCTTTGAATAAAGATGGCATCTAGGCATTTTGATGTGACTGCCAGGCTTTTCCACTATTTAACTCATTAAAACTAGTAAGTATTTAGGTGGCTATGTAAGGTAATGGATATATTACTTAGCTTGACTATAATAATCATTTCACAATGTACATGTATATCAAAACATCATGTTCTATACCTTAAATATATAGAGCATAAATAAATAAGTAAATAATAAAATAAATTAAAAATAAGCAATATAAATAAATATAATAATTATTATAATATAAATTTAATTAAATTATGATTAATCATAAAATCATAAAATAATTATAAATTATTAAAATAACCATAAATTATAAAATAATTATAATTAATAAATTAAAATATAAATATATTATAATTATAATATATTTGTTTATAATATATAGACAATACAAATAAATATAAATAATAAAATGTCTAAAATAAATAAATATTTATTTTTAAATATTTGAGTAATTTCTAAGGCAGTACTTTGAAACTTTGTCCACAAGAACTTTGCCTTCCTCACCTCACTTTGGCTGTGACTCTTCACAGAAACTATACCCCCACAAATACTCTGCTCACTCTTCTCAGGCTCTAACACCACATGCCAGGTTCGCTCTCCATATGGACATTTGCCTCATCCTCTTTGAACCCTGGCATCCCGTTCCAGACTACCATACATCCTGCCCCTTTTAGCAGAGTGCTTCCTTTTTTTCTCTCTTTGTTGGCTTTAGAACTGAATTTTTCAGGAAGGGAACAGGAAGCAGAGATTATATGTGATTTAAGATCACTTCAAACTACAGCATTCTAGGACAGATAAATTAATATGGTTAAGTATTTGCTAGTGTGTGCTCAGAAAATGGGAGTAGAGGTGTGTTGAGGTCGCTGGGACAAAGGACCCTGCCTGAAGTAATCACTGAGGCTAGGGAAAGTGAAGCACTGAGTAGCCTGGAAAGGGCTAGATGTGTTAGATGGGGAGTCAGGCCAGAAGCCCAGGATCTAAGAGGAGGCAGAGAAGTCAGGCTATGCATACCAGTAACCCTCGAAAAGGGAGAGGTGATGACAGTGAATAGCCAGAAAGCAACAAATGTCCACTAAAGCAGTTAAGGCAGGAAAAGGAAGATACTTAACAATACTAACCATCAAGTATCTTAATATGAGTTAGAGTGATTAGTAATCTTATGCATTATTGGAACAAGTCATTTTGTCAAAATAATAATGCGTTGCTCACATGTCATTAGACCACTAGATGCCATGTACATTTTGATTTCCCTTGCCAACAGTGCAAAATTGATCCCAGGCTTTAAGTAATTGATGTTATGCTGCCATCCTTTGGCCAAATTTAAAGTGTCTTCCTTACTAACGAACTCTTGGTATGTTTTTAACATACAGAAGTGATCAGAATTTTAATTACAGCATTATACATTTTAGATTGACAATGTTAAATTTGTGTGTGGGGGGAAGGTGAATAAAAATGTAAGCTTGTGCAGTTATTTTTTTCTATTATTATGTTAGTACTACATCATTAGTTTTTGTAGTGTTCCAAAATTCATTGCTTGCGTGTAATTTTAAAAGTCACTTACAAGTCCATTCTAGTCAGATAGATTGCCACTGTTAGTTTATTCCATTTTCTTCAAAGATTGTCTTTTTTTTAAAGATTTTATTTATTTATTTGTCAGAGAGAGAGGGAGCACATGCAGGGGTAACAGCAGGCAAAGGGAAAAGCAGACTCCCTACTGAGCTGGGAGCCCAATATGGAACTCGAACCCAGGACTCTGAGATCATGACCTGAGCTGAAGGCACATGCTTAACCACTGAGCCACTCAGACAACCCCAAAGACTTTGTCTTAATCAGTGATGCTTAAGACTTAGCGCTTTTTTTTCCACTGTCATGATATTTCCCCATTGTTTTTCTCTAAAGTAGTGTAAGTTTGCAGTGGATTGTCTTAATACCATCCACAAACAAAAGGGACCTATGCACCAAGCTTTACTGTCTCATGGGCTCTGAGTGTTATTCCTGATCCTCCACATGCACAGACATGTGTACAGGCACACACTTAATTCCATGTAAACACCCACATGCACACACATAACTTTTTAAAAGAATACCTAGTGCCCATGTCACTTAAAGTCTGGAGACCAGGGAAAGAATTCTCAGGAAGGAATGGGCCAACTATCCCCAGGGTGGGCACGGGGCTGGGATTAGTACATGTTTCCACCACCCAAAGTGCAAAGATTTCATAGAATAGGGACCAGCAAGTAAAGTCCTTATAAGGATAGTCCCTTGGTAGTGAGATGACATTGCCCTAGACTATGAAGTCTGCTCCATCCATGCTAGCAAGGTGTAAAAGCAAGCCCCAAAGGAATCGAAGAGAGTAACTCAACGATGTCCTAAAACAAAGCCCAACCATACACGAAGCACTTCACAGATCCAGTAATGTCAAAATTACAATGTTCTGACTCCAATCAAATGCTACCAGACATACAAAGAAGCAGGGCAATAGGACCCCAAAACAGTAGAAAATATAATCAAGAAACAAGGACTAGAAATGACACAAATAACTGAAGTAGCAGACAAGAAGGCTAGAATACCTCTTATAAACATGTCGCATAAGCTCAACAAAATAGGAGAAAAGATGAATGTGATGAGGAGGAAAATGAAAGATATTAGAAAGGAGCAAAGTGGACTTCTGGAGATGAGAAACATACTACCTAAAGTGATAAATATGCTAGATGGATTAACATTCAGGTAAGATATTACAGAAAACAGTATCAGTGAGCTCGAAGACATCACATTGAAACTATAAAAAATAAAAGAGATAAAGACTAACTGAATATCAATTGCCTGTATGATCATACTAAATGGGTCTGGTATTTCTGTAGTTAGAGTCCCAGAAGGGGATAAAAAACGTTGAAAAAACAAGGTCTGAAACTTTTCCGAATTTAATTAAAATGATGAAACCACAGATTCAAGAAGCATAAGAAACTCCTAATAGAAAGTACAAGAAGAAAATCACACCAAGGCACATTATCATCAAATAACTGAAATATAATGACAGAAAGAATACCTTAAAATCATCCAGGGAAAAAGAAGACTGATGATGCACAGAAAAATAAAATTAAGATCACAGCCGTCTTCTCTTTGGAAATCATGAAAGCCAAAAGACAGTGGAACGGTATCTTTACAGTACTGAAAGAAAAACTATCTCCACCTGGAATTCTGTACTCAGCAACAATATATCCCAAACTGAGGACAAAATAATTTTTCAGACAAACAGAAAGCCAGGAGAATTCATTGCCAGGAGACCTGTGATACAAGAATAATTAAAGGAAATTAGTCAAGAGGAAGAAGTTATTCAAGAAGAATGATACCAAATAGAAATTTAGATCTACCAAAAGGATTGAACAAGACCAGAAAGGGTAACTATGTGGTTAAATACATGATAATGAGTCAATATAAATGAAATACTTTCTCATCTTAAAAATCTCTTTGAAATGTAACTGACGATTTAAAATAAATATAAATATTTGTGGGGTTTAAAACATATGAAAATGTATGACAACAAAGGATGAGAGGAAGGAAAAAGAAATATATTGTTGTAATACCCTCCATACTGAACTTTAAGCCATGTGTTATTAAGCCATATTATTTGAAAGTAAATTGTAATATGCTAAATAAGGATATATATATTTTAAGCCCTAGAGAAACTACCATAAGAATAAAATGGCGTAGGTAGGGGCACCTGGGTGGCTCAGTGAGTTGGCGTCTGTCTTCAGCTCAGGTCATGATCCCAGGGTCTTGGGATCGAGTCCCACATTGGACTCCCAACTCTGTGGCAGCCTGCTTCTCACTCTCCCTCTGTCCCTCCTTGTGCTCTTTCTCTCCCTAATAAATAAATAAAATCTTTGGGGGAAAAAAGTGGTATAGCTGATAAATCAGTAGTGGAGATAAAATGGAATCATTTTTTGTAATCAGTCCCAAAAAGGGGAAAACATGAACAATTTAAAAATAAATAGTAACACGGTAGAGGTAAATCCTGCTGTAGTACATTAATTATATTTATTTATGTATATAATCACATTAAATGTAAATGTGACCCAAAAAATAGCCATATATGAGACAGAGAAAGAAAGGCATTTTAAAAAAGATAGACGGCACTGTGAGCATCCAGAAGAGATTATAGCTTCTTTAAAACAAAATCTAGGCTGTAAAGGAGAAATAATCCTTGGTCCTTGCACAGACAGGTACTGGGGGTGAAGGAGGCATGGGTGATGTTTCTGAGACACACACACACGCGCGCGCACACACACACACACACACACACACACACGCTGCTAGATATATTAAGGCAGTAGTGAGTCATTAACCTTATCTGGCATTCATTTTCCCTCACAGGACATTTGGAGCAATAGTGGGAGATAAGATTGGGAATGCATACTGGAGGCATATTCAGGATTTAGAATGTGGAGCTGGGTATTTGTAATTCGAGAGGCATTACTGATTTAAAGATATTGATGTGAAAGTTTACCATAGTTACAGGTACCCTAAGGAATACATACCAGCCAACTGCCCCCAATCTCTTCACATATAATTGTATCATTTATAATAGTTACATAGCGGGGTCCCTGGGTGATCCGGTCGGTTAAGCGTTGGATTGTTGGTTTCAGCTCAGGTCCGATCTCAGGGTTGTGAGACTGAGCCCCGAGTAGGGCTCTGTGCTCAGCACAGAATCTGCTTGGGCTTCTCTCTCCCTCTCCCACTGTGCACATGCATGCTCTCTCTCTTTCCTTCTCTTTCTCTCAAAAAAATTTAAAATATCGATCGGGATGGAACTAGAGGGTATTATGCTTAGCGAAATAAGCCAATCAGAGAAAGACAACTATCATATGATCTCCCTGATATGAGGAAGTGGAGATGCAATGTGGGGGGGGGGGTTGGGGGGCAGGAAAAGAAAAAATGAAAGAAGGTGGGATCGGGAGGGAGACAAACCATAAAAGAATCTCAAAAAACAGACTGAGGGTTGCTGGGGGGAGGGAGGGACGGGAGAGGGTGGTTGGGATATGGACATTGGGGAGGGTATGTGCTATGATGAGTGCTATGAAATGTGTAAACCTGGCGATTCACAGACCTGTACCCCTGGGGATAAAAATACATTATATGTTTATTTAAAAAAATAAATAAAAATTTAAAAATTAAAACAAAAATAAAATATCTTTTAAAAAATGGTTACATAGAATTTTTTAAAAGATTTTATTTATTTATTTGAGAGAGAGATGGCGAGCATGAGCACAAGTGGGGGGAGGCAGAGGGAGGAGTGGACTCCCCACTGAGCAGAGAGCACAATGTGGGGCTTGATCCCAGGACTCTGGGATCATGACCTGAGAGCTGAAGGCAGCCTCTTACCTTACTGAGCCACCCAGCTGCCCCTACACAGCATTTAATTAAATGGATTTACCAACATTTATTTAACCATTTCCTTATTGTTGGACCTATAGGCCATTTCTAGTATTCTGCAGATGCAATAATTTTATAACAACCTTCTTTTCCTATTTTTTTTTCTTTTTCATATTACCTTTTATAGGCCAGGAACTTAGATATTCAACTGCCTCAATAAGATATAAAACAATTTAAGATTGCTCATATATATTTTAAAGTTAATTTGCTCAAACATTTGTGCAAATTTACAGTTCTACTTGAGGTTTTAAATTTAGTAGTCTGTATAGATTTTAATTATCCCCCCTGAGTGCCCTATATGTGCTGCTAAACCTCTGATATGTATTTAATATAAATATTAAAAGAGTACTCCTTTAAAAATACTATCAATAAAAGAACTTTAATAAACTTGACTAAATATTGAGAAGCCATATTGTGTTGAGTGAAACTTTGTATGGAATAATGAGGGTAGTAGAAAATCATATCGGATGACTAGTCTGTAATTACCTCAAGGAATACATACAATTAAACAAGTTCTTTTGGTTACTTTGTCAAACAGCCAACACAATGGGGAAAGAGGAGGAAGTGTTCCATAAACACTGTGAAAAGGTAACCAGAAAACCTAATGTCTAATCTTGGAGTTAGGACAGCATTAGAAAACAAAACCCACAAAGGAGGACACTTCCCAGAACAATCTGAGATGCATGAAAAGCAAACATTCACTAGAGCTGGAGCTGTGCTAAGTCTGTACAGAGATAAGTGGCGCATTCGACCTTCACCATGATTAACAAGCATTTCTTTGAAATTGTGTTGGTGCTCTTGGCCTCTTCTACTCTCTTCTCCCTTGAACTGAAACTGGCTCTCTTCCAACAAAGAGTAAACAGAGAGGTTTAAAACTGTTGAATAAATTCCCCAAATCATCAGTTCAGCCGTGTCTGCCACACAGGACAAACTTCCTCCTTTCCCAGCAGTCTGTGAATCGTCGCCGGTCCCAGAGTGGACAGGCCCTGGCCATTCTGCATGAGATGCTTCTGCAGACCTTCAGCCTCTTCAGGGCAGGTATTTCTCTGGATGGTTGGGAGGAAATCCGCGTGGAGAATTTTCCTCACTGAACTTCATCAACAGCTGGAATACCTAGGGGCCCTCAGAGGCCTGGGAGCAGAGCAGAACAGCGGTGTCTTGAGTGGTGGGAACTCTAGGATGCAGGTTAAAAAGTACTTCCGGAGGATCCACAATTACCTGGAAAACCAGGAGTACAACAGCTGTGCCTGGACCATTGTTTGAGTAGAAATCAACCGGTGTCTGTTCTTTGCATTCCAGCTAGTAAGAAAGCTAAGCAAACAAGAAACAGATTCCTTCCAAGTAGAGCAAGAGCCATCTCCAGGCTTTAAAAGCATAGGGTAGAGAGAGGGGTGGGAGGGCTTTTCTGGACTCTATTATTTCTTTTTGTCATAAACTGGTAGTATTGTTTTGGTTTTATGTGGAGATATATATATTTTAATCTGTCCTTTAAGATCATGCATACTGACTACAATCGTCTGTAACTTGTAATGTCACTTTGTATCTTTGATTTGTCTTAAGTTTTATGAGTTAAAGTAGATTCATTAATATTTCATAACTGGTTATTCAAATGGGTATATTTTCATGCAAGTTGACCAGGTGAATAAAACGAAATGTGTCCTCAGTGTAATAATACTTTTCTTGACATAGAACATCCATTCCAATGATTTCTTTGCCAGAGCTTGGTAGACACAATGAGAAATAACTAGGGATAATGTGCACTGTAAGATTTGAAAATATCAATACACACCAAATGCATGAAAAGAGATTCAACCTCACTCATAATAATAAGAAATACAGATTAAAAGTGAGTAACATGCCATTTATACCAGATGGGTGAAGGCCCACACTCTATGGAGATTTGGGGGAGGGATGCTCTTATAATTTGCCAGAGCACTGGAAATTGGTAAGATCACCATAAAGGCAATTTGGTGATACCTATTAAAATTATAGTTTTTTGATCCATAAATTCTGGGTTTGAAAATTATCTTATAAAAAGCCTTGCACATGTGTATAATGACTTATGTGCAATATTATTCATTACAGCATTATTTATAATATCCCAATACAGGAAATTACACAGAGTCTTCTAATTAGAGACCGTTAAATTATGTTCACACAAAGGAGCACTACTTAGCTCGAGAAAAGAGTGAGGATGCTCTTCCTATACTGAAAAAAGTTAAAAAAAAAAAAAAAAGGCAAGAGGCAGAACAGTGTGTCTAAAATGCTGTATTTAAAACTAAAATGTAAAACAAAATTTACATTTGGCCTAACTTGTATATGAGCAAATAAGGAATATATAAGAAATAAATTACAATGATAACCTGTATTTTGGGAAAGAGAGACTAAGGGAAGAGGACAGGGCAGAGGTGCTTTTACAGCTTATTTTTGTAGTTCAATTTTTAGTCACATGAACATTACAATTTAAAATAATAAATTAAAGTGTATCCAACAAGAGCCAGTCATTAGAAATATGCATGAAGGAGGGATTCCTGAGTGGCTCAATCCATTAAGCATCTGCCTTCAGCTCAGACTGTAATCTTGGGACCTTGGGATGGGCCCTGCATGGGACTCCTTGCTCAGTGGGGAGTTTGCTTCTCCCTCTGTTCCTCCCCCTGCTCATGCTCATTTTCTCTCTCTCTCTCTCAAATAAATACATAAAATCTTTAAAAAAGAGGAAGTATGCATGGAGTCTTGCTAGCAAAAGGAAGTGTTAGATGAAGATTAGAAGAAACAGGGCTGCACCAGACTTCCCTTGGTGGGAAGGGGAGTGGCTGGGAGGAAGAAAGCTGGACAGGAGGGCACCCATGCCAACTGAGGGAGAGGGTTTCCACTCTCATCACAGCTGCCGTTGATGGAGGGATTCCAGCTCTTCCAGCCAGGAGCTCTTAGAAATCATTGTGGATCAAATGTGGGACCAGAGAAACTGACGTTCAGTGAGACTTGATGGCTTTCCCACAGTCACAGTGACTTTCGCCCAATGTAAGAACCAGCGCCATGGCCCCAGATGTCTGGGGCTAGTTCTACTACTTGACGTCATGTTCTGCTTTAGAGTCATCGCATAATTTGAGATGAAATTGATCACTGATTGTGAAAACTTGCTGAAGAACAAAACATTTTTCATCCTGGTTTAATTAATGTAAGTGTGTTAGCTGTTTCGATTTTGGCCATTCTGATAGGTGTGTAGTGATATCTGATTGTGGTTTGAGTTCCCGTTTCCCTAATGGCTCCTGCTGTTGGATATTTTTTCATGTGCTTATTTGGCATCTTTATAACCTCTTTGGTGAAATGTCTCTTCATGTCCTTGGATTTGACTTCAAAGGGAGGAGGATGAACTGAACAGGGTCCTGAGCCTGAGCTGGGTCCACTGCCCTAGAGAAAGAGACAGGGAGGCAGAGGCTGGTCGGTCAGGAGGACGTCTTGGCCACACCTCAGCCCTGGTCTTGACCTGTTTACTTTCAGGTTCACCTGAAGGTAGGGAAGTGGAGAGAGGAAAGACACAAGCAAATACAGGTCATTTGCTTCACATGATCAGTAGAATTTTTGTTTTCTTTAAACCAAGAAGTTTTCAGAACAAAATCCTTGATTTAACACATTATACAACTCTCAAATTAACCTAGCAAAGTAGTTTCTGTTACTGTAGTCCTTTCTCAGGCGAGAATGACCAGACTTTCAAGGTGAAGTGATTTGTTCAAAGTAACATAATAAGCCATGGAGCCAGCCAATGCCACAACAAAGATTCTCAGCCAGATCTGCCTGACTCAGAAGGCTGCCCTGTGTTCCAGACCCCACAAACCTGAACAGCAGGCACTATGAAATATCTCTGCAAAATAATAATAACAACGATGATGATAATTTGCTCCGGCTTTCCTTATTCAAGTTCACACAAGTACAACCTTGAATTGAAAAAAGAACATTTTCTCTCCCTGGACATTTCTTTCCTGAGAATTAAGGGAAACAGAATGGAGGAAGTGCCAAGTAGAAATTCAGAGCAGATAATATATACTCATATTTAGAAGCTAAAACCTATACTGTGTCTGCTAATGTTTACCCAAACATTTAGCTTTATTAGTTGACATCCTGCTTCTGTAACTGTCTTCACTGCCTAATACAAAATAAAAATTGCTTGCTTTTAAATATATGTGCCATCTTAAAGCTTTAAAACCAGAGATATAAACTTGGAGGAAATATTGGGGAAGATAGGCACTTTATAGAGACTAGATGAGAAAAATAAAAAGTTTAAAAAAATAAAGAGACTACATGCCCGGCCATCAGTGCATAGATGGGCTCAGAGTAAAGGTAAGATCATTTGTACTCACAGGCTGGGTCATCTAAGTTATCCGAGGCACATGTACTGAGCTAAATAGATTATCAAATGAAAAAGCAGTTTACAAAATAACTAGTATCATCATATTTTCTACAAATAAAAATACATGTAAAATGTCTGAAAAGAAATGCACTACAATGTTTGTAATAGTGCTATCTAGGTGATAGAATTTTCATTCTCTTATCCTTTTTGAATTTTAAATATTTCTCCATGAATATAAATTCATTTTAGAATCAGGGAAAAATGATATTATTTGTGAAATTTTAAAAAAGAACAATAAATATGGCTCCTTGTAGAGAGTTGGCTTAGGATACTTATCACCTGCAATAAATTAAGCCCCACCTCCAATATATAGCAGACTCATCTGGGGGGCTTGTTAAAACAGAGATGGCATGGCGTCACCCCCAATGTTTCTGGTCCAGTAAGTCTGTAATGGAGCCTAAGTGTTTGCATTTCTAGCAATTTCTAGATGATGCCGATGCTGTTGGCCCTAACACTCCACATCATAAACCATTCCTCTATTTCTTGATAGCCTTGATAGACGTTTAACAGATAAAGGCCTGGTCTCCTTGAGGTTACTGATCTCATATTTTCCCACAGTCCCACCCCAGGTGGGAGACTGCTGATGAGGAAAGGTTTTTTTGTTTTTTGTTTTTTGTTTTTTTCCTATCACTACCTTTTCATAGCAGCAGATTCAGTGGTCCTTCTCCTTCTTAAAGAAGCAGGATATAGAGTCTGTGATACTCCAGGTACATTCCATGACAGAAACTGTCTTCTCAGGAAAATGATCCAAACTAAGTTTTTGTCTGGAACGTTCTGTTCCTCATGCCTGTGATTGTATAAAATCAAACCTGCAACCATAACCTGACCAGATGAGGAATGGGATGTGAACACAAAGGAAATCAAACCTCTGAAAGATAGAGGATTCCAAGGTAAGAGACAGCAAACTGGTTCAGTAACTGAGAAGTATAGATGTTTGGTAAATACAGAGATTTAGGGGGCATTCTTGGAATTGCCTTTGGCTGAAATGAGTCATGTAACCCATTTTCTCCCCTGTATCCAATGACTGGATGTAGGGGGATGAAGGCTCAGACCCCTCACTCTGCCTCTGAAAGGCCATTGCCACTTCAGACCCCCCTCCCCAGCCCAGGTTTTGACTGAAGCCACGTTGTGAAGCTTTTCCTGTCCTCCATCTGCGGCCTTCTCTTCTCACATGTGTTGAGCCTATAACCCTCCCAAATAAACTCCTTGCATGGTAATTTTGTCTCAGAGTCTGCTTTCTCTGCACCTAACTTCCAAAAGCAAACCCCACAGACCTCCCATCTGGGGCCATAGGAAACCCAAACTCACATATTGCCTTGGTCAAATACATATTAGCACCCTAATATGTGTTACTATCTCATTCTTGCTATTTAAGAATCCTTAAGTTTTCATTTCTCAGAAAACCCTTAGAGTCTGATTTGTCTAAATCTGTTTACTCTTCCAGAGCACACCACCAATCACATCACAAACCGCGCTGTACGATGCTGGATCACTTCTCTTTCAACAAAAGTAGGACCTACTTCAGGGTGAGGAAATAGCTTCTTAACTCTTTGCTTAGCACATTCTTGAACACATAAAGGGACAATCTAAACACTGAATGAATAAAGACATTTAAAATGCAGTGTTAACAGAAAGAAGAGATATATACGGTGCCTAGGTGGCTTAGTTAAGCATCTGCTTTCGGTTCAGACCATGATCCTGGGGTCCTGGGATTGAGACCCGTGTTGGGTTCCCTGCTCAGCGGGGAGTCTGCTTCTCCTTCTCACTCTGCTGCTCCCTCTGCTTGTGCTCTCTTACTCTCTCTCTGTCAAATAAATAAATAAAATCTTAAAAAAATAAAAGAAAAAAGAGATATATAAATACCATATCATCGTCGTCAGTTGTATGTGTAAGAAGACACTCTACCTAGAGATGAGGAAGTCTTGTTTATGAGCCTGCTAAGAGGTTAATTCTTACTTTTGTTTTTCATTTTCTCTACTTTTCCTGGATGGACAGTTTGGATAAGTTATGTCTTGCACTAAAAAGTAAAGTGTCTTTTATTCTCTAATGAATCCTTGGATGGTAAAGGTACAATAAGACAATGACATAATATATAGATCAGAAGTGCTGGTGGGATCCCTTCTTCTGACTAATTGTTCTACTCATCTGAGAAAATCCTTTCCTGAACCCACTCATCATGGGCCTTTGGTCCCTGTCTGCTCTTGATGGTTAGTCACGCTTTCAACAGCCAATTAATATAGAAACCACTGACAACAACTTAATGTTTCCTATTTGGGGTTCAGTTAAAAAAAAAAGTAATAGAAAAATATAAAACAATTCATGTAAATAGTGTAAATGGCTACTTTTACAGTTGTATAAAGTGTAACACTCCTCCCATTGTTCTGTTGGAAAGACCACTCATCTTGTTATTGTCCAAAGTTGGGTGGATGTTGAATCAGTTTTTGCACCTGCTATCAGTAGAGATTTTATGACAAATTTCTTTATTTCTTTGGCTTGTATACTTGAAACATTATGAATAAGCAGAAGATAGCCAGCATGTAGTATCTGGAGACTAGTAGCCAGAGTCACATTACAAGGATTCGGGGAAGTGATCATAACACAAAAATGGTCCCATGGTTTTACCGTCAATGTAAGAAGAATCCATCTTAGAAACTTGTTCAGACAAGTTTTAGTCATTAAAGGTGAAGATGTGTACCTCTTGGGAAGGGTGAAGCAAGGCTCAAGGAGAAAAAAGAACAGTGTTGCCCTTGACCTATAAATCATGTGACTCTTTTCTACCTAAGACAGCTAAGTGCATATTGTTTTAGTAAAACTTATTCCAAGTTTCAACATAAGCCTTATCATTAATAAGGTATTTCCCTAAGAGAAAATTTAATTATTCCAAATAACGGTAATTCATGTGGGTTCTTGTCAGATAAACAAGGTAGTTATCAATGTGGATAAAAATATTTATGATCAGGCAAACCATAAGAGACTGTTAATCTCACAAAACAAACTGAGTGTTGCCAGGGGCAGGGAGGTAGGGAGAGAGGGGTGCGGTTATAGACATTGGGAAAGGTATGCGCTATGGTGAGTGCTGTGAAGTGTGTAAACCTGGCGATTCACAGACCGGTACCCCTGGGGCTACTAATGCATTATATGTTAATTAAAAATTATAAAAATATTTATGATCAAAATGGAGTTAATTTGAGAGCATTGAAAGTGGAATTTTTAGCTGGTATATTATTCAGTATAGTGGACTTATTTTAGTAACAGCTCCTAATCTAGTGTTGAGTGGGAGAGAAAGAGACTCAATGAAACTGGGAAGGAAATAAGCATATTTCCAGGGCAAATTATGGGGTTACATGAGAAATACCTTGAAGGACCTAATTGTGCCCACTAGAGGGGGAAGAAAAAGAGGATGCACTCTCTGTGGGTGAGACAGGGCTCAGGAGCCGAAACAAAAATGTCCTCAAAATCCTTCTGGCTAAGTAGATTTCTACTATGCGTTGACATTAGAAAAGCAAAGAGAGCTGTTTGGACATTTCAGGGTTTCAGCTGTAGCCCTCTGTAGGGAAACTGTACCAGAAGACACACAAAGGAGGGTCCTATGTAGAAAGGATGTTAGAAATTTCACCAACAATCCATCTCTAAGTTCTGGGCAAAAAGTTTCCTGGAACACTTGGGCCCATATCTGAGGGGTTAGACGTCAGAAACCACATGTAGCATTATACATATGTGGGGTAGAGCGCAAGGTTCCAGAGGAAAGATTTCTTCCCTAAAGCATCTCTCTCAGATTGTTGTGTGCAACGAATGCCTAACATATTAAAAATAATCAAAACAAAAACAAAAAAACACCTAAAGTGCTCACCACTCTGAGATCAGACCTGAGCTGAAACCAAGAGCTGGTTGCTTAACCCACTACACCATCAATGTGCCCAATATGTAAATTTTTTTAAAAAGTCTGTCCAGTAAAGAACTATCAAGAGAATAAAAAAATATATAAAAATGTATGTCATATATAAATCTATGACATATAGAAAAAATCTCAAAATATATCATTGATATTAATATTATTAATATAACAAACTCAAAAATGTTTAACAATACAATAGCAATATCAGCAAGAAGTACAGAAGCCGGGGCGCCTGGGTGGCTCAGTGGGTTAAAGTCTCTGCCTTCGGCTCAGCTCATGATCTCAGGGTCCTGGGATCGAGTCCCACATCGGGCTCCCAGCTCAGCGGAGAGCCTGCTTCTCCTTCTCCTTCTGCTTGCTGCTTTGCCTCCTTGTGTTCTCTCTGTCTGTATCTCTCTGTCAAATAAATAAATAAAATCTTAAAAAAAAAAGAAATACAGAAGCAATTTACAAAAGCAGACATAGCTACAAGTAGATAATATACATATATAGCCTTCCTAGTGATCATTTATATAAATGTAAAATCTGATAAACAGCAAGATGGTTTGGAGATAACTGGGTTAAGAGCACACAGCTGTACATAGGAGAAGTGTTCAATTTTTAAATATAGGTGGTTATTTTGGTAAAATTGACCAAAAATTTTTTTAAAGATTTTATTTATTTATTTGACAAAGACATGGTGAGAGAGGGAACACAAGCACGGGGGAGTGGGAGAGGGAGAAGCAGACTTTCTGCTGAGCAAGGAGACAAATGCGGGGCTCGATCCCAGGACCCTGGGATCATGACTTGAGCTGAAGGCTGATGCTTAATGACTGAGCCACCCAGGTGCCCCAATCTACCAAAAATTTTAAATGCAAATGCATTTCTGGATATTTATATTACAGAAAGACTGTTCATACACTTGCCTAAATGTGTGCCCAAATTTATTTATTGCAGCATTATTTTTATAAAAGATAATTGCAGCCAAGTTAATGTGCTCTTATAAAAGATTAGGTGAGTAAACCGTGGACATGCCATGTTATAGAATACTCTAAAGCCATTAAATTCATTTACATAAAGCCTGCGTCCAGGTTCATGTTAAATACTGATGAATAGATTGTTTTGAATGTCTCCCAGTAGTTTGTTAACCTTAAAAAAAATAAAACTGCCAGTTATTTACCAACAATAGTTAGCTTTATTCAGGAATACCACAAAATTGCAATCAGGCACAGCAAGGTATACAAAACAGTAGGCAAATTTGGAATAAAAAGAAGGAATGTAGGGGCATCTGGGTGGCTCAATAGGTTAAGCATCTTCCTTCAGCTCAGGTCATGATCTCGAGTCTTGGGATTGAGCCCTGAGTTGGGCTTACTGCTCATTGGGGAGTCTGCTTCTCCCTCTCCCTCTGCTCCTGCTCGTGCTCTCTTTCTCTCATTCGCTCTCGCGCGTGCACTCTCTCTCTCTTTCTTTCTCTCTCTCTCTCAAATAAATAAAATCTTTAAAAAAAAAAAAAAGAATCTACTTTTAAAAAGAGAAAAGTGGTGGAGGGCTTTGGGAGTTGGGGTGGGTGGGTAGAGCAGTTATAAACAAAAAGTCCATCGGGGAAAAACTAGGGATGCAAAGTATAGTGGTTTCTCATTGGCTGAATTGTGATTTATCTCTCATTGGCTGGGCTTTTGCCAAGGGAGGAAGAAAACTTCCTCCTGCTCAAATAGTAAATTAGTATTCGATTGCAAGGTCTATCTCTTCCTCTGGGATTTGCAATTGACTTTGAGTGGTAGCAGTGGTAAGGCATCAGAGTTCCCTGTGTCCAACTTCCCAACTCCATTTTGGTAAGGTTTCTGTTTATTAATTTTCACATGTTGTATAGAAAATCTATGTTACACATAGATTACACATATAGAAAATTTAGATTTTCCATAGAAAATCTAATGACCACATTACTGATTGTGATAACTAGCTTAAAAACAATGTGTATAAAAGTGTTCTGTCATTTTATTTAAACAGCAAACATATTTATGGGAATCTAGAATAAATGCATAATGCAAAATAAAGGGGAAAGTCAGGCTTTAAAATGGTGATGTCATGCTAATACCAGTTTTGTGTAGTTATTTACTATCTAATCTGACTACATCACACCATCCAATATAATTGGTTTTTAAGGGAATTTGGGGATTTTTTTTCCATCCTGATTTTAACAACTTTGTTCTCTGGTGTCTCTTTGCTAAGAAGCATATCAGAATGGCTTAGTGCTGGTTAAGAAAGAAAGAAAGAAAGAAAGGAAAAAGAAAGAAAGAAAGAAAGAAAGAAAGAAAGAAAGAAAGAAAGAAAGAAAGAAAGAAAGAAAGAAAGAAAGAATGAATTTTAGCTGTCTTCATTAAGGATAAACAGAACAGGGTGCTATGTTAATGGTGCATATAAATACGTAGAGTTACTTTATTTCACAATGTTGAAACCATTCTAGTGACTGATGTTATTCTGCCCTCTAGTGGTTCGAATTAAAAATTCCTGTTTGACTACATTCCAGGAAAATAGCTTTGAGGCAGGATCTTTATGAAATTTTCCCTTTAAAAGGACAACAAACCAAAAATGAAAAACAGCATGGAAAACCTGATGTATATACATCATCAAATAATCTCAGCAGAAATATTTTGATCTCAACGTATTTCAGATTTGCATTGTTTTGCCCAGTACATCATTAAAAGTTTTTAAGACTGCAATATTTCAACTCGATTTTAAGTATTCACAACCAACAGTGGAGTTCTACAGAGGCTTCCCCAGGCCATTTTTTGAACAGAGTACCATCGCTTAAAGCCTTAAGAGAACAAGGTTTTCCGAAGGCAGAAAAAGGGGACCACACAACATATCCAAACATAAATAAAGCTGACCAAGTTTTAGTATTCTAAGTGCTTTTTTATACACTATTTCCTTGAAGGCACTAGGATCTTTGCTGCTTTGCTTCAGTAGCTTTCGTCCAGTTCCAGCAAACACACACATACACGCCCACGTGTATGAATGACACAGAATGGCTTCTAGACCAGCTAACCCAGATTATCCCAGTGCTCACACATGTTTCAGCCAAGGTTATTTATTGACCTTCTACATAGCCAAGTGGCATTGACTACGTCCCCCATTCTCCAGCCCATTCTCTTGGCATTATGTTCTCCTATACTAAGCATTGCCTCCCTTAGGATAGATGTGCCTGTAAACATGTGTGCTATTTCATGGTGCTTCCTAAGCCTCGGCTTGCCTGGACGTAATTCCATCTTTCCTTTGTTGATATGATGGAAGGAACAGTTGAAAGAAGAAGCAGTATCAGAATGAGATTGATAAGTATCAGTTGACAGCTTCCCAGATCTATGACTCAAGCATACAGTTTTATTATGCACTGTCTCCTTTTCTAGCTCTTGTCTATAAAAGCATGACCAGCTCTTTACTGGTCCATGTTCCCAAACTGTTACAATAAAAATGAGGCTTATTATTCTTTAATTCAGCCAGGAACCAGTCAACAGCTCTGCCTGCTACTCCCCTTGCTTGTGCTCTCTCTCTGACAGATAAATATATAAAACCTTTAAAATCTTAAAAAATATATAAAATATTAAAATATACATAATATATAATTATTGTTATATTAGACTATTATAAATAATACTATAATTTATAATAATATGTAAATATATTATAATATATAAATATATATTATTATTATAAAATTATATAAAATCTTAAAAGAATAAATAAAATAAACTTTAGTAACATTTTTAGGTCTCTGTCCCTGTGAGACTAAGTTTCAATACAGTAGGAAATACATGTGCCTTATTTACCTGTAGGCTTTTCTTTTTATTATTATTTTTTAAAGATTTATTTATTTATTTGAATGGAATGCACGGGGTGTGGGGGTAAATTTCAAGCAGACTCTCTGCTGAGCAGGGAGCCGGACCTGCGGATTGATCTCACAACCCTGAGATTATGACTTCAGCCAAAATGAAGAACCTGATGTTTACCCACTAAGCCACTCAGGTGCCCCTTATTTTGGTTTCTTTTTAATATTTTATTTTTAAGTAATCTCTACTCCCACTGTGGGGACAGAACTCACAACCCTGAGGTCAAGAGTTGCTGATCCACACTGTCCATGAAATCACTGAGGAAAAAATCATATGGCATAAAAGGGTAAACTATGCACAGAAAAACTAACCCACATTATACCCAGATCCCATGCAATATTCTTCTCCAAGTCAGATGCACTTCTCTTATTCATGCTCCCACCCGCTCCAGGGTGGTCTCTGCTTATGCATTCCAAACCGACTCTCAGGAAGGTCAGCCAGGCATCTGTGTTTCTGACATCACAGGCAGTTTCAATCCACATCTTCCAGGAATCTGCTGATGGTATTCAAAGCACATTTACTTCCTTAAAGACACTCACCAGCATCCTCCCTTATCCCTGTGCTGTATGGCCAAGAGTCCACCGTCTCCTTTGTGGCTCTTCTCTCCCGTTCCTTCAATGGCTGAAGAGCCTCAGAATCAAGTTTATGTCTGTTTCTCACATGATACTGTCTCCCTGCGTGACCACCTCTGTTTCTGGCTTTGCCTGCTAGATGTGGACCTCAGCCATGGCGTTTCTTGTCAACTGCCAGCTGACCTGCCCCCGACACCGGACATACGTGTTTCCATGTCTGCCAGTGACCTGCTGAGGGGCCCGCAGATTTTCTGTGAGCACTTCCTGTGTGCTTCTACCTCTCTGCTCAGGCAGCAGGTGAGAGAAGTCACTTCCTCTCCTTCTTCATTAGAACACTAGGTAGGAGGATTGTTTATAGATTCCATCCCTACAGCAACCATATTTATATGTCCCTATAACCAAAGATGTAGACATCAGGATCTGTACTTATTATGTCCTATAGCCTAAGGTCAACTTGCAAGTGTCTTAGAGAAAGTCAGTTGTCATTTCCAACATTAATGCAGTATGATGGTAAATGCATTCTGCTGTCCAATTTCCAATGAAATTACACAATCAGACCTGGTGTTCCTCTTTGAAAACCCTTTTGTCCTTAAAGTTCCATAAAGAAGAAAATGATAAACTGATTACATATTATAAATATATTTTGTTATATTCTGCTATGTAAAGGTGCACATAATATTATATGAAAAAACTGAATCTTACCAATATTTACATAAATAAATATTTTAATAGATAAATAGACACAAACAAGGTCATCTGTAAGCAACTACTGCTTGTAGAGTTGACATGTTCTGAAAACACTTGACAAACTGACTGTGTTCATGTCTTCACAACAACAGAAATGAGAGTTTCTGACTAGGCAGAACTCCAGAATGTGTGATGTTACAGTCAGAGGGAATCATTTCCATGTTGAAACAGGTCTCACTTCCTGCTCCTTAATTCCTTTCGCAAGGCTGTTGATGCATACAAGGGTTTCATGATCTCTGCTCGGACCATCTCCCAGGCACAAGGGCTGTATTGCTTCTCTTGCAGATAGAGGGAGATTCTCTGGAAGTAGTTCCTCAGGATGGAGTCCCCATTCACCAGGGGCATCTCTCCTACCCCCGCCTCCTGCAGGGGACAGGCTTCCAGGTGGCCCAGCTGCTCAGAAAGTCCTGAGCACAATTCCTCCAGGAGGGTCGTGTTCCAGGGAGCAGGTGAGGCCTCTGTGCAGAAGAGGTGGAAGGTCTTCTGGTTCGTCACATGGATGACAGAGAGGGCTTGAGCCTTCTGCAGCTGCTTGCCGTCAAACACTTCCTGGGGGAAGCCAAAATCATTTGTGTAGTTGTCACAGGAGCTAGCAGACAGTCTCCTCATTTGTCGCAGGAGCATCAGGGTCTTCCAGTGTAGCAGGCCATGATCCTGAGGCAGGTCACATCCCAGAGAGCCGAGTGAGTGGCAGCTGAGCACCACCAGGGCCACCAAGAAGGAGCAGGGCAGGGCCATCTGGGATCCTGTAGGTGCTGTTGGCCTGGCTGGGGTGGGCACGTCTGGGAACCGTGGCTCTAGCTTCTCTGAAATTCTTGTCTTGTGCATGTGGCTTAAGTAGGGGACATAGGCATTTTCAATTTCTGAACGTTTCCCTTCCTTTCTACTTCTCTTTTTGCTTTCCTTTCTACACTTTCTTCTGGGGTTTAGAGCATGGGTTTCTCAACTGTTTCTTTTTCCTATTGCCACCTCCTGTCACAGTCTTTCAAATATATCTGTGATTGAACCTTCCAAAAAAACGTGGTAACAGAGATCTAAAGTCTATATTGTTATGTATTTATACCTCTGCTTTATACATTAAAAAAGACAGAGTTCATTTTAGTCTGTTTAATTCAGAATTAAGATGGACGAAAAATTTCAACTGAAAGCTATATTTTAAACCTAATTACTCTTTACTGGATATCTGAATATGATGAATGACTTCTACATTTTTCTTACTTAAATGGAAATATGAAAGTACAATGCAAATTAAGTATTTCTAGAAAGACAATACTATCAGTGTCCCTAGATTCTGAGAATCATTCCAAATTGCTAACAGACAATGAATTTTTCAAACATTTATTGGATGTTTGTTTTTACTGTATGGTATTTTAGTATGGCCTCAATAAGAAAATGATTTTTTAACTTCAATTGATGCTAGATACTCAACAATTTATTCTAAAAATATTTTCTGTATTTAGTACCAGATAGAATTCCCGATTCAATGAATACATTTTGAATAATTAAATGATTATGTAGAATCTATTTGTATTTATTTCCAAAGCGCGCATCAAAACAAGGCTCAACTTCAACTTCGACAAGACAGCACACGGCATGTTGAAGCCTTGTTCCCAACCCTAGAACTACTTGTTACATTGTTGGAAATAATTGGAACACGTGTTCCCTCTGGTAGGGGGATGCTGAAATGTGGGAGAGGCCTTGAAGCGCCAGAGCAGGAAGGATGGGGAAATTCTCTGGACCTTCTGCTCACTTTTACTAGGAATCTATCTACTGTTTTTGTAAAGAAAAAAGAAAAAGAAAAAAGAAAAAGAAAAAAAAAGGATTTTTGTTGAAGGTCATGGCTTATAACACAAGCAGAGTCTGTTCATTCCAGGAAAGTTTTTGTTTGTGTTTGTTTGTCCTTCTTTGCTTGCTCTGGAGGAAAATCTCCCACCAGGGGACAGACTTCTACATACAACACGAGCCTCTGTGCACACCTGGTCACTGTCTAGCCCACCTTGCCCCCTCGCTGGCAGCCTCCCCTGTAAACAGCAGCCTCCTGCTCCTATCTCCTCTCTGCTCCTGCCCCTGTGACATCACTGCAGTGGGGACATTCCCTCAGGTCAACAATAGTCACCAGGAGAAAAAAAACAACAAGGCTTCTGCTAGGAGAGTTTTGAAAAAACCTGGAAATTTCAAACAACTTGAGTTCTTCTTTGTGGCTTGGTAATTGGAAGTAAAAGGGCCAGACAGAAGCCACAAAGGAAAAGGAAGCAGCTGTATGAATGGGCAGGAGAGGCTCCTGAGGAGGGAGGGGGGAGGGGAGCTCACAGGAGGTTTCTCCACTGGGGAGAGGGAAACTCTGTGATTGGAGGGTGAAAGGATGGGATCTCGGAGGGCGTGGAGGAAGGGGACATGTGCTGTACCAGAACATATGGAGTATGCGGACATAGGCACAGTGTATATGTATACGTATTACATTACTGTGTAACTAATTACATTCAGTGGATAGGACACCCGTTCCCAATGGGTATTTTTTTTTTTTCCACAACAGTATTTTGGAGGATCCGCCCTTTGTAGTCAGATACAGGGGAAAGGCTATGAAAAGATCAATATTCAGGGAAAACATAAAATAATAGTTCTCATCTGTTAAGATGAGACCTTCACTCAGTGGAAGTTACTAGATGCTTTGAAATGTGCCACTTTATTATCACAACAGCTCTAGGAATATTTCCACCTCACTTTACATCCAGGGAAACTGAGCTATAGAGTGTTCAAGTGAGGTTTTCATGATCAAACAACGAGTTGGAAGCAGAATCCAGATGCAGGGCACAGTCCTGTAGCCCATGTCATAAATTCCTGCCTGAGGTTCTTGGAAAATTCTGAAACTTTCCTTCTTCCACACTTCCTGGAGATCATTCTTCCCTGGTTGCATCCCATCTGCACTGGCTGCCGCATCGCTGTGCCCCTGACAGGCTCCCCTTCTCCTTCTCAGCCGTAAATGTTAAAGACTCTCTGAAGCTTTAGGGCATCTTCTCATTTCACTCATGTGAGACAGAAGGACTTTCAGTACAGTGCCTCGATTTCCAAATACACAAAGGAAATTGCGATTTAATGTCTCCAGGAAGTGCACTGTTGGAGAGTCCAGACTCACCCTTGCATCTCCAGTGGGAAGTCCGCTGTCCCCTCTTCCTGCCTTTCCTCCTTCAGGCTCCTGGTCACAGATCCCCCTGGCCTCTAGCACTGTGAAGAGGTAGCCTCAGACTACTCTAGAATGATTGCTTTCCCTCTCTCTCTGCTGGCAAAACCAGCAGATTTCCCTCTGCTCTTCACAGGGGCAGCCTAGTGGTGATTCCAAAGGTACAACTCACAAACCAGTGGGCTGCACCAACTAGGGAGGACTGGACATTGTAACTACCCAGTGGAAACACACAGTGCCTAGAACCATGCTACCGTAACAGCTCAAGTTCCTACCATTGCCTGCTCCTAGCGTGTGTGATTGTCTGCGTGCTCCTTTTTCTCCTGGTACCAGCGCTGAGACTAGCCCTGGGACCTCAGCTGTGAGTGGATCTAAGAAGAGTTGTTGTTTTCTGTTTTCTTGCAATTGGTAGTTGTTGGTTTTGTTCTTGTGCTGCAGCTATGAGGTCAGGAAAACTGTTCCAAATGGTTCAGTGTTGATCCAGAAACCAGAGGATCCTGCAATACATGAATACATGAACAACTTCAGGCTAGCTCTGTCCTGCGATGGAGGCCCTTAGGGACAATCCTGTCACACACACATTTTACCCACAATGCTGAGTAACTTAACTCAACACATTGTATGGCTGAAGCAGAAAGAGGAGTCGTTAGAAAGATGGAACTCATGGCTATGTAACTTAGTGTTGTAGGTCAAGAATATCATTTGCAGGTCCCTTTCTTGCTTTCTTCCTTTTTATCATTTCCCTTTCCTTATGTCTCCATTTGAATATGAAGAGATGGGTCGCCGGATTTTGACTCAGCCTCCTTCCCAGGTAGTCACTTTGTTTCTTCTGTCTCAGATAGAGATGGATTCTCTGGAAGCACGTCTTCAAGGCTAGGGCAGGGCCCTCAAACCCAGGAGCGGCTCCCCCACTCCCATCGCAGGTAGCACACAGGTTTCCAGGGTTCTGGCTGCCCCAGCAGGGACAGGTTCAGGCAGCAAACAGCGGGGCCCAGTAAGGAAGAGGGTCAAGGTCAGCTGAAGCATCTCAAGGAGGACAGACTTGGTGTGGAAGTGGCAGCCATGCACCTTGTCCCAGTGGAGGTGTCCCTGGTTCAGAAGAAGGGGCTGATGCTCCTCCTCTGTTCAGAAGCATCAGGTCCACCTGTGAAGCTGCCCAGGGCCAGGAGGCCGCTCGGATCCCAGAGCTGAGATGCTGCCAGGGGGATCCAGGAGGAGCCCAGCAGAGGGGATGGGCGCTGTACCTGAGGGCTTCTGGAGGCCTGCTGGACCAGTGGGGGGTGCCCTGGCCCCTCATTCATCTCCAGTTCTTTCCATTCATGAGTCTTCAATAGAACAGGGTAGTTTTCATTTGCAGAATGTTCCCGTACACTTTTCATGCCTTTTCATTTTTCTTTGCTTTTTTAATATATGCTTTACATGGCTTAGAAGACATTTGAAGACATCGCCCATTTCAATTATTAGTTTATTTTTTCATGGAAGTTTAATTAGCCCAAAGAAGGTAATCTCCCAATCTATATTCTATCCATAGTCACTAGCTTCTGTTCTGTTCCTTGCCTTTCCTCTGCCGCCAGTATGGTTTCTGGTGAGTAATTCCGTCAAAACAGGTGGTCCCCGTGTTCACAACCTTTCTACTTCCTGGCTTCACGGACCCTTTCCATGCACCCTTTGCTATGATGCAATTCCTTGAAGTGTTTCTCGGCTTTGAAATAGACTCTTAACCAATATTCGCTTTTATGCTACTGCCTTAGGGCCATTCCACCTTTGTTTGCAGTGTGGCTCTTTTCTCCCTTAACCAGGGGAGGCTTGAGGCACCATTTCTCATTCTACGCTCTCTTCCCAGGCAACCACTTCCCTCCCTGGGTTTTCTGTGAATGGAATGGCTTGTAAATGGCAGGATCAAGGATCCATTTGTTTGTTTTATTTGTTTTGTTTTGTTTTGTGTTTTTTAAAGATTTTATTGATTTATATGACACACAGAGAGACAGGGAACACAAGCATGGGTAGTGTGAGAGGGAGAAGCAGACTCCCAGCTGAACAGGGAGCTCGACACAGGGCTTGATCCCACGCCCCAGCATCATGACTGAAGCCTAAGGCAGACACTTAAGCAACTCAACCACGGGTGCCCCTGAACGATCCGTTTTGTAAAGAATATTCATTCTTAGGGGGTCTACCAGTGCGATGTAGAACATATCCCGTGCTTTTCAGTTTTTTCCTCACAGGTCTGCTTCCTTTTCTACTTACAGAATTCACATTATCCCTTCTTCTTACTCTTCCCTTTAACATAACTGATATTAGTTCACTTCAATTATTATTCCAAGGTTAGTTTTTCTACAAAATCCAAGATACCAACGCAGCTTGGACTTGTGAAGTCTGCCTTTCCCGTGACGACAGCATGCAAAGTGACTTCCAGGAAGTCGAAGCGATTACTTCTAATGTGAAAACGAAATCACGAGTAAGAGAATGGTACAATCCGTTCTTTCATCAGGGTGTAATCAGACTTGTTTCCTGCTTCAAAAAGAAACAAACGCAAGAAGTTTTCTATAGAAACATTTAATGAACAGAAAATAAAGAATTTAATATATGTAAAACATATACAATTCTCTTAACCACAAAGGGTAGGTACAACTAATATAATACAATAAAAAAATAACTTAAATCTTATAAATTGTAAAATAAATAGTGAAATAAATAGGCAGATCAGCATGGTCATCTGAAGGCGACAGGTGTTTGTAACGTTGACTTCTAGTTGCTTAATACTCCTGAATACATGTGACAAATTAATTCAGTTCATATCATGATGACAGCAGAAATGAGAGTTTTTGACACTACAGGACACATGGGAGTGTGATAGTATTCTTCAGAGAGAATAATTTCCATCTTGAAAGGGGTGTCACTTCCTGCTCCACAATCTCTTATGCAAGGCTGTTGATGCATACAAGGGTTTCATGATCTCTGCTCGGACCATCTCCCAGGCACAAGGGCTGTATTGCTCATCCATCCTCAGGATGGAGTCCCCATTCACCAGGGGCGGCTCTCCCACCCCCGCCTCCTGCAGGGGACAGACTTCCAGGTGGCCCAGCTGCTCTAAAGTCCTAAGCACAATTCCTCCAGGAGGGTCGTGTTCCAGGGAGCAGGTGAAGCCTCTGTGCAGAAGAAGTGGAAGGTCTTCTGGTTCGTCACCTGGACGACTGAGAGGGCTTGAGCCTTCTGTAGCTGCATGCCATCAAACACCTCCTGGGGAAAGCCAAAATCATTTGTGTAGTTGTCACAGGAGCTAGCAGATAGTCTCTTCATTTGTGACAGGAGCATCAGGGCCCTCCAGTTCAGCAGGCTGTGGTCCTGAGGCAGGTCACATCCCAGAGGGCTGAGGGAGTGTCAGCTGAGCACCACCAGGGCCACCAAGAAGGAGCAGAGCAGGGCCATTGGGGATCCTGCAAGTGCTGTTGTCCTGGCTGGGGTGGGTACGTCTGGGACCCATGGCTCTAGCTTCTCTACATCTTCTCTTGTGCGGGAGGCTTAAGTAGGGGATATAGAAATTTTCAAATTTCTGAACATTTCCCTTACTTTCTACTTCTCTTTTTGCTTTCCTTTCTACATTTTCTACTTGGGTTTGGACCATGGGTTTTTCAACTATATATTATTTTCTTTAAGTATTATCCTTGCCTCCAGAATCTTTTTGGATGTTTTTTAATGGAAATTTCCAAGAAAACTTAATAGCAGGGAGACACAGTATATATCATTATTTAATGTATTTTTTTCTGTGCTTGAAGATTAAAAAAAAAAGTATAACGTTTATCAAAATCGGGGTCCAGAATGACTAAAAATTTTAAGCTAATAGTTATATTTTAAAGCTATTGATGCTCATGTATATAAGTAAACTTCATGAGTGACTCATAATTTATTTATATGTATACAGTGAAGTATATGGAGTACATATGCAAATTAACAATTTCTAAAAGGACATAATGATTTCGGTGTACTTGAACATTTACAATCAATCCAGATTGCTAAATACAAGTGCAAACTGAAATTATTTACTTAACATGTGTTTTTAGTGCACTGAATTTGAATGTTGCCTCATAGGACAAATCATTTTTTTAAGATTTTTATTTATTTGACAGAGAGAAAGATGCAGAGAGAGTACAATTAGAGCAACAAGCAGACAGTGAGGGAGAAGCAGGCTCCCAAGGAGCAGGGAGCCTGATGTGAGGCTCCATCCCAGCACCCTGGTATCATGACCTGAGCTGACAGCGGCCGCAAAACTGAGCTGCCCAGGCACCATGAGAACCTCGTCTTTAACTTCACCTGCTACTATGTACTCTGGAAGGTATTGTCAAAATGTTTTTTCTGTTTAACACTAGATAACTACTGAGGTGTTGAATGAGTTTTGTAGAGCTAAATCATAAAATTTAATGTATTTGTGTTTTCATTTCCAAAGCCTGCATCACAAGAGTCCTCAGACATCAGCAATGACCACAAGACACCACTGGCAGCTCACCAGTAAGAAAGATGACCTGTCCAGGTAAGACTCTGAGACCCAGGAAATGATGAAGAGAAACTCCTCCAATCCTAAAGGATTCCTGTTATTCCTAGATTTCTCACATTGATCTTGAGGACAGTTTGTGTCCTCTAAGAATTCTGTGCCATTGTTCCTTTTGTAATATCCACTAAAACTAGTGAACGACAATAAATAACATGGTTTTGTTAGAGCGCTCCAAGGCATTGCAAGTGCCCCCAGCAGGAAGCCTGGTTCTTGTTTGGGAAGAGGAGGTGTCAAGGTTCTAATTCCAGATGATGGGATTTTCCCAGCAGCACCTCATTGACAAGGTAGTTAATCACCTCTACTAACCTCACTCCTGTGCAGTGACAGAGTGTCCTCCACCTGGCTCTCCTGGACTCACTCCTGAGGACAGGCTGGCCATGTCCTGAGGACTCTAGATTCCCCTGATGTGCAGGGGCTGGTTTCCTTGTTATGAAAGCACTTACTCCCCCTAGATCCTTACCCTTGCCTTTGACTCTGGAGTGTTTGTGTCTGGGACCCTCTCAGTGCTCACCTCCTCCTCTCCTGACCAGGTATCAAAGGTGTCAACAGCCACCAGATGCTGAAGGTGAACGTTTGTTTTCTCCAACTAGAGAAAAGGTCAATTATAATCCTTTCCCCTTGAATAAGGAAATACATATATTGTGCCATCACAGCTCCTAATTTTCTTTTTTTTTTTTTATTGTTTTAAGGTAAGCTCCACCCACATTTTTTTTTTAGATTTTATTTATTTGACAGGCAGAGATCACAAGTAGGCAGAGAGGCAGGCAGAGAGAGAGGTAGGGAAGCAGGCTCCCTGCTGATTAGAGAGCCTGATGCAAGACTCGATCCCAGGACATTGGGATTATGACCGGAGACAAAGGCAGAGGCTTTAACCCACTGAGCCACCCAGGCGCCCCTCACCCACATTTTTTTTAAAGTAAGCGCAACATAGGGTTCAAATCACAGTCTGACATCAAGCCCTGAAGTTAGAATAAGAATCATATCCTCAACCAACTGAGTCACCCAGGATCCCCCATGGTTCAGATTTTCCTGAAGCTAGGGAACACTTATTACGTCGAAACTTTCTGAGCTCAGCACAGGGATTTCACTGACTGGGTCTCTCAGGAGAAACTTTCAGCACAGAAACTGATGACCTTCACTGGCTCATTCAGACTGTGTGTTTCCAGTCAGCAGCTTCATCTGGCCATCTGTCTGGTGCTCAGAATGTGTGTGGGGGGATGAGGCCCAGGCTATGGTGTCAGGGACAAACCACCTTGTTGCCTTTCCTTATTCACGGTGTTGCATTTTCAATTTAAGTAACAACAGCAAAGAGAATTTGAATAGCTTAATATTTCCACATGCTTTACTGGACATGCTCTCACTTGCTGGTCCTGATCATGTTCTACGTCATCACGAGGATCACATAGAAGGAAGGAAGAGGAGGGCCAAGGGGCTGCCTCGCGTTTCTCTTTCATTTTTAAGACATCAGTTTTTCTGTTTCTCATGTCACCTTTCCTCGAAAGCAAAACGTGGCAGCTGTGTGTGGGGGAGGGGGGAAGACAACTGTTCTGTCTGAACGTGACAAAAGTGAAAGGGTGGCCTGTCCACTGAGAAAATGGCAGAGTGTACGTCAGCAAATTTGATGCAGCAACATTGGGATGAGCAGCTCCAGCAGACAGGGAGAATGAAGGCTGTACTGAGTTATTACAAGTCAGGAAAGTGACTCCCTTGGCCAGAGGATCCCACAAGACCAACTCTTGAGTCCCCATGAGGCCCTCAGCTCTACAAGAGGAGCCACCTCATTTTCCTTTTGTTCAATCCACAGGTACTCAGCTCTGAGGAGAGATGAAAAGAGTCACACCAACCAGCTCACAAGAGATTGGTGACCAGGACTCAGCTGATCACCCTCTCTGGAAGGAGACAGGATCCTCGCCCTGCCTGAGAGCTCTACCTACCTGTTAAGTCTCAGACCTGGAAAAGGTTGCCTGAGAAATCCAATATGAAGATGAGGGGAACTGAAAGATCCTACATGATTCTGCTCTGTACCTGGATTAGAATAATGATGAGGATCTTTCAAATGACATCACTAAAGCTAACTGCAGTCTAACCCTTCTGAGATCCTTGAAACCATTACCTCTGTCTTCTCATTAACCCCATTTAAATCCCGCTTATTTCTGCAGCTATTTGGAGAGAAAAAGAAACCTGGATTTAGAATGTTTCAGATCAAACCAATATCCAAGGTGGAACACAAAGGAGTTGTGAGATAATGGCTGGTCTGGAAGCAGCTGTTAAAACATGTGAGGAATAGAAATGGACAGAGGACTCAAGAACCAGGAGAGTCCATGGCAGGAAGTCAGTCAGGTGGAGAGGGTGAGGGATCAAGGACTCTAGATTGCACTGAAGATGCCAAAGGCTTGTTGACTGTGGTTGTGTGTGGCAACAGGGGGTGTGGGAGGATGCAGGACTGACTTGAAGTTCCTAAGACAAGTTGTCAGTATCCCTTTTAAACATTCATGATAGTGGGGGGGAGTCAAGATGGCAGAGAAGTAACAGGCTGGGATGACATCAGGTAGCAGGAGATCAGGTAGATAGTTTATCCAACCATTCCAAACAGCTACACTCTAACAGAAGATCGAAGAATAACAGCAATTCTAGAAACAGAAAATCAACCACTTTCTGAAAGGTGGGACCTGTGGAGAAGTGAATTTAAAGTGATGGAAAAATAGATCGCAGGGGGATGATCTGGCTCCCTGCAAGCATGGATCAATGGAGCACAAAATCAGAACTTTTAAAATCTGTTCCACTGAGGGACATCACTCCAGATCGTAAGCTGGGGTGAAGCCCAGTTGGGGATAACATGGTCTCAAAACCTGTGGGGTTCAAGAAGGGTCGGGGTTGTTTGAGCGTCACAGAGCTCCCAGGTATTAGAGCCAGGAAACCGGTTACAGAGACTGAGCTGAGAAATGAGCTCTGAACTCGGAGTTACCTTCAGCTGTGATCTGCGGCATAGGCAGACCCCTTCTCTGTGAGCACGGACCCCACAAGATCCTGGGAGATCCCCGGAAGAGTGCAGGGATCTCCTGGGTTTGGAGACTTCAGGCGGGGCTGTGTGCCAGAGTGGCTTGGTCACAGGCTAGGGGAGCTCAAAGCGGGGCTATAGGCCAGGGAGATGCAAATGATTGAGCACTTTTCTCCAAGGGTGCACTGAGGAGTAATGCTCCAAACTCTCAGCTCCTCTGGGCCAGAGATTTGGAGGCCACCATTTTCATGCCATCCTCCAGAACTCTATGGAAAGTGTTCAGGGAACAAAAGCTCCAAAGGGGAACGCCAGCGGATTACTTAGCCCGGCCCCTGGTAAGGGCAGTGCAATTCCACCTTGGGCAAAGACACTTGAGAATCACTACAACAGGCCCCTCCCCCAGAAGATCAACAAGAAATTCAGCCAAGACTGAGTTCACTACCAAGAAGAACAGCGGAATTCCAGAGGAGGAGCAAGCAAAGCATGGAATTCATGGCTTTCTCCCCATGATTCTTAGTCTTGTAAAATTAATTAATTCTTTTGAATTTTTTTTAACCTTTACCCTTTCCTCTTTTAACTTTTAAACCTGTTTATCTCAACAATACCTTTCATTAAAAAAAAAACTTTTTTGAACATTCATTATTATAGTCATATTTTATCCTTCATTGTATCTACCTTTATTGTTTGTATATGCATACGGATTTTTCTTTTAAAAAATTTTGGGTTACAACTTCTTCTAATAGCTCAAAATTATACCCTAAATCTAGCACAGGTCTTTGTTCTACTCTCCAGCCTGAGCAAAGTCTCTCCACTTATCTTATCAACTCCTTTTTAATAAATTCTTTTTAAAAAGTTTCATCTTTATAGTCATATTCCATACCTACATCGTGTTTACTCTTTGTGTGTGTGTGTGTGTGTGTGTGTGTGTGTGTTTTATTCATTCTTTAAAATTTGGGAGATAGTGTCTTTTAGGAAACTAAAATACTTCCAACATTAAGTGGATGACTCTGTTCTAGTCACCAATCTAATATATATACATATATTTTTCTTTATTTAATTTTTTTATCTGAACTCTTTGTACCCTATTTCTTACCCCCATGATTTGGGTTTCTTCTGATTTAGTTAGAGCACATTTTCCTGGGGTCCTTGTCACCCTTTTAGTATTTTATTCACTCCTTCATATATTCTTATCTGGATAAAAGGACAAAGTGGGAAAATGCACTGCAAAACAAAACAAAAAAACAAACAAACAAACAAGAGGCAGTACTGAAGGCTAGGGACCTAATCAATATGGACTTTTGTAATATGTCAGATCTAGAGTTCAGAATGATGATTGTCAAGGTGACAGATGGCCTCCAAAAAGACATGGAAGATATTAGAGAAACCCCGTCTGCAGAAATAAAGGTCCTTTCTGAGAAATAAAAGAACTAAAATCTAACCAAGTTAAAATCAAAAAAGCTATTAATGAGGTACAATAAAAACTAGAGGCTCTTACTGCTAGGATAAATGAGGCAGAGGAGAGAATTAGTGATATAGAAGACCAGATGACAGAGAAGAAAGAAGCTGAGGAAAAGAGAGACAAAGAATGACTAGACCATTAGGGGAGAATTCGAGAGATAAGTGACACCATAAGACAAAACAACATTAGAGTAATTGGGATTCCAGAAGAAGAAGAAAGAGAGAGGGGAGCAGAAGGTAAATTGGAGAGAAATATTGTAGAGAATTTCCCTAATATGGCAAAGGAAACAAGCATCAAGATCCCAGAGGCACAGAGAACTTCCCTCAAAATCAATAAGAATAGGTCCACACCCCGTCAGTTAATAGTAAAATTTACAAGTCTTAGTGACAAAAAGAAAATCCTGAAAGCAGCAAGGGACAGGAAGTCTGTAACATACAATGGTAAAAATATTAGATTGGCAACAGACTTATCCACAGAGACCTGGCAGGCCAGAAAGAACTGGTGTGATATATTCAGAGCACTCAAGGAGAAGAACATGCAGCCAAGAATACTATATCCAGCTAGGCTATCATTGAAAATCGAAGGAGAGATAAAAAAAACTTCCAGGAAGAACAAAAACAAAAACAATTTGTAAACACCAAAACAGTTCTACAGGAAATATTGAAGGGGGTCCTCTAAGCAAAGAGAGAGTCCAAAAGTAGTAGACCAGAAAGGAAGAGAGACAATACACAGTAAGAGTAACCTTACAGGCAATACAGTGGCACTAAATGCATATCTCTCAATAGTTACCCTGAATGTAAATGAGCTAAATGCCCCAAGCAAAAGACACAGGGTATCAGAAAGGATAAAAAAATCAAAACCCATCAATATGCTGCCTACAAGAAACTCATTTGAGACCCAAAAATACCTCCAGATTTAAAGTGAGGGGGTGGAAAATAATTTACTATGCTAATAGACATCAAAACAAAACTGAGGTGGCAATCCTTATATCAGATGAATTAGATTTCAAGACAAAGACTGTAATAAGAGATGAGGAAGGACACTATACCATACTCAAAGGGTTTGTCCAACAAGGTCTAACAATTGGATGTATCTATGCCAATAACATTGGAGCAGCCAATTTTATAAATCAATAACAAAATCAAAGAAACACAGTGACAAGAATACAATAATAGTAGGGGACTTAACACTCCCCTCACTGAAATGGACAGACCATCCAAACAAAAGATCAACAAGGAAATAAAGGCCTTAAGTGACACACTGAAATGCAGGGACATAACAGATATATTCAGAACATTCCATCTCAAAGCAAAAAAAAAAAAAAAAAAAAAAAAAACAAACACATTCTCTTCCAGTGCACATAGAACATTCTCCAGAATACATCACATCCTGGGTCCTAAATCAGGTCTCACCCAGTATCAAAAGATTGGGATCATTCCCTGCACACTTTCAAACCACAATGCTCTGAAGCTAGAACTCCATCAGAATGAAATTTGGAAAGAACCCAAATACATGGAGACTAAAGAGCATCCGTCTTAAGAATGAATGTGTCAACCAGGAAATTAAAGAAGAATTGAAAAAATTAATGGAAACAAATGATGATGAAAACAGAATGGTTCAAAATCTGGGGGACACAGCAAAGGCAGTCCTGAGAGGAAAATATATAGCAATACAAACCTTTCTCAAGAAACAAGAAAGGTCTCACATACACGACCTAACCCTACACATAAAGGACCTGGAGAAAGAACAACAAGGAAAGCCTAAACCCAGCAGGAGAAGAGAAGTAATAAAGATCCAGAGCAGAAATCAATGAAATAGACACACACACACAAAAAATATTGAACAAATCGATGAAACCAGGAGCTGGTTCTTTCAAAGAATGAATAAGATTGATAAACCCCTGGGCAAGACTGATCAAAAAGAAAACAAAAAGGAACCAAATAAAATAAATCATGAATGAAAGAGGAGAGACCACAACCAACATGAAAGAAATACAAACAATTATAAGAACATATTATGAGCAACTATACGCCAGCAGATTTGACAATTTGACAATCTTCCAGATTTAACAATCTGGAAGAAATGGATACATTCCCAGAGACATATAAACTACCACAACTGAAACAGGAAGAAGGAGAAAACCTGAACAGATCTATAACCAGTAAGGAGATTGAAGCAGTCATCAAAAACTCTCCAAACAAACAAGAGCCCAGGGCCAGACGGCTTCCCAGGGGAATTCTAGAAACATTTAAAGAAGAACTCATTCCTATTCTCCTGAAACTGCTCCAAAAATAGAAATGGAAGGAAAACTTCCAAACTCATTTTATGAGGCCAGCATTACCTTGATCCCCAAACCAGACAAGGATCCCATCAAAAAGAATTATAGACCAATATCCTTGATGAACACAGATGCAAAAATTCTCACCAAAACACTAGCCAATAGGATCCAACAGTACATTAAAAGAATGACTTTCCATGACCAAGTGGGATTTAATCCTGAGCTGCAAGGTTGGTTCAACATCCTCAAATCAATCAATGTGATACAATACATTATGTGATACACTACATTATGTGATACAATACATTACTAAAAGAAAGAATAAGAACCATATGATACTCCCAATAGATGCTGAAAAAGCATTGGACAAAGGAAAGCATCCGTTCCTGTTCAAAATTCTTCAAAGTGTAGGGATAGAGGGTACATACCTCAATATCATCAAAGCCATCTAATGAAAAACCCACCACAAATATCATTCACAGTGGAGAAAAATGGAGAGTTTTTCCAATAAGTTCAGGGAACACGGCCGGGATGTCCATTACCACCACTGCTATTGAACACAGTAGTAGAAGTCCTAGCCTCAGCAATCAGACAACAAAAAGAAATTAAAGGCATCCAAACTGGCAAAGAAGAAATCAAACTATCACTCTTTGCAGATGAGATGATACTATATGTGGAAAACCCAAAAGACATCAGTCCAAATCTGCTAGAATTTGTATAGGAATTCAGTAATGTGTCAGGATATAAAATCAATGCACAGAAATCACTTGCATTTCTTTACACCAAAACAAGACAGAAGAAAGAGAGAGTAAGGCATCAACCCCGTTAACAATTGCTCCCCAAACCACAAGATACCTAGGAATATACTTAATCAAAGAGGAAAGAATTCGTATTGAATCCTATAAAGTACTCATGGAAGAAACTGAGGAAGACACAAGGAAATGGAAAAATGTTCCACGCTCATGGATTGGAAGAACAAATATTGTGAAAATTTCTACGCTACCTAAAGCAATTGACACATTTGATGCAATCCCTATCAAAAGCCCATCCATTTTTTTCAAAGAAATGGAACAAAGAATCTTACAATTTAAATGGAACCAGAAAAGACCTCAAATAGCCAGAGGAACACTGAAAAAGAAAGCGAAAGTGGGTGGCATCACAATTACAGATTTCAAAAGACATTAGATTTTTCTGCCAGTGAGATCTAGGTTTGCAGCTGGCACTAGACTGACCCTCCTTCTTTGAACACATTGCAGGCTGCTGTCCTGTCAGGGTCACCCGTGGTGGGGACACTACCATGGGCCACATCTGCCTAGAAGAACTCTGTGCTGCCAGCGTCCACTTGAAGCGTCTCAGTCTGGGGAAGGACCCAGAGAGACAGTTGACTCGATGCTGCCCTACTGTCCTACTGTTCCACCTCCTGAGGATAAGTCACTAAACCAGTGGACACTTCCCCATTTCCATTCTCCTTCCAGGTTCCCACACTGCTGTTGACTTCCAACACTTTCATGTTTCCAGAGTCAGCTGTGGTTTTCTAAGCAAAGGAGTGTCCTACTCCTGGTGTAACGAGAACGTAGGCAGTGCTCCAACACAGGTACAGTTGAGCTCCGGGATTCTTTGCTGAGGGGCCCTGGAATTAGCATGTTTCTGTGTGGGACCAGACATCTGGGGGCCTTGAGCTCCACAGCACAGGAATCAGCTGACAGGGAGGGTGAGGGAGGGCAAGTGGGCACTCTGGTTCCTGAAGCTGCCAAAGCTTGGCTGTCTGTGTGTGGCCAGTAGTGCAGGGTGAGTCTCCCAGCCTGACTGTGGACAACCAACGCTGAGCCCTGCCTCCTCTACCTCCCCTGGCAGACTGAAGAGCAATGCCTGGGGATGGAAAGTTGGTTGGGGTTGAGGCGCCTGGCTGGCTCAGTCCTTTAAGCATCAGCCTTGAGCTCAGGTCATCACCTCGTGGTCCTAGGATCGAGTCCTACATTAGGCCATCTGCTTAGTGCGGAGTGCTCCATCTGACCAACCCCCCTCCCAGGCTCTGCCTCTCTGTCTCTCTCAAATAAAGAAATAAAATCTTTAAAAAAATGTTGGCAGGGATGTTCATTCCCCTCGCCCCTGAATTTGGCCTTTGCTGCTTCGTTCTGCAACACTTTCCAGTATTTAATAATCAATAACACTGGATTGAAATCAACTATGGCGATAGGGATTTTCAGGACAAGACTTATTCTTTGTCATAGAGTAAGGAAATGGGTTTATGACAGCATTAAAATCTCTGGGTGTCCACAAGTAGGCTTTTTGTAGCTGGAAGGGAGATCCTTAGGAAGGGGTCCCATTTTGGTCACAACCGTTGTCACATTTGGCCACCGGGGGCGGCCTCCCAAAGAGGAAGCTGCACTAGGCTACCCTTCAACCTGTTCTGCTTTCTGTTTCCTTTCAGCCACAGCTGCTATTCCATCACATTGGATGGAAATGGGAGCAAAGCCTCTCCAGCAGGTGGCTCTGCAAAACCTAGAGATTTCAATGCATTTTTGCTTTCTACTTGCTTTCTTGTGCTGCTCCTAGGAAAACCTTTAAGCTGACATGACAGCAAAACAGAAAGCTGTTGTGTGAACAGGCTGAGAGGTCAAGAGAGTGAATGCCAAGGGGGCTGTGGGGACTTCTGCCTTGGCAAGGAAGGTAACTGTTAGGACAGGGGAGTGTGTTCTGGAATGAGAATGCGGTGGTGGGTAGAGGGCAGGGTGGGTGCCAGAAGTTAAGGAAATAGCATGTTCTTCTGCACTTCCACTACATATTTATTCTCAACTCTCAGATGTTTGCAGAAGGCACTGGTGAAAAATAAAAACCCTTCTTGGCAATGGGGCATGAATGGGTCAGCCTTTTCTAGAATTCACAACAGAATTCCAGTTTGAGAGGCTGCCTCCTTTGCAAGTCAGGTACTACAGTGTAGGCAACACTGTTCCCAAGAATTTTGTAGGAGGAGACGAACAATATTCTCATATATAGCTGTCAGAATTAAGATAAGACCATCGCTACCATATTTAGCCATTCTGTAGGACGATGCACTGCTAGGTGCCTTTCAGTGCATGAGTTCAGTGAATATTCATGCTATTTTGTCAAAATTGTTAAACCTGCTTTTACTCCTGAATTATGCACAACTCACTATTGCTCCACGGATTTCCATGATTCATGTATTTTCAGCTTATTGGACCAATGATTTTTCATTGCTCTAAATATTAGGAGAGAGAATGCTTAACCGGGCTTCCCCCCTTTATTTTTGAAGAAAGTCTGTCACTGTTTATGTGCATGAGAATCTCGTGATGTGGATATCCACCAAACATTGTGGTATTCCGAACGTGAGGAAATACTAGCAGCGAGCAACAGAGAAGAATTCTTAAAACATCAAACTCTCTAAAAAACAGCAATGGGGTATTATGCTGCTGTAGGAAACAGTGTCACAAGGAGGACTTAGGGAAACTAATAATTAAGCTGATAATTCTGGGAAACATGATTTTATCTGTCGTAATAGATAATTTGATGAAGGATTGAATGAGTTATCCATTTCTGCCAAGTGAATTCTTAAAGCCAAGAGGCTCACTGATGTGCAAGGAAGTAAGAACCAAGACAGGATAAACCACCATCAGTAGTTCAGTCATGAAAAATAAATACAACATTAAACATATTAACATGATTTGCAGAACATCGAATCCATGAAATCACTCAGGAAAAAAGAAATGACATAAAAAGGCAAACCATGCCCAGAATTACGAACCCCATTATTCCCAGATCCCATGGAATATTCTTCTCCAAGTCAGACGCACTCTTATTCATGCTCCCACCCGCTCCAGGGTGGTCTCTGCTTATGCATTCCACCAAATCGACTCTCAGGAAGGTCAGCAAAGGCTTCTGTGTTTCTGACATCACAGGCAGTTTCAATCCACATCTTCCAGGAATCCGCTGATGGTCTTTGAAGCACATTTACTTCCTTGAAGACACTCACCAGCATCCTCCCTTATCCCTATGCTGTATGGCCAAGAGTCCACCGTCTCCTTTGTGGCTCTTCTCTCCTGTCCCTTCAATGGTTGAAGAGCCTCAGAATCAAGTTTTGTCTGTTTCTCATATGACACGGTCTCCCTGTGTGACCACCTCTGTTTCTGGCTTTGCCTGCTAGATGTGGACATCAGCCGTGGCGTTTCTTGTCAACTGCCAGCTCACCTGCCCCCGACACCGGACATACGTGTCTCCATGTCTGCCAGTGACCTGTCGAGGGGTCCACAGATTTTCTGTGTGCACTTCCTGTGTGCTTCTACCTCTCTACTCAGGCAGCAGGTGAGAGAAGTCACTTCCTTTCCTTCTTCATTAAAACACTAAATAAGAGGATTGTTTTTAGATCCCATCCCTACAGCAACCATATATATATATATCCCTACAGCCAAAGATGTAGACATCAGGATATGTATTTGTTATGTCCTGTAACCTAAGGTCAACATGCAAGTTGTCTTAGAGAAAGTCAGTTGTCATTTCCAACGTTAATGCAGTATGACGGTAAATGCATTCTGCTGTCCAATTTCCAACAGAGTTACACAATCAGACTGGTGTGACTCTTTGAAAACCCTTTTGTCCTTAAAGTTCCATAAAGAAAAAATGATAAACTGATTACATATTATAAATATATTTTATTATATTCTGCTATGTAAAGGTGCACATCATGTTATATGAAAACTGAATCCTATCAATATTTACATAAATAAATATTTAAATAGATAAATAGACACGAGCAAGGTCATTTGTAAGCAACTACTGCTTGTAGAGTTGACATGTTCTGAAAACACGTGACAAATTGCCTGTGTTCATGTCTTCACGACAGCAGAAATGTGAATATCTGACACGCCAGAACTCCAGAAGTGTGATATTATCAGTCAGAAGGAATCATTTCCATGTTGAAAGGGGTGTCCACTTCCCGCTCCTTAGTCTCTTATGTAAGGCTGTTGATGCATACAAGGGTTTCATGATCTCTGCTCGGACCATCTCCCAGGCACAAGGGCTGTATTGCTTCTCTTGCAGATAGAGGGAGATTCTCTGGAAGTAGTTCCTCAGGATGGAGTCCCCATTCACCAGGGGCAGCTCTCCCACCCCTGCCTCCAGCAGGGTACAGGCTTCCAGGTGGCCCAGCTGCTCAGAAAGTCCTGAGCACAATTCCTCCAGGAGGGTCGTGTTCCAGGGAGCAGGTGAGGCCTCTGTGCAGAAGAGGTGGAAGGTCTTCTGGTTCGTCACATGGACGACAGAGAGGGCTTGAGCCTTCTGCAGCTGCTTGTTGTTGAAGGCCTCCTGGGGGAAGCCAAAGTCGTTTGTATAGTTGTCACAGGAGCTAGCAGATAGTCTCCTCATTTGTCGCAGGAGCATCAGGGCCCTCCAGTGCAGCAGGTCGTGGTCCTGAGGCAGGTCACATCCCAGAGAGTCTAGGGAGTGGCAGCTGAGCACCACCAGGGCCACCAAGAAGGAGCAGGATAGGGCCATCAGGGATCCTACCGATGCTGTTGGCCTGGCTGGGGTGGGCACGTCTGGGAACCGTGGCTCTAGCTCCTCTGAACATCTTCTCCTGTGCGTGTGGTTTAAGTAGGGGACACAGGAGTTTTCGATTTCTGAACGTTTCCCTTTCTTTCTACTTCTCTTTTTGCTTTCCTTTCTACACTTTCTCCTGGGATGTAGAGCATGGGTTTCTCAACCATTTCTTCTTCCTATTGCCACCTCCTGTCACAGTCTTTTGAATATTTTTGTTTTTGAACCTTCCAACAAAACTTGGTAACATGGATCTACATACAGTCTTTATAGTTATGTATGTATAGCTCTGCTTAATAGATTAAAAAGAAAGTGTTCATTTTACTCCGTTTATTTAATTCAGTGTTTAGATGGACAAAAATTTCAACTGAGAACTATATTTTAAGCTACTTATTCTTTACTGGATATCTAAATATGATGAATGACTTCTCAATTTTTCTTATTTAAATGGAAATATAAAAGTACAATGCTAATTAAGAATTTGTAGAAAGACATAATAATATCAGTGTCCCTAGATACTGAGAATCATTCCAAATTGCTAACAGCCAATGAATTATTCAATTATTTATTGGATGTTTTTTTTGTGTACTGTATTTTCATGGCCTCAATTAACTTCTCTTGCGCTAGATACGCACCAAGTTATTATCAAAATATTTTTTCTATTTATACCAGTTAGAATTCTTGATGCAATGAATAAGTTTTGAATAATTAAATCATGATGTAGAATCTACTTGTATTTCATTTCCAAAGTCCACATCAAAACAAGGCTCAAACACCAGCAACATCCACAAGACAACCCATGGCATGTTGAAGCCTTGTTCCGAACCCTAGAACTACTTGTTACATTGTTGGAAGCAACTGGACAAGTGTTCCCTCTGGTTGGGGGGATGCCGTTATGTGGGAGAGACCAGGCCACTACAGAGTAGGGTGGACGGGAAATAGCTCACGACCATGGCGAACCTGAAACAACTCAGGACTTTCTGCTCACTTTTACTGGGAATGTATCTGCTCTATTTTTTTTTTAAGGGTATTTTTGTTGAAGTTCATGGCTTATAATGCTAGCAGAGTCTGTTCATTCCAGGAAAGTTTTTGTTTGTGTTTGTTTGTCTTTCTTTGCTTGCTCTGGAGGAAAATCTCCCACCAGGGGACAGACTTCTACATACAACACGAGCCTCTGTGCACACCTGGTCACTGTCTAGCCCACCTTGCCCCCTCGCTGGCAGCCTCCCCTAAAGACTGTGACGGGCCACAGAACAGCAGCCTCCTGCTCCTATCTCCTCTCTGCTCCTGCCCCTGTGACATCACTGCAGTGGGGACATTCCCTCAGGTCAACAATAGTCACCAGGAGAAAAGAAAACAACAAGGCTTCTGCTAGGAGAGTTTTGAAAAAACCTGGAAGTTTCAAACAACTTGTGTTCTTCTTTGTGGCTTTGTAATTGGAAGTAAAAGGGCCAGACAGAAACCACAAAGGAAAAGGAAGCAGCTGTGTGAATGGGCAGGAGAGGCTCCGGAGGAGGGAAGGGGGAGGGGAGCTCACAGGAGGTTTCTCCACTGGGGAGAGGGAAACTCTGTGATTGGAGAGTGAAAGGATGGGATCTCGGAGGGCGTGGAGGAAGGGGACATGTGCTGTACCAGAACACATCGAGTATGCGGACATAGGTACAGTGTATATGTATACATAATACATTATTGTGTATATAATTACAGTCAATGGATAGTCACCCGTTACGAAGGGGTATTTAATTTTTTTTCACAATGATATTTTGGAGGATGATCATTATTACAACAGCTCTAGGAATATTTCCACCTCACTTTACATCTGGGGAAACTGAGCTGCAGAGAGCTCCAGTGAGGTTCTCATGATCAAACAGGGAGATGGAAGCAGAATTCCAGATGCAGGGCACAGTCCTATAGCCCATGGGATAAATTCCTGTCTGAGGTTCCTCTTGGGAAATTCTGAATCTTCCCTTCTGCCACACTTCCTGGAGATCATCCTTCCCTGGTGGCGTCCCACCTGCACTGGCTGCCCCATCGCTGTGCCCTTCACAGGTTCCCCTTCTGCTTCTCAGTCTTAAATGTCAAAGATTCTCTGAAGCTTTAGGGCATCTTCTTATTCCACTCTCATGTCAGACGGAAGGACTTTCAGCACCGTGCCTCGATTTCCAAATACGGAAGACACATTTCGATTTAATGTCTCCAGGATGTGCATTGTTGGAGAGTCCAGACTCACCCCTGCATCTCCAGTGGGAAGTGTGCTGTCCCCTCTTCCTGACATTCCTCCTGCAGTCCTCTGGTCACAGATACCTTTGGCCTCTAGCACTGTGGAGAGGTAGCCTCAGACTATTCTAGAATGATTGCTTTCCCCCTCCCTCTACTGACAAAGCCAGCAGATGTCCCTCTGCTCTTCACAGAGGGTGACTAGTGGAGATTCCGAAGGTACAACTCAAAAAACCTGTGGGCTCCACCAACTAGGGAGGCCTGGACATTGTAGCTGTCCAGTGGAAGCACACAGAGCCTCGAGCCAGGCTTCCGTAACAGTTCAAGTTCCTACCAGTGCCTTCTCCTGGCCAGTGTGATTGAAAGCTCCTTTCTCTCCTGATACCAGCGCTGAGACTGGCCCTGGTACCTCAGCTGTGAGTGGATCTAAGAAGAGTTGTTGTTTTCTGTCTTCTTGCATTTGGGGGTTGTTGGTTTGTTTTGTTGCTGCAGCTGTGACGTCAGGAACAATGTTCCAACAGGTTCAGTGTTGATCCAGAAACCAGAGGATCCTGCAATATGTGAACACGTGAACAACTTTAGCTAGCTCTGTCCTGCGGACGGCGGCCCTTAGGGACAGTCCTGCCACAGAGACATTTTACCCACAATGCTGAGTAACTTAACTCAACACATTGTATGGCTGAAGCAGAAAGAGGAGGATTTAGAAAGATGGAACTCATGGCTATGTGGCTTAGTGTTGTAGGTCAAGAATATAATTTCCAGGTCCCTTTCCCACTTTCTTCCTTTTTATCATTTCCCTTTCCTTATGTCCTCATTTGAAGAGGAAGAGTTGGGTTGCCTGATTTTGACTCAGACGCCTTCCAAGGTAGTCACTCTGTTTCTTCTGTCTCAGATGGAGACGGATTTTCTGGTAGCACATCTTCAAGGCCAGGGCAGGGCCCTCAAATCCATGGGAGGCTCCCCCACTCCCATTGCAGGTACCACGCAGGTTTCCAGTGTTCTGGCTGCCCCAGCAGGGATGGGTTCAGGGGAGGAAGAGTGTGAAGCTCAGCAGCAGCATCTCGTGGAGGACAGACTTGGCATGGACCTCCTGGAACTGGCAACCACCCACCTTGTCGCAGTGGAGGTGTCCCTGGTTCCGGAGAAGGGACTGATGCTCCTCCTCTGTTCAGAAGCAGTGGGTCCCCCTGTGAAGCTGCCCGTGGCCAGGAGGCAGCTCACAGCCCAGAGCTGAGATGCTGCTGGGGGAACCAGTAGGATCCCCTCAGAGGGGCTGGGCGCTGCACCTGAGGGCTTCTGATGGCCTGGGGGAACAGTGGGCGGTGCCCTGTCCCCTCATTCATCTTCAGTTCTTTCTATTCATGAGTCTTCAATAGGAGAGCGTGTTTTCATTTGCAGAATATTCCGATACACTTTATATGCCTTTTCATTTTTGTTTGCTTTTCTTTAGATATGCTTTACATGGCTTAGAAGACATTAGAGGGTATCACCCATTTCAATTACTTTTTTGTTTTTTTATGGAAGTTTAATTAGCCCAAAGAACATAAATCTCTCAGATGTATACTCTATCTATAGTCACTAGCTTCTGTTCTGTTCCTCACCTTTCCTCTGTCAGCAGTATGGTTTCCTGGTGAGTAATTCAGTCAAAAACAGCCGGTGCCCTTGGTCACAACCCTTCTACTTCCCGGCTTCATGTACTCTTTCCATGTACCCTTTGCTATGATGCAATTCCTTGAAACCTTTCTCGGCTTTGAAATAGACTCTTATCCAATATTCGCTCTTATACTACTGCCTGAGGAACATTCCACCTTTGTTTGCAGTGTGGCTCTTTTCTCCCTTAACCAGGGGAGGTTTGAGGCACCATATCTCATTCTACGCTCTTTTCCCAGGCAACCACTTCCCTCCCTGGGTTTTCTGTGAATGAATGGCAGGATCAAGGATCCATAATTTTTCTTTTGATTTGTTTATTTTGTTTTGTTTAAAGATTTTATTTAACTATTTGACACACAGAGAGAGAGACAGTGAACACAATCAGGGACAGTGTGAGAGGGAGAAGCAGACTCCCAGCTGAACACGGAGCTTGACACAGGGCTTGATCCGGGACCCCGTCATCCTGACCTGAGCCTAAGGCAGACACTTAATCTACTGAGCTACTTGGGTGACCCTGAACGATCCATTTGCTAAAGAATATTCGCACTTGGGTGTCTACAGTGTGATGTGGAATGTATCTGGTGCTTTTCATTTTATTTCCTGACATGTCTGCTTCCTTTTCTACTTACAAAATTCATGTTTTCCCTTCTTCTCACTCTTCCCTTTAACATAACTGATATTAATTCACTACAATTTTGTCCCAGGGTTAGTTTTTGTACAAAATCCAAGATACAGACACTGCATTGGACTTGGGAAGTCTGCCTTTCCCGTGACGACAGCATGCAAAGTGACTTCCAGGAAGTCGATGCGATTACTTCTAATGTGAAAACAAAGTAATGACTGAGAGTGGTACAGTCCATTCTTTCATCAGGTTGTAATCAGACTAGTTTCCTGCTTCAATTAGAAACAAACGCAAGAAGTTTTCTATAGAAACATTTAATGATCAGAAAATAAAGTATTTAATACATGTAAAATATATACAATTCTCTTAACCACAAAGGGAAGATACAACTAATATAATACAATAAAAAAGAACTTAAATCTTATAAATAGTGAAATAAATAAATAAAGAGTTAAGTAGGCAGATCAGCATGGTCATCTGAAAGCAACAGGTGTTTGTAACGTTGACTTCATGTTGCCTAATATTCCTGAATACATGTGACAAAGTGATTCAGTTCATGTCATGATGACAGCAGAAATGAGAGTCTTTGATACCACAGGACACATGGGACTGTGATAGTATTCTTCAGAGAGAACCATTTCGATGTTGAAATGGGTGTCATTTCCCGCTCCTTAGACTCCTTTGCAAGGCTGTTGATGCATACAAGGGTTTCATGATCTCTGCTCGGACCGTCTCCCAGGCACAAGGGCTGTATTGCTTCTCTTGCAGATAGAGAGAGATTCTCTGGAAGTAGTTCCTCAGGATGGAGTCCCCATTCACCAGGGGCAGCTCTCCCACCCCCACCTCCTGCAGGGGACAGGCTTCCAGGTGGCCCAGCTGCTCAGAAAGTCCCGAGCACAATTCCTCCAGGAGGGTCGTGTTCCAAGGAGCAGGTGAGGCCTCTGTGCAGAAGAGGTGGAAGGTCTTCTGGTTCGTCACATGGATGACAGAGAGGGCGTGAGCCTTCTGTAGCGCCTTGCCGTCAAACACCTCCTGGGGGAAGCCAAAGTTGTTTGTTAGTTGTCACAGGAGCTAGCAGACAGTCTCCTCATTTGTCGCTGGAGCATCAGGGCCCTCCAGTGCAGCAGGCCGTGGTCCTGAGGCAGGTCACATCCCTGAGAGCCGAGGGAGTGGCAGCTGAGCACCACCAGGCCACCAAGAAGGAGCAGGACAGGGCCATCGGGGATCCTACAGATGCTGTTGGCCTGGCTGGTGTGGGCACTTCTGGGACCCATGGCTCTAGCTCCTCTGAACATCTTCTCTTATGCGTGAGGCTTAAGTAGGGGACATAGGAGTTTTTAATTTCTGTATGTTTCCCTTACTTTCTACTTCTCTTTTTGCTTTCCTTTCTACACTTTCTACTTGGGTTGGAGCATGGGTTTCTCAACCATGCATTATTTTCTTTAAGTATTATCCTTGCCTCCAGAATCTTTTTGGATTTTTTTTTTAATTGTAACTTTGAAGAAAACTTTATAGCAGGGAGACACAGTATGTATCGTTATATATTGTATTTTTGTCTGTTCTTTAAGATTAAAAAAAATGTATAACATTTATCCAATTCAGGGTTGAGAATAACTGAAAATATTAAGCTAATCGTTATAGTTCAAAGCTATTGATGCTCATGTATATAAGTAAATTTGATGACTGACTTATAATTTCTGTACATTTATACAGTGAAGTATATGGAGTACATATGCAAATTAACAATTTCAAATTGGATATAATGAATTCAGTGTACCTGAATATTTACAATCAATTTAGATTGCTAAATGCAGGTGAAAACTGGAATGATTACTTAACATGTGTTTTTTAGTGAACTGAATTTGAATGTTGCCTCATATGACAAAAATCATTATTTTAAGATTTTTATTTATTTATTTGACGAGAGAAAGATACACAGAGAGAGTACAAGTAGACAGAGCAACAGGCAGACAGTGAGGGAGAAGCAGGCTCCCAACGAGCAGGGAGCCTGATGCAAGGCTCCATCCCAGCATCCTGGGATCATGACGTGAGCTGACAGCAGCTGCAAAACTGACTGAGCCCCCCAGTCACCAAGACAACCTCATCTTTAACTTCACCCACTACTACGTACTCTGGGAGGTATTGTCAAAATATTTTTTCTGTTTAACACTAGATAGTTACTGAGGTGTTGAATGAGTTTTGTAGAGATAAATCATAAAATTTAATTTATTTGTGTTTTCATTTCCAAACCCTGCGTCACAACAGGCCTCAAACATCAGCAATGGCCACAAGACACCACTGGCAGCTCACCAGTAAGAAAGATCACCTGTCCAGGTAAAACTCTGAGACCCAGGAAATGATGGAGAGAAACTCCTCCAATCCTAAAGGATTCCTGTTATTCCTAGGTTTGTCACATTGACCTTATAGACAGTTTGTGTCCTCCAAGAATTCTGTGCCATTTCTTCTTATGTAATATCCTTGAAAACCAATGAAAGACAATATATACCAAGGTTTTTTAGAGTGCTCCAAGGCATTGCAAGTGCCCCCAGCAGGAAGCCTGGTTCTTGTCTGGGAAGAGGAGGTGTCAAGGTTCTAATTCCAGATGACGGGATTTTTCCAGCAGCACCTCACTGACAAGGTAGTTATCATATCTACTAAGCTCTTTCATCTGCAGTGACTGAGTGTCCTCCACCTGGGCTCTCCTGGGCTCATTCCTGAGGACAGGTTCACCATGACCTGAGGACTCTAGATTCCCCTGATGTGCAGGGGCTGGTTTCCTTGTTAGCAAAAAACTTAATGGCCCTACATCCTTGCCCTTGCCCTTGCCCCTGGAGTGTTTGTGTCCGGGACCCTCTCAGTACTCACCTCTTCCTCTCCTGACCAGGTATCAAAGGTGTCAACAACCCCCAGATGCTGAGGGTCCTCTTTAGTTTTCTCCAAGTAGAGGAAAGACCAATTATAATCCTTTCACCTTGAATAAGGGAATACATTTATTGTGCCATCACAGCTCCTAATTTTCTTTTTTTTTCACTGTTTTAAAGTAAGCTCCACCCACATTTTCTTTTAAAGTAAGACTAACGTGGGCCTTGAACCCAAAGTCTGACATCAAGCCCTGAAGTTAGAGTAAGAATCATATCCTCAACCAACTGAGCCACCCAGGATCTCTCATTGTTCAAGTTTTCCTGAAACTAGGGAACACCTGTTACATCCAAAATTTTTGAGCTGAGCACAGGGATTTCACTCACTGGGTCTCTCAGGAGAATCTTCCAGCACAGAAACTGAAGACTTTCACTAGCTCATTCAGACTGTGTGTTTCTAGTAGGCAGCTTCATCTGGCCATCTGTCTGGTGCTCAGAATGCGGGGGAGGAGGAGGTCCAGGCTATGGTGTCAGGGACAAACCACCTTGTTGCCTTTCCTTATTCATGGTGTTGCATTTTCAACTTAAGTAACAACAACAAAGAGAATTTTATTTACTTAATATTTCCACATACTTTACTGTACATACTCTCACTTGCTGGTCCTGATCATGTTTTATGTCATCATGAGGATCACATAGAGGGAAGGAAGAGGAGGGCCAAGGGGCTGCCCCAGGTTTCTCTTTCATTTTTCTGTTTCTATTGTCACCTTTCCTCGAAGCAAAACATGACAGCTGTGTGTGTGTGTGGGGGAAGACACCGTTCTGTCCGAACGTGACAAAAGTGAAAGAGTGGCCTGTCCACTGAGAAAATGGCAGAGTGTACGTCAGCAAAGTTGATGCAGAAACACTGGGGATGAGCAGCTCTGGCAGATGGGAAGAATGAAGGCTGTACTGAATTATTGTAAGTCAGGAAAGTGACTGCCTCAGCCAGAGGATCCCACAAGACTAACCTTGGGTCCACATGAGGCCCTCAGCTCTACAAGAGGAGCCACCTCATTTTCCTTTCGTTCAATCCACATGTACTTGGCTCTGAGGAGAGATGAGAGAAGTCACACCAACCAGCTTACAAGAGATTGGTGACCTGGACTCAGCTGCTCACCCTCTCTGGAAGGAGACAGTATCCTTACCCTTCCTGAGAGCTCTACCTACCTGATAAACCACTTAGACCTGGGAAAGTTTGCCTAAGAAATCCAATATGAAGACAAGGGGAACTTAAAGATCCTACATGATTCTGTTCTGCACCTGGATTAGAATAATGATTATGATCTTTTAAATCATAACACTAAAGCTGATTACAGTCTAGCCCTTCTAAGATCCTTGAAACCATTACCTCTGTCTTCTCAATAACCCCATTGGGATTCCACTTATTTTTGCAGCTGTTTGGAGAGAAACAGAAACCCAGTGTTAGAATTATTCAGATTGAACCAATATCCAAGGTAGAACACAAAGGAGTTGTGAGATAATGGCTGGTCTGGAAGCAGCTGTTAAAAGATGTGAAGAATAGAAATGGACAGAGGGTTCAAGAAGCAGGAGAGGCCATGGCGTGAATTCAGTCAGGTGGAGAGGAAGAGGGATCAAGGATTCTAGATCGCACTGTAGATGCCAAAGACTTGTTGACTGTGGTTGTGTATGGTAACAGGGGGTGTGGGTGGAGTCAAATGCATGAGTGACTTGAAGTTCCTAAGACAAGTTGTCAGGATCACTTTTAAATACTCATGAGAGTGGGGAGGAGTCAAGATTGCAGAGAAGTAACAGGCTGAGATACATTAGGTAGCAGGAGATCAGCTAGATAGTCTATGAAATCATTCCGAACAGCTACATTCTAACAGAAGATTGAAGAGAAGAAGAGCAACAATTCTAGAAACAGAAAATCGACCACTTTCTGAAAGGTGGGACCTGTGGAGAAGTGAATCCAAAGCGATGGGAAGATAGACCGCGGGGAGATTGTCTGGCTCCCCGCAAGCAGTGGAGCAATGGAGCACAATACCAGAACTTTTAAAAGGCTGTTCCACTGAGGGACATCACTCCAAAGGGTAAGCTGGGGTGAAGCCCATGTGGGAATAGCGTGGTCTCACGTCCTGTGGGGTCACAGAAGGGTCGAGGTTGTTTGAGTGTCACAGAGCTCCCAGGTATTAGAGCGAGGAAGCCAGTAACAGAGACTGAGCTAATGAATGAGCTCTCAACTCAGAGTTACCTTAAGCTGTGATATGTGGCATAGGCAGGACCCTGCTCTGTGAGCAGGGACTCCACAAGATCCTGCAAGACCCCCCTGAAGAACGCAGGGATCTGCTGGGTTTGGAGACTCCAGGCAGGGCTGTGTGCCAGAGATGCTCGGTCGCAGGCTGGGAGGGGGGGCTCAAAGTGAGCCTAGAAGCCAGGGAGATGGGAGTGATTGAGCACTTTTCTCCAAGGGTGCACTGAGGAGTGGGGTCCCGAGCTCTTGGCTCCTCTGGGCCAGAGATTGGGAGGCCACCATTTTCATGCCATCCTCCAGAACTCTATGGAAAGCATTCAGGGAACAAAAGCTCCAAAGGGGAACCTCAGTGGATTACTTAGCCCAGCCCCTGGTAAGGGCTGTGCAATTCCGCCTTGGGCAAACACACTTGAGAATCACTACAACAGGCCCCTCCCCCAGCAAGAAATTCAGCCAAGATCAAGTTCACGTACCAAGGAGAACAGTGGAATTCCAGAGGAGGAGCAAGCAAAGCAAGGAATTCATGGCTTTCTCCCCATGAGTCTTTAGTCTTGTAAAGTTAATTAAGTTTTTTTTAATTTTATTTTTTTCTTAAGCTAAAATGTTTGTAACCATTACTCTCTCTTCCTTTAACTTTTTAACTAGTTTATCTTAACAATACCTTCATTTTATTTTAAAGATTTTATTTATTTATTTGACAGAGAGAGATCACAAGTAGGCAGAGAGGCAGGCAGAGAGAGAGAGAGGAAGAAACGGGCTCTCTGCTCAGCAGAGAGGGACTCGATCTCAGGACCCCAAGATCACGACCTGAGCCGAAGGCAGCGGCTTAACCCACTGAGCCACCCAGGCGCCCCAACAATACCTTCATTTTAAAAATCTTTTTGGAAACTTCATCATTATACTCATATTTTATCCTTCATTGTATCTATCCTTATTGTTTGTATACACTTAAGGTTTTATCTTTTAAAAAATGTTGGGGTAGAACTTCTTCGAATAGCTCAAAATAAACCCTAAATCTAGCACAGGTCTTTGTTCCAGTCTCTAGCCTGAGCAAATTCTTTCTACTTATCATATCAACTCCTTTTTTAGAAATTTTTAAAAAAACTTTCATCTTTATAGTCCTATTCCATTACTTCATCGTGTTTACCCTTATTGTGTGTGTGTGTGTGTGTGTGTGTGTATTTTTTTCATTCTTTAAAATTTTTGAGATAGTTTCTTTTAAGAGACTAAAATACTCCCTAATTAACTAGGTGACTCTGTTCTAGTCACCAATCTAATATATATATATATATATATATATATATATATATATATATGATTATATATATATATAATCATATATATATATATGATTATTTTTAATATTTTTTCTTTATTTAATTTTTTTCTCTGAACCTTTTTTTACCCTATTTCTTCCCCCCATGATGTGGGTCTCTTCTTATTTGGTTAGAGCACATTTTCCTGAGGTCCTTGCCACCCTTTTAGTATTTTATTTGCCCCTTCCTATATTCTATCTGGATAAAAGGAAAGGTGGAAAATTCACTGAAAAAAAAAATAACAAGAGGCAGTACCAAAGCCTAGGGACCTAATCAATACAGACATTGGTAATATGTCAGATCTAGAGTTCAGAATGATGAATGTCAAGGTGCCAACTGGGCTCAAAAAAGGCATGGAAGATATTAGAGAAACCCTGTCTGGAGAAATAAAAGCCCTTTCTTCAGAAATAAAAGAACTAAAATCTAACCAAGTTGAAATTTAAAAAGCTGTTAATGAGGTACAATCAAAATAGAGGCTCCTACTGGTAGGATAAATGAGGTAGAAGAGAGAACTAGTGATATAGAACCAAATGACAGAGAAGAAAGAAGCTGAGCAAAAGAGGACAAACAATGACTGGACCATGAGGGGAGAATTCGAGAGATAAGTGATACCAAAAGACAAAACAACATTAGAATACTTGGGACTCCAGAAGGAGAAGAAAGAGAGAAGGGAGCAGAAGGCATATTGGAGAGAATTATTGTAGAGAATTTCCCTAATATGGCAAAGGGTACAAGCACCAAATCCAGGAGGCATGGAGAAGCCCCCTCAAAATCAATAAGAACAGGTCCACACCCCATCAGCTAATACTAAAATTTACAAGTCTTAGCAACAAAGAGAAAATCCTGAAAGCAGCAAGGGACAGGAAGTCTGTAACATACAATGGTAAAAATATTAGATTGGTAACAGACTTATTCACAGAGACCTAGCAGGCCAGAAAGAACTGGTGTGATATATTCAGAGCATTCAATGAGAATAACGTGCAGCCAAGAATACTATATCCAGCTAGGCTATCATTGAAAATAGAAGGAGAGATAAAAAGCTTCCAGGACAAACAAAAATGAATACAATTTGTAAACACCAAAACAGCTCTACAAGAAATATTGAAAGGGGTCCTCGAAGCCCAAAAGTAGTAGACTAGAAAGGAACAGAGACAATATACAGTAAGAATCACTCTACAGGCAATACAGTGGCACTAAATTCATATCTCTCAATAGTTACCCTGAATGTAAATGGGCAAAATGCCCCAAGCAAAATACACAGGGCATCAGAATGGATAAAAAAACAAAAACCATCAATATGCTGTCAACAAGAAACTCATTTGAGACCCAAGGACACCTCTAGATTTAAAGTGAGGGGGTGGAAAATAATTTACCAAGCTAATGGACATCAAAAGAAAGCTGGGGTGGCAATCCTTATATCAGATCAATTTCAAGCCAAAGACTATAATCAGAGATAAGGAAGAATACTATATCATACTCAAAGTGTCTGTCCAAGAAGAAGATTTAACGAGCATTAAGTATCTATGCCCCTAACATGGGAGCAGCCAATTATATAAATCAATTGATAACAAAATCAAACAAACACATCGACAAAAGTACAATAACAGTAAGGGACTCAACACTCCCGTCACTGAAATGGACAGATCATCCAAGCAAAAGATCAACAAGGAAATAAAAGCCTTGAGTGACACACTGGACCAGAGGGGCATATCAGATAGATTCAGAACACTCCATTGCAAAGCAACAGAATACATGTTCTTCTCCAATGCACCTGAAACGTTCTCCAGAATAGATCACCTCCTGGGTCCTAAATCCGGTCTCAACCGGTATCAAAAGATTGGGATCATTCCCTGCACACTTTCAAACCACAATGCTCTGAAGCTAGAACTCCATCACAAGATGAAATTTGGAAAGAACCCAAATACATGGAGACTAAAGAGCATCCGTCTTAAGAATGAATGGGTCAACCGGAAATTAAAGAAGAATTGAAAAAATTTATGGAAAAAATGATAATAAAAACACAACAGTTCAAAATCTATGCAACAGAACAAAGGCATCCTGAGAGGAAAAGATATAGCAATGCAAGCCTTTCTCAAGAAACAAGAAAGGTCTCACATACACGTAAAGGAGCTGGAGAAAGAACGACAAGAAAAGCCTAAACCCAGCAGGAGAAGAGGAGTAATAAAGATCAGAGCAAAAATCAATGAAATAGAAACCAAAAAGTCAATAGAACAAACCAATGAAACTAGGAGCTGGTTCTTTGAAAGAATGAATAAGATTGATAACCCCCTGGCCACACTTATAAAAAGAAAACAAAAAGGACCCAAATAAATAAAATCATGAATTAAAAAGGAGAGATCACAACCAACATGAAAGAAATACAAACAATTATAAGAACATATTATGAGCAAATATATGCCAGTAAATTTGACAATCAGGAAGAAATGGATGCATTTCTAGACACATATAAACTACCACAACTGTCCCAAGAAGAAAGAGAAAACCTAAACAGACCCATAACCAGTAAGGAGACTGAAACAGTCATCAAAAACTCTCCAAAGAAACAAGAGCCCAGGACCAGATGGCTTCCCAGGGGAATTCTACCAAACAGTTAAAGAAGAATTAATTCCTATTCTCATGAAATTGTTCCAAAAATAGAAATGGAGGGAAAACTTCCAAACTCATTTTATGAGGCCACATTACCTTGATCATAAAACCAGACAAGGATCCTATCAGAAAAGAGAATTATAGACCAATATCATTGATGAATGCAGATGCAAAAATTCTCACCAAATTACTATCCAAAAGGATCCAACAGTGCATTAAAAGGATGATTCACCACGACCAAGTGGGATTTATTCCAGGGCTGCAGGCCTGGTTCAATATCTGCAAATCAATCAATGTGATACAATACATTACTAAAAGAAAGAACAAGAACCATATGAGACTCTCAATAGATGCTGAAAAAGCATTGGACAAAGTACAGCACCCTTTCCTGTTCAAAACTCTTCAGTGTAGAGATAGAGGATACATACCTAAATATCATCAAAGTCCACCATGAAAAATCCACTGCAAACATTCTCAGTGGAGAAAAACTGAGAATTTTTCCAATAAGGTCAGGGAACATGGCAGGGATGTCTATTACCACTACTGCTATTGAACATAGTAGTAGAAGCCCTAGCCTCAGCAATCAGGCAACAAAAAGAAATTAAAGGCATCCAACTCAGCAAAGAAGAAGTCAAACTATCACTCTTTGCAGATGATATGATACTATATGTCGAAAACCCAACAGACACCCGTCCAAATCTGCTAGAAATTGCATAGGAATGCAGTAATGCGTGAGGATATAAAATCAATGCACAGAATACAGTTGTATTTCTTCACACCAAAACAAGACAGAAGAAAGAGAAATTAAGGAATCAATTCCATTTACAACTGCACCCAAATACATAAGATACCTAGGAAGAAACCTAACCAGAGCAGCAAAGAATTCATACTCAGAAAACTATAAAGTACTCATGAAAGAAATTGAGGAAGACACAGAGGATTGGAAAAATGTTCCACGCTCATGGATTGGATGAACAAATATTGTGAAAATGTCTACGCTACCTAAAGCAATCTACACATTTGATGCAATCCCTGTCAAAAGCCCATCCATTTTTTCAAAGAAATGAAACAAAGAATCCTACAATTTATATGGAACCAGAAGAGACCTCAAATAGCCAGAGGAATACTGAACAAGAAAGCCAAAATTGGTGGCATCACTATTCCAGACCTCAAACTCTATTGCAAAGCTGTCATCATCAAGACAGTATGGTACTGGCCCAAAAACAGACACACAGATCAGTGGAACAGAATAGAGAGCCAAGAAACAGACCCTCGACTTTATGGTCAACTAATCTTCAACAAAGCAGGAAAGAATGTCCAATGGAAAAAAGACAGCCTCTTCCACAAATGGTGTTGGGAAAATTGGACAGCCACAAGCAGAGAAATGAAGCTGGACCATTTCCTTACACCACACATGAAAATAGATGAAAATGGATGAAGGACCTCAATGTGAGAAAGAATCCATCAAAATCCTTGAGGAGAACACAGGCAGCAACCTCTTTGACCTTAGCCACAGCAACTACTTCCTAGGAACATCACCAAAGGAAAGGGAAGCAAGGGCAAAAAAATGAACTGTTGGGACTTCATCAAGATCAAATGCTTCAGCACAGCAAAGGAAACAGCTAACAAATCCAAAAGACAACTGACAGGATGGGAAAAGATATTTGCAAACGACATATCAGATAAAGGGCTAGTATGCAAAATCTATAAAGAGCTTAGCAAACCCAAGACCCAAAGAACAGGTAATCGAATCAAGAAATGGGCAAAGGACATGAACAGGCATTTCCACAAAGAAGACTTCCAGATGGCCAACAGACACATGAAAAAGTACTCCACATCACTCGGCGTCAGGGAAATACAAATCAAAACCACAATGAGATACCAGCTCACACCAGTCAGAATGGCTAAAATTAACAAGTCAGGAAATGACAGATTCGGGGTAGGATGGTGAGAAAGGGGAACCTGCCTACACTGTTGGTGGGAATGCAAGCTGGTGCAACCACACTGGAAAACAGCATGGAGGTTGCTCAAATAGTTGAAAATAGAGCTGCCATACACCCCAGCTATTGGCCTCGTGGGTATTTACCCTAAAGATACAAATGTAGTGATCCAAAGGGGCAAGTGCACCCGAATGTTTACAGCAGCAGTGTCCACAAGAGCCAAACTACAGAAAGAACCTAGATGTCCATCAACAGATGAATGAATAAAGATGTGGTGTATATATATATAATGGAATACTATGCAGTCATCAAAAGAAATGAAATCTTGCCATTTGCAACGATGGGATGGAATTAGAGGTTATGCCTATTGAATGAATTCAATGAGAGAAAGACAATTATCATATAATCTCCCTGATTTGAGGAAGTTGAGAAGCACGTGGGCGGTTTGGGAGTAGGAAAAGAATAAATGAAACAAGATGGGATAGGGAGGGAGACAAACCATTAAGAGACTTAATCTCACAAAAGAAGCTGAGGGTTGCTGGGGGAAAGGGGGTTAGGGAGATGGAGGTGAGTTTATGAACATTGGGGAGGGTCTGTGCTACAGTGAGTGCTGTGAAGTGTGTAAACCTGGGGATTCACAGAACTGTACCCCGGGGCTAGAATACATTATGTTAATAAAAAAATAAAAATTAAAAAATTAAATGAATACTCATGAGACATTAGATTTTTCTGCCAATGAGATAGATGTTTGCAGCTGTCACTAGACTGACCCTTATCCTTCCAACACATTGCAGGCTGTTGTCTTGTCAGGGTCACCCACGATGGGGACACTACCATGGGCCACATCTGTCTAGAAGAATTCTGTGCTCCCAGTGTCCACTTGAACCTTCTCAGTCTCGGGAATGACTCAGAGATACAGTTGACTCAATGCTGCCCTACTGTCCAACTGTTCCACTTCCTGAGGATAAGTGACTAATCCAGTGGACACTTTTCCATTTCTGTTTCCTTCCAGGTTCCCACACTGCTGCTGACTTTCAACACTTACATGTTTCCAGACGTCAGTGTGGTTTTCTGAGCAAAGGAATGTCCTACTCCTGGTGTAACAAGAACTTAGGGAGTGCTCCAACACAGGCACAGTTGAGCTCCGGGATTCTTTGCGCAGGAGCCCTGGAATTAGCATGTTTCTGTGTGGGACCGGATTTCTGGGGGCCTTGAGCTCCACAGCACAGGAATCAGCTGACAGGGAGGGTGAGGGAGGGCAAGTGGGCATTCGGCTTCTGACGCTGCCAGACCTTGGCTGCTTGTGGCCAATAGTGCAGAGTGATGTTTCCCAGCCTGTCCCTGGGCATCCAACCCTGAGCCCTGCCTCCTCTTCATCCCCTGGCAGGCTGAATAGCAATGCCTGGGGATGGAAAGTTGTGGGGGTCGGGGCGCCTGGCTGGCTCAGTCGTTCAAGCATCTGCCTTGAGTTCAGGTCATCATCTCATGGTCCTAGGATCGAGTCCTACATTAGGCTACCTGCTCAGTGGGGAGTGTGCTGCTCCATCTGACCTTCCCTGCTCTCATGCTCTGCCTCTCTGTCTCTCTCAAATAAAGAAATAAAATCTTTTTAAAAATGTTGGCAGGGGTACTCACTACCCTTGCCCCTGCATTTGGCCTTTGCTGCTTGGTTCTCCAACACTTTCCAGTATTTAATAATCAAGAACATTGGGATTAAAACTGACTATGGCTATAGGGATTATCAGGACAAGTCTTACGCTTTGTTATAGACAGAGTAAGGAAACGGGTTTATGACAGCATTAGAATCTCTGGATGTCCACAAGTAGGCTTTATGTAGCTGGAAGGGACATTCTCAGAAAAGGTCCCATTTTGGTCACCACCCTTGACGCATTTGGCCACCAGGAAGCGGTCTTCCCAGAGAGGAGCTTCACTAGGCTACCCCTCAACCTGATCCTGCTGTCTGTTTCCTTTCAGCCTCAGCTGCTGTCCATCATATTGGATGGAAATCCGAGCAAAGCCTCTCTAGCAGGTGCTTCTGCAAAACCTAGAGATTTCAATGCATTTTTGTTGTCTACCGGCTTTCTTCTGCTGCTCCTTCGGAAAACCTTTAAGCTTAGATGACAGCAGAACAGAAAGCTGTTGTGTGAACAGGCTGAGAGGTCAAGAGAGTGAATGCCAAGGGGGCTGTGGCTGTGGGGACTACTGCCTTGGCAAGGAAGGTAACTGTTAGGACAGGGGAGTGTGTTCTGGAATGAGGGTTGGGGGAGGGTAGAGGGCAGCGTGGGTGCAGAAGGTTAGGGAAATAGCATGTTCTTCTGCACTTCCAACTAGATATTTATTCTCAACTTTCAGATGTTCATAGAAGCCACCGTCTCATCACTGATGATAAATAAAAACGTTTCTTGCCAATGGGGATGAATGCGTCAGCCTTTCCTAGAAGTCACAACAGAATTCCAGTTTGGGAGGCAAGTCAGGTACTGAAGTGTAGGACCACTGTTCCCACGAATTTTGGAGGAGGAGACAAACAATATTCCCATATATAGTTGTCAGAATTAATAAGACGATTGCTACCATATTTATGCCATTCCCACCAGAAGATGTACTGCTAGGTTCGTTTCACTGCATGAGTTCATTGAATATTCACGCTCTTCTGTCCTAATTGTTAAACCTGTTTGTACTCCTGAATTATACACAGCTCACTATTGCTCATGGATTTCTATGATTCATGTATTTTCAGCTCATTCAACCAATGATTTCTCATTGCTGTAAATATGAGGAGAGAGAATACCTGACCCAGCTTTCCACCCTCATTTTTGAAGAAAGTCTGTCAGTCTTTATGTGCAAGAGAATCTCATGATGTGGATATCCACCAAACATTGTGGTATTCCGAACATGAGGAAATAGTAGCAGTGAGCAACAGAGAAGAATTCTTACCACATCAAACTCTTTAGAAAAAGCAATGGATATCATGCCACTTTAGTAAACAGGGTCACAAGGAGGGGTTAAGGAACCTAATTAATGATGCCAAATAATTCCAGGAAACATGATCTTATCCGTGGTAATAGATAATTTGATGTAGAATTGAATGAGATATCCATTCCTGCCAAGTGAATTCTTAAAGCTGAGAAGCTCGCTGATGTGCAAGGAAGTAAGAACCAAGACACGATAAATCACGGTCAAAATTCAGTCATGATGAAAAAGAAATACAACATTAAACATATTAACATGATGTGCAGAACATCGAATCCATGAAACCACTCAGGGAAAAAGAAATGACATAAAAGTGCAAACTATGCGCAGAATAACAAACCCCATTATTCCCCGATCCCATGCAATATTCTTCTCCAAGACAGATGAACTGACTTCTCTTATTCATGCTCCCACTTGCTCCAGGGTGGTCTCTGCTTATGCATTCCACCAAACTGACTTTCAGGAAGGTCAGCAAAGGCTTCTGTCTTTCTGACATCACAGGCAGTTTCAATCCACATCTTCCAGGAATCTGCTGATGGTCTTTGAAACACATTTACTTCCATAAAAAAACTCACCAGCATCCTCCCTTACCATGTGCTATGGCCAAGAGTCCACCGTCTCCTTTGTGGCTCTTCTCTCCTGTCCCTTCAATGGTTGAAGAGCCTCAGAATCAAGTTTATGTCTGTTTCTCACATGACACGGTCTCCCTGCATGACCACCTCTGTTTCTGTCTTTGCCTGCTAGATGTGGACCTCAGCCGTGGCGTTTCTTGTCAACTGCCAGCTCACCTGCCCCTGACACCGGACATACATGTCTCCATGTCTGCCAGTGACCTGTTGAGGGGCCCGCAGATTTTCTGTGTGCACTTCCTGTGTGCTTCTACCTCTCTGCTCAGGCAGCAGGTGAGAGAAGTCACTTCCTTTCCTTCATCGTCAAAACATTAAATTGGAGGTTTTTAGATCCCATCCCTATAGCAACCATATTTATATGTCCCTACAACCAAAGATGTAGACATCAGGATCTGTATTTTTTATGTCCTATAGCCTAAAGTCAACGTGCAATTTGTCTTAGAGAAAGTGAGTTGTTATTTCCAGTGTTAATGCAGTATGATAGTAAATGATTTCTGCTGTCCAATTTCCAATGGAGTTATACAATCAGACCTGGTGTACCTCCTTGAAAACAATTTTGTCCTTAAAATTCCATAAAGAAAAAAATGATAAACTGATTACATATTAAAAATATATTTTATTATATTCTACTATGTAAAGGTGTACCTCATATTATATGAAAAAAGTGAATCTTATAGATATTTACATAAATAAATATTTAAATAGATAAATAGGCATAGGCAAGGTCATCTGTAACCAACTACTGCTTGTAGAGTTGACATGTCCTGAAAACTCTTGACAAATTGACTGTGTTCATGTCTTCGCAACCACAAAAATGAGAGTCTCTGAGATGGCAGGACTCCGGAATGTGTGATGTTATTAGTCAGAGGGAATCATTTTCATGTTGTAACGAGTCTCACTTGCCACTCCTTAGTCTCTTATGCAAGGCTGTTGATGCATACAAGGGTTTCATGATCTCTGCTCGGACCATCTCCCAGGCACAAGGGCTGTATTGCTTCTCTTGCAGATAGAGGGAGATTCTCTGAAAGTAGCTCCTCAGGATGGTGTCCCCATTCACCAGGGGCAGCTCTCCCACCCCTGCCTCCTGCAGGGGACAGGCTTCCAGGTGGCCCAGCTGCCCAGAAAGTCCCGAGCACAATTCCTCCAGGAGGGTCGTGTTCCAGGGAGCAGGTGAGGCCTCTGTGCAGAAGAGGTGGAAGGTCTTCTGGTTCGTCACATGGATGACAGAGAGGGCATGAGCCTTCTGCAGCACCTTGCCGTCAAACACCTCCTGGGGGAAGCCAAAGTCATTTGTGTATTTGTCACAGGAGCTAGCAGACAGTCTCCTCATTTGTTGCAGGAGCATCAGGGTCCTCCAGTGCAACACGCTGTGATACTGAAGCAGGTCACATCCCAGAGCGCCGAGGGATTGGCAGCTAAGCACCACCAGGGCCACCAAGAAGGAGCAGGGCAGGGCCATTGGGGTCCTGTAGGTGATGTTGGCCTGGCTGGGGTGGGCACGTCTGGGAACCGTGGCTCTAGCTTCTCTGAACATCTTGTCTTGTGCATGTGGCTTAAGTAGGGGACATAGGCGTTTTCGATTTCTGAACGTTTCCCTTCCTTTCTACTTCTCTTTTTGCTTTCCTTTCTACACTTTCTTCTGGGGTTTAGAGCATGGGTTTCTCAACTGTTTCTTTTTCCTATTGCCGCCTCCTGTCACAGTCTTTCGAATATTTATGTAATTGAACCTTCCAAAAAAACATGGTAATACAGATCTAAAGTCTATATTGTTATGTATTTATAGCTCTGCTTTATAGATTAAGAAAGACAGAGTTCATTTTAGTCTGTTTAATTCAGAATTAAGATGGAAGAAAAATTTCAACTAGAAGCTATATTTTAAACCTAATTACTCTTTACTGGATATCTGAATATGATGTGTGACTTCTACATTTTTCTGAGAATCATTCCAAATTGCTAATAGCCAATGAATTTTTCAATATGATGTGTGACTTCTACATTTTTCTGAGAATCATTCCAAATTGCTAATAGCCAATGAATTTTTCAAACATTTATTGGATGTTTGTTTTTACTGTACTGTATTTTAGTATGGCCTCAGTGAGAAAATGATTTTTAACTTCACTTGATGCTAGATACTCAACAATTTATTTTAAAAATATTTTCTCTAATTAGTACCAGATAGAATTCCCGATTCAATGAATACATTTTGAATAATTAAATGATTATGTAGAATCTATATTTATTTATTTCCAAAGCCCGCATCAAAACAAGGTTCAAACACCAGCAGCTTCGACAAGATAGCCCATGGTATGTTGAAGCCTTGTTCCCAGCCCTAGAACTACTTGTTACATTGTTGGAAGCAACTGGACAAGTGTTCCCTCTGGTAGGTGGATGCTGAAATGTGGGAGAGACCTTGAAGCTCCAGAGCAGGAAGGATGGGGAAAAACTCTGGACCTTCTGCTCACTTTTATAGGAATCTATCTGCTGTTTTTGTTTAAAAAAAAAAAAAAGAAAGAAAGAAAGAAGAAAAAGGAAAAAAAGGTATTTTTGTTGAAGGTCATGGCTTATAACACTAGCAGAGTCTGTTCATTCCAGGAAAGTTTTTGTTTGTGTTTGCTTGTGTTTCTTTGCTTGCTCTGGAAGAAAATCTCCCACCGGGGGACAGACTTCTACATACAACACGAGCCCGTGTGCACACCTGGTCACTGTCTAGCCCACCTTGCCCCCTCGCTGGCAGCCTCCCCTGTAAAGACATTGAAGGGCCACAGAACAGCAGCCTCCTGCTCCTATCTCCTCTCTGCTCCTGCCCCTGTGACATCACTGCAGTGGGGACATTCCCTCAGGTCAGCAATAGTCACCAGGAGAAAAAAAACAACAAGGTTTCTGCGAGGAGAGTTTTGAAAAAACCTGGAAGTTTCAAACAACTTGTGTTCTTCTTTGTGGCTTTGTAATTGGAAGTAAAAGGGCCAGACAGAAACCACAAAGGAAAAGGAAGCAGCTGTGTGAATGGGCAGGAGAGGCTCCTGAGGGGGCAGGGGTGAGGGGAGCTCACAGGAGGTTTCTCCACTGGGGAGAGGGAAACACGGTGATCGGAGAGTGAAAGGATGGGATCTCGGAGGGCGTGGAGGAAGGGGACATGTGCTGTACCAGAACATATGGAGTATGCGGACATAGGCACAGTGTATATGTATACGTATTACATTACTGAGTAACTAATTACATTCAATGGATAGGACACCCATTCCCAATGGGTATTTTATTTTTTTTTCACAACGATATATTGGAGGATCCGCCCTTTGTAGTCAGATATAGGGAAAAGGCTATGAAAAGATCAATATTCAGGGAAAACATAAGATAATAGTTCTCATCTGTCAAGATGAGACTTTCACTCAGTGGAAGATACTAGATGCTTTGAAATGTGCCACTTCATTATCACAACAGTTCTAGGAATATTTCCACCTCACTTTACATCTGGGGAAATTGAGCTATAGAGTGTTCAAGTGAGGTTTTCATGATCAAACAACGAGTTGGAAGCAGAATCTGGATGCAGGGCACAGTCCTGTAGCCCATGTCATAAATTCCTGCCTGAGGTTCTTCTTGGAAAATTCTGAAACTTTTCATTCTTCCCTGGTTGTGTCCCACCTGCACTGGCTGCCGCATCGCTGTGCCCCTGACGGGCTCCTCTTCTCCTTCTCAGCCTTAAATGTTATAGATTCTCTGAGATTTAGGGCATCTTCTCATTTCACTCATGTGAGACAGAAGGACTTTCAGTACAGTGCCTCGATTTCCTAATACGCAAAGGAAATTGCGATTTAATGTCTCCAGGACATGACTCACCCTTGCATCTCCAGTGGGAAGTCCGCTGTCCCCTCTTCCTGACTTTCCTCCTTCAGGCTCCTGGTCACGGATCCCCCTGGCCTCTAGCACTGTGAAGACGTAGCCTCAGACTACTCTAGAATGATTGCTTTCCCTCTCCCTCTGCTGGCAAAGCCAGCAGATTTCCCTCTGCTCTTCACAGCGGCAGCCTAGTGGTGATTCCAGTGGGCTGCACCAACTAGGGAGGACTGGACATTGTAACTACCCAGTGGAAACACACAGTGCCTCGAACCATGCTTCCGTAACAGCTCAAGTTCCTACCATTGCCTGCTCCTGGCGAGTAGTGATTGTCTGCGTGCTCCTTTTTCTCCTGGTACCAGCGCTGAGACTAGCCCTGGGACCTCAGCTGTGAGTGGATCTAAGAAGAGTTGTTGTTTTCTGTTTTCTTGCAATTGGTGGTTGTTGGTTTTGTTCTTGTGCTGCAGCTATGAGGTCATGAAAAGTGTTCCAAATGGTTCAGTGTTGATCCAGAAACCAGAGGATCCTGCAATACGTGAACACATGAACAACTTCAGGCTAGCTCTGTCCTGCGATGGAGGCCCTTAGGGACAATCCTGTCACACACACATTTTACCCACAATGCTGAGTAACTTAACTCAACACATTGTATGGCTGAAGCAGAAAGAGGAGTCATTAGAAAGATGGAACTCATGGCTATGTAACTTAGTGTTGTAGGTCAAGAATATCATTTGCAGGTCCCTTTCTTGCTTTCTTCCTTTTTATCATATCCCTGTCCTTATGTCTTCATTTGAATATGAAGAGATGGGTCGCCAGATTTTGACTCAGACTCCTTCCCAGGTAGTCACTCTGTTTCTTCTGTCTCAGATGGAGATGGATTCTCTGGAAGCACGTCTTCAAGGCTAGGGCAGGGCCCTCAAACCCAGGAGCGGCTCCCCCACTCCCATCGCAGGTACCACACAGATTTCCAGGGTTCTGGCTGCCCCAGCAGGGGCGGGTTCAGGCAGCAAACGGCGGGGCCCAGTGAGGAAGAGGGTGAAGGTCAGTTGATGAATCTCAAGGAGGACAGACTTGGTGTGGACCTCTTGGAAGTGGCAGCCATGCACCTTGTCCCAGTGGAGGTGTCCCTGGTTCAGAAGAAGGGACTGATGCTCCTCCTCTGTTCAGAAGCAGCAGGTCCCCCTGTGAAGCTGCCCGGGGCCAGGAGGCAGCTCACAGCCCAGAGCTGAGATGCTGCCATGGGGATCCAGGAGGAGCCCAGCAGAGGGGATGGGCACAGCACCTGAGAGCTTCTGGTGGCCTGGCAGACCAGTGCGGGGTTCCCTGGCCGCTCATTCATCTCCAGTTCTTTCTATTCATTAGTCTTCAATAGAACAGGTTAGTTTTCATTTGCAGAATGTTCCCGTACACTTTTCATGCCTTTTCATTCTTCTTTGCTTTTTTTATATATGCTTTACATGGCTTAGAAGACATTTGAAGACATCGCCCATTTCAATTATTAGTTCATTTTTTTCATGGAAGTTTAATTAGCCCAAAGAAGGTAAATCTCCCAATCTATATTCTATCTATAGTCACTAGCTTCTGTTCTGTTCCTCGCCTTTCCACTGCCGCCAGTATGGTTTCTGGTGAGTAATTCCGTCAAAATAGATGGTCCCTGTGGTCACAACCCTTCTACTTCCCAGTTTCATGGACCCTTTCCATGCACCCTTTGCTATGATGCAATGCCTTGAAGCATTTCTCGGCTTTGAAATAGACTCTTAACCAATATTCGCTCTTATGCTACTGCCTTAGGGCCATTCCACCTTTGTTTGCAGTGTAGCTCTTTTCTCCCTTAACCAGGGGAGGCTTGAGACACCATTTCTCATTCTACGCTCTCTTCCCAGGCAACTGCTTCCTCCCTGGGCTTTATGTGAATGGAATGGCTTGTAAATGGCAGGATCAAGGATCCATTTGTTTTTGGTTTTTTTGTTTTGTTTTGTTTGTGTTTTTTAAAGATTTTATTGATTTATATGACACACAGAGAGACAGGGAGCACAAGCAGGGGCAGTGTGAGAGGGAGAAGCAGACTCCCAGCTGAACAGGGAGCTCGACACAGGGCTTGATCCCACGCCCCAGCATCATGACTGAAGCCTAAGGCAGACACTTAAGCAACTCAACCACGGGTGCCCCTGAACGATCCGTTTTGTAAAGAATATTCATACTTGGGGGTCTACCAGTGCAATGTAGAACATATCCGGTGCTTTTCAGTTTTTTCCTCACAGGTCTGCTTCCTTTTCTACTTACAGAATTCATATTATCACTTCTTCTCACTCTTTTCTTTAACATAACTGATATTAGTTCACTAAAATTATTATTCTAAAGTTTTTTTTCTACAAAATCCAAGATACCAACACAGCATTGGACTCGTGACGTCTGCCTTTCCCGTGACGACAGCATGCAAAGTGACTTCCAGGAAGTCAATGCGATTACTTCTAATGTGAAAACCAAATCACGAGTGAGAGAGTGGTACAATCCATTCTTTCATCAGGTGTAATTAGACTTGTTTCCTGCTTCAATAAGAAACAAACGCAAGAAGTTTTCTATAGAAACATTTAATGAACAGAAAATAAAGAATTTAACATACGTAAAACATATACAATTCTCTTAATCACAAAGGGTAGGTACAACTAATATAATACAATAAAAAATAACAAATCTTATAAATAGTGAAATAAATAAATAGCTAAATAGGCAGATCAGCATGGTCATCTGAATGCGACAGGTGTTTGTAACGTTGACTTCAAGTTGCTTAATACTCCTGAATACATGTGACAAATTAATTCAGTTCATGTCATGATGATAGCAGAAATGGAGGTCTTTGACACTACAGGACACATGGGAGTGTGATAGTATTCTTCAGAGAGAATCATTTCCATCTTGAAAGGGGTGTCACTTACTGCTCCGCAATCTCTTATGCAAGACTGTCGATGCATACAAGGGTTTCATGATCTCTGCTCGGACCATCTCCCAGGCACAAGGACTGTATTGCTTCTCTTGCAGATAGAGGGAGATTCTCTGGAAGTAGTTCCTCAGGATGGAGTCCCCATTCACCAGGGGCATCTCTCCCACCCCGGCCTCCTGCAGGGGACAGGCTTCCAGGTGGCCCAGCTGCTCAGAAAGTCCTGAGCACAATTCCTCCAGGAGGGTCATGTTCCAGGGAGCAGGTGAGGCCTCTGTGCAGAAGAGGTGGAAGGTCTTCTGGTTCATCACATGGATGACTGAGAGGGCTTGAGCCTTCTGCAGCTGCTTGCCGTCAAACACCTCCTGGGGAAAGCCAAAGTCATTAGTGTAGTTGTCACAGGAGCTAGCAGACAGTCTCCTCATTTGTTGCAGGAGCATCAGGGCCCTCCAGTTCAGCAGGCTGTGGTCCTGAGGCAGGTCACATCCCAGAGGGCTGAGGGAGTGGCAGCTGAGCACCACCAGGGCTACCAAGAAGGAGCAGAACAGAGTCATTGGGGATCCTGCAGGTGCTGTTGTCCTGGCTGGGGTGGGTACGTCTAGGACCCGTGGCTCTGGCTTCTCTGAACATCTTCTCTTGTGCGTGAGGCTTAAGTAGGGGATATAGAAGTCTTCAGTTTCTGAACGTTTCCCTTACTTTCTACTTCTCTTTTTGCTTTCCTTTCTACATTTTCTACTTGGGTTTGTAGAATGGGTTTTTCAACTATGTATTATTTTCTTTAAGTATTATTCTTGCCTTCAGAATCTTTTTGGATGTTTTTTAATGGAAATTTCCAAGAAAACTTAATAGCAGGGAGACACAGTATATATCATTATTTAATGTATTTTTGTCTGTGCTTCAAGATTAAAAAAAAAGTATAACTTTTATCGAAATCGGGGTCCAGAATGACTAAAAATTTTAAGCTTAAAGTTATATTTTAAGGCTATTGATGCTTATGTATGTAAGTAAACTTGATGAGTGACTTATAATTTCTTTACATGTATACAGTGAAGTATATGGAGTACATATGCAAATTAACAATTTCTAAAAGGAAATAATGATTTCAGTGTACCTGAACATTTACAATCAATCCAGATTGCTAAATGCAAGTGAAAACTGGAATTATTTACTTAACATGTGTTTTTTAGTGCACCGAATTTGAATGTTGCCTCATATTACAAAATCATTTTTTTAAGATTTTTATTTATTTATTTGACAGAGAGAAAGATACAGAGAGAGTACAAGTAGAGCAGCAGGCGGACAGTGAGGGAGAAGCAGGCTCCCAAGGAGCAGGGAGCCTGATGCGAGGCTCCATCCCAGCACCCTGGGATCATGACCTGAGCTGACAGCGGCCGCAAAACTGAGCCCCCCAGGCACCATGAGATCCCTGTCTTTAACTTCACCTGCTACTACATACTCTGGAAGGTATTGTCAAAATGTTTTTTCTGTTTAACACTAGATAACTACTGAGGTGTTGAATGAGTTTTGTAGAGCTAAATCATAAAATTTAATGTATTTGTGTTTTCATTTCCAAAGCCTGCATCACAACAGGCCTCAGACATCAGCAATGGCCACAAGACACCACTGGCAACTCACCAGTAAGAAAGATCACCTGTCCAGGTAAAACTCTGAGACCCAGGAAATGATGGAGAGAAACTCCTCCAAACCTAAAGGATTCCTGTTATTCCTAGATTTCTCACACTGATCTTGAGGACACTTTGTGTCCTCTAATTCTGTGCCATTGTTCCTTATGTAATATCCACTAAAACCAGTGAACAACAATAAATAACACGGTTTTGTTAGAGCGCTGCAAGGCATTGCAAGTGCCCCCAGCTGGAAGCCTTGTTCTTGTTTGGGAAGAGGAGGTGTCAAGGTTCTAATTCCAGATGATGGGATTTTCCCAGCAGCACCTCATTGACAAGGTAGTTAATCACCTCTACTAACCTCACTCCTGTGCAGTGACAGAGTGTCCTCCACCTGGCTCTCCTGGACTCACTCCTGAGGACAGGCTGGCCATGTCCTGAGGACTCTAGATTCCCCTGATGTGCAGGGGCTGGTTTCCTTGTTATGAAAGCACTTACTCCCCCTAGATCCTTGCCCTTGCCTTTGCCCCTGGAGTGTTTGTGTCCGGGACCCTCTCAGTGCTCACCTCCTCCTCTCCTGACCAGGTATCAAAGGTGTCAACAGCCACCAGATGCTGAAGGTGAACGTTTGTTTTCTCCAAGTAGAGAAAAGGTCAATTATAATCCTTTCCCCTTGAATAAGGAAATACATATATTGTGCCATCACAGCTCCTAATTTTCTTTTTTTTTATTGTTTTAAGGTAAGCTCCACCCACATTTTTTTTTTTTAAGATTTTATTTATTTCGTAGGCAGTGAGGCAGGCAGAGAGAGAGGAAGGGAAGCAGTCTCCCTGCTGAGCAGAGAGCCCAATGCAAGACTCGATCCCAGGACATTGGGATCATGACCTGAGACAAAGGCAGATGCTTTAACCCACTGAGTCACCCAGGTGCCCCTCACCCACATTTTTTTTTAAAGTAAGCGCAACATAGGGTTCAAATCACAGTCTGACATCAAGCCCCAAAGTTAGAGTTAGAATCTTCCTCAACCAACTGAGCCACCCAGGATCCCCCATGGTTCAGATTTTCCTGAAGCTAGGGAACACGTGTTACGTCGAAACTTTCTGAGCTCAGCACAGGGATTTCACTGACTGGGTCTCTCAGGAGAAACTTTCAGCACAGAAACTGATGACCTTCACTGGCTCATTCAGACTGTGTGTTTCCAGTCGGCAGCTTCATCTGGCCATCTGTCTGGTGCTCAGAATGTGGGGGGGGGGGGCCCAGGCTATGGTGTCAGGGACAAACCATCTTGTTGCCTTTTCTTATTCACGGTGTTGCATTTTCAACTTAAGTAACAACAGCAAAGAGAATTTGAATAGCTTAATATTTCCACATGCTTTACTGGACATGCTCTCACTTGCTGGTCCTGATCATGTTCTACGTCATCATGAGGATCACATAGAAGGAAGGAAGAGGAGGGCCAAGGGGCTGCCTCCCGTTTCTCTTTCATTTTTAAGACATCAGTTTTTCTGTTTCTCATGTCACCTTTCCTCGAAAGCAAAACGTGGCAGCTGTGTGTGGGGGAGGGGGGAAGACAACTGTTCTGTCTGAACGTGACAAAAGTGAAAGGGTGGCCTGTCCACTGAGAAAATGGCGGAGTGTACGTCAGCAAATTTGATGCAGCAACATTGGGATGAGCAGCTCCAGCAGATGGGGAGAATGAAGGCTGTACTGAGTTATTGCAAGTCAGGAAAGTGACTGCCTCGGCCAGAGGGTCTCACAAGACCAACTCTTGAGTCCCCATGAGGCCCTCAGCTCTACAAGAGGAGCCACCTCATTTTCCTTTTGTTCAATCCACATGTACTCAGCTCTGAGGATTGATGAGAGGAGTCACACCAACCAGCTCACAAGAGATTGGTGACCAGGACTCAGCTGATCACCCTCTCTGGAAGGAGACAGGATCCTCACCCTGCCTGAGAATTCTACCTACCTGTTAAGTCCACTCAGGCCTGGAAAAGGTTGCCTGAGAAATCCAATATGAAGACGAGGGGAACTGAAAGATCCTACATGATTCTGCTCTGCACCTGGATTAGAATAATGATGAGGATCTTTCAAATGACACCACTAAAGCTACCTGCAGTCTAACCCTTCTGAGATCCTTGAAACCATTACCTCTGTCTTCTCATTAACCCCATTTGGATCCCGGTTATTTCTGCAGCTGTTTGGAGAGAAAAAGAAACCTGGATTTAGAATGTTTCAGCTCAAACCAATATCCAAGGTGGAACACAAAGGAGTTGTGAGATAATGGCTGGTCTGGAAGCAGCTGTTAAAACATGTGAGGAATAGAAATGGACAGAGGACTCAAGAACCAGGAGAGTCCATGGCATGAAGTCAGTCAGGTGTTGAGGGTGAGGGATCAAGGACTCTAGATTGCACTGAAGATGTCAAAGGCTTGTTGACTGTGGTTGTGTGTGGCAACAGGGAGTGTGGGAGGATGCATGAGTGACTTGAAGTTCCTAAGACAAGTTGTCAGTATCCCTTTTAACACTCATGATAGTGGGGGGGAGTCAAGATGGCAGAGAAGTAACAGGCTGAGATGACATCAGGTAGCAGGAGATCAGGTAGATAGTTTATCCAACCATTCCAAACAGCTACACTCTAACAGAAGATCGAAGAAGAACAGCAATTCTAGAAACAGAAAATCAACCACTTTCTTAAAGGTGGTATCTGTGGAGAAGTGAATTTAAAGTGATGGAAAAATAGACCGCAGGGGGATGATCTGGCTCCCTGCAAGCAGTGGATCAATGGAGCACAAAATCAGAACTTTTAAAAGTCACTTATTTGTGGAGCATAACAAAAAGAATGGAGGACATGGGGAGTTAGAGAGAAGGAGGTTGGGGTAAATTGGAAGGGGAGGTGAATCATGAGAGACTATGGACTCTGAAAAACAATCTGAAGGGTTTGAAGTGGCGGGGGGGTGTGGAGGTCAGGGTAATAGGTGTTGGGTATTATAGAGGGCCTGGATTGCATGGAGCACTGGGTGTGGTGATAAAATAATGATACTCTTATGCTGAAAATAAATAAATGAAAAAAAAAGAAGTTAAAAAAATAAAATAAAAGTCTGTTCCACTGAGGGACATCACTCCAGATGGTAAGCCGGGGTGAAGCCCAGGCGGGGATAGCGTGGTGTCACATCCTGAGGGGTTCAAGAAGGGTTGGGATTCTTTGAGCGTCACAGAGCTCCCAGGTATTAGAGCCAGGAAGCCGGTTACAGAGACTGAGCTGAGAAATGAGCTCCGAACTCGGAGTTACCTTCAGCTGTGATCCGTGGCATTGGCAGACCCCTTCTCTGTGAGCACGGACCCCACAAGGTCCTGGGAGATCCCCAGAAGAGCGCAGGGATCTCCTGGGTTTGGAGACTTCAGGCGGGGCTGTGTGCCAGAGTTGCTTGGTCACAGGCTGGGGGAGCTCAAAGCGGGGCTATAGGCCAGGGAGATGCAAATGATTGAGCACTTTTCTCCAAGGGTGCACTGAGGAGTAGTGCTCCGAACTCTCAGCTCCTCTGGGCCAGAGATTTGGAGGCCACCATTTTCATGCTATCCTCCAGAACTCTATGGAAAGTGTTCAGGGAACAAAAGCTCCAAAGGAGAACCCCAGCGGATTACTTAGCCCGGCCCCTGGTAAGGGCAGTGCAATTCCACCTTGGGCAAAAACACTTGAGAATCACTACAACAGGCCCCTCCCCCAGAAGATCAGCAAAAAATTCAGCCAAGACTGAGTTCACTACCAAGAAGAACAGTGGAATTCCAGAGGAGGAGCAAGCAAAGCATGGAATTCATGGCTTTCTCCCCATGATTCTTAGTCTTGTAAAGTTAATTAATTCTTTTGAATTTTATTTTTTCTTAAGCTAAAATTTTTTTAACCTTTACCCTTTCCTCTTTTAACTTTTAAACCTGTTTATCTCAACAATACCTTTCTTGAAAAAAAACTTTTTTGAGCCTTCATTATTATAGTCATATTTTATCCTTCATTGTATCTACCTTTATTGTTTGTATACACATACGGATTTTTTCTTTTAAAAAATTTTGGGTTACAACTTCTTCTAATAGCTCAAAATTATACCCTAAATCTAGCACAGGTCTTTGTTCTACTCTCCAGCCTGAGCAAAATCTCTCCACTTATCTTATCAACTCCTTTTTTGGAAATTCTTTTTAAAAAGTTTCATCTTTATAGTCATATTCCATACCTACATCATGTTTACTGTTAGTGTGTGTGTGTGTGTGTGTGTGTGTGTGTATGTGTGTGTGTGTGTGTGTGTGTATTTTATTCATTCTTTAAAATTTCAGGAGATAGTGTCTTTTAAGAGACTAAAATACTTCCAACTTCAAGTGGATGACTCTGTTCTAGTCACCAATCTAATATATATACATATATTTTTCTTTATTTAATTTTTTTATCAGAACTCTTTGTACCCCATTTGTTCCCCCCATGATTTGGGTTTCTTATGATTTAGTTAGAGCACATTTTCCTGGGGTCCTTGTCACCCTTCATATATTCTTATCTGGATAAAAGGACAAAGTGGGAAAATGCACTGCAAAAAACAAAACAAAACAAAACAAACAAACAAACAAACAAGAGGCAGTACTGAAGGCTAGGGACCTAATCAATATGGACTTTCGTAATATGTCAGATCTAGAGTTCAGAATTTTGATTGTCAAGGTGCCAGCAGGCCTCAAAAAAGACATGGAAGATATTAGAGAAACCCTGTCTGCAGAAATAAAGGCCCTTTCTGAGAAATAAAAAACTAAAATCTAACCAAGTTAAAATTTAAAAAGCTATTAATGAGGTACAATAAAAACTAGAGGCTCTTATTGCTAGGATAAATGAGGCAGAGGAGAGAATTAGTTATATAGAAGACCAGATGACAGAGAAGGAAGAAGCTGAGCAAAAGAGAGACAAACAATGATAGACCACGAGGGGAGAATTCAAGAGATAAGTGACACCATAAGACGAAACAACATTAGAATAATTGGGATTCCAGAAGAAGAAGAAAGAAAGAGGGGAGCAGAAGGTAAATTGGAGAGAAATATTGTAGAGAATTTCCCTAATATGGGAAAGGGAACAAGCATCAAAATCCCGGAGGCACAGAGAACTTCCCTCAAAATCAATAAGAATAGGTCCACACCCCATCAGCTAATAGTAAAATTTACAAGTCGTAGTGACAAGAGAAAATCCTGAAAGCAGCAAGGGACAGGACGTCTATAACATACAATGGTAAAAATATTAGATTGGCAACAGACTTATCCACAGAGACCTGGCAGGCCAGAATGAACTGGTGTGATATATTCAGAGCACTCAAGGAGAAGAACATGCAGCCAAGAATACTATATCCAGCTAGGCTATCATTGAAAATAGAAGGAGAGATTAAAAAAAACCTTCCAGGACAAACAAAAATGAAAACAATTTGTAAACATCAAAACAGCTCTACAGGAAATATTGTAAGGGGTCCTCTAAGCAAAGAGAGAGCCCAAAAGGAGTAGACCATAAAGGAACAGAGACAATACACAGTAAGAGTCACCTTACAGGCAATACAGTGGCACTAAATGCATATCTCTCAATAGTTACCCTGAATGTAAATGAGCTAAATGCCCCAAGCAAAAGATACAGGGTATCAAAATGGGTAAAAAATCAATACCCATCAATTGCTGCCTACAAGAAACTCATTTGAGACCCAAAGACACCTCCAGATTTAAAGTGAAGGGGTGGAAAATAATTTACTATGCTAATAGACATCAAAAGAAAACTGGGGTGACAATCCTTATATCAGATCAATTAGATTTCAAGACAAAGACTCTAATAAGAGATGAGGAAGGACACTATATCATACTCCAAGGGTTTTTCCAACAAGAAGATCTAACAATTGGATGTATCTATGCCCTTAACATGGGAGCAGCCAATTATATAAATCAATTAATAACAAAATCAAAGAAACACAGCAACAAGAATACAATAATAGTAGGGGACTTAACACTCCCCTCACTGAAATGGACAGATCATCCAAGCAAAAGATCAACAAGGAAATAAAGGCCTTAAGTGACACACTGAACCGGAGGGACATAACAGATATATTCAGAACATTCCATCTCAAAGCAAAAGAAAACACATTCTCCTCCAGTGAACATGGAACATTCTCCAGAATACATCACATCCTGGGTCCTAAATCAGGTCTCAACTGGTATCAAAAGATTGGGATCATTCCCTGATTACTTTCACACCACAATTCTCTGAAGCTAGAACTCCATCACAAGATGAAATTCGGAAAGAACCCAAATACATGGAGATTAAGTGCATCCATCTTAAGAATGAATGTGTCAACCGGGAAATTAAAAAAGAATTGAAAAAATTAATGGAAACAAATGATGATGAAAACACAATGGTTCAAAATCTGGGGGACACAGCAAAGGCAGTCCTGAGAGGAAAATATATAGCGATACAAACCTTTCTCAAGAAACAAGAAAGGTCTCACATACACGACCTAACCCTACACATAAAGGACCTGGAGAAAGAACAATAAGGAAAGCCTAACCCCAGCAGGAGAAGAGAAGTAATAAAGATCCAGAGCAGAAATCAATGAAATAGACACCAAAAAAAAAAAAAAAAAAAAATCGAACAAATCGATGAAACCAGGAGCTGGTTCTTTCAAAGAATGAATAAAATTGATAACCCCCTGGGCCAGACTGATCAAAAAGAAAACAAAAAGGAACCAAATAAATTAAATCATGAATGGAAAGAGAAGAGATCACAACCAACATGAAAGAAATACAAACAATTATAAGAACATATTATGAGCAACTATATGCCAGCAGATTTGAAAATATGACAATCTTCCAGATTTGACAATCTGGAAGAAATGGATACATTCCCAGAGACATATCAACTACCACAACTGAACCAGGAAGAAGGAGAAAACCTGAACAGACCCATAACCAGTAATGAGATTGAAGCAGTCATCAAAACCTCTCCAAACAAACAAGAGCCCAGGGCCAGACGGCTTCCCAGGGGAATTCTAGAAACATTTAAAGAAAACTCATTCCTATTCTCCTGAAACTGCTCCAAAAATAGAAATGGAAGGAAAACTTCCAAACTCATCTTATGAGTCCAGCATTACCTTGATCCCAAAACCAGACAAGGATCCCATCAAAAAGAATTGCAGACCAATATCCTTGATGAACGCAGATGTGAAAATTCTCACCAAAACACTAGCCAATAGGATCCAACAGTACATTAAAAGAATGATTTTCCATGACCAAGTGGGATTTAATCCTGAGCTTCAAGGTTGGTTCAACATCCACAAATCAATCAATGTGATACACTACATTATGTAATACAATACATTACTAAAAGAAAGAACAAGAACCATATGATACTCCCAATAGATGCTGAAAAAGCATTGGACAAAGGAAAGCATCCGTTTCTGTTCAAAATTCTTCAAAGTGTAGGGATAGAGGGTACATACCTCAATATCATCAAATCCATCTAATGAAAAACCCACCACAAATATCATTCACAGTGGAGAAAAATGGAGAGTTTTTCCAATAAGGTCAGAGAACATGGCAGGGATGTCCATTACCACCACTGCTATTGAACATAGTAGTAGAAGTCCTAGCCTCAGCAATCAGGCAACAGAAAGAAATTAAAGGTGGGGCGCCTGGGTGGCTCAGTGGGTTAAAGCCTCTGCCTTTGGCTCAGGTCATGATCCCAGGGTCCTGGGATCGAGCCCGGCATCGGACTCTTTGCTCAGCAGGGAGCCTGCTTCCTCCCCTCTCTCTCTGCCTACTTGTAATCTCTGTCTGTCAAATACAATAAATAAAATCTTAAAAAAAAAAAAAAGAAATTAAAGGCATCCAAACTGGCAAAGAAGATCTCAAACTATCACTCTTTGCGGATGATATGATACTATATGTGGAAAACCCAAAAGACACCAGTCCAAATCTGCTAGAATTTGTATAGGAATTCAGTAATGTCTCAGGATATAAAATCAATGCACAGAAATCACATGCATTTCTTTACACCAAATCAGGACAAGTAAGAGAAATTAAGGAATCAATCCCATTTACAATTGCGCCCCAAACCATAAGATACCTAGGAATATACTTACTCAAAGAGGCAAAGAATTCATATTGAATACTATAAAGTACTCCTGAAAGAAACTGAGGAAGACACAAGGAAATGGAAAAATGTTCCACGCTCATGGATTGGAAGAACAAATATTGTGAAAATATCTACACTACCCAAAACAATCGACACATTTGATGCAATCCCTATCAAAAGCCCATCCATTTTTTTCAAAGAAATGAAACAAAGAATCTTACAATTTAATGGAACCAGAAAAGACCTCGAATAGTCAGAGGAACACTGAAAAAGAAAGCCAAAGTTGGTGGCATCCCAATTACAGACTTCAAAAGACATTAGATTTTTCTGCCAATGAGATCTATGTTTGCGGCTGGCACTAGACTGACCCTCCTTCTTCAAACACATTGCAGGCTGCTGTCCTGTCAGGGTCACCCGTGGTGGGGACACTACCATGGGCCACATCTGCCTAGAAGAACTCTGTGCTGCCAGCGTCCACTTGAAGCGTCTCAGTCTGGGGAAGGACCCAGAGAGACAGTTGACTCGATGCTGCCCTATTGTCCTACTGTTCCACCTCCTGAGGATAAGTCACTAAACCAGTGGACACTTCCCCATTTCCATTCTCCTTCCAGGTTCCCACACTGCTGTTGACTTCCAACACTTTCATGTTTCCAGAGTCAGCTGTGGTTTTCTGAGCAAAGGAGTGTCCTACTCCTGGTGTAACAAGAACTTAGGCAGCGCTCCAACACAGGCACAGTTGAGCTCCGGGATTCTTTGCTGAGGGGCCCTGGAATTAGCATGTTTCTGTGTGGGACCAGACATCTGGGGGCCTTGAGCTCCACAGCACAGGAATCAGCTGACAGGGAGGGTGAGGGAGGGCAAGTGGGCACTCTGGTTCCTGAAGCTGCCAAACCTTGGCTGTGTGTGGCCAGTAGTGCAGGGTGATGTCTCCCAGCCTGTCCCTGGGCACCCAACCCTGAGCCCTGCCTCCTCTACCTCCCCTGGCAGGCTGAATAGCAATGCCTGGGAGTAGAAAGTTGGTTGGGGTTGGGGCGCCTGGCTGGCTCAGTCCTTTAAGCATCAGCCTTGAGCTCAGGTCATCATCTCATGGTCCTAGGATCGAGTCCTACATTAGGCTATCTGCTTAGTGGGGAGTGTACTGCTACCTGACCTTCCCCGCTCCCAGGCTCTGCCTCTCTGTCTCTCTCAAATAAAGAAATTAAATCTTTAAAAAGTGTTGGCAGGGATGTTCATTACCCTCCCCCCTGCATTTGGTCTTTGCTGCTTCGTTCCACAACACTTTCCAGTATTTAATAATCAATAACACTGGGATTGAAATCAACTATGGCGATAGGGATTTTCAGGACAAGACTTATTCTTTGTCGTAGACAGAGTAAGGAAATGGGTTTATGACAGCATTAGAATCTCTGGGTGTCCACAAGTAGGCTTTTTGCAGCTGGAAGTGACATCCTCAGGAAGGGGTCCCATTTTGGACACCATCCTTGTCACATTTGGCCACCAGGGGGTGGCCTCCCAAAGAGGGAGCTGCACTAGGCTACCCTTCAACCTGTTCTGCTTTCTGTTTCCTTTCAGCCACAGCTGCTATTCCATCACATTGGATGGAAATGGGAGCAAAGCCTCTCCAGCAGGTGGCTCTGCAAAACCTAGAGATTTCAATGCATTTTTGCTTTCTACTTGCTTTCTTGTGCTGCTCCTAGGAAAACCTTTAAGCTGACATGACAGCAAAACAGAAAGCTGTTGTGTGAACAGGCTGAGAGGTCAAGAGAGTGAATGCCAAGGGAGCTGTGGAGACTTCTGCCTTGGCAAGGAAGGTAACTGTTAGGACAGGGGAGTGTGTTCTGGAATGAGAATGGGGTGGTGGGTAGAGGGAAGGGTGGGTGCCAGAAGTTAAGGAAATAGCACGTTCTTCTGCACTTCCAACTAGATATTTATTCTCAACTCTAGATGTTTACAGAAGGCACTGGTGAAAAATAAAAACCCTTCTTGGCAATGGGGGATGAATGGGTCAACCTTTTCAAGAATTCACAACAGAAGTCCAGTTTGGGAGGCTTCCTCCTTTGCAAGTCAGGTACTGCAGTGTAGGCAACACTGTTCCCAAGATTTTGGAGGAGGAGTCAAACAATATTCTCATACATAGCTGTCAGAATTAAGATAAGACCATCGCTACCATATTTAGCCATTCTGTAGGAAGATGCACTGCTAGGTGCCTTTCAGTGCATGAGTTCAGTGAATATTCATGCTATTTTGTCAAAATTGTTAAACCTGCTTTTACTCCTGAATTATGCACAACTCACTATTGCTCCACGGATTTCCATGATTCATGTATTTTCAGCTTATTGGACCAATGATTTTCCATTGCTCTAAATATTAGGAGAGAGAATGCTTAACCGGGCTTCCCCCCTTTATTTTTGAAGAAAGTCTGTCACTGTTTATGTGCATGAGAATCTCGTGATGTGGATATCCACCAACCATTGTGGTATTCCGAACGTGAGGAAATACTAGCAGCGAGCAACAGAGAAGAATTCTTAAAACATCAAACTCTCTAAAAAACAGCAATGGGGTATTATGCTGCTGTAGGAAACAGTGTCACAAGGAGGACTTAGGGAACCTAATAATTAAGCTGATAATTCTGGGAAACATGATTTTATCTGTCATAATAGATAATTTGATGAAGGATTGAATGAGTTATCCATTCATGCCAAGTGAATTCTTAAAGCCAAGAGGCTCACTGATGTGCAAGGAAGTAAGAACCAAGACAGGATAAACCATCGTCAGTATTTCAGTCATGATGAAAAATAAATACAACATTAAACATATTAACATGATTTGCAGAACATCGAATCCATGAAATCACTCAGGAAAAAAGAAATGACATTAAAGGGCAAACCACGCCCAGAATAATGAACCCCACTATTCCGAGGTCCCATGCAATATTCTTCTCCAAGACAGATGCACTGACTTCTCTTATTCATGCTCCCACCCGCTCCAGGGTGGTCTCTGCTTGTGTATTCCACCAAACTGACTCTCAGGAAGGTCAGCAAAGGCATCTGTGTTTCTGACATCACAGGCAGTTTCAATCCACATCTTCCAGGAATCCACTGATGGTCTTTGAAGCACATTTACTTCCTTTAAAGCACATTTACTTCCTTACTTCACCAGCAACCTCTCTTACCCTGTGCTGTATGGCTAAGAGTCCACCGTCTCCTTTGTGGCTCTTCTCTCCTGTCCCTTCAATGGTTGAAGAGCCTCAGAATCAAGTTTTCTTTGTTTTTCACACGCACAGTCTCCTGCGTGACCACCTCTGTTTCTGGCTTTGCCTGCTAGATGGGGACCTCAACCATAGCGTTTCTTGTCAACTGCCAGCTCACCTGCCCCCAATACCGGACATACATGTCTCTATGTCTGCTAGTGACCTGTCTAGGAGTCCGCAGATTTTCTGTGTGCACTTCCTGTGTGCTTCTACCTCTCTGCTCAGGCAGCAGGTGAGAGAAGTCACTTCCTTTCCTTCTTCATTAAAACACTAAGTAGGAGGATGTTTTTAGATCCCGTCCCTACAGCAACTATATATATATTCCTACAACCAAAGAGGTAGACATCAGGATCTGTATTTATTATGTCCTATAGCCTAAGGTCAACATGCAAGTTGTCTTAGAGAAAGTCAGTTGTCATTTCCAACATTAATGCAGTATGACGATAAATGCATTCTGCTGTCCAATTTCCAATGGAGTTACACAATCAGACCTGGTGTGCCTCTTTGAAAACCCTTTTGTCCTTAAAGTTCCATAAAGAAAAAATGATAAACTGATTACATATTATAAATATATTTTATTATATTCTGCTATGTAAAGGTGGACACCATGTTATATGAAAACAGATCTTATCAATATTTACATAAATAAATATTTAAATAGATAAATAGACATGAGCAAGGTCATCTGTGCAGCTACTGCTTGTAGAGTTGACATGTCCTGGAAACACGTGACAAATTACTGTGTTCGTATCTTCACGACAGCAGAAATGAGAATCTCTGACAAGGCAAAACTCCAAAATATGTGATGTTATCAGTCAGAAGGAATCATTTCCATGTTGAAAGGGGTGTCACTTCCCGCTCCTTAGTCTCTTATGTAAGGCTATTGATGCATACAAGGGTTTCATGATCTCTGCTCGGACCATCTCCCAGGCACAAGGGCTGTATTGCTTCTCTTGCAGATAGAGGGAGATTCTCTGGAAGTAGTTCCTCAGGATGGAGTCCCTGTTCACCACGGGCAGCTCTCCTACCCCCACCTCCAGCAGAGGACAGGCTGCCAGGCGATCCAGCTGCTCAGAAAGTCCTGAGCACAATTCCTCCAGGAGGGTCGTGTTCCAAGGAGCAGGTGAGGCCTCTGTGCAGAAGAGGTGGAAGGTTTTCTGGTTCATCACATGGACAACAGAGAGGGCGTGAGACTTCTGTAGCGCCTTGCTGTCAAACACCTCCTGTGGGAAGCCAAAGTCGTTTGTATAGTTGTCACAGGAGCTAGCAGACAGTCTCCTCATTTGTCGCAGGAGCATCAGGGCCCTCCACTGCAGCAGGCCATGGTTCTGAGGCAGGTCACATCCCAGAGAGCCAAGGGAGTGGCAGCTGAGCACCAACAGGGCCACCAAGAAGGAATAGGATAGTGCCATCAGGGATCCTACAGATGCTGTTGGCCTGGCTGGGGTGGGCACGTCTGGGAACCGTGGCTCTAGCTCCTCTGAACATCTTCTCCTGTGCGTGTGGTTTAAGTAGGGGACACAGGAGTTTTCGATTTCTGAACGTTTCCCTTCCTTTCTACTTCTCTTTTTGCTTTCCTTTCTACACTTTCTCCTGGGTTGTAGAGCATGGGTTTCTCAACCATTTCTTTTTCCTATTGCTGCCTCCTGTCACAGTCTTTTGAATATTTATGTTTTTGAACCTTCCAACAAAATTTGGTAACATGGATCTACAATCTATATAGTTATGTATGTATAGCTCTGCTTAATAGATTAGAAAAGAAAGTGTTCATTTTACTCCGTTTATTTAATTCAGTGTTAAGATGGACAAAAATTTCAACTGAGAGCTATATTTTTTAATTAATTTATTTTCAGAAAAACAGTATTCATTATTTTTTCACCACACCCAGTGCTCCATGCAATCCGTGCCCTCAGTGATACCCACCATCTGGTTCCCCAAGCTCCTATCTCCCCGCCACGTCGAACCCCTCAAATTGTTTTTCAGAGTCCATAGTCTGAGAGCTATATTTTAAGCTATTTATTCTTTACTGGATATCTAAATATGATGAATGACTTCTCAATTTTTTCTTACTTAAATGGAAATATAAAAGTACAATGCTAATTAAGAATTTGTAAAAAAGATATAATAATATCGGTGTCCTTAGATAATGAGAATCATTCCAAATTGCTAACAGGCAATGAATTATTCAATTATTTATTGGATGTTTGTTTTTCATGTACCATATTTTAGTATGGCCTCAATAAGAAAATGATTTTTAACTTCACTTGCTGCTAGATGCTCATCAAGTTATTCTCAAAATATTTTTTCTATTTATACCAGATAGAATTCTTGATGCAATGAATAAGTTTTGAATAATTAAATGATTATGTAGAATTTATTTGTATTTATTTCCAAAGCCCACATCAAAATAAGGCTCAAAGAAAAGCAACATCTAAAAGACAGCCCATGGCTTGTTGAAGCCTTGTGCCCAACTCTAGAACTACTTGTTACATTGTGGGAAGCAACTGGACTAGTGTTCCCTCTGGTGGGGGGATGCTGAAATGTGGGAGAGACTTTGAAGCTCCAGAGCAGGAAGAATTTCGGGGAAGTGACCTTCTGCTCACTTTTACTAGGAATCTATCTGCTGTTTTTGAAAAAAAAAAAAAAAAAAAAGAAGAAAGAAAGAAAGAAAAAAGAAAAAGGAAAAAAAAAAAGTATTTTTGTTGAAGGTCATGGCTTATAACACTAGCACAGTCAATTCATTCCAGGAAGTGTTTGCTTGTGTTTGTGTTTCTTTGCTTCCTCTGGAAGAAAATCTCCCACCAGGGGACAAACTTCTACATACAACACGAGCCCGTGTGCACACCTGGTCACTGTCTAGCCCACCTTGCCCCCTCGCTGGCAGCCTCCCCTGTAAAGACTGTGACGGGCCACAGAACAGCAGCCTCCTGTTCCTATCTCTTCTCTGCTCCTGCCACTGTGACATCACTGCAGTGGGGACATTCCCTCAGGTCAACAATAGTCACCAGGAGAAAAGAAAACAACAAGGCTTCTGCTAGGAGAGTTTCAAAAAACCTGGGAGTTTCAAACAACTTGTGTTCTTCTTTGTGGCTTTGTAATTGGAAGTAAAAGGGCCAGACAGAAACCACAAAGGAAAAGGAAGCAGCTGTGTGAATGGGCAGGAGAGGCTCCGGAGGAGGGAGGCGGGAGGGGAGCTCACAGGAGGTTTCTCCACTGGGGAGAGGGAAACTCTGTGATTGGAGAGTGAAAGGATGGGATCTCGGAGGGCGTGGAGGAAGGGGACATGTGCTGTACCAGAACATATGGAGTATGCGGACATAGGCACAGTGTATATGTATACGTATTACATTACTGAGTAACTAATTACATTCAATGGATAGTCACCTGTTCTGAATGGGTATTTTATTTTATTTTTTTCACAACGATATTTTAGAGGATCAGCACTTTGCAGTCAGTTATACCGAAAAGGCTAAGAGAAGATCCTTTTTTTAGGGAAAACATGAGAATTTAATCCCCATTTGTTAAACTCTCACTCAGTGGAAGATACTAAATGTTTGGAATGTGCCACTTCATTATTACAACAGCTCTAAGAATATTTCCACCTCACTTTACATCTGGGGAAACTGAGCTGCAGAGAGCTCCAGTGAGGTTGTCATGATCAAACAAGGAGATGGAAGCAGAATTCCAGATGCAGGGCACAGTCCTATAGCCCATGGGATAAATTCCTGCCTGAGATTCCTCTTGGGAAATTCTGAATCTTCCCTTCTGCCACGCTTCCTGGAGATCATCCTTCCCTGGTGGCGACCCACCTGCACTGGCTGCCCCATCGCTGTGCCCTCGACAGGCTCCCCTTCTCCTTCTCAGCCTTAAATGTCAAAGATTCTCTGAAGTTTTAGGGAATCTTCTCATTCCACTCTCATGTCAGACGGAAGGACTTTCAGCACCGTGCCTCGATTTCCAAATACGGAAGACACATTGCGACTTAATGTCTCCAGGAAGTGCATTGTTGGAGAGTCCAGACTCACCCCTGCATCTCCAGTGAGAAGTGTGCTGTCCCCTCTTCCTGACTTTCCTCCTGCAGTCTCCTGGACACAGATCCCTTTGGCCTCTAGCACTGTGAAGGTAGCCTCAGACTATTCTAGAGTGATTGCTTTACTCTCTCTCTGCTGGCAAAGCCAGTAGATTTGCCTCTGCTCTTCACAGAGGGTGACTAGTGGAGATTCCAAAGGTTCAACTAAAAAAAACTGTGGGCTCCACCAACTAGGGAGGCCTGGACATTGTAGCTGTCCAGTAGAAGCACACAGAGCCTTGAGCCAGGCTTCTGTAATAGTTCGAGTTCCTACCAGTGCCTTCTCCTGGCCAGTGTGATTGTCTGAGAGCTCCTTTTTCTCCTGGTACTGCAGATGAGACTGGCCCTGGGACCTCAGCTGTGAGTGGATTTAAGAAGAGTTGTTGTTTTCTGTCTTCTTGCATTTGGGGGCTGTTGCTTTGTTCTTGGTGCTGCAGCTGTGACATCAGGAACAACGTTCCAACAGGTTCTGTGTTGATCCAGAAACCAGAGGATCCTGCAATATGTGAACACGTGAACAACTTCAGCTAGCTCTGTCCTGCCGACGGAAGCCCTTAGGGACAGTCCTGCCAAAGAGACATTTTACCCACAATGCTGAGTAAGTTAACTCAACACATTATATGGCTGAAGCAGAAAGAGGAGGATTTAGAAAGATGGAACTCATGGCTATGTGGCTTAGTGTTGTAGGTCAAGAATATAATTTCTAGGTCCCTCTCCTGCTCTCTTCCTTTTTATCATTTCCCTTTCCTTATGTCCTCATTTGAAGAAGAAGAGTTGGGTTACCTGATTTTGACCCAGACTCCTTCCAAGGTAGTCACTCTGTTTCTTCTGTCTCAGATGGAGATGGATTTTCTGGTAGCACATCTTCACGGCCAGGGCAGGGCCCTCAAACCCAGGGGAGGCTCCCTCACTCCCATCGCAGGTACCACGAAGGTTTCCAGTGTTCTGGCTGCCCCAGCAGGGATGGGTTCAGGTGAGGAAGAGTGTGAAGCTCAGCAGCAGCATCTCGTGGAGGACAGACTTGGCATGGACCTCCTGGAACTGGCAACCACCCACCTTGTCACAGTGGAGGTGTCCCTGGTTCCGGAGAAGGGACTGATGCTCCTCCTCTGTTCAGAAGCAGTGGTTCCCCCTGTGAAGCTGCCCGTGGCCAGGAGGCAGCTCACAGCCCAGAGCTGAGATGCTGCCGGGGGAACGAGTAGGATCCCCATGGAGCAGCTGGGTGCTGCACCTGAGGGCTTCTGATGGCCTGGGGGAACAGTGGGCAGTGCTCTGTCCCCTCATTCATCTTCAGTTTTTTCTATTCATGAGTCTTCAATAGGAGAGCGTGTTTTCATTTGCAGAATGTCCCGATACACTTTTCATGCCTTTTCATTTTTGTTTGCTTTTCTTTAGATATGCTTTACATGGCTTAGAAGACATTAGAGGGCATCCACCATTTCAATTATTTTTTCATTTTTTCATGGAAGTTCAATTAGCCCAAAGAAGGTAAATCTCTCAGATGTACACTCTATCTATAGTCACTAGCTTCTGTTCTGTTCCTCACCTTTCCTCTGTCACCGGTATGGTTGCCTGGTGAGTAATTCAGTCAAAACAGCCGATCCCCTTGGTTCCAACCATTTTACTTCCCAGCTTCATGGACACTTTCCATGCACCCTTTGCTATGATGCAAAGCCTTTCTTGGCGCTGAAATAGACTCTTATCCAATATTCACTCTTATACTACTGCCATTGTTTGCAGTGTGGCTCTTTTCTCCTTTAACCAGGGGAGGCTTGAGGCACCATTTCTCATTCTACGCTCTTTTCCCAGGCAACCACTTCCCTCCCTGGGTTTTCTGTGAATGGAATGGCTTGTAAATGGCAGGATCAAGGATCCATGTTGTTTCTTTTGATTTGTTTTTTTTGTTTTGTTTAAAGATTTTATTTATTTATATGACACACACAGAGAGAGACAGTGAACACAATCAGGGACAGTGTGAGAGGTAGAAGCAGACTCCCAGCTGAACACGGAACTTGACGCAGGTCTTGATCCGGGACCCCGTCATCCTGACCTGAGCCTAAGGCAGACACTTAATCTACTGAGCCACTCGGGTGACCCTGAACGATCCATTTGCTAAAGAATATTCACACTTGGGTGTCTACTGTGTGATGTGCAATGTATCTGGTGCTTTTTATTTTATTTCCTGACATGTCTGCTTCCTTTTCTACTTACAAAATTCATGTTTTCCCTTCTTCTCACTCTTCCCTTTAACATAACTGATATTACTTCACTACAATCTTGTCCCAAGGTTAGTTTTAGTACAAAATCCAAGATACAGACACAGCATTGGACTTGGGAAGTCTGCCTTTCCTGTGACGACAGCATGCAAAGTGACTTCCAGGAAGTCGATGCGATTACGTCTAATGTGAAAACAAAGTAATGACGGAGAGAGTGGTACAATCCATTCTTTCATCAGGTTGTAATCAGACTAGTTTCCTGCTTCAATTAGAAACAAACGCAAGAAGTTTTCTATAGAAACATTTAATGATCAGAAAATAAAGAATTTAATACACATAAAACATATACAATTCTCTTAACCACAAAGGGAAGATACAACTAATATAATACAATAAAAAATAACTTAAATGTGAAATAAATAAATAAATAGTTAAATAGGCAGATCAGCATGGTCATCTGAAAGCAAGAGGTGTTTGTAACGTTGACTTCATGTTGCCTCATACTCCTGAACATATGTGACAAAGTGATTCCGTTCATGTCATGATGACAGTAGAAATGAGAGTCCTTGACACTACAGGACAATGGGAGTGTGATATTATTATTCAGAGAGAACCATTTCGATGTTGAAATGGGTGTCACTTCCCACTCATTAGTCTCCTTTGCAAAGCTGATGATGCATACAAGGGTTTCATGATCTCTGCTCGGACCATCTCCCAGGCACAAGGACTGTATTGCTTCTCTTGCAGATAGAGGGAGATTCTCTGGAAGTAGTTCCTCAGGACGGAGTCCCCATTCACCAGGGGCAGCTCTCCCACCCCCGCCTCCTGCAGGGGACAGGCTTCCAGGTGGCCCAGCTGCTCAGAAAGTCCCGAGCACAATTCCTCCAGGAGGGTAGTGTTCCAGGGAGCAGGTGAGGCCTCTGTGCAGAAGAGGTGGAAGGTCTTCTGGTTTGTCACATGGATGACAGAGAGGGCATGAGCCTTCTGCAGCAACTTGACATCAAACACCTCCTGCGGGAAGCCAAAGTCGTTTGTGTAGTTGTCACAGGAGCTAGCAGACAGTCTCCTCATTTGTCGCAGGAGCATCAGGGCCCTCCAGTGCAGCGGGCCGTGGTTCTGAGGCAGGTCACATCCCAGAGAGCCTAGGGAGTGGCAGCTGAGCACCACCAGGGCCACCAAGAATGAACAGGGCAGGGCCATTGGGGATACTGCAGATGCTGTTGTCCTGGCTGTGGTGGGCATGTCTGGAACCCGTGGCTCTAGCTTCTCTGAACATCTTCTCTTGTGCGTGAGGCTTAAGTAGGGGACTTAGGATTTTTCAATTTCAGTAGGTTTCCCTTACTTTCTACTTCTCTTTTTGCTTTCCTTTCTACACTTTCTACTTGGGTCGGAGCATGAGTTTCTCAACCATGTATTATTTTCTTTAAGTATTATCCTTGCCTCCAGAATCTTTTTGGATTTTTTTTTTAATTGCAACTTTGAAGAAAACTTAAGAGAAGGGAGACACAGTATATATCATTATATATTGTATTTTTGTCTGTGTTTTAAGATAAAAAAAAAGTGTAACGTTTATCCAATTCAGGGTCGAGAATGATTAAAAAATTTAAGGTAATAGTTATATTTTAAAGCTATTGATGCTTATGTATATAAGTAAATTTGATGTGTGACTTATAATTTCTTTACATGTATACAGTGAAGTATATGGAGTACATATGCAAATTAACAATTTCAAATTGGACATAATGAATTCGGTGTACCTGAACATTTACAATCAATCCAGATTGCTAAATGCAAGTGAAAACTGGAATTATTACTTAATATGTCTTTTTTAGTGCACTGAATTTGAATGTTGCCTCATATGACAAAATAATTTTTTAAAGATTTTTATTTATTTATTTGACAGAGAGAAAGATACAGAGATAGAGCAATGGGCAGACAGTGAGGGAGAAGCAGGCTTCCAACGAGCAGGGAGCCTGATGCGTGGCTCCATCCCAGCACCCTGGGATTATGACCTGAGCTTAAAGTGGCCACCCAACTGACTGAGCTCCCAAGGCACCAAGACAACCTCATCTTTAACTTTACCTGCTACTATGTACTATGGAAGGTATTGTCAAAATGTTTTTTCTGTTTAACATCAGATAATTACTGAGGTGTTGAATGAGTTTTGTAGAGCTAAATCATAATATTTAATGTATTTGTGTTTTCATTTCCAAAACCTGCATCACAACAGGCCTCAGACATCAGCAATGGCCACAAGACAACACTAGCGGCTCACCAATAAGAAAGATCACCTGACCAGGTAAGACTGAGACCCAGGAAATGATGGAGAGAAACTCCTCCAATCCTGAAGGATTCCTGTTATTCCTAGATTTGTCACACTGACCTTACAGACAGTTTGTGTCCTCCAAGAATTCTATGCCATTGCTTCTTCAGTAATATCCAAAAAAAAAAAAAAAAAAAAAAAAAACCAATAAAGACAATAAATACCAAGGTTTTGTTAGAACCCTCTAAGGCATTGCAAGTGCCCCCAGCAGGAAGCCTGGTTCTTGTCTGGGAAGAGGAGGTGTCAAGGTTCTAATTCCAGATGACTGGATTTTCCCAGTAGTACCTCACTGACAAGGTAGTTATCACCTCTACTAACCTCATTCCTCTGCAGTGACTGAGTGTCCTCCATCCAGGCTCTCGTGGGCTCTCTCCTGAGGACAGGCTCACCATGTCTGGACGATTCTAGATTCTGCTACTGTGCAGGGGCTGGTTTCCTTGTTAGCAAAGCACTTACTGTCCCTAGATCTTTGCCCTTGTTCCTGGAGTCTTTGTATTGGGGACCCTCTCAGTGCTTCTCTCCTGACCTTCTCTCAGGTCAGAGGACCTTCTCTCAGAGGACCTTCTCTCCTGACCAGAAGAAGGTGTCAACTTCTCAGGTGCTGAGGGCAAATGTTTGTTTTCTCCAAGTAGAGAAAAGAATGACTATCTCCTTTCACCTTGAATAACGAAATACATTTATTGTGCAATCACAGCTCTTAATTTTCCCATTTTTCATTTTTTAAAGTAAGCTCCACACACAGGGTCGACCCTGACATGGGGCTTGAACTCACAGTCTGACATCAAGACCTGAAGTTAGAGTAAGCATCATATCCTCAACCAATTGAGCCACCCAGGATCCCCCATGGTTCAAATTTTCCTGAAACTAGAGAACACTTGTTAGGTTCAAATTTCTCAGTTAAGCACAGGGGGAATTCACTGGGTGTCTCACCAGAAACTTCCATCAAAGAAAGTAATGACTTTCACTAGCTCATTCAGACTCTGTGTTTCCAGTAGGCAGCTACATCTGGCCATCTGTCTGGTGCTCAGAATGTGGGGGGGTGAGGCTCAGGCTATGGTGTCAGAGACACGCTTCCTTGTTACCTTTCCTTATTCATGGTATTGCATCTTCAACTTAAGTAACAACAAAGAGAATGTAAATAACTTAGTATTTCCACATGCTTTACTGGACATACTCTGAGTTGTTTGTCCTGATCATGTTCTACGTCATCGTGAGGATCACACAGAGGAAGGAAGGAGAGGGCCAAGGGGCTGCCCTTCTCTTTCATTTTAAAGACATCAGTTTTTCTGTTTCTCATGTCACCTTTCCTCAAAAGCAAACATGACAGCTGTGTGGAGGTGGGGGGGGAGGGAGAAGACAACTGTTCTGTCTGAATGTGACAAAAGTGAAAGAGTGGCCTGTCCCCTGAGAAAATGGCAGAGTGTGCGTCAGCCAAATTTGATATAGCAATACTGGGGACGAGCAGCTCTGGCAGACGGGGGAAATGAAGGCTGTGCTGAGTAATTGCAAGTCAGGAAAGTGTCTGCCTTGGCCAGAGGATCCCACAAGACCAACTCTTGGGTCCCCATGAGGCCCTCAGCTCTACAAGAGGAGCCACCTCATTTTCCTTTCATTCAATCCACATGTACTAGGCTCTGAGGAGAGATGAGAGGAGTCACACCAACCAGCTCATAAGAGACTGGCACCCAGGACTCATCTCTTTACCTCGTCTGGAAGGAGACAGGATCCTCGCCCTGCCTGAGAGCTCTACCTACCTGATAAGTCCCCTCAGGCTGGAAAAGTTTGCCTGAGAAATCCAATAGGAAGGCGAGGGGAACTGAAGGATCCAAATGATTCTGCTCTGGACCTGGATTAGAATAATGATGAGGATCTTTTAAGATGATAACATTAAAGGTGAAAGCAGTCTAACCATTCTCAGATCCTTGAAACCATTACGTCTGTTTTCTCAGTAACCCCATTTGGATTCTGCTTATTTATCCAGCTGTTTGGAGAGAAATAGAAACCCAGAGGGAGAATATTCAGATCGAACCAATATCCAAGGTGGAACACAAAGGAGTTGTGAGATAACTGCTTGTCTGGAAGCAGCTGTTAAACGATGTGAAGAATAGAGATGGACAGAGGTTTTGAGACCCAGGAGAGGCCATGGCATGAATTCAGTCAGGTGGAGACGGTGAGGGATCAAGGATTCTAGATCGCACTGTAGATACCAAAGGCTTGTTGACTGTGGTTGTGTATGGCAACCGGAGGTGTGGGTGGAGTCACCTACATGACTTTGGAACTTTGTAGTTCCAAAGACATGTTGTCTGGATCCCTTTTAAACACTCATGAGAGTGGGGAGGAGTCAAGATGGTGGAGAAGTAGTGGGCTGACTTTACATCAGGTAGCAGGAGATCAGCTAGGTAGTTTATCAAACCAATCCAAACACCTACCAATCCAACAGGAGATTGAAGAGAAGAAGAACAGCAATTCTAGAAACAGAAAATTGACCACTTTCTGAAAGGTGGGACCTGCAGAGAAGTGAATCCAAAGCAATTGGAAGATAGACCTCATGGGGAGGGTCCAGCTCCCGGCAAGTGGTGAAGCAATAGAGCACAAAATCAGAACTTTTAAAAGTCTGTTCCACTGAGGGACATAGCTCCAGAGGCTAAGCTGGGGTGAAGTCCATGCACGGATAGTGTGGTCTTATGTCCTGTGGGGACACAGAAGGGTCGGGGGTGTTTGAGCGTTGCAGAGCTCCCAGGTATTAGAGCAGGGAAGCTAGCTACAGAGACAGAGCCCAGAAGTGAGCTCTCAACTCGGGCCTACCTTAAACTGTGATCCATGGCTTAGGCTGACAACTGCTCTGTGAGCAGGGACCCCACAAGAACCTAAAAGACCCCCTCAGAAAAGAGCAGGGATCTTCTGGGTTTGGAGACTCCAGGTGGGGCTGTGTGCCAGCAACGCTTGGTCACAAGCTGGGGGAGCTTGGAGTGGGGCCAGAGGCCAGGGAGATGGGAGTGATTGAGCGCTTTTCTCCAAAGGCACACTCTGGAGTGGGCCCCTGAGCTCTCGGCTCCTTTGGGCCAGAGATTGCGAGGCCACCATTTTCATTCCATCCTACATAACTCTATGGAAACCCTTCAGGGAACAAAAGCTTCTGACAGTGAACCTGAGCGAATTCCTTAGCCCGGCCTCTGGTAAGGGCGGTGCAATTCCGCCTCAGGCAAGGACACTTGAGAATCACTACAACAGACCCCTCCCCCAGAAGATCAGCAAGAAATTCAGCCAAGACCAAATTCTCTTCCAAGGAGAACAGTGGAATTCCAGAGGAGGAGCAAGAAAAGCATGTATTTCATGACTTTCTCCCCATGTTCTTTAGTCTGGCAAAATTAACTATTTTTTTAATTTTATTTTTTTCTTAAGCTAAAATTTTTTTGACATTACTCTTTCCTTCTTAACATTTTTTAACTAGCTTATCTTAACAATACCTTTTATAAGAAAAAATCTTTTTTGAACCTTCATTATTATACTCATATATTATCCTTTGGTGTATCTATCTTTACTTTTGTATACACATAGGGTTTTTTCTTCTAAACAATTGGGATACAACTTCTCCTAATAGGTCAAAATATACCCTAAATCTACACAGGTCTTTATTCTAGTCTCCAGCCTGAACAAATTCTCTCCACTTATCAACTCCTTTTTTAGAAATTGTTTTTTAAAACATTCATCTTTATAGTCATATTCCATCCCTTCATCTTGTTTATCCTTAGTGTATGTATGTATGTGTGTGTGTGTGTGTGTATTTTTTATTCTTTAAAATTTTGGGAGATAGTTTATTTTAAGAGACCAAAATACTCCCAAAATAAGTGTGTGACTCTGTTCTAGTCACCAATCCAATATATATATTTTCTTTTTTATATTTTTTATTTAATTTTTTTTGCTGAACTCCTATTTTCCCTGTATCTTCCCTCCATGATTAGGGGTCTCTCCTGATTTGGTTAGAGCACATTTTCCTGGGGTCCTAGCCACCCTTTTAGAATTTTATTCACTCCTTCATATATTCTTTTTTTTTTTTTTTTTTCCTTCATATATTCTTATCTGGATAAAATGACAAGGTGGAAAAATGCACTACCAAAAAAAAAAAAAAGAAAAAGAAAAAGAAAAGAAAAGAAAAATAAAGAAGAGGCAGTACCAAAGGCTTGGGACCTAATCAATATGGACTTTCATAATATCTCAGTCTAGAGTTCAGAATGATGTTCCTCAAGGTGCTAACTGGGCTCAAAAAAAAAGGCATGGAAGATATTAGAGAAACCCTGTCTGGAGAAATAAAAGCCCTTTCTGGAGAAATAAAGGAACTAAAATCTTACCAAGTTGAAACAAAAAAAGCTATTAATGAGGTACAATCAAAACTAGAGACTCTTACTGCTAGGATAAATGAGACAGAAGAGAGAATTAGTGATATAGAAGACCAGATGACACAGAATAAAGAAGCTGAGCAAAATAGAGGCAAACAGCTACTGGACCTTGAGGGGAGAATTCAAGAGATAAGTGATACCATAAGACAAAACAACATTAGAGTAATTGGGATTCCAGAAGAAGAAGGGAGAGATTGGGGATCAGCAGGTATATTGGAGAGAATTATTATAGAGAATTTCCCTAATATGGCAAAGGGAACAAGCATCAAAATCCAGGAGGCACAGAGAAACCCCCTCAAAATCAATAAGAATAGGTCCACACCCCATCAGCTAATAGTAAAATTGACAAGTCTTAGCGACAAAGAGAAAATCCTGAAAGCATCCCGGGACAACAAATCTGTAACTACAATGGTAAAAATATTAGATTGGCAACAGACTTATCCACAGAGAACTGGCAGGCCAGAAAGAACTGGTGTGATATATTCAGAGCACTAAGAGAGAGAAACATGCAGCCAAGAATACTATATCCAGCTAGGCTATCATTGAAAAAAGAAGGAGAGATAAAAATCTCCCAGGACAAACAAAAACAAAAACAATTTGTAAACAGGAAACCAGCTCTACAGGAAATATTGAAAGAGGTCCTCTAAGCAAAGAGAGAGCCCAAAAGTAGTAGACCAGAAAGGAACAGAGACAATATAAAGTAAGAGTCACCTTACAGGCAATACAATGGCACTAAATTCATATTTATCAATATTTATTCATATTTATCACCCCTGAATGTACATGGGGTGAAAACCCCAAGCAAATGACACAGGGTATCAGAATGGGAAAAAAAAAACCATCAATATGCTGCCTACAAGAAACTAATTTTAGACCCGAAGACACCTCCAGATATAAAGGGGGTGGAAAAAATTTATCATGCTAATGGACATCAAAAGAAAGTTGGGGTGGCAATCCTTATATCAGGTCAATTAGATTTCAAAACAAATACTCTAATAGGAGATGAGGAAGGACACTGTATCATACTCAAAAGGTTTGTCCAACAAGAAGATCAAACAATTGTAAGTATCTATGCCCCTAACATGGGAGCAGCCAATTATATAAATCAATTATTAACAAAATCAAAGAAACACAGTGACAAGAATACAATAATAGTAGGGGACTTAACACTCCTTTCACTGAAATGGACAGATCATCCAAGCAAAAGATCAGCAAGGAAATAAAGGCCTTGAGTGACACACTGGACCAGAGGGACATAAAAGATTCTTAACACTCCATCCCAAAGCAACAGAAAACACATTCTTCTCCAGGGCAATTGGAACATTCTCCAGAATACATCATATCCTGGGTCCTAAATCAGGTCTCACCTGGTATCTCACCTTGGGATCATTCCCTGCACACTTTTAAACCACAATGCTCTGAAGCTAGAACTCCATCACAAGATGAAATTTGGAAAGAACCCAAATACATGGAGACTAAACTGCATCCTTCTAAAGAATGAATGGAACCAGGAAATTAAAGAAGAATTGAAAAAATTTATGGAAACAAATGATGATGAAAACACAATGGTTCAAAATCTGTGGGACACAGCAAAAGCAGTCCTGAGAGGAAAATATATAGCTATACAAGCCTTTCTCAAGAAACAAGAAAGGTCTCACATATACGACCTAATCCTACACATAAAGGACCTGGAGAAAGAACAACAAGGAAAGCCTAAACCCAGCAGGAGAAGAGAAATATTAAAGATCAGAGCAGACATCAAAGAAATAGAAACCAAAAAAATCAATAGAACAAATCAATGAAACTAGGAGCGGGTTCTCTGAAAGAATGAATAAGATTGATAACCCCATGGCCAGCCTTAAAAAAAGAAAACAAAAAGGGCCCAAATAAATAAAATCATGAATTAAAGAGGATAGATCACAACCAACACGAAACAAATACAAACAATTATAAGAAAATATTTTGAGCAAATATATGCCAGTAAATTTGACAATCTGGATGCATTTCTAGAGACATATAAACTACAACAACTGACCCAAGAAGAAAGAGAAAACCTAAACAGACCCATAACCAGTAAGGACATTGAAACAGTCATCAAAAAACCTCAAACAAACAAGAGCCCAGGGCCAGGTGGTTTCCCGGGGGGAATTCTACATAATATTTTAAAAAGAATTAATTCCTATTCTCCTGAAATTGTTCCAAAACATAGAAATGGAAGGCAACCTTCCAAACTCATTTTATGAGGCCAGCATTAGCTTGATCCCCAAACCAGACAAGGTTCCTATCAGAAAAGAGAATTACAGACCAATATCCTTGATGAACACAGATGCAAAATTTCTCACCAAAATACTATCCAAAAGGATCCAACAGTGCATTAAAAGGATGATTCACCACGACCAAGTGGGATTTATTCCAGGGCTGCAGGCCTGGTTCAATATCTGCAAATCAATCAATGTGATACAATATATTACTCAATGAAAGAACAAGAACCATATGAGAATCTCAATAGATGCTGAAAAAGCATTGGACAAAGTACAGCACCCTTTCCTGTTCAAAACTCTTCAAAATGTAGGGATAGAGGGTACATACCTCAATATCATCAAAGCCCACCATGAAAAATCAACTGCAAACATCATTCTAAGTGGAGAAAAACTGAGAGTTTTTCCAATAAGGTCAGGGTACATGGCAGGGATGTCTATTACCACCACTGCCATTGAGCATAGTAGTAGAAGTCCTAGCCTCAGCAATCAGGCAACAAAAAGAAATTAAAGGCATCCAAATCGGCAAAGAAGAAGCCAAATTATCACGCTTTGCAGATGATATGATACTATATGTGGAAAACCCAACAGACACCCATCCAAATCTGCTAGAATTTGTATAGGAATGCAGTAAAGCATGAGGATATAAATTCGATGCACAGAATACAGTTGCATTTCTTTACACCAAAACAAGACAGAAGAAAGAGAAATTAAGGAATCAATTCCATTTACAACTGCACCCAAATACATAAGATACATAGGAAGAAACCTAACCAAAGCAGCAAAGAATTCTTACTCAGAAAATTATAAAGTACTCATGAAAGAAATTGAGGAAGACACAAAGAAATGGAAAATGGTCGATGCTCATGGATTGGAAGAACAAATATTGTGAAAATGTCTATGCTACCTAAAGCAATATACACATTTGATGCAATCCCTATCAAAAGCCCATCCATTTTTTCAAAGAAATGAAACAAAAAATCCTACAATTTATATGGAACCAGAAGAGACCTTGAATAGCTGGAGGAATACTGAACAAGAAAGCCAAAATTGGTGGCATCACAATTCCAGACCTCAAACTCTATTGCAAAGCTGTCATCATCAAGAGAGTATGGTACTGGCCCAAAAACAGACACACAGATCATTGGAACAGAATAGAGAGCCCAGAAACAGACTCTCGACTTTATGGCCAACTAATCTTTGACAAAGCAGGAGAGAATGCCCAATGGAAAAAGACAGCCTCTTCCACAAATGGTGTTGGGAAAATTGGACAGCCACATGCAGAGAAATGAAGCTGGATCATTTCCTTACACCACACACGAAAATAGAGCAAACTGGATGAAGGACCTCAATGTGAGAAAGGAATCTATCAAAATCCTTGAGGAGAACACAGGCAGCAACCTCTTTGACCTTAGCCACAGCAACTACTTCCTAGGAACATCACCAAAGGAAAGGGAAGCAAGGGCAAAAAAATGAACTGTTGGGACTTCATCAAGATCAAAAGCTTCAGCACAGCAAAGGAAACAGCCAACAAATCCAAAAGACAACTGGCAGGATGGGAAAAATATTTGCAAATGACATATCAATTAAAGGGCTAATATCCAAAATCTATAAAGAGCTTAGCAAACCCAAGACCCAAAGAACAGGTAATCGAATCAAGAAATGGGCAAAGGACATGAACAGGCATTTCCACAAAGAAGACATCTGATGGCCAACAGACACATGAAAAAGTGCTCCACTTCATTCGGCATCAGGGAAATACAAATCAAAACCACCATGAGATACCAGCTCACACCAGTCAGAATGGCTAAAATTAACAAGTCAGGAAATGACAGATGCGGGGTAGGATGGTGAGAAAGGGGAACCTGCCTACACTGTTGGTGGGAATGCAAGCTGGTGCAACCACACTGGAAAACAGCATGGAGGTTGCTCAAATAGTTGAAAATAGAGCTGCCATACACCCCAGCTATTGGCCTCGTGGGTATTTACCCTAAAGATACAAATATAGTGATCCGAAAAGGCACGTGCACCCAAATGTTTAAAGCAGCAGTGTCCACAAGAGCCAAACTACGGAAAGAACCTAGGTGTCATCAACAGATGAATGAATAAAGCAGATGTGGTGTATATATATAAAATAGAATACTATGCGGTCATCAAAAGAAATGAAAACTTGCCATTTGCAATGATGGGATGGAATTAGAGAGATTAAGCCCATTGAATGAATTCAATGAGAGAAAGACAATTATCATATAATCTCCCTGATTTGAGGAAGTTTAGAAGCAACATGGGCAGTTTGGGAGTAGGAAAAGAATAAATGAAACAAGATGGGATAGGGAGGGAGACAAATCATTAAGAGACTCTTAATCTCACAAAAGAAACTGAGGGTTGCCGGAGGAAAGGAGGTTAGGGAGACGGAGGTGAGGTTATGGACATTGGGGAGGGTATGTGCTACAGTGAGAGCTGTGAAGCGTGTAAATACAGACCTGTACCCCTGGGGCTAGAACACATTATGTTAATTAAAAAAATAAAAATTAAAAAACTAAATGAGTACTCATGAGACATTAGATTTTTCTGCCAATGAGATAGATGTTTGCAACTGGCACTAGACTGACCCTTCCCCTTCCAAACGTTGCAGGCTGTTGTCCTGTCAGGGTCACCACGGTGGGGACCCTACCGTGGGCCACATCTGCCTAGAAGAATTCTGTGCTCCCAGTGTCCACTTGAACCTTCTCTGTCTCAGGAAGGACACAGAGATACAGTTGACTCAATGCTGCCCTACGGTCCTACTATTCCACCTCCTGAGGATAAGTAATTAATCCAGTGGACACTTTCCCATTTCTGTTCTCCTTCCAGGTTCCCACACTGCTGCTGACTTTCAACACTTTCAGGTTTCCAGATGTCAGTGTGGTTTTCTGAGCAAAGGAATGTTCTACTCCTGGTGTAACAAGAACTTGGGGAGTGCTACAACACAGGCACAGTTGAGCTCCAGAATTCTTTGTGCAGGAGCCCTGGAATTAGCATGTTTCTGTGTGGGACCGGATTTCTGGGGGCCTTGAACTCCACAGCACAGCAATCAGCTGACAGGAGGGTGGAGGGAGGGCAAGTGCACACTCTGGCTTCTGTCACTGCCAGACTTTGGCTGCTTGTGGCCAATAGTGCAGGGTGAGTCTCCCAGCCTGTCCCTGGGCACCCAACCCTGAGCCCTGCCTCCTCTATGTCTCCTGGCAGGCTGAATAGCAATGCCTGGGAATGGAAAGTTGGCATCCCGAAAACAACTGACTCAGTCCTTCAGGCATCTGCCTTGAGCTCAGGTCATCATCTCATGGTCCTAGGATAGAGTCCTACATTAGGCTACCTGCTCAGTGGGGAGTGTGCTGCTCCATCTGACCTTCCCTGCTCTCATGCTCTGCCTCTCTGTCTCTCTCAAATAAAGAAATGAAATCTTTTAAAAAATGTTGGCAGGGGTACTCACTCCCCTTCCCCTTGCATTTGGCCTTAGCTGCTTAGTTCTCCAACACTTTCCAGTATTTAATAATCAAGAACATTGGGATTAAAACTGACTATGGCTATAGGGTTTATCAGGACAAGACTTAAGCTTTGTTATAGACAGAGTAAGGAAACAGGTTTATGACAGCATTAGAATCTCTGGATGTCCACAAGTAGGCTTTATGTAGCTGGAAGGGACATTCTCAGAAGAGGTCCCATTTTGGTCACCACCCTTGACGCATTTGGCCACCAAGAAGCAGTCTTCCAGGAGACGAGCTTCACTAGGCCACCCTTCAACCTGATCCTGCTTTCTGTTTCCTTTCAGCCCCAGCTGCTGTTCCATCATATTGATTGGAAATCCGAGCAAAGCCTCTCTAGCAGTTGCTTCTGCAAAACCTAGAGATTTCAATGCATTTTTGTTGTCTACTTGCTTTCTTCTGCTGCTCCTTTGGAAAACCTTTAAGCTTAGATGACAGCAGAACAGAAAGCTGTTGTGTGAACAGGCTGAGAGGTCAAGAGAGTGAATGCCAAGGGGCTGGGAAACTTCTGCCTTGGCAAGGAAGGTAACTGTTAGGACAGGGGAGTGTGTTCTGGAATGAGGGTTGGGGGAGGGTAGAGGGCAGTGTGGGTGCCAGAAGGCTAAGGAAATAGCATGTTCTTCTGCACTTCCAACTAGATATTTATTCTCAACTTTCAGACGTTCGTAGAAGCCACCGTCTCATCACTGATGATAAATAAAAAAGTTTCTTGCCAATGGGGGATGAATGGGTCAGCCTTTCGTAGAAGTCACAACAGAATTCCAGTTTGGGAGGCAGCCTCCTTTACAAGTCAGGTACTGAAGTGTAGGACCACTGTTCCCACGAATTTTGGAAGAGGAGACAAACAATATTCCCATATATAGTTGTCAGAATTAATAAGACGATTGCTACCATATTTATGCCGTTCCCTACAGAAGATGCAGTGCTAGGTTCGTTTCAGTGCATGAGTTCAGTGAATATTCATGCTCTTCTGTCCTAATTGTTAAACCTGTTTGTACTCCTGAATTATACACAGCTCACTATTGCTCCATGGATTTCTATAATTCATGTATTTTCAGATCATTCAACCAATGATTTCTCATTGATGTAAATATGAGAATAGAGAATACCTGACCCAGGTTCCCACCGTCATTTTTGAAGAAAGTCTGTCAGTCTTTATGTGCAGGAGAATCTCGTGATGTGGCTATCCACCAAACATTGTGGTATTCCGAACATGAGGAAATACTAGCAGTGAGCAACAGAGAAGAATTCTTACCACATCAAATTCTCTAGAAAAAGCAATGTGATATTATGCCACTTTAGTAAACAGGGTCACAAGGAGGGGTTAAGTAACCTAATTAATGATGCCAAATAATTCCAGGAAACATGATCTTATCCATGGTAATAGATAATTTGATGTAGGATTGAATGAGTTATCCATTCCTGCCAAGTGAATTCTTAAAGCCGAGCAGCTCGCTGATGTGCAAGGAAGTAAGAACCAAGACACGATAAATCACGGTCAGAAATTCAGTCATGATGAAGAAGAAATACAACATTAAACATATTAACATGATTTGCAGAACATAGAATCCATGAAACCACTCAGGGAAAACGAAATGACATAAAAGTGCAAACGATGCACAGAATAACAAACCCCATTATTCCCAGAACCCATGCAATATTCTTCTCCAAGACAAATGCACTGACTTCTCTTATTCATGCTCCCACTTGCTCCAGGGTGGTCTCTGCTTATGCATTCCACCAAACTGACTCTCAGGAAGGTCAGCAAAGGCATCTGTGTTTCTGACATCACAGGCAGTCTCAATCCACATCTTCCAGGAATCTGCTGATGGTCTTTGAAACACATTTACTTCCATAAAAAAACTCACCAGCATCCTCCCTTACCATGTGCTATGGCCAAGAGTCCACTGTCTTCTTTGTGGCTCTTCTCTCCTGTCCCTTCATTGGTTGAAGAGCCTCAGAATCAAGTTTATGTCTGTTTCTCACATGACACGGTCTCCCTGCATGACCACCTCTGTTTCTGTCTTTGCCTGCTAGATGTGGACCTCAGCCGTGGCGTTTCTTGTCAACTGCCAGCTCACCTGCCCCCGACACTGGACATACGTGTCTCCATGTCTGTCAGTGACCTGTTGAGGGGCCCGCAGATTTTCTGTGTGCACTTCCTGTGTGCTTCTACCTCTCTGCTCAGGCAGCAGGTGAGAGAAGTCACTTCCTTTCCTTCATCGTCAAACATTAAATTGGAGGTTTTTAGATCCCATCCCAATAGCAACCATATTTATATGTCCCTACAACTAAAGATGTAGACATCAGGATCTGTATTTTTTATGTCCTATAGCCTAAAGTCAACGTGCAAGTTGTCTTAAAGAAAGTGAGTTGTTATTTCCAGTGTTAATGCTTTGTGACAGTAAATGCATTCTGCTGTCCAGTTTCCAACGGAGTTACACAATCATACCTGGTGTGCCTCCTTGAAAACCCTTTTGTTTTAAAGTTCCATAAAGAAAGAAAATGATAAACTGATTACATATTGTAAATATATTTTATTATATTCTACTATGTAAAGGTGTACATCATATTATATGAAAAAACTGAATCTTATGGATATTTATGTAAATAAATATTTAAATAGATAAATAAGCATAGGCAAGGTCATCTGTAAGCAACTATTTCTTGTAGAGTTGACATGTCCTAAAAACACTTGGCAAATTGACTGTGTTCATGTCTTTGCAACCACAGAAATGAGAGTCTCTGAGATGGCAGGACTCCGGAATGTGTGATGTTATTAGTCAGAGGGAATCATTTCGATGTTGAAACGGGTCTCACTTGCCACTCCTTAGTCTCTTATGCAAGGCTATTGATGCATACAAGGGTTTCATGATCTCTGCTCGGACCATCTCCCAGGCACAAGGACTGTATTGCTTCTCTTGCAGATAGAGGGAGATTCTCTAGATGTAGTTCCTCAGGATGGAGTCCCCATTCACCAGGGGCATCTCTTCCACCCCTGCCTCCTGCAGGGGACAGGCTTCCAGGCGGCCCAACTGCTCCGAAAGTCCCGAGCACAATTCCTCCAGGAGGGTCATGTTCCAGGGAGCAGGTGAGGCCTCTGTGCAGAAGAGGTGGAAGGTCTTCTGGTTCGTCACATGGAGGACAGAGATGGCTTGAGCCTTGTGCAGCGCCTTGCCGTCAAACACCTCCTGGGGGAAGCCAAAGTCATTTGTATAGTTGTCACAGGAGCTAGCAGACAGTCTCTTCATTTGTCGCAGGAGCATCAAGGCCCTCCAGTGCAGCAGGCCATGGTCCTGAGGCAGGTCACATCCCAGAGAGCCGAGGGACTGGCAGCTGAGCACCACCAGGGCCACTAAGAAGGAGCAGGGCAGGGCCATCAGGGATCCTGTAGGTGCTGTTGGCCTGGCTGGGGTGGGCATGTCTGGGACCTGTGGCTCTAGATTCTCTGAACTTCTTGTCTTGTGCATGTGGCTTAAGTAGGGGACATAGGCGTTTTCAATTTCTGAACATTTCCCTTCCTTTCTACTTCTCTTTTTGCTTTCCTTTCTACACTTTCTTCTGGGGTTTAGAGCATGGGTTTCTCCACTGTTTCTTTTTCCTATTGCCGCCTCCTGTCACAGTCTTTCGAATATTTATGTAATTGAACCTTCCAAAAAAACGTGGTAACAGAGATCTAAATTCTATATTGTTATGTATTGATAGCTCTGCTTTATAGATTAAGAAAGACAGAGTTCATTTTAGTCTGTTTAATTCAGAATTAAGATTGATGAAAAATTTCAACTAAAAGCTATATTTTAAACCTAATTACTCTTTACTGAATATCTGAATATGATGAGTGACTTCTACATTTTTCTTACTTAAATGGAAATATGAAAGTACAATGCAAATTAAGTATTTCTAGAAAGACAATACTATCAGTGTCCCTCGATTCTGAGAATCATTCCAAATTGCTAATAGCCAATGAATTTTTCAAACATTTATTGGATATTTGTTTTTACTGTACTGTATTTTAGTATGGCCTCAATGAGAAAATGATTTTTAACTTCACCTGATGCTAGATACTCAACAATTTATTATAAATATTTTCTCTATTTAGTACCAGATAGAATTCCTGATTCCATGAATACATTTTGAGGAATTAAATGATTATGTAGAATCTATGTATATTTGATTTCCAAAGCCCGCATCAAAACAAGGCTCAAACACCAGCAACTTCGACAAGACAGCCCATGGCATGTTGAAGCCTTGTTTCCAGCCCTAGAACTACTTGTTACATTGTTGGAAGCAATTGGACTAGTGTTCCCTCTGGTGGGGGGATGCTGAAATGTGGGAGAGACCTTGAAGCTCCAGAGCAGGAAGGATGTGGAAAATCTCTGGACCTTCTGCTCACTTTTACTAGGAACCTATCAGCTGTTTTTGTTAAAAAAAAAAAAAAAAAAAAAAAAAAAGAAGAAGAAGAAGAAGAAGAAGGAGGGTCGAAAGAAAAAAGAAAAAGAAAATAAGGTATTTTTATTGAAGGTCATGGCTTTAACACTAGCAGAGTCCATTCATTCCAGGAAACATTTTAGTTGTTTGTGTTTCTTTGCTTGCTCTGGAGGAAAATCTCCCACCAGGGGACGGACTTCTACATACAACACGAGCCCGTGTGCACACCTGGTCACTGTCTAGCCCACCCTGCCCCCTCGCTGGCAGCCTCCCCTGTAAAGAATGTGATGGGCCACAGAACAGCAGCCTCTTGCTCCTATCTCCTCTCTGCTCCTGCCACTGTGACATCACTGCAGTGGGGACATTCCCTCAGGTCAACAATAGTCACCAGGAGAAAAGAAAACAACAAGGCTTCTGCTAGGAGAGTTTCGAAAAAACCTGGAAGTTTCAAACAACTTGTGTTCTTCTTTGTGGCTTTGTAATTGGAAGTAAAAGGGCCAGACAGAAACCACAAAGGAAAAGGAAGCAGCTGTGTGAATGGGCAGGAGAGGCTCCTGAGGAGGGAGTGGGGAGGGGAGCTCACAGGAGATTTCTCCACTGGGGGAGAGGGAAACTCTGTGATTGGAGAGTAAAAGGATGGGATCTGGGGAAGCAGGGTGGAAGGGGACATGTGCTGTACCAGAACGTGTAGAGTATGCAGACAAAGGTACAGTGTATATGTATACGTATTACATTATTGTGTATCTAATTACATTCAGTGGATAGTGTAAGGTTTGACAGGTGAGATACACATGACACCAGGGGAGGTAGACACAAGGCAAGATTTATTTAAGGCGCTCTCTGGTGAAGTTTCAGGGCTCAGGAGAAGGGGAGCCAGGAAAGTCCCGCCAGGAGGAAGTGTGCACCCTTGTGCGAGGTTCTGCGACTCTGGAAAGAGGAGTCAGGGAAGTCGCCATGGGAGGGGGTCGAGTGGGTCTTTTATCTGGGTTAAGAGAGGGAATAGGTTCACAGCCATATAAGGTTTGGTATTCAGGGATTGGAATGTTGAGGGAGTCCTGATGTTCCGGTTTCTTGCATAGGTATCGGGTTACTTGTAGAGACATGACCTAGGTATACATCCTTATGGCAGGAGAGTCAAGGGTTAGGAAAGGGGGCCGGGGGGGTGGGGACTGGAAGATGGCGGCCCAGCGGTCATTTCTATTGTTTCTCATGCGTTCCCAGAGCCGCCAACCCTCCAGATAGGCCACCTGTTCCCAATGGGTATTTTTTTTTCCACAATGATATTTAGGAGGATTAGCCCTTTGCAGTCAGTTATAAGGAAAAGGCTAAGAGCCAATTAATTTTAGGGAAAACATAAGATAATAGTTCTCGTCTGTTAAACTCTCACTCAGTGGAAGATGCTAGATGCTTTGAAATGTGCCATTTCATTATCACAACAGCTCTAGGAATATTTACACTCCACTTTACATTTGGGGAAACTGAGCTACAGAGCATTCAAGTGAGGTTTTCACGATCAAACAACCAGGTGAAAGCAGAATTCAGATGCAGGGCACAGTCCTGTAGCCCATGTCATAAATTCCTGCCTGAGGTTCCTCTTGGGAAATTCTGAATCTTCCCTTCTGCCACACTTCCTGCAGATCATTCTTTCCTGGTTGTGTCCCACCTGCACTGGCTTCCCCATCTCTGTGCCCCTGACAGGCTCCCCTACTCCTTCTCAGACTTAAATGTCAAAGGTACTCTGAAGCTTTAGGGCATCTTCTTCACACTCACGTGAGACGGAAGGACTTTCAGCACCATGCCTTGATTTCAAAATATGCAAGACACATTGCGATTTAATGTCTCCAGGATGTGCATTATTTGAGAGTCCAGACTCAACCTTGCATCTCCAGTGGGAAGTCTGCTGTTCCCTCTTCCTGACTTCCCTCCTTCAGGCTCCTGGTCACAGAGCCCCTTGGCATCTACCGTCTGAAGAGGTAGACTCTTGACTATTCTAGAGTGATTGCTTTCCCCCTCTCCCTGCTGGCAAAGCCAGCAGACTTCCCTCTATCTTCACAGGGGCAGCCCAGCAGAGATTCCGAAGGTACAAATCACAAACCTGTGGGCACCACTGACTAGGGAGGACTGGACATTGTAACTACCCAGTGGAAACACACAGAGCCTTGAGCCAGGTTTCTGTAACAGTTCGAGTTTCTATCACTGCCTGCTCCTGGCACATATGATTGTCTACATGCTCCTTTTTCTCCTGGTACAAGCGCTGAGACTGGCCCTGGGACCTCAGCTGTGAGTGGATCTAAGAAGAGTTGTTGTTTTCCGTCTTCTTGCAATTGGTGGTTGTTGGTTTTGTTCTTGTTGCTGCAGCTGTGACGTAAGGAAAAACGTTCCAACTGGTTCAGTGTTGATCCAGAAACCAGAGGATCCTGCAATAAGTGAACACATGAACAACTTCAGGCTAGCTCTGTCCTGTGGACGGAGGCCCTTAGGGACAGCCCTGTCACAGACACATTTTACCCACAATGCTGAGTAACTTAACTCAACATGTTGTATTGCTGAGGCAGAAAGAGGAGTCCTTAGAAAGATGGATCTCATGGGCATATGACTTAGTGCTGTAGGTCAAGAATACCATTTCCTGCTTTCCTGCTTTCTTCCTTTTTATCATTTCCCTTTCCTTATGTCTTCATTTGAATAAGAAGAGATGGTCACCGGATTTTGACTCAGACTCCTTTCCAGGCAGTCACTCTGTTTCTTCTGTCTCAGATGGAGATGGATTTGCTGGAAGCACATCTTCAATGCCAGGCCAGGCCCCTCAAACCCAGGGGAGACTCCCCCACTCCCGTCACAGGTACCACACAGGTATCCAGAGCTCTGGCTGCCCCTGGGGCACTGGGCGGCGTTTCCCCAGCAGGGTCGGGTTCAGGCTTCAAATGGCGGTGCCTGGTGAGGAAGAGGGTGAAAGCCAGCTGGAGCATCTTGTGGGGGACATAGTTGGCCCGGGCCTCCTTGAACTGTCGGACACGCACCATGTCCCAGAGGAGCCGTCCCTGGGTCAGGGAAGGAACAGATGCTCCTTCTTGTGTCAGAAGCAACAGGTCCTCCTGTGAAGCTGCCCGGGGCCAGGAGGCAGCTCACAGCCCAGAGCTGAGATGCTGCCACGGGGATCCAGGAGGAGCCCAGCAGAGGGGATGGGCGCTGCACCTGAGGGCTTCTGGTGGCCTGGCGGACCAGTGGGGGCTGCCCTGGCCCCTCATTCATCTTCAGTTCTTTCTATTCATGAGTCTTCAATAGAACAGGGTAGTTTTCATTTGCAGAATGTTCCTGTACACTTTTCATGCCTTTTCGTTTTTCTTTGCTTTTCTTTAGATATGCTTTACATGACTTAGAAGACATTTGAAGACATCTCCCATTTCAATTATTAGTTCATTTTTTCATGGAAGTTTAATTAACCCAAAGAAGGTAAATCTCCCAATCTATGTTCTTTCTATGGTCACTAGCTTCTGTTCTGTTCCTCGCTTTTCCTCTGCCACCAGTATGGTTTCTGGTGAGTAATTCCATCAAAACAGCTGGTCCCCGTGGTCACAACCCTTCTACTTCCTGGCTTCATGGACCCTTTCCATGCATCCTTTGCTATGATGCAATTCCTTGAAACCTTTCTCGGCTTTGAAATAGACTTTTAACCAATATTCGCTTTTATGCTACTGCCTTATGGCCATTCCACCATTGTTTGCAGTGTAGCTTTTTTCTTCCTTAACCAGGGGAGGATTGAGGCACCATTTCTCATTCTACACTATCTTCCCAGGCAACCGCTTCCTTCCCTGGGCTTTATGTGAATGGAATGGCTTCTAAATGGCAGGATCAAGGATCCCTTTTGTTTGTGTTGCTATGTGTTTTTTAAAGATTTTATTGATTTATATGACACACAGAGAGAGACAGCAAGCACAAGCACGGGAGTTTGAGAGGGAGAAGCAGACTCCCAGCTGAACAGGGAGCTCGACACAGGGCTTGATCCCAAGACCCCGGCATCATGACCTGAGCCTAAGGCAGACACTTAACCAACTGAGACACTCAGGTGCCCCCTGAACAATCCATTGCATAATGAATATTCGCACTTGGGTGTCTACCATGTGATGTGGAATGTATCTGGTGCTTTTTATTTTATTTCCTGACATGTCTGTTTCCTTTTCTACTTACAGAATTCATATTTTCTTTTCTTCTCACTCTTCCCTTTAACATAACTGATATTAGTTCACTACAATTATTGTTCCATGGTTATTTTTTCTACAAAATCAAAGACACAGAGACAGCATTGGACTTGTGAAGTCTGCCTTTCCCGTGATGACAGCATGCAAAGTGACTTCCAGGACGTCGACGCGATTACTTCTAATGTGAAAACGAAATCACGAGTGAGAGAGTGGTGCAATCCGTGCTTTCATCAGGTGTAATCAGACTTGTTTCCTGCTTCAATAAGAAACAAATGCAAGAAGTTTTCTATAGAAACAATTAATCAACAGAAAATAAAGAATTTAATACATGTAAAATATATACAATTCTCTTAACCACAAAGGGAAGATACAACTAATATAATACAATAAAAAAGAACTTAAATCTTATAGTGAAATCAATAAATAGATAAATAGGCAGATCAGCATGGTCATCTGAGGGCGACAGGTGTTTGTAACATTGACTTCAAGTTGCCTAATACTCTTGAATACATGTGACAGATTGATTCAGTTCATGTCATGATGACAGCAGAAATGAGAGTCTTTGACACTACAGGACACATGGGAGTGTGATAGTATTCTTCAGAGAGAATCATTTCCATCTTGAAACGGGTGTCAATTTCTGCTCCACAATCTTTTATGCAAGGCTGTTGATGCATACAAGGGTTTCATGATCTCTGCTCGGACCATCTCCCAGGCACAAGGACTGTATTGCTTCTCTTGCAGATAGAGGGAGATTCTCTGGAAGTAGTTCCTCAGGATGGAGTCCCCATTCACCAGGGGCATCTCTCCCACCCTGGCCTCCTGCAGGGGACAGGCTTCCAGGTGGCCCAGCTGCTCAGAAATTCCCGAGCACAATTCCTCCAGGAGGGTCGTGTTCCAGGGAGTAGGTGAGGCCTCTGTGCAGAAGAGGTGGAAGGTCTTCTGGTTCGTCAAATGGACGACAGAGATTGCTTGAGCCTTCTGCAGCTGCTTGCCATCCAACGCCTCCTGGGGGAAGCCAAAGTCATTAGTGTAGTTGTCACAGGAGCTAGCAGACAGTCTCCTCATTTGTTGCAGAAGCATCAAGGCCCTCCAGTGCAGCAGGCCATGGTCCTGAGGCAGGTCACATCCCAGAGAGCCGAGGGAGTGGCAGCTGAGCACTACCAGGGCCACCAAGAAGGAGCAGAGCAGGGCCATCGGGGATCCTGCAGGTGCTGTTGGCCTGGCTGGGGTGGGCACGTCTGGGACCTGTGGCTATATGTTCTCTGAATATCTTCTCTTGTGCATGTGGCTTAAGTAGGGACATACGCATTTTTGATTTCTGAACGTTTCCCTTTCTTTCTGCTTCTCTTTTTGATTTCCTTTCTGCACTTTCTCCTTGGGTTTGCGAACGGTTTCCCAACTCCGTATACATGTTTTTCATGATTGCCCTTGCCCCCAGAGACTCCTTTGATGTTTTTAATTGAACTTCCAGGAAAGCTAATAGCATGGATACAGTATGTATACAGTTACGTTTTGTACTTGTATCTGAGCTTGTACATACAAAAGAAAGTGTGAAGTTTACTCTTTTTATTCTTACCTATGCAGGGTTAAGAATGACTAACAATTTTAAGCTAAAAGTCAAATTTTAAAACATTGATGTGTAACGGTTTAACTAAATTTGATGAGACCCGCAATTTAAATTCACTTACATAATTTGTCATATATATAATACACATATGCAAATGAACAATTTCTACAAACATGTAATAATGAATTCAATGTATTTGAATATTTAAAATCATTCCAATTATTAACAGCAATTGATACGTAAAATTTTTTAGTAGGCAATTATGTTTAGTGTACTGAGTTGTAATGTTGACCTACGTAAGAAAATAATCTTTAACCCCATCTGTGACTAGATAGGCATCAAGTTATTGTTAAAATATTTTTTCCTGTTTAGCGCTAGATATAATTACTGATGTGTTCATTATGGTTTATAGAATTATATCATAATCGTAACCTATTTATGTTTCAGTCTAAAACATGCACCACATGAAGCTCAGAAGACAGCCAATGGCAGCTCAAGAGTAAGCAAAGACCACCCATCCAAGCATGCCCTTGAGATTCAGGAGAGGTGGAGAGAAAGTCCTCCAATCACAGCAACGTGTCATCCCTATCTCTGTTGCACTCTCTGCAGACATTTCATGTTCCTTCCACAAATTCCTTGTCTATGCTTCTTGTGTGATACCCAAGAAATCCCAGTGAGAGAATAAAAATACTAAGGAAGAAGGTTTTGTTAGACTGCTCCAAGATTGAGCTTGGAGAGCCACAGACCATTATGATATTGAAGACTGGTTCACAGCCCTAAGAACTACCTGTTACACCCTTGGAAGCATTGTAAGAACTCTTCCGTCTGGTGGGGGAATGTTGATTTAAGGGAACACTATGCAAATACAGAACCAGGGAACCTGTGAAAAGTGTTGATATCTTATACTCAGTTTTGCTGTGAAACTCACTGCTCATTTAAAAAGTATGTTTTTCCAGGGACACCTGGGTGGCTCAGTTGGTTAAGTTTATAACTCTCTTGGTTTGGGCTCAGGTCATGATCTCCCAGGTCGTGGGCTCAAGCCCGCCTAGAGCTCCACACTCAGCAGGGAGCCTGCTTGAGGATTCTCTCTGTCTGCCACTCTCCCCAAGACTATGCCCTTCTCGATCTCCCCAAAATAAATACATCTTTTTTTAAAAAAAACGTATGTTTTCCAAAAATATATAAAAACTTACTGCATTAACAGGGTTAGTTCTTTCCAGGTAAAATTGGGTTTTTATTCCCCCCATTCTGGAGAAAAATCTGCAGGGACAGCCTGAGGCAGAGAACACAAGCCAGATCTCCAGACTTTATCACAGTCTTAGTCCACCTGGACAGGAGGTGGCACTCTTCCTCAGTAAGTAATTTGACAGGCCACAGAATGAAATTATCCTGCTTTCTATTTCGATTTAAGTATAGCAACTGTTGCATCATTGTAACAGGGAAATTCCCTCATAACCAGAAATAGTCACCACGAGGAAAAGAAGAGAACAAGGCCTCTTCTAGGAGTGTTCCCAAAAGGTCTAGAACTTTCACACAAAGTTGATTTCAGTTTCTGTTTTTGTACTTGGAAGTAAAAGTATCAGACAGAAACCATAAGAGAATTAATTCTTTTCTATTCTATACTCTATTTCCTTGTGACCACTTTCAATCCTGGGCTTTAATTTGATGGAACTGCATATAAATGGCGGACTCAAATATCTGTTTGCACTCAGATGTCTACCAGTCAATTGTAGGAGTTATCTAATGCTTTGTTTTTATTTCTGTACATTCTGCTTCCAGAGTCCGCTGAGAGATTTCCATTTTTGCCTTTTCTGATTACACCATTTAACATAACATATTAAGTAAATGGGATTATTGCTTAGAGTTTTTTTTTAAAGACTTTATTATTTATTTGAAAGAGGGAGCACAAGCAGGGGGACCAGCAGGCAAAGGGAGAGGTGGACTCCCTGCCGAGCAAGGGGTTGGATGCAGGACTCAATCCCAGCACTCTGGGATCATGATCCACATCAAAGGCAGAGCCTTAATCAGCTGAGCCACCAAGGAGTTTGGTTTTTCTACAAAACTCAACAATTCAGACCAAGGATTGGACTTGTTATATTCCCTTCTTCTGGACCACAACATGTACATTGGATTGGAGAAAGTCTATTTTTACTTAAAATGTGAACAATGTAATAATGAGTGAGTTATATAATTCATTTTTCATCTGATGATAATCAGAATTGATACCTCTTACTCAGAAACAGATACAATAGTTGTTCTATGGAAAAATGAATGAAAAACTTAAAAAAAAAAAAAAAAGGAATATAGGGTTTTTTTTCATGCTAATCACAAAGTGTTTAGGGGGCTCAGCAAACAATATCACTGATTAGGGAGAGGCCTGATTATCACTTTCTCCTGTACTTGTGAATTGTGAAAGGAGGAAAAAGGCCTCTCCATTTCCGCTCCATTTCTTCTCCTTCAAATAGAGATGAATGCTTTGGAAATCCTTCTGGACCACAATCCCCAAACACAGACAGACAGGGTTGTCTTCTTCCCTGGGCTTCCTGTGTCCCAGGCAGCGATGAAGGCTGGAGAGGAGGTCTTGGAGGGCGGCGTGGCTCCAGGCAGCTTGGCTATGGTCTGCGCTGAAGAGGTTGAAGACCTGCGGGAGAATCTAGTGGTGGAAAGAGGTGCTTTGTGTCTTCTGGATTTGGGTGATGGTCCATCTTTCCCAAGGAACTCTGAGGTAAGTTCTGTCCTTCAGGCACGTGTGAGAGGGGACAATTTTAAGCTATCTCATAGTATGAGGATGTTGTGCACTCTATGCTGGGCTATGGAAGCCCAGCAATGGAGCAGGCAGGGGTGCAGCAGAGCTGGGCTCCTGCGACTAGCCGAGAGAGGTTGGCCATGAAAGAGGTCAGTGATTCTCTAGGAAGCACATGGGTGTCATTTTCCTCAGCTGTTAGTTATCCAGGGCTGACTTGCCTGGCAGGCACCACTTTGCTGCGGCTTTCATAGTCCACACAAACCCAGCCTTTCCACCACCTTCCTCACTGATCAGCGTCTGTGGGGCACTTTCACTGGGGACATTTTCAGCCAGGGGTGCGTCCTGCACCTTGCAGTTGCTGGGCATGGTCCTGAGACTTGCTTTCACGCAGAAACTGCAGCCAGACCATTGTCAGCAAGAATCAGTTTCCTGAAGGGACTTGAGACTTGGACTGAAAGCGTGTTCATTGGCCTTTCCAGCTTTGAGGTCGTGTGTGCGCCTGATGCCATGGGCTCAATCGGCTCAGTGTAGGGAGGAGGGCACACAATGGAAAGCTGGGAGGGAGGGAAGATGGAACAATGGGGGTGCAGGGTGATGGAATAAAGGGATGATGAGGTGATAGCAGATGTGGTGATGGGGCAGTGGGGCTTGGGGAAGATAGGATGATGGGACGATGGGACATTGGGGTGACAAGGTGATAGCGCCAGGGATGATGAGGAGACTTGAGGATGGGGCATCTGGAAGATGGGTAGATGGGGTGACAGGTCGAGGGGGGTGAATGGACAAAGATAATGGGAATTTGGAACAATGGGGTGTTTTGGGGACTGGGTGACGAGATGTTGAGACAATGGGATCAATGACATGATGGGGTGGTGGGATAATGGGGTAATGTAGTGACAACATAACGGAGGATGGGGCTACAGGGAGAAAGCACACGGGGACAGGGCCGTGGGGCAATGAGAGATGAGGTGATGATGGTCGACAGCATGATGTGGTAACAGGGCAATGAGAGACCAGTTAGCAGGACTCAGCCTGGACTGCAGTGAAGACACAGTGGACAGAGCCAGCCACCATCCAGTCTCCTGTATGTCATCGCTAGAAGTCATGCATCCACATGGCCCTCCCTTGACTTCAAGGCCAATTTGCTGGTGGGATAGTGGGGCAACCAGTGCAACAAGATTGCAGACTTCAAAGAAGGAACCTGGAGACTCTGACAGCATCCCAGTCAACTTTGTCCATGTGACATATTTGAAAGCACATATTAAATGAAAGTGTTGAACATAAAGTATCAAAATTTCTCATTTTAAAAATATTCAAGCTTGGGGCACCTGGGTGGCTCAGTGGGTTAAAACCTCTGCCTTCAGCTCAGGTCATGATCCCAGGGTCCTGGGATCAAGCCCATGTCAGGCTCTCTGCTCAGCAGGAAGCCCGCTTCCCTTACTCTCTCTGCCTGCCTCCCTGTCTACTTGTAATCTCTGTCAAATAAATAAATAAAAATCTTTAAAAAATATATTCAAGCTCATAATATTGAGACAATTTTTTCAATGGGGTTGAAGCTTTCTTTTATTTACATCAAAACAATGGACTATAAATTGTCTTTTCTACCATTGATGGAAACAAACTCAACAATCTGCTTTTCACTGAAAGATCTGTATGTTTGACAATTTCTTGGGTCTCCATGACTATCTTGATTATGTTCTTTTAACTTTTGGGAATTGAAATATCTTTCCTATGACCTCATCTTGACAATATTGTTAGCAAGAAAATTGTTGTGCACAAGCATCAAGGACATTTAGTAGGTCAGATCGTCTGCACCTGTCCTGCAAACACCACATCTGTCCCCCAATGTGTCATTGTTCCTGTGTTCTTTCCACTGCACCAGCCACTCTGCCACAAACTCTCTTATGCTTAACCTTTAAATGTTGAGGCTCTGCATAACCCCATTTAGGTCTTCTTCTCATTGTCTCCTCTACATAGAAGAGACCACATCCACTCCCTTGTGCTCATTTCCAGATGCAGTAAGGAATTTCACATAGGAGGCTAGGTCCAAGATGGTGGAGGTGTACGAGACCTAAATTTCATCCGGTCCCAGGAATTCAGCTAGATAGCTATCAAACCATTCTGAACACCTAAACCTCAACTGGAGAGAGAAGATAGGAATAGCAAAAACTCTGTGAACAGAAAAGCTGCCACTTCTTGGAAGATAGGATGTATGCAGAAGTGAATCTGAGGCAATATATGGGAAGACAGACTGCAGGGGAGGGAGCCTCCATCAGTCCACTACCACAAGTGGTAGAGCAGAGGAACACAAAATTGGAAGATTTGGGGCACCTGGGTGGTTCACTTGGTGAAGCGTCTGCCTTTCGCCAGGGTCATGGTCTCAGGATCCTGGGATCAAGCTCCACATTGGGCTCCCTGCTTGGTGGGGAACCTGCATCTCCCTCTCCCTCTATAGATCCCCCTGCTTGTGCTCTCTCTCTCTCTCTCACACACACACACATACCCTTTCTCTCAAGTAAATAAAATTAAAATTTAAGAAAAAAACAAAAATAAGAACAAAATTGAAACTTTTAGAAGTCTGTTCTAGTGAAGGGCACTCTCTGGTGTCTAAGCTGAGAGGGGGGAACGCTTGCTGAGGGATAGTGGTCTCAGGACCCTTAGGGTCACAGAAAAACTGGGGGTGTCTGAGTGCAATAGAGTTCCCAGGTATTAGAGCAGAAAAGCCAGTTGCAAAGAGTAAGCCCAGATGTGGGCTTTCAGCTCAGGGTTACCATAAACCATTATCTGAGACACAACCAGTTAGAGTTCTATGTGCTAGGACCCCAAAAGCAGCAGATCCAGGGAGACTCCACTTCCTCCCTTGGGAGGAGTGACACAGGAGCGGGCCTCAGGAATCTGCTGGGTTTGGATTCTCCAAATGGGATGGTGTGCCCAAGATAGAAACACTTGGTCACTGGCTGAGGAGTGCAGAGAGAAACCAGGCATACAGGAGTGATTGACTGCTCTTCTCTGAAAGCACACTGAAGAGTGGAGCCCTGAGCTCTTGGATCTCCCCAGACCAGAGATGGGAGGCCACCATTTTCATTCTATTTTCATTCTCATCCTCTAAAGCTGCACAGAAAGACTTCAGGAAACAAAAGCTATGGATAGCAAACCCAAGCAGACTACTTAGCTTGGCGCCTAGCAAAGACAGTTCCACTCCAACTGGAGCAAAGATATTTGATAATAAATTCAACAGGCCCCTCCACCAGAAGATCAGCAAGAACATCCAGCCAAGACCAATTTATAGATCAATGAGAACTGCAAAAATCCAGCCCTAGGGAATATAGCACATAGAATTCATAGCTTTTCCCCGTGATTCTTTAGTCTTTCCACTTTAATATTTTTAATTTTCTTTTTTATTTTTTCTTTTCTTTTTTAAATTTTTCTTCTTTCCTTTTTCAACCAACTTTTTATTAGTTCCTTTTTAAAACTCTTTTTAAGTATTCATTTTTACAGTCATATTTTATCCCTTAATTGTATTTAACAGTATTTTTTGTATATATATGTTTTTCTTTCTTTAAAATTTGGGGTGGCAATTTCTTCTAACAGACCAAACACACCCAAAAATCTAGTGTATGGCTCTGTTCTATTCAACAACCTGATCATATTCTTTTTTTTTCTTTTCCCTCAGGTTTCAGGTTTCTTCTGATTTGCTTAGTGTATATTTTTTCTGGGGTCATTGTTATCATTTTAGTATTTTGTTCTCTCATTCATCTATTCTTCTCTGGTCAAAAATGACAAAGAAGAAAAACTCACCTCAAGAAAAAGAACAAGAGGCAGCACCAACTGACAGAGACCTAATCACTATGGACATTAGTAATATGTTGGAACTGAAGTTCAGAATAATGATTATAAAGATACTGTGTTTGAAAAAAGCATGGAAGACACTAAGAATCCCATTGTGGAGAAGTAAAATGTAACCAAATTGAAATAAAAAAGGCTGTTAATGAGGTGCAATCAAAAATGGAGACTCTAACTGCTAGGATAAATAAGGCAGAGAGAATTAGTGATATAGAAGACCAAATGATAAAGAATAAAGAAGCTGAGAAAAAAAGAGATAAAAAACTACTGGATCACAGGGTGGGGAGTGGATCATGGAGGTCTAGTGGAGAATTTAAGAGATAAGTGATACCATAAAGTGAAAAATATTAGAATAATTGGGATCCCAGAAGAAGAAAAAAGGGGGGGAGGCATAAGGTAAAGTAAATTGTAATAGAAAACTTCCCTAATTTGGGGAAGGAAACAGGCATCAAAAGCAAGGAAGCACAGAGAAACCCCCTCAAAATCAATAAAATAGGTCAGCACCCCAACATCTATTAATAAGGCTTACAAATCTCAGAGACAAAGAGAAAACTCAGAAAGCAGCTCACTACAAGAGGTCTGTAAACTACCACAGTAGAAACAATAGATTGACAGCAGACCCCTATCCACAGAGACCTGGCAGGCCAGAAAGGACCAGCATGATATATTTAAGATATTAAACAAGAAAAATATACAGCCAAGAATACAATATCCAGTGAGGCTGTCATTGAAAAGCAAAGTGATACAAAGCTTCCAGGAAAGCAGAAACTAAAAGAATTTGCAAACACCAAACCAACCTTACAAGAAATATTGAAAGCAGTCCTCAAAGCAAAGAGAGAGCCCAAAAGTAACATAGACCAGAAAGGAACAGAGACAATAGACAGTAATAGTCACCTTAATGCAATTCAATGGCAATAAATCTGTATCTTCCAATAATTACCCTGAATGTAAATGGGCTAAATGCCCCCAATCAAAATACACAGGGTATTAGATTGGACAAAAAGGCAAGACCCATTGATATGCTGTCTGCAAGAGACTCATTTTAGACCCAGACACCTCCAAATTGAAATTGAGGAGGTGGAATACCATTTATCATGTAAATGGACATCAAAAGAATGCTGGGTGGCAGTCCTCATATCAGAAAATTAGATTTTAAACCAAAGACTATAATAAGAGATGATGAAGGACACTATATCAGACTTAAAGGATCTGTCCAACAAAATCTAACAATTGTAAATATTTATGCCCCTAACATGGGAGTAGCTAATTATATATGCCAATTAATAATAAAATCAAAGAAACACATCAACAATAATACAATAATAGCAGGGGATTTTAACACCCCCTCAAAGAAGTGGACAGATTATCTAAGAAAAGATCCACAAGAAAATAAGGGCTTTAAATGACACATTGGACCAGATAGACTTCACAGATATATTCAGAACATTCCATCCACAAACAACAGAATACACATTCTTCTCTAGTGCACATGGAACATTCTCCAAAACAGATCATATCCTGGGTCACAGATCAGGTCTCAAAAAGTACCAAAAGACTGAGATCATTCCCTGCATATTTTCACACTGCAATGCTTTGAAACTGGAACTCAACCATGAGAGGAAAGGTGGAAAGAATTCAAACACATGGAGGCTAAAGAGCATCCTACTAAAGAATGAATGAGTCAACCAGGAAATTAAAGAAGAATAAACAATATATAGAAACAAATGGAAATGAAAACATAACTGTTCAAAATCTTTGGGATGCAGCAAAGGCAGTCCTAAGAGAGAAGTATAAAGCAATACAAACCTTTCTCTAGAAACAAGAAAGGTCTCAAATACACAACCATCCCTATACCTAAAGGAGCAGGAGGAAGAACAGCAAATAGAGCTTAAACCCAACAAGAGAAGAGAAATAATAAACATTAAAGCAGAAATCAGTTAAGTAGAAACCAAAGGAACAGTAGAACAGGTAAACAAAACTAGGAGCTGATCCTTTAAAAAATTAATAAGATTGATATACCCCTGGCCAGACTTATCGAAAAGAAAAGAGAAAGAACCCAAATTAATAAAATCATGAATGAAAGAGGAGAGATCATAACCAACACCAAGGAAATATGAACAATTATAAGAACATTTTAGGAGCAACTAACTATATGCCAACAAATTAAACAATCTGGAAGAAATGGATGCATTACTAGAGACATATACACTACCATAACTAAAACAGGAAGAAATAGAAAACTTGAACAGACCCATAACTAACAAGGAAATTGAAACAGTCATCAAAAAATCTCCCAAAAAGCAAGAGCCCATGGCCAGATAGTTTCCAAGGGGAATTCTTCCAAACATTTAAAGAAGGATTGCTACATATTCTTCGGAAGCTGTTTCCAAAAATCAAAATGGAAGAAAAACCTCCAAACTCATTTTATGAAGCCAGCATTACCTTGATCTCAAAACTAGATGAAGAACCCACCAAAAAGAAGAATTAGAGACCAATATCGCTGATGAACATGGATACAAAAATTCTCACCAAAATACAAGCCAATAGGATCCAACAGTACATTAAAAGGATGCTTCACCACGACCAAGTAGGATTTATTCCTGGTCTGCAAGGTTGGTTCAACATCCACAGATAAACAAATGTGATACACTACATTAAAAAAAGGAAGAACCAGAACTATATGATACTCTGAATAGATGCTGAAAAAGCATTTGCAAGGTACAGCATCCTTTCTTGATTAAAACTCTTCACAGTGGAGGGACAGAGTATACATACTTCAATATCATAAAAGCCATTTATGAGAAAACCACAGTGAATCTCTTCTTAATGGAGAAAAAAATGAGAATGTCACGAACATGTCAGGGATGTCCATTATCACCATTGCTGTTCCAACATAGTACTAGAAGTCCAAGCCTCAGCAACTGGACAGGAAAAAAAAAAAAAAAGGCACCCAAATTAGCATAGAAGTCAAACTCTCACTGTTTGCAGATGATGTGATACTGTATGTGGAAAAACCAATAGACTCCACCCCAAAATTTGTGGAATTCATACAGGAATTCAGTAAAATGGCAGGATATAAAATCAATTCATGGAAATCAGTTGCATTTCCATACAATAAAAATAAGAAAAAAGAAAGAGAAATTACAGAATTGATCCCATTTACATTGCACCCAAAATCATAAGATACCTGGGAATAAATTTAACCAAAGAGGCAAAGAATCTTTGTGCAGAAAACTATAGAACACTCATGAAAGAAATTGAGGAAGACACAAAGAAATGGAAAATCATTCCATGTTCATAGACTGAAAGAAAAAAAAATATTGTGAAAATGTCTATGCTACCTAGAGCAATTTACACATTCCATGCAAACCCTATCAAAATTCCATCAACCTTTTTCACAGAACCAGAACAAATAATCCTAAAATTTGTATGGAACCAGAAAATACCCCAGGTAGCCTGAGGAATGTTGGGGGAAAAAATAAAAAAAAAAAAAAAAAAAAAAAAACAAAGCTGGTAGCATCACAATTCTGGACTTCAAGCTCTATTACAGGCAGTAATCACCAATACAGTATGGTTCTGGCACAAAAACAGACATATAGATCAATGGAATGGAATAGAGCACTCAGAAATGGGCCCTTACCTGTATGGTCAACTAATCTTCAACAAAGAGCAAAGAATATCCAATGGAAAAAAGACTCTCTTCAACAAATGGTGTTGGAAATATGGGCAGCCACAAGCAGAAGAGTGAAAATGGACCATTTCCTTACATCACACACAAAAATAGACTCAAAATGGATGAAAGACCTCAATGTGAGACAGGAATCATCAAAACCCTTGAGGAGAACACAGGCAGCAACCTCTTCAACCTCAGCTGCAGCAACTTCTTCCTAGAAACATTGCCAAAGGCAAGTGGGTTCAGCTCTGATCATAATCCCAGATCCTGGGATTGAGCCCCACATCAAGCCCCACATAGAGGCCCACATCAGGCTCCCTGCTCAGCAGACAGCCTGCTTCTCCCTCTCCCTCTGCCTGTTGCTCTGCCTACCTGTACTCTATCTCTTTGTGTCAAATAAATAAAACTTAAAAAAAAAAAAAAAGCAAAAGAAACATTGCCAAAGGCAAGGGAAGCAAGGGCAAAAATGAACTCTTTGGCCTTCATCAAGATAAAAAGGTTTTGCCCAGCAAAAGAAACAGTCAACTAAACCAAAAGATAAGTGACAGAATGGGAAAAGATATTTGCAAATGACATATCAGATAAAGGGTTAGTATCCAAAATCTATAAAAAAATTATCACACTCAACACCCAAAGAATAAATAACCCAGTCAAGAAATGGGCAGAAGACATGAACAGATATTTCTGCCAGGAAAACATCCAAATGGGCAATAGACACATGAAAAAAATGCTCAACATCACTTGGCATCAGGGAAATACAAATCAAAGGTACAGTGAGATACCACCTCACACCAGTCAGAATGGCTAAAATTAAGAAGTCAGTAAACAACAGGTGTTGGTGAAGATACAGAGAAAGGGAAACCCTCCTACCCTGTTGGTGGGAATGCAAGCTGGTGCAGCCACTCTGGAAAACAGCATGGAGGTTCCTGAAACAGTTGAAAATAGAGCTACCCTATGACCCAGCAATTGCACTACTAAGTATTTACCCTAAAGATACAAATGTAGTGATCCAAAAGGGCACATGCACCCCAATGTTTATAACAGCAATGTCTGCAACAGCCAGACTATGGAAAGAGCCCAGATGTCCATTGATAGATGAATGGATAAAGAAGATATGATATATATGTGTGTGCGTTGTGTGTGTGTGTGTGTGTGTATGAACATTATGCAGCTATCAAAAAATGAAATCATGCCATTGGCAAGGAAATGGGTGGAACTAGAGGGTATTAAGCTAACCTAAATATGTCAATCTGAGAAAGGCGATTATCATATGATCTCACTGATATGCAGAATTTAAGAAACAAGGAAGCAGATCATAAGGGAAGAGAGAAAAAAAAATTGAAAGAAGACAAAACCAGAGAGGGAGAGAAACCATAAGAGACTCTTAGTCTTAGGGGAAAAAACTGAGAGTTGCTGGGGGGAGGGGAGGTGGGAGGAAGGAGTGACAAGGTGATGGACATTGGGGAAGGGATGTGTTGTAGTGAGTGCTGGGTGTCGTATACGACTGATGAATCACAGACCTGTACCCTGAAACAAATAAAACATTATGTATTAATTTTTTTTAACGACAGAGCATAAGTTAAAAAAATTCAGTGCAGCAGCACTGGGGATGAGCAGCTCTGACAGAGGGTGAGAGTGAAGGCTGTACTGAGTTAGCACAAGTCAGGAATGTGGCCACCTCAGCCAGAGGCTCACACAAGACCAACTCCTGGGTCCCCATGCAGCTCTCAGCTTTGCAAGACCAGCCACCTGATTTTTCTTTTGTTCAATCCACATGTGCTCAGTTCTGAGGAGAGATGAGAGGAGTCGCACCAACCAGCTCACAAGAGACTGGCGACCAGGACCCCAGCTGCTCACCCTCTCTGGAAGGAAAGAGGATCCTGTGAGTGCTCCATGTAGTCTAGAAATCCACTCAGCCAGGAAAAGATGGCCTTGAGAAATCCAATATTAAAACAAAGGGAATCGGACAATCCTAAAAGATTCTAGTCTTCACCTGAATAAGAACAAAGATGATGGTGTTTTATGATGGTAACACCAAAGTCGATTATAAGCCAACTATTCTGAGATCATTGAAATCATTAAATCAATCCTGTCAATATCCCCATTTGGATTATGCTTATTTATGCGGCTGTTTAGAGAGAAATAGAAACCAGAAGGGATGAATTATTCTTATGGTACTAAAGATCCAGGGTCAAACATTAAGGAATTGTGAGATAATGGATTGTCTGGAAGCACCTGTTAAAAGGAGGCTAGAAATGGACAGAGGATTAAGAAGCAGGAGAGGCCCCATAGCATGAAATCAGTCAGGAGGGGAAGGTGAGGGATCAAGGATTCCAGATTCCGCTTCAGATGCCACAGGGTTGTTGTCTGTTGTAGTATGACAACTAAGGGTGTGGTTTAAGTCAACTGAGCTGAATTGAAGTTCTTTGGTCTTTTTAAAGGATGTGTATCTTTTCTTTTTTTTTTCTTCAAGTTTTTATTTAAATTCCAGTTAGTCTATGATGTGGGAAACAAAGGCAAAAGAAAAATGAAATTTCCTTACTACCTGTGGCCCATTGACAAGTCCTCCAAACAGGCCAAGTGACATTCTTCTAGGGACTCAGCTGCCTTCCTGTTAATACTTTGCTAAGGGAAAAAGGCAATCTTAGCCCAACCCCCAGCATCCTATAAGTCTATTTTAACAGATAAAATGGCTTTGGCAAATTCTTTTATCTCCACCCCCCAAGATGTATGTTGTCCATCATTCCCAAATTGTATGACTCACCGATATACATCTGAAGGGTCTCATGACTGAGTTTCTACTGACCTAAATGACCTTTTACTAACAAGAGATAGCCCCCTCAACATCCTGGAAACTTTGTTTCCAATAGCAGGGAGGCTTGTGGTATCCCTAACTCTTTCATCACTCTAAAGTATATAATTGTCACTCTTTATGACCCCAGTGTATTCTGTCCACAGGTCCTGTCCCTATGCTTTAATAAAACCATGGTTTTGCACAGAAGACATCTCAAGAATTCTCTCTGGGTGCTAGGCTCTGGACCGCAACATCTTTCTTACATGAGCTAACATACAGCACAAGATTCATTTCTGTAGAACTTAATGATTCATCACATACAATACCCAGTGCTCATCACTGTAAGTGCCCTCTGTAACCCTCATCCCTATAACTGATCCTCCTGGCCACCTACCCTCCAGTCTCCTTCAGTTTGTTCTCTATAGTTAGAAGTCTACTTTCCAGGTCACAGCTTTCTCTCTCTCTTTTTTTTAAATGTGTTCACCTGTTTTGTTTCTGAAATTCCATGCATGGGTGAATGAAATCGTAGGGTATTTTTCTTTCTCTGACTTATTTTTCTTAACATAATACTCTCTAGTACCATGAACTGACTACGGGTTCTAAGTAAAGGTCGAGAAAGTCTATTTCAAAGAGTCACAAGAGAGTAGATTTTTCTCCCAATTGAAATTGATGTTTGCAGCTGACACTGGGTAACCCTCCTCCTTCCAATACCCTGCAGGCTGCTGTCGTGTCACTGTCACCCATGATGGGGACACTGCTATGGACCATATCTTGCTAGGAAAACTCTGTGCTCCCACCATCCAGTTGAATCTTCTGAGTCTTGGAAAATACTCAGAGATACAGTTGACTTGATGCTGCCCTACTGTCCTACTGTTCCACCTCCTGACGATAAGTCGCTAATCCAGTGGACACTTTCCCATTTCTATTCTCCTTGCAGGTTCCCACACTGCTGCTGACCTTTAACACCTTCATGTTTGCAGATGGGCAGCTGTGGGTCTTTTGAGCAAATGAGCATCCTATGCCCTTGTTAATCAAAACGTAGTGATGTAGGGAAGGTTCAGGTTCAGAGCCAACAGCCAAAAAAGAATTCTTGAGACAACTTTGGTGCAAAAAAAAAAAAAATGGTTTTATAAATACATGGAGACAGGACCTTTGGTCAAAAAGAGCTGCACTGGGATTATAAGGAATAGCTGATAGGTAAAGATAAAGGGAAGTTTCCAAAAGGGTGTTCATATGCCAAGGAAGACCCATAGAATCCTGGAAGCCTGGGATTGTCAACTTAAGGTTGTTTTCCCCTCTAGCAAGACACCAACATTAAGGCATTTGGGAGTTTCCTGGGGGCAGTGTTTGTCAATGGGCTGGAGGTTATAGGAAATTTAATTTTATCTACATTTCCTTTTTGTCTTTGTTCCCCACATCAATAGGTACGCCCAAAGACTGGCAGAGATGAGCATCTGTGATTGTTTTAGGTTAGACGTGCACACTGAGCTCCCTGTATTTAGCATGTTTCTGTGCGGGACTAGACATCTGGGGGCCTTGAGCTCCACACACAGAAATCAGGCGACAGAGAGGGTGGAGGGAGGGCAAGTACGCACTCTGGCTCCTGAAGCTGCCAAACCTTAGCTGCTTGTGGCTGGTACTGCAGGGTGATCTCTCGCAGCCCATCGGTAGGCACCCAATCACCAAGCCCTTCCATCGCCAGCTCACCTGGCAGGTTGACCAGAAGCACTGGGGAAAGGAAAGTTGGCAGGGATGCTCACACCTGTCACTCCTGTCTCCCCTGTCTCTGACCCTGCTGCTCAGCTCTCCAACCCTTTCCAGTATTTAATCAATAACACTGGGATTGAATCCAACCTGTGGCTCTAGGGATTTTCAGGACAAGACTTACTCTTTGTCATAGAACAAGGAAGCAGGTTAATGACAGCATTAGAATCTCTGGATTTCAACACGTAGTTTTTCTTTTTGTTTTTGTTTTTGTTCTTGTTTGTTTTGTTTTGTGTGTGTGTGTGTGTGTGTGTGTGTGTGTGTGTGTGTAGCTCAAAGGACATCCTCAGGAAGAGATCTGATTTCTGCGTAGTTCCCAAGCCTGTCCTTCAATCTTGGTCGTCACCCTTGTCGCAATTGGCCACCAGGAGGCGGTCTTCCCGGAGAGGAGCTTCACTAGGCCACCCTTCAACCTGATCCTGCTTCCTGTTTCCTTTCAGCCACAGCTGCTGTTCCATCACATTGGATGGAAATCTGAGCAAAACCTCTCTAGCAGGTGGCTCTGCAAAACCTAGAGATTTCATTTCATTTTTGCCTTCTACTTGCTTTCTTGTGCTGTTGTTTAGGAAACCTCTAAGCTGAGGCCACAACAGAACAGAAAGCTGTTGTGTGAACAGACTGAGAGGTCACAAGTGTAAATGCCAAGGGTGATCTGGGGACTTCTGCTTTGGAGAGGAAGGTAACTGTTAGGACAGGGGAATGTGTTCTGGAATGAGGTGGGGAGGGCAGGGTGGGTGTCAGAAGGTTAAGGAAATAGCATGTTCTTCTGCACTCCACCTAGATATTTATTCTCCACTCTCAGATGTTCCTAGAAGCCACCATCTCATCACTGGTGATAAATAAAAACCCTTCTTGGCAATGGGGAATGAATTGGTTGCGTTTCTCTAGAATCCACGACAGAATTCTGATTTTAGAGGTTGCCTCCTTTGGAAGCTAGTTTCTGAAGTGTAAGACACCAAGTCCCAAGAATTTTGTAGAAAGAGACAAACAATATTCTCATAGATAGCTGTCTGAAGAAAAATAAGAGAACACCTACCATATTTTAAGTGGTTTTGATATAGCAAAGATGTTGGGATTCAAAGCCAATGGCCAAGAGAGAATTCTTGAGATATCCTTGGTGCAAAAAAGTGGTTTTATTAAAACAAGGGGACAGGACTCATGAGCAGAGAGAGCTGCACTGGGGTCATGAGGAGTGGCTGATTATATACTTTCAAGTTGGGAGGAGGTTATGGATAGCATAAGCCTCTAAGGAATATTGGAAACAAGGCTTCCAGGACCTTGAGGGGTCCTGGCTGTTGTGGGAAAAGATCATTTATTACTGTTTATAAAACCTTCATCATGAAACCATTCATATGTTTATTGGGGGGTCATATGGTTAGGGGGATGATTTCCAAAGTGTATCTTGGGGGCTGGAGATAAAGGAAGTTTCCAAAGGAATTTTTATCTCTTAAAATAGACTTACAGAATGCTGGGGGTTGGGCTAAGATTGCCTTTTGCCCTTAGCAAAGTTTTATCATGGAGTCAGCTGAGTTCTTAGAGGAATGTCGCTCTACATGTCTGGAGTGTCCACGGGCTGTAGGTAGAAAGGAAATGTAACTTTCCTTTTCCTTTGTTTCCCAAATGAGTTACTCTAGGGAACATGTGATCTTAGTTGCATTTAAAGTTGGGTTAATATTCACGATATTCTGTTATAATTATTAAATCAGGTTTTACTCCTGAAATATACACAACTTGCTTACTCCATGGATTTCCATGATTTCTTCCATGATTCGTATTTTCAGCTAATGGTAACCAATTTTCTCTTCGCCTTAAATATTAAGAGATTTCTTGACCCAGCTACCCACTCAAAGTGTGAAAACAGCCTGTCAGTCTTTCTGTCCATGATAATTTTATTATTTCGGAATTCATGGAAGTTTGTGATACTCGTAAAATTAGGGAGAATTCCTGGCAATCAACATAAAAGAATTCTTATCATAGCAAACTCCCCTAGAAAAAGAAATGCAGGGGCGCCTGGGTGGCTTAGTTGGTTGGACGACTGCCTTCGGCTCAGGTCATGATCCTGGAGTCCCGGGATCGATTCCCGTATCGGGCTTCCAGCTCCACGGGGAGTCTGCTTCTCCCTCTGACCTTCTCCTTGCTCATGTTCGCTCTCACTGTCTCTCTCTCAAATAAATAAATAAAATCTTTAAAAAAAAAAAAAAGAAAAAAAAAGAAAAAGAAATGCAGTATATAGCTGCTGTAATAAACTATTGTCACAATAATGAAAGTTAAGTAGCTTAATTAATAAAACCAATAATGCCAGAAAGCATTATTTTATCAGTAGCAATAGACAATTTGATGAAGGATTGAATGAGTTATCTATTCCTAACCTATACAAGGTTATAATAACCAAGACAGGATAACATTATCAGTAATTAAGTGATGGTTCAAAATAAATGTAATATTTAACACATTAACATGATTTGAGAGAACATCAATTCCATAAAATCACTCAGGAAAAAAAATGGCATAACAAGACAAACTATGCACAGAAGAACTAACCCACATTGTTCCCAGATTACATGCTATATTCTTCTCCAAGTCAGATGCACTGACTTCTCTTATTCATGTTCCCACCCACTCCAGCGTGGTCTCTGCTTATGCATTCCACCAAACAGACTCTCGGGAAGGTCAGCAAAGGCATCTGTGTTTCTGACATTACAGGCAGTTTCAATCCACATCTTCCAGGAATCCGCTGATGGTCTTCGAAGCGCATTTACTTGCTAAAAGACACTCACCAGCATCCTCTCTTACCCTGTGCTGTATGGCCAAGAGTCCACCGTCTTCTTTGTGGCTCTTCTCTCCCCTCCCTTCAATGGTTGAAGAGTCTCAGAATCAAGTTTATGTCTGTTTCTCACATGACACCTTCTCCCTGTGTGACCACCTCTGTTTCTGGCTTGCCTGCTAGATATGGACCTCAGCCATGGTGTTTCTTGTCAAATGAGAGCTCACCTCCCCCCAACACTGGACATATGTGCCTCTGTGTCTGCCAGTGACCTGTCGAGGGGTCCACAGCTTTTCTGTGTGCACTTCCTGTGTGCTTCACCGTCTCTGTTCTAGCAGCAGGTGAGAGAAGTCACGCCCTTTCTTTCTTCATTAGAACACTAGGTAAGAGAATTGTTTTTAGATTCCATCCCATGGCAACTAAAGATACAGACATCAGGATCTGTGTTTATGTCCTATAGCCTAAGGGAAACGTGAAATTTATCTTAGAAGAAGTCTGTTGTTACTTCTGATGTTAAAATAATATCAAGGGTAAATGAATTCTGCCATCCATTCTTCAGTGAAGCTGCACATTTAGAGTTAATGTTACTCTTTTTTTTTTTTTTTTGACAGAGAGAGAGATCACAAGTAGGCAGAGAGAGGGTGAAGCAATCTTCCTGCTGAGCAGAGAACTGGACACAGGGCTTGATCCCAGGACCCTGAGATCATGACCTGAGCCAAATGCAGAGGTGTAACCCACTGAGCCATTCAGGCATCCATAGTGTTACTCTTTTAAAAGAATGCCAGTAGTAAAATCCAATAAAAGATAAAAGTTTATTTTATTATATCCTGCAATGTAAAGGTACACATCATAGAATATGAAAAAAATTGAATCTTACATATATCTACATAAATAAATATTTAAATAGATAAATAGACATGAGCAAGGTCATCTGTAAGCGACTACTGCTTGTACACTTGACATATTCTGAAAACACGTGACAAATTGTGTTCGCGACAGCAGAAATGAGAGACTCTGACATGGCAGAACTCCGAAAAGAGTGACATTATTAGTTAGTGCAAATCACTTCAATGTTGAAACAGGTCTCACTTCTTGCTCCTTAATTCCTTTCGCAAGGCTGTTGATGCATACAAGGGTTTCATGATCTCTGCTCGGACCATCTCCCAGGCACAAGGGCTGTATTGCTTCTCTTGCAGATAGAGGGAGATTCTCTGGAAGTAGTTCCTCAGGATGGAGTCCCCATTCACCAGGGGCAGCACTCCCACCACTGCCTCCAGCAGGGGACAGGCTTCCAGGTGGCCCAGCTGCTCAGAAAGTCCCGAGCACAATTCCTCCAGGAGGGTCGTGTTCCAGGGAGCAGGTGAGGCCTCTGTGCAGAAGAGGTGGAAGGTCTTCTGGTTCGTCACATGGAGGACAGAGAGGGCTTGAGCCTTCTGCAGCTGCTTGCTGTCGAAGGCCTCCTGGGGGAAGCCAAAGTCGTTTGTATAGTTGTCACAGGAGCTAGCAGACAGTCTCCTCATTTGTTGCAGGAGCATCAGGGCCCTCCAGTGCAGCAGGCCGTGGTCCTGAGGCAGGTCACATCCCAGAGAGCCGAGGGAGTGGCAGCTGAGCACCACCAGGGCCACCAAGAAGGAGCAGGGCAGGGCCATGGGGTATCCTGCAGATGCTGTTGGCCTGGCTGGGGTGGGCAAGTTGGGGAACCGTGGCTCTAGGTTCTCTGAACATCTTGTCTTGTGCGTGTGGTTTAAGTAGGGGACACAGGAGTTTTCGATTTCTGAACGTTTCCCTTCCTTTCTACTTCTCTTTTTGCTTTCCTTTCTACACTTTCTCCTGGGTTGTAGAGCGTGGGTTTCTCAACCGTTTCTTTTTCCTATTGCTGCGTCCTGTCACAGTCTTTTGAATATTTATGTATTTGAACCTTCCAACAAAACTTGGTAACATGGATCTGCAGTCTATATAGTTATGTATGTATAGCTCGGCTTAATAGATTAGAAAAGAAAATGTTCATTTTACTCTGTTTAATTAATTCAGTGTTAAGATGGACAAAAATTTCAACTGAGAGCTATAGTTTAAGCTACTTATTCTTTACTGGATATCTAATTATGATGAATAACCTCTAAATTTTTTCTTACTTAAATGGAAATATAAAAGCACAATGCTAATTAAGAATTTGTAGAAAGACATAATAATAGATATTGATAATCATTCCAAATTGCAAAAAGCCAATGAATTATTCAATTATTTATTGGATGTTTGTTTTTTGTGTACTGTATTTTAGTATGGCCTCAATTAACTTCTCTTGCGCTAGATACGCATCAAGTTATTCTCATAATATTGAGAATTATTTTGAGAAATAATTAATATAATTATATAATTATATAATACATAATATATATAATATATTAATATTATAATAATATAATTACATATAATATAATATTATATCATATTATATGAATATAATTAATATAATAATAATTCTTTGAGAATTATTGAGAAATATTTTGAGAATAACTCATCTAGTTATTCTCAAAATATTTTTTCTATTTATACCAGATAGAATTCTTGATGCAATGAATAAGTTTTGAATAATTAAATGATTATGTAGAATCTATTTGTATTTCATTTCCAAAGCCCACATCAAAACAAGTTCAAACACCAGCAACATCCACAAAACAACCCATGGCTCATTGAAGCCTTGTTCCCAACCCTAGAACTACTTGTTACATTGTGGGAAGCAACTGGACAAGTGTTCCCTCTGGTGCGGGGTGTTGAAATGCGGGAGAGACCTTGAAGCTCCAGAGCAAGGCAGGTGGGGAATACCTCAGATGGGGAATACCTTTCTGCTCACTTTTACTAGGAACGTATCTGCTCCTTTTAAAAAATAAAGGAAGGGAGTATTTTTGTTGAAGTTCATGGCTTACAACACAAGCAGAGTCCGTTCATTCCAGGAAAGTTTTTGTTTGTGTTTGCTTGTGTTTCTTTGCTTGCTCTGGAGGAAAATCTCCCAACAGGGACAGACTTCTACATACAACACGAGCCTGTGTGCACACCTGGTCACTGTCTAGCCCACCTTGCCCCCTCGCTGGCAGCCTCCCCTGTAAAGACTGTGACGGGCCACAGAACAGCAGCCTCCTGCTCCTATCTCCTCTCTGCTCCTGCCCCTGTGACATCACTGCAGTGGGGACATTCCCTCAGGTCAGCAATAGTCACCAGGAGAAAAAAAACAACAGGCTTCTGCTAGGAGAGTTTCGAAAAAACCTGGAAATTTCAAACAACTTGTGTTCTTCTTTGTGGCTTTGTAATTGGAAGTAAAAGGGCCAGACAGAAACCACAAAGGAAAAGGAAGCAGCTGTGTGAATGGGCAGGAGAGGCTCCTGAGGAGGGAGGGGGAGGGGAGCTCACAGGAGGTTTCTCCACTGGGGAGAGGGAAACTCTGTGATTGGAGGGTGAAAGGATGGGATCTCGGAGGGCGTGGAGGAAGGGGACATGTGCTGTACCAGAACATATGGAGTATGCGGACATAGGCACAGTGTATATATATATACATATAACATTACTGTGTAACTAATTTCATTCAATGGATAGGACACCTGTTGCAAATGGGTATTTTTTATTCACAACGATATTTTGGAGGATCAGCCCTTTGCAGTCAGTCATAGGTAAAAAGCTAAGAGAAGATCACTTTTTTGGGGAAAACATAAGAATATAATCCCCATCTGTTAAACTCTCACTCAGTGGAAGATACCAGATGCTTTGAAATGTGCCACTTCATTATCACAACAGCTCTAGGAATATTTCCACCTCACTGTACATCTGGGGAAACTGAGCTGCAGAGAGCTCCAGTGAGGTTCTCATGATCAGACAAGGAGATGGAAGCAGAATTCCAGATGCAGGGCACAGTCCTATAGCCCATGGGATAAATTCCTGCCTGAGGTTCCTCTTGGGAAATTCTGAATCTTCCCTTCTGCCACGCTTCCTGGAGATCATCCTTCCCTGGTGGCGTCCCACCTGCACTGGCTGCCCCATCGCTGTGCCCTTGACAGGCTCCCCTTCTCCTCCTCAGCCTTAAATGTCAAAGATTCTCTGAAGCTTTAGGGCATCTTTTCATTCCACTCTCATGTCAGATGGAAGGAGTTTCAGCACCGTGCCTCGATTTCCAAATATGGAAGACACATTGCGATTTGGTGTCTCCAGGACATGCATTGTTGGAGAGTCCAGACTCACCCCTGCATCTCCAGTAGGAAGTGTGCTGTCCCCTGTTCCTGACAGTCCTCCTGCAGTCCTCTGGTCACAGATCCCTTTGGCCTCTAGCACTGTGGAGAGGTAGCCTCAGACTATTCTAGAGTGATTGCTTTCCCCCTCCCTCTGCTGGCAAAGCCAGTAGATGTCCCTCTTCTCTTCACAGAGGGTGACTAGTGGAGATTCCGAAGGTACAACTCAAAAAAACTGTGGGCTCCACCAACTAGGGAGGCCTGGACACTGTAGCTGTCCAGTGGAAGCACACAGAGCCTCGAGCCAGGCTTCTGTAATAGTTCTAGTTCCTAACAGTGCCTTCTCCTGGCCAGTGTGATTGTCTGAGAGCTCCTTTTCTCCTGGTACTGCAGATGAGACTGGCCCTGGGACCTCAGCTTTGAGTGGATCTAAGAAGAGTTGTTGTTTTCTGTCTTCTTGCATTTGGGGGTTGTTGGTTTGTTCTTGTTGCTGCAGCTGTGACATCAGGAACAACGTTCCAACAGGTTCTGTGTTGATCCAGAAACCAGAGGATCCTGCAATATGTGAACACGTGAAAACTTGAGCTAGCTCTGTTCTGCGGACAGAGGCCCTTAGGGACAGTCCTGCCACAGAGATATTATACCCACATGCTGAGTAAGTTTACTCAACACATTGTATGGCTGAAGAAGAAGGAGGGGGATTTAGAAAGATGGAACTCATGGCTATGTGGCTTAGTGTTGTAGGTCAAGAATATAATTTCTAGGTCCCTTTCCCACTCTCTTCCTTTTTATCATTTCCCTTTCCTTATGTCCTCATTTGAAGAAGAAGAGTTGGGTCACCTGATTTTGACCCAGACTCCTTCTGAGGAGGTCACTTTGTTTCTTCTGTCTCAGATGGAGATGGATTTTCTGGTAGCACATCTTCAAGGCCAAGGCAGGGCCCTCAAATCCATGGGAGGCTCCCCTACTCCCATCGCAGGTACCACGCAGGTTTCCAGTGTTCTGGCTGCCCCAGCAGGGATGGGTTCAGGTGAGGAAGAGTGTGAAGCTCAGCAGCAGCATCTCGTGGAGGACAGACTTGGCATGGACCTCCTGGAACTGGCAACCACCCACCTTGTCCCAGTGGAGGTGTCCCTGGTTCTGGAGAAGGGACTGATGCTCCTCCTCTGTTCAGAAGCAGTGGGTCCCCCTGTGAATCTGCCCGGGGACAGGAGGCAGCTCACAGCCCAGAGCTGAGATGCTGCCACAGGGAACCAGTAGGATCTCCTCCGAGAGGCTGGGTACTGCACCTGAGGGCTTCTGATGGCCTGGGGGAACAGTGTGCGGTGCCCTGTCCCCTCATTCATCTTCAGTTCTTTCTATACATGAGTCTTCAATAGGACAGTGTGTTTTCATTTGCAGAATGTTCCGATACACTTTTCAGGTCTTTTCATTTTTGTTTGCTTTTCTTTATATATGCTTTACATGGCTTAGAAGACATTAGAAGGCATCACCCATTTCAATTACTTTTTTGTTTTTTTATGGAAGTTTAATTAGCCCAAAGAACATAAATCTCTCAGATGTATACTCTATCTATAGTCACTAGCTTCTGTTCTGTTCCTCACCTTTCCTCTGTCACCAGTATGGTTTCCTGGTGAGTAATTCAGTCAAAACAGCCGGTCCCCTTGGTCACAACCCTTCTACTTCCCGGCTTCATGGACCCTTTCCATGTACCCTTTGCTATGATGCAATTCCTTGAAGCCTTTCTCAGCTTTAAAATAAACTCTTATCCAATATTTGCTCTTATACTACTGCCTGAGGGACATTCCACCTTTGTTTGCAGTGTGACTCTTTTCTCCCTTAACCAGAGGAGGCTTGAGGCACCATTTCTCATTCTACGCTCTCTTCCCAGGCAACCGCTTCCCTCCCTGGGTTTTCTGTGAATGGAATGGCTTGTAAATGGCAGGATCAAGGGTCCATGTTGTTTCTTTTGATTTGTTTATTTTGTTTTGTTTAAAGATTTTATTTATTTATATGACACAGAGAGAGAGAGACAGTGAACACAATCAGGGACAGTGTGAGAGGGAGAAGCAGACTCCCAGCTGAACCTGGAGTTTGAGGCAGGTCTTGATCCGGGACCCCGTCATCCTGACCTGAGCCTAAGGCAGACACTTAATCTACTGAGCCACTCGGGTGACCCTGAACGATCCATTTGCTAAGAATATTCGCACTTGGGTGTCTATCGAGTGATGTGGAATGTATCTGGTGCATTTCATTTTATATCCTGACATGTCTGCTTCCTTTTCTACTTACAAAATTCATGTTTTCCCTTCTTCTCACTCTTCCCTTTAACATTACTGACATTACTTCACTACAATTCTTGTCCCCAGGTTAGTTTTTGTACAAAATCCAAGACACAGACACAGCATTGGTTTGGGAAGTCTGCCTTTCCCATGACGACAGCATGCAAAGTGACTTCCAGGAAGTCGATGCGATCACGTCTAATGTGAAAACAAAGTAATGAGTGAGAGAGTGGTACAGTCCATTCTTTCATCAGGTTGTAATCAGACTAGTTCCCTGCTTCAATTAGAAACAAACGCAAGAAGTTTTCTATAGAAACATTTAATGAACAGAAAATAAAGAATTTAATATCCATAAGACATATACAATTCTCTTAACCACAAAGGGAATACAACTAATATAATACAATAAAAAATAACTTAAATCTTATAAATAGTGAAATAAAGAAATAAATAGTTAAATAGGCAGATCAGCATGGTCATCTCAAAGCAAGAGGTGTTTGTAACGTTGACTTCATGTTGCCTAATACTCCGGAACACATGTGACAAAGTGATTCAGTTCATGTCATGATGACAGCAGAAATGAGAGTCTTTGACACTACAGGACACATGGGATTGTGATAGTATTCTTCAGAGAGAACCATTTCGATGTTGAAATGGGTGTCACTTCCTGCTCCTTAGTCTCCTTTGCAAGGCTGTTGATGCATACAAGGGTTTCATGATCTCTGCTCGGACCATCTCCCAGGCACAAGGGCTGTATTGCTTCTCTTGCAGATAGAGGGAGATTCTCTGGAAGTAGTTCCTCAGGATGGAGTCCCCATTCACCAGGGGCAGCTCTCCCACCACTGCCTCCAGCAGGGGACAGGCTTCCAGGTGGCCCAGCTGCTCAGAAAGTCCCGAGCACAATTCCTCCAGGAGGGTCGTGTTCCAGGGAGCAGGCGAGGCCTCTGTGCAGAAGAGGTGGAAGGTCTTCTGGTTCGTCACATGGATGACAGAGAGGGCTTGAGCCTTCTGCAGCTGCTTGCTGTCGAAGGCCTCCTGGGGGAAGCCAAAGTGGTTTGTGTAGTTGTCACAGGAGCTAGCAGACAGTCTCCTCATTTGTTGCAGGAGCATCAGGGCCCTCCAGTGCAGCAGGCCGTGGTCCTGAGGCAGGTCACATCCCAGAGAGCCGAGGGAGTGGCAGCTGAGCACCACCAGGGCCACCAAGAAGGAGCAGGGCAGGGCCATGGGGTATCCTGCAGATGCTGTTGGCCTGGCTGGGGTGGGCAAGTTGGGGAACCGTGGCTCTAGGTTCTCTGAACATCTTGTCTTGTGCGTGTGGTTTAAGTAGGGGACACAGGAGTTTTCGATTTCTGAACGTTTCCCTTACTTCTACTTCTCTTTTTCCTTTCCTTTCTACACTTTCTACTTGGGTTGGAGCATGGGTTTCTCAACCATGTATTATTTTCCTTAAGTATTATCCTTGCCTCCAGAATCATTTTGGATGTTTTTTTTAATTGCAACTTTGAAGAAAACTTAATAGCAGGGAGACACAGTATATATCGTTATATAGCGTATTTTTGTCTGTGCTTTAATTTAAAAAAAGGTTGACCAAAAAAAAAAAAAAGGGCGCCTGGGTGGCTCAGTGGGGTAAGCCTCTGCCTTCGTCTCCGTTCATGATCTCAGGGTCCTGGGATCGAGTCCCACATAAGGCTCTCTGCTCGGCAGGGAGCCTGCTTCCTCCTCTTCTCTCTCTGCCTACCTCTCTGCCTACTTATGATCTCGCTCTGTCAAATTAATAAATAAAATCTTAAAAAAAAATTAAAAAGGAGTGACGTTTATACAAATCATGGTCAAGAAACCAAAAATTTTAAGCTAATAGTTATATTTTAAAGCTATTGATGCTTATGTATATTAAATTGATGAGTGAGTTATAATTCCTTTACATATATACAGTGAAGTATATGGAGTACATATACAAATTAACAATTTCTAAAAGGACATAATGAATTCGGTGTACCTGAACACTTACAATCAATCCAGATTGCTAAATGCAAGTGAAAACTGGGATGATTACTTAACGTGTGTTTTTTAGTGCACTGAATTTGAATGTTGCCTCATATGACAAAATCATTTTTTTAAGATTTTTATTTATTTATTTGACAGAGAGATAGATACAGAGAGAGTACATGTAGACAGAGCAACGGGCAGACAGTGAGGGAGAAGCAGGCTCCCAACGAATAGGGAGCCTGATGCGAGGCTCCATCCCAGCACCCTGGGATCATGACCTGAGTTGAAAGTGGCCGCCCAACTGACTGTGCCCCCCAGGCATCACGACAACCTCATCTTTAACTTCACGTGCTACTACGTACTCTGGAAGGTATTGTCAAAATGTTTTTTTCTGTTTAACACTAGATAATTACTGAGGTGTTGAATGAGTTTTGTAGAGCTAAATCATAAAATTTAATGTATTTGTGTTTTCATTTCTAAAGCCTGCATCACAACAGGCCTCAGATTTCAGCAATGGCCACAAGACACCACTGGCAGCTCACCAGTAAGAAAGATCACCTGTCCAGGTAAGACTCTGAGACCCAGGAAATGATGGAGAGAAACTCCTCCAATCCTAGGGATTCCTGTTATTCCTAGATCTGTCACACTGACCTTACAGACAGTTTGTGTCCTCCAAGAATTCTATGCCATTGCTTCTTATGTAATATCCAAAAAAAAAAAAACCCCAATGAACGACAATAAATACCAAGGTTTTGTTAGAACCCTCTAAGGCATTGCAAGTGCCCCCAGCAGGAAGCCTGGTTCATGTCTGGAAAGAGGAGGTGTCAAGGTTCTAAATCCAGATGACTGGATTTTCCCAGCAGTACCTCACTGACAAGGTAGTTGTCACCTCTACTAACCTCATTCCTCTGCAGTGACTGAGTGTCCTCCATCCAGGCTCTCGTGGCTCACTCCTGAGGACAGGCTCACAATGTGTGGAGGATTCTAGATTCCGCTGCTGTGCAGGGGCTGGTTTCCTTGTTAGCAAAGCACTTCCTGCCCCTAGATCCTTGCCCTTGCCCCTGGAGTCTTTGTACTGGGGACCCTCTCAGTGCTGACCTCCTTCTCTCCTGACCAGAAGAAGGTGTCAACTTCTCAGATGCTGAGGGCAAATGTTTGTTTTCTCCAAGTAGAGGAAAGAATGATTATCATCTTTTCACCTTGAATAACGAAATACATTTATTGTGCCATCACAGCTCTGAATTTTAACATTTTTCATTTTTTAAAGTAAGCTCCACACACAGGGTGGACCCTGACATGGGGATTGAACTCACAGTCTGACATCAAGACCTGAAGTTAGAGTAAGAATCATATCCTCAGCCAATTGAGCCACCCAGGATACCCCATGGTTCAAATTTTCCTGAAACTAGAGAACAATTGTTAGGTTCAAATTTCTCAGCAGAGCACAGGGGGAATTCGCCGGATGTCTCACCAGAAACTTCCATCAAAGAAAGTAATGACTTTCACTAGCTCATTCAGACTCTGTGTTTCCAGTAGGCAGCTTCGTCTGGCCATCTGTCTGGTGCTCAGAATGCAGGGGGTGAGGCCCAGGCTATGGTGTCAGGGACACGCTTCCTTGTTACCTTTCCTTATTCATGGTGTTGCATCTTCAACTTAAGTAACAACAACAAAGAGAATGTGAATAACTTAATATTTCCACATGCTTTACTGGACATACTCTGACTTGCTGGTCCTGATCATGTTTTACGTCATCATGAGGATCACACAGAGGGAAGGAAGGAGAGGGCCAAGGGGCTGCCCCGGGTTTCTCTTTCATTTTGAAGACATCACTTTTTCTGTTTCTCATGTCAACTTTCCTCGAAAGCAAAACATGACAGCTGTGTGTGTGTGTGTGTGTGGGGGGGGGAGACAACTGTTCTGTCTGAATGTGACAAAAGTGAAAGAGTGGCCTGTCCCCTGAGAAAATGGCAGAGTGTGCCTCAGCCAAATTTGGTGTAGCAATACTGGGGACGAGCAGCTCCGGCAGACGGGGGAAATGAAGGCTGTACTGGGTAATTGCAAGTCAGGAAAGTGTCTGCCTTGGCCAGAGGATCCCACAAGACCAACTCTTGGGTCCCCATGAGGCCCTCAGCTCTACAAGAGGAGCCACCTCATTTTCCTTTCGTTCAATCCACAGGTATTCGGCTCTGAGGAGAGATGAGAGGAGTCACACAAACCAGCTCACAAGAGACTGGCACCCAGGACTCATCTGTTTACCTCCTCTGGAAGGAGACAGGATCCTCACCCTGCCTGAGAGCTCTACCTACCTGATAAGTCCACTCACGCCCGGAAAAGTTTGCCTGAGAATTCCCGATAGGAAGATGAGGGGAACTGAAGGATCCAAATGATTGTGCTCTGGACCTGGATTAGAATAATGATGAGGATCTTTTAAGATGATAACACTAAAGGTGAAAGCAGTCTAACCCTTCTGAGATCCTTGAAACCATTACGTCTGTTTTCTCAGTAACCCCATTTGGATTCTACTTATTTATCCAGCTGTTTGGAGAAAAACAGAAACCCAGAGGGAGAATATTCAGATCGAACCAATATCCAAGGTGGAACACAAAGGAGTTGTGAGATAACTGCTTGTCTGGAAGCAGCTGTTAAACGATGTGAAGAATAGAGATGGACAGAGGTTTTGAGACCCAGGAGAGGCCATGGCATGAATTCAGTCACGTGGAGGAGGTGAGTGATCAAGGATTCTAGATCACGCTGTAGATGCCAAAGGCTTGTTGACTGTGGCTGTGTATGGCGACAGGAGGTGTGGGAGGAGTCACCTACATGACTTTGGAACTTTAAGTTCCAAAGACAAGTTCTCAGGATCCCTTTCAAATACTCATGAGAGTGGGGAGGAGTCAAGATGGTGGAGAAGGAGTGGGCTGACTTTACATCAGGTAGCAGGAGATCAGCTAGGTAGTTTATCAAACCAATCCAAACACCTACCAATCCAACAGGAGATTGAAGAACAGCAATTCTAGAAACAGAATATTGACCACTTTCTGAAAGGTGGGACCTGCGGAGAAGTGAATCCAAAGCAATGGGAAGATAGACCTCATGGGGAGGGTCCAGCTCCCGGCAAGTGGTGAAGCAATGGAGCAAAAAATCAGAACTTTTAGAAGTCTGTTCCACTGAGGGACATCACTCCAGAGACTAAGCCGGGGTGAAGCCCACGCACAGATAGTGTGTTATTATTTCCTGTGGGGACACAGGAGGTTCGGGGGTGTTTGAGCGTTGCGGAGCTCCCAGGTATAAGAGCGGGGAGTCCAGAAGTGAGCTCTCAAGTTGGGCCTACCTTAAACTGTGATCCATGGCTTAGGCAGACCACTGCTCTGTGAGCAGGGATCCCACAAGATCCTGGAAGACCCCCTCAGAAGAGAGCAGGGATCTGCTGGGTTTGGAGACTCCAGGTGGGGCTGTGTGCCAGCAACACTTGGTCATGGGCTATGGGAGCTTGGAGTGCGGCCAGAGGCCTGGGAGGTGGGAGTGATTGAGCACATTTCTCCAAAGGCATGCTCTGGAGAGGGGCCCAGAGCTCTCGGCTCCTCCAGGCCAGAGATTGGGAGGCCACCGTTTTCATTCCATTTTCATTCCATCCTACAGAACTCTATGGAAACCCTTCAGGGAACAAAAGCTCCCGACAGTGAACCCGAGTGAATTCCTTAACCCGGCCTCTGGTAAGGGCCATGCAATTCTGCTTCAAGCAAGTACACTTGAGAATCACTACAACAGGCATCTCCCCCAGAAGATCAGCAAGAAATTCAGCCAAGACCAAGTTCACTTCCAAGGAGAACAGTGGAATTCCAGAGGAGGAGCAAGCAAAGCATGAATTTCATGACTTTCACCCCATGTTCTTTAGTCTGGCAAAATTAATTAATTTTTTTTTAATTTTATTTTATTCTTAAGCTAAAATTTTTTTGACTTTTGCTCTTTCCTCATTTAACATTTTTTAACTAGCTTATCTTAACAATACCTTTTATTTTAAAAAAATCTTTTTTGAACCTTCATTATTATACTCATATATTATCCTTCGGTGTATCTAACTTTACTTGTATACACATAGGGTTTTTTCTTCCAAACAATTTGGAATACAACTTCTTCTAATAGGTCAAAATATACCCTAAATCTACACAGGTCTTTATTCTAGTCTCCAGCCTGAGAAAATTCTCTCCACTAATCTTATCAACTCCTTTTTTAGAAATTGTTTTTTAAAACATCCAACTTTATAGTCATATTCCATCCCTTCATCGTTTACCCTTAGTAAACATACCCTTAGTATGTGTGTGTGTGTGTGTGTGTGTGTGTATGTGTGTGTGTGTGTATTTTTCATTCTTTTAAATTTTGGGAGAGAGTTTATTTTAAGAGACCAAAATACACCCAAAATTATGTGTGTGACTGTTCTTGTCACCAATCCAATATACATATTTTCATTTTTATATATTTTTCTTTTTTTAATTTTTTTTTCTGAACTCCTATTTTCCCCATATCTTCCCCCCATGATTTGGGGTCTCTTCTGACTTGGTTAGAGCACATTTTCCTGGCATCCTAACCACACTTTTAGTATTTTATTCACTCCTTCATATATTCTTATCTGGATAAAATGAGAAGGTGGAAAAATGCACTCAAAAAAAAAAAAAAAAAAAAGAAGAAGAACAAGAGGCAGTACCAAAGGCTAGGGACCTAATCAATATGGACTTTCATAATATCTCAGTCTAGAGTTCAAAATGATGTTCCTCAAGTTGCTAGCTGGGCTCAAAAATAAGGCATGAAAGATATTAGAGAAATCCTGTGTGGAGAAATAAAAGCCCTTTCTGGAGAAATAAAAGAACTAAAATCTAACCAAGTTGAAGTTAAAAAAGCTATTAATGAGGTACAATCAAAACTAGAGGCTAGGATAAATGCTAGGATAAATGAGGCAGAAGAGAGAATTAGTGATCTAGAAGACCAGATGACACAGAATAAAGAAGCTGAGCAAAAGAGAGGCACACAACTACTGGACCTTGAGGGGAGAATTCAAGAGATAAGTGATACCATAAGACAAAACAACATTAGAGTAATTGGGATTCCAGAAGAAGAAGAGAGAGATTGGGGAGCAGCAGGTATATTGGAGAGAATTATTATAGAGAATCTCTCTAATATTGCAAAGGGAACAAGCATCAAAATCCAGGAGGCACAGAGAAACCCCCTCAAAATCAGTAAGAATAGGTCCACAACCCATCAGTTAATAGTAAAATTTACAAGTCTTAGTGACAAAGAGAAAATCCTGAAAGCAGCAAGGGACAGGAAGTCTGTAACATACAATGGTAAAAATATTAGATTGGCAACAGACATTCCACAGAGACCTGGCAGGCCAGAAAGAACTGGTGTGATATATTCAGAGCACTAAGAGAGAGAAATATGTAGCCAAGAATACTATATCCAGCTAGGCTATCATTGAAAATAGAAGGAGAGATAAAAAGCTTCCAGGACAAACAAAAACAAAAACAATTTGTAAACACCAAACCAGCTCTACAGGAAATATTGAAAGGGGTCCTCTAAGCAAAGAGAGAGCCCAAAAGTAGTAGACCAGAAAGGAACAGAGACAATATACAGTAAGAGTCACCTTACAGGCAATACTATGGCACTAAATTCATATTTATCAATAGTTACCCTGAATGCACATGGGGTGAAAACCCCAAGCAAAAGACACAGGGTATCAGAATCGATTAAAAAAAAAAAACATCAATATGCTGCCTACAAGAAACTAATTTTAGACCCGAAGACACCTCCAGATATAAAGGGGGTGGAAAAACTTTACCATGCTAATGGACATCAAAAGAAAGCTGGGGTGGCAATCCTTATATCAGATCAATTAGATTTCAAGACAAAGACTCTACAAAGAGATGACACTATATCATACTCAAAGGGTTTGTCTAACAAGAAGATTTAACAATTGGATGTATCTATGCCCCTAACAAGGGAGCAACCAATTTTATAAATCAATTAATAATAAAATCAAAGAAACACAGCGACAAGAATACAATAATAGTAGCGATCTTAACACTCCCCTCACTGAAATGGACAGATCATCCAAGCAAAAGATCAACAAGGAAGTAAAAGCCTTAAGTGACACACTGAACCAGAGGGACATAACAGATATATTCAGAACCCTCCATCTCAAAGCAACAAAAAACACGTTCTTCTCCAGTGCAACTGGAACATTCTCCAGAATACATCACACCCTGGGTCCTAAATCAGGTCTCAACTGGCATTAAAAGATTGGGATCATTCCCTGCACACTTTAAAACCACAATGCTCTGAAGCTAGAACTCCATCACAAGAAGAAATTCTGAAAGAACCCAAATACATGTAGACTAAAGTGCATCCGTCTTAAGAATGAATGTGTCAACTGGGAAATTAAAAAAGAATTGAAAAAATTAATGGAAACAAATGATGATGAAAACACAATGGTTCAAAATCTGGGGGACACAGCAAAGGCAGTCCTGAGAGGAAAATATATAGCAATACAAGCCTTTCTCAAGAAACAAGAAAGGTCTCACATACACGACCTTACTCTACACATAAAGGACCTGGAAAAAGAACAACAAGGAAAGCCTAAACCCAGCAGGAGAAAGATCAGAGCAGAAATCAATTAAATAGAAACCAAAAAAACAATAGAACAAATCAATGAAACTAGGAGATGGTTCTTTGAAAGAATGAATAAGATTGATAAACCCCGGGGCAAGACTTATCAAAAAGAAAAGAGAAAGGACCCAAATAAATAAAAGAATGAATGAAAAGAGGAGAGATCACAACCAACACCAAAGAAATACAAACAATTATAAGTACATATTATGAGCAAATATCTGCCAGCAAATTTGACAATCTGGAAGAAATGGAAGCATTCCTAGAGATATATTAACTACCACAACTGGACCAGGAAAAAAGAGAAAACCTGAACAGACCCATAACCAGTAAGGAGATTGAAGCAGTCATCAAAAACTCTCCAAACAAACAAGAGCCCAGGGCCAGACGGCTTCCCAGGGGGATTCTAGAAACATTTAAAGAAGAATTAATATCTATTCCCCTGAAATTGTTACAAAAAATAGAAATGGAGGGAAAACTTCCAAACTCATTTTATGAGGCCAGCATTACCTTGATCCCAAACCAGACAAAGATCCCACCAAAAAAGAGAATTACAGACCAATATCATTGATGAACACAGATGCAAAAGTTCTCACCAAAATACAAGCCAATAGGATCCAACAGTACATTAAAAGGATGATTTACCATGACCAAGTGGGATTTATTCCTGAGCTGCTGGGTTGGTTCAACATCCACAAATAAATCAGTGTGATACAATACATTATGTGATACAATACATTACTAAAAGAAAGAACAAGAACCATATGATACTCTCAATAGATGCTGAAAAAGCATTGGACGAAGTACAGCACCCTTTCCTGTTCAAAATTCTTCAAAGTGTAAGGATAGAGGATACATACCTCAATATCATCAAAGCCATCTATGAAAAACCCACTCCAAATATCATTCGCAGTGGAGAAAAACTGAGAGTTTTTCCCCTAAGGTGAGGGAACACGACAGGGATGTCCTTTACCACCACTGCTATTGAACATAGTAGTAGAAGTCCTAGCCTCAGCAATCAGGCAACAAAAAGAAATTAAAGGCATCCAAATAGCAAAGAAGAAGTCAAATATTCACTCTTTGCAGATGATATGATATTATATGTTGAAAATCAAATAGACACCAGTCCAAATCTACTAGAATTTGTATAGGAATGCAGTAAAGTGTGAGGATATAAAATCAATGCACAGAATACAGTTGCATTTCTTTACACCAAAACAAGACAAAAGAAAGAGAACTTAAGGAATCAATTCCATTTACAACTGCACCCAAAACCATAAGATACCTAGGAAGAAACCTAACCAAAGTGGCAAAGAATTCATAGTCAGAAAACTATAAAGTATTCATGAAAAAAATTGAGGAAGACACAAAGAAATGGAAAAATGTTCCACGCTCATGGATTGGAAGAACAAATATTGTGAAAATGTCTACGCTACTAAAGCAATCTACACATTTAATGCAATCCCTATCAAAAGTCCATCCATTTTTTCAAAGAAATGAAACAAAGAATCCTATAATTTATATGGAACCAGAAGAGACCTCAAATAGCCAGAGGAATACTGAACAAGAAAGTCAAAATCGGTGGCATCACAATTCCAGACCTCAAACTCTATTGCAAAGCTGTCATCATCAAGACAGTATGGTACTGGCCCAAAAACAGACACACAGATCAGTGGAACAGAATAGAGAGCCCAGAAACAGACCCTTGACTTTATGGTCAAATATTCTTGACAAAGCAGGAAAGAATGTCCAACGGAAAAAAGACAGTCTCTTCGACAAATTGTGTTGGGAAAATTGGACAACCACATGCAGAGAAATGAAGCTGGACCATTTCCTTACACCACACATGAAAACAGACCAAATGGATGAAGGACCTCAATGTGAGAAAGGAATCCATCAAAATCTTTGAGGAGAACACAGGCAGCAACCTCTTTGACCTTAGCTGCAGCAATTACTTCCTAGGAACATCACCAAAGGAAAGGGAAGCAAGGGCAAAAAAATGAACTGTTGGGACTTCATCAAGATCAAAAGCTCAGCAGAGCAAAGGAAACAGCTAAAAAATCCAAAAGACAACTGACAGGATTGGAAAAGATATTTGCAAACGACATATCAGATAAAGGGCTAGTATCAAAATCTATAAAGAGCTTAGCAAACCCAACACCCAAAGAACAGGTAATCGAATCAAGAAATGGACAAAGGACATGAACAGGCATATCCACAAAGAAGACATCCAGATGGCCAACAGACACATGAAAAAGTGCTCGGTGTCAGGGAAATACAAATCAAAACCACCATGAGATACCAGCTCACACCAGTCAAAATGGCTAAAATTAACAAGTCAGGAAATGACAGATGCGGGGAGGGAGGGAAGAAAGGGGAACCTGCCTACACTGTTGGTGGGAATGCAAGCTGGTGCGACCATGCTGGAAAACAGCATGGAGGTTCCTAAGAAAGTTGAAAATAGAGCTACCGTTCACACCAGCAATTGGACTCCTGGGTATTTACCCTAAAGATACAAATACAGTGATACGAAGGGGCACGTGCACCCGAATGTTTACAGTAGCAGTGTCCACAAGAGCCAAATTACGGAAAGAACCTAGATGTCATCAACAGATGAATGAATAAAGCAAATGTGGTGTATATATATAAAATAGAATACCATGCAGTCATCAAAAGAAATGAAATCTTGCCATTTGCAATGATGGGATGGAATTAGAGAGGTTATGCCCATTGAATGAATTCAATAAGAGAAAGACAATTATCATATAATCTCTCTGATATGAGGAAGTTGAGAAGCAACATGGGCAGTTTGGGAGTAGGAAAAGAATAAATGAAACAAGATGGGATAGGGAGGGAGACAAACCATTAAGAGACTCTTAATCTCACAAAAGAAACTGAGGGTAGCCAGGGGAAAGAGGGTTAGGGAGACGGAGGTGAGGTTATGGACATTGGGGAGGGTATGTGCTACAGTGAGAGCTGTGAAGTGTGTAAATACAGACCTGTACCCCTGGGGCTAGAATACATTGTGTTAATAAAAAAAAATAAAAATTAAAAAATTAAATGAGTACTCATGAGACATTAGATTTTTCTGCCAATGAGATAGATGTTTGCAGCTGGCACTAGACTAACCCTTCTCCTTCCAACTCATTGCAGGCTGTTGTCCTGTCAGGGTGACCCACGGTGGGGACACTATCATAGGCCACATCCGCCTAGAAGAATTCTGTGCTCCCAGTGTCCACTTGAACCTTCTCAGTCTCGGGAAGGACACAGAGATATAGTTGACTCAATGCTGCCCTACTGTCCAACTGTTCCACCTCCTGAGGATAAGTCACTAATCCAGTGGACACTTTCCCATTTCTGTTCTCCTTCCAGGTTCCACACTGCTGCTGACTTTCAACACTTACATGTTTCCAGACGTCAGTGTGGTTTTCTGAGCAAAGGAATGTCCTACTCCTGGTGTAACAAGAACTTAGGGAGTGCTCCAACACAGGCACAGTTGAGCTCCGGGATTCTTTGCACAGGAGCCCTGGAATTAGTGTGTTTCTGTGTGGGACCGGATTTCTGGGGGCCTTGAACTCCACAGCACAGCAATCAGCTGACAGGAGGGTGGAGGGAGGGCAAGTGCACACTCTGGCTTCTGTCACTGCCAGACCTTGGCTGCTTGTGGCCAATAGTGCAGGGTGAGTCTCCCAGCCTGTCCCTGGGCACCCAACCCTGAGCCCTGCCTCCTCTATGTCCCCTGGCAGGCTAAATAGCAATGCCTGGGAATGGAAAGTTGGCGGGGGTCAGGGCGCCTGGCTGGCTCAGTCCTTCAAGCATCTGCCTTGAGCTCGGGTCATCATCTCATGGTCCTAGGATCGAGTCCTACATTAGGCTACCTGCTCAGTGGGGAGTGTGCTTCTCCATCTGACCTTCCACCCTCTCATGCTCTGCCTCTCTGTCTCTCTCAAATAAAGAAGTAAAATCTTTTTTAAAATGTTGGCAAGGGTACTCACTCCCCTGGCCCCTGCATTTGGCCTTTGCTGCTTGGTTCTCCAACACTTTCCAGTATTTAATAATCAAGAACATTGGGATTAAAACTGACTATGGCTATAGGGATTATCAGGACAAGACTTACGCTTTGTTATAGACAGAGTAAGGAAACGGGTTTATGACAGCATTAGAACCTCTGGATGTCCACAAGTAGGCTTTATGTAGCTGGAAGGGACATTCTCAGAAGAGGTCCCATTTTGGTCACCACCCTTGTTGCACGTGGCCACCAGGAGGCGGTCTTCCCGGAGAGGACCTTCACTAGACCACCCTTCAACCTGATCCTGCTTTCTGTTTCCTTTCAGCCCCAGCTGCTGTTCCATCATATTGGATGGAAATCCGAGCAAAGCCTCTCTAGCAGGTGCTTCTGCAAAACCTAGAGATTTCAATGCATTTTTGTTGTCTACTTGCTTTCTTCTGCTGCTCCTTCGAAAAAGCTTTAAGCTTAGATGACAGCAGAATAGAAAGCTCTTGTGTGAACAGGCTGAGAGATCAAGAGAATGAATGCCAAGGGGCTTGGGGACTTCTGCCTTGTTGAGGAAGGATCCTGTTAGGACAGGGGAATGTGTTCTGGAATGAGGGTTGGGGGAGGGTAGAGGGCAGCGTGTGTGCCAGAAGGTTAAGGAAATAGCATGTTCTTCTGCACTTCCAACTAGATATTTATTCTCAACTTTCAGATGTTCATAGAAGCCACCGTCTCATCACTGATGATAAATAAAATGTTTCTTGCCAATGGAGGAAGAATGGATCAGCCTTTCCCAGAATTCCAGTTTGGGAGGCAGCCTCCTTTGCAAGTCAGATACTGAAGTGTAGGACCACTGTTCCCACGAATTTTGGAGAAGGAGACAAACAATATTCCCATATATAGCTGTCAGAATTAAGATAAGATGATTGCTACAAATATTTATGCTGTTCCCTACAGAACATGCACAGCTAGGTTCGTTTCAGTGCATGAGTTCAGTGAATATTCATGCTCTTATGTCCTAATTGTTAAACCTGTTTGTACTCCTGAATTACACACAGCTCATGTGTTCATGTCTTCGCAACCACAGAAATGAGAGTCTCTGAGATGGCAGGACTCCAGAATATGTGATGTTATTAGTCAGAGGGAATCATTTCCATGTTGAAATGAGTCTCACTTTCACTCCTTAGTCTCTTTCGCAAGGCTGTTGATGCATACAAGGGTTTCATGATCCCTGCTCGGACCATCTCCTAGGCACAAGGGCTGTATGCTTCTTTTGCAGATAGAGGGAGATTCTCTGGAAGTAGCTCCTCAGGATGGAGTCCCCATTCACCAGGGGCAGCACTCCCACCCCTGCTTCCTGCAGGGGACAGGCTTCCAGGTGGCCCAGCTGCTCAGAAAGTCCTGAGCACAATTCCTCCAGGAGGGTCGTGTTCCAGGGAGCAGGTGAGGCCTCTGTGCAGAAGAGGTGGAAGGTCTTCTGGTTCGTCACATGGAGACAGAGAGGGCTTGAGCCTTCTGCAGTGCCTTGCCATCAAACACCTCCTAGGGGAAGCCAAAGTTGTTTGTGTAGTTGTCACAGGAGCTAGCAGATAGTCTCCTCATTTGTCGCAGGAGCATAAGGGCCCTCCAGATCTGCAGGCTGTGGTCCTGAGGCAGGTCACATCCCAGAGAGCCGAGGGACTGGCAGCTGAGCACCACCAGGGCCACCAAGAAGGAACAGGGAAGAGCCACTGGGGATCCTGCAGGTGCTGTTGGCCTGGTTGGGGTGGGCACGTCTGGGACCCGTGGCTCTAGCTTCTCTGAACATGTTCTCTTGTGCATGTGACTTAAGTAGGCGTTTTTAATTTCTGAATGTTTCCTTTCCTTTCTACTTCTCTTTTTGCTTTCCTTTCTACACTTTCTTCTGGAGTTTAGAGCATGGGTTTCTCAACTGTTTCTTTTGCCTATTGCCGCCTCCTCTCACAGTCTTTCGAATACTTGTGTAATTGAACCTTCCAACAAAACTTGGTAACACAGATCTATAGTCTATATTGTTATGTATTTATAGCTCTGCTTTATAGATTAAAGAGACAGAGTTCATTTTACTCTGTTTAATTCAGAATTAAGATGGACGAAAAATTTCAACTGAAAGCTATATTTTAAAGCTAATTACTCTTTCCTGGATATCTGAATATGATGAATGACTTCTACATTTTTCTTACTTAAATGGAAATATGAAAGTACAATGCAAATTAAGTATTTCTAGAAAGACAATACTATCGGTGTCACTAGATACACGAGAATCATTCCAAATTGCTAACAGCCAATGAATTTTTCAAACATTTATTGGATGTTTGTTTTTACTGTAGTGTATTTTAGTATGGCCTCAATGAGAAAATGATTTTTAACTTCACTTGATGCTAGATACTCAACAAGTTAGTCTAAAAATATTTTCTCTTTTTAGTACCAGATAGAATTCCTGATTTGATGAATGCATTTTGAAGAATTAAATGATTATGTAGAATCTATTTGTATTTGATTTCCAAAGCCCGCATCAAAACAAGGCTCAAACACCAGCAACATCCACAAGACAGCCCATGGCATGTTGAAGCCTTGTTCCCAGCCCTAGAACTACTTGTTACATTGTTGGAAGCAATTGGAACAAGTGTTCCCTCTAGTGGGGGGATGCTGAAATGTGGGAGTGACCTTGAAGCTCCAGAGCAAGAAGGGTGGGGAAAAACTCTGGACCTTTTGCTCACTTTTACTAGAAACCGATCTGCAGTTTTTGAAAAAAAAATAAAAAATAAGAATAAAAGGTATTTTTGTTGAAGTTCATGGCTTTAACACTAGCAGAGTCCTTAATTCCAGGAAAGTTTTTAGTTGTTTGTTTGTGTTTCTTTGCTTACTCTGGAAGAAAATCTCCCACCAGGGGACAGACTTCTACATACAACACAAACCCATGTGCACACCTGGTCACTGTCTAGCCCACCCTGCGCCCTCGCGGCAGCCTCCCCTGTAAAGACAGTGACGGGCCACAGAACAGCAGCCTCCTGCTCCTATCTCCTCTCTGCTCCTGCCCCTGTGACATCACTGCAGTGGGGACATTCCCTCAGGTCAGCAATAGTCACCAGGAGAAAAAAAACAACAAGGCTTCTGCTAGGAGAGTTTCGAAAACACCTGGAAGTTTCACACAACTTGTGTTCTTCTTTGTGGCTTTGTAATTGGAAGTAAAAGGGCCAGACAGAAACCACAAAGGAAAAGGAAGCAGCTGTGTGAATGGGCAGGAGAGGCTCCTAAGGAGGGAGTGGGGAGGGGAGCTCACAGGAGGTTTCTCCACTGGGGAGAGGGAAACTCTGTGATTGGAGGGTGAAAGGATGGGATCTCGGAGGGCGTGGAGGAAGGGGACATGTGCTGTACCAGAACATATGGAGTATGCGGACATAGGCACAGTATATATGTATACGTATTACATTACTGTGTAACCAATTACATTCAGTGGATAGGACACCCGGTCCCAATGAGTATTTTATTTTTTTCCACAACAGTATTTTGGAGGATCTGCCCTTTGTAGTCAGATACAGGGGAAAGCCTACGAGAAGATCAATATTAGGGAAAACATAAACTAATAGTCCCCATCTATTACACTCTCAGTGGAACATACTAGATGCTTTGAAATGTGCCACTTCATAATCACAACAGCTCTAGGAATATTTCCACCTCACTTTACATCCGGGGAAACTGAGCTATAAAGTGTTCAAGTGAGGTTTTCATGATCAAACAACGAGGTGGAAGCAGAATCCAGATGCAGGGCACAGTCCTGTAGCCAAGGTCATAAATTCCTGCCTGAGGTTCTTCTTGGAAAACTCTGAAACTTCCCTTCTTCAAAACTTCCTGGAGATCATCCTTCCCTGGTTGCATCCCACCTGCTCTGGCTGCTCCATCACTGTGCCCCTGACAGGCCCCCTTCTCCTTCTCAACCTTAAATGTTCCAGATTCTCTGAAGCGTTAGGGCATCTTCTCATTTCACTCATGTCAGACAGATGGACTTTCGGTACAGTGCCTCGATTTCCAAATACGAAAAGGAAATTGCGATTTAATGTCTCCAGGACGTGCATTGTTGGAGAGTCAAGACTCACCCTTGCATCTCCAGTGGGAAGTCCGCTGTCCCCTCTTCCTGCCTTTCCTCATTCAGGCTCCTGGTCACAGATCCCCTTGGCCTCTAGTACTGTGAAGAGGTAGCCTCAGACTACTCTAGAATGATTGCTTTCCCTCTCCCTCTGCTGGCAAAGCCAGCAGATTTCCCTCTGCTCTTCACAGGGGCTGCCAAGTGGTGATTCCAAAGGTACAACTCACAAACCAGTGGGTTGCACCAACTAGGGAGGACTGGACATTGTAAAGGCCAGAGGAAACCCACAGAGCCTCGAACCATGCTTCTATAACAGCTCAAGTTCCTATCACTTCCTATCCAGCTCAAGTTCCTATCCTGCTTCTGGCGAGTGTGATTGTCTGCGTGCTCCTTTTTCTCCTGGTACCAGCGCTGAGACTAGCCCTGGGACCTCAGCTGTGAGTGGATCTAAGAAGAGTTGTTGTTTTCCATCTTCTTGCATTTGGGAGTTGTTCGTTTTGTTCTTGTTGCTGCAGCTGTGAGGTCAGGAAAACTGTTCCAAATGGTTCTGTGTTGATCCAAAAACGAGAGGATCCTGCAATATGTGAACACATGAACAACTTCAGGCTAGCTCTGTCCTGTGATGGAGACCCTTAGGGACAGTCCTGTCACAGACACATTTTACCCACAATGCTGAGTAACTTAACTCAACACATTGTATGGCTGAAGCAGAAAGAGGAGACGTTAGAAAGATGGAACTCATGGCTACGTGACTTAGTGTTGTAGGTCAAGAATATCATTTGCAGGTCCCTTTCTTGCTTTCTTCCTTTTTATCATTTCCCTGTCCTTATGTCTTCATTTGAATATGAAGAGATGGGTCGCTGGATTTTGACTCAGACTCCTTCCCAGGTAGTCACTCTGTTTCTTCTGTCTCAGATGGAGATGGATTCTCTGGAAGCATGACTTCAAGGCTAGGGCAGGGCCCTCAAACCCAGGGGCGGCTCCCCCACTCCCATCGCAGGTACCACACAGGTTCCCAGGGTTCTGGCTGCCCCAGCAGGGACTGGTTCAGGCAGCAAACGGCGGGGCCCAGTGAGGAAGAGGGTGAAGGTCAGCTGAAGCATCTCAAGGAGGACAGACTTGGTGTGGACCTCATGGAAGTGGCAGCCATGCACCTTGTCCCAGTGGACGTGTCCCTGGTTCAGGAGAAGGAACTGATGTTCCTCCTCTGTTCAGAAGCAGCAGGTCCACCTGTGAAGCTGCCCGGGGCCAGGAGGCAGCTCACAGCCCAGAGCTGAGATACTGCCACAGGGATCCAGGAGGAGCCCAGCAGAGGGGATGGGCGCTGCACCTGAGAGCTTCTGGTGGCCTGGCAGACCAGTGCGGGGTTCCCTGGCCGCTCATTCATCTCCAGTTCTTTCTATTCATGAGTCTTCAATAGAATAGGGTAATTTTCATTTGCAGAATGTTCCCGTACACTTTTCATGCCTTTTCATTTTGTTTGCTTTTCTTTATATATGCTTTACATGACTTAGAAGACATTTGAAGACATCGCCCAATTCAATTATTAGTTCATTTTTTCATGGAAATTTAATTAGCCCAAGGAAGGTAAATCTCCCAGATCTATATTCTATCTATAGTCACTAGCTTCTGTTCTGTTTCTCGCCTTTCCTCTGCCGCCAGTATGGTTTCTGGTGAGTAATTCCGTCAAAACAGGTGGTCCCCATGGTCACAACCCTTCTACTTCCCAGCTTCATGGACCCTTTCCATGCACCCTTTGCTATGATGCAATTCCTTGAAGCGTTTCTCCGCTTTGAAATAGACTCTTAACCAATATTCGCTCTTATGCTACTGCCTTAGGGCCATTCCACTTTTGTTTGCAGTGTAGCTCTTTTCTCCCTTAACCAGGGGAGGCTTGAGGCACCATTTCTCATTCTACGCTCTCTTCCCAGGCAACCACTTCCTTCCCTGGGCTTTATGTGAATGGAATGACTTGTAAATGGCAGGATCAAGGATCCACTTGTTTGTTTTGTTTTGTTTTGTTTTGTGTTTTTGTGTTTTTTAAAGATATTATTGATTTATATGACACACAGAGAGACAGGGAGCACAAGCAGGGGGAGTGTGAGAGGGAGAAGCAGACTCCCAGCTGAACAGGGAGCTCGACACAGGGCTTGATCCCATGCCCCAGCATCATGACTGAAGCCTAAGGCAGATACTTAACCAACTCAACCACGGGTGCCCCTGAACAGTCCAATTGTAAAGAATATTCGTACTTGGGTGTCTACCAGTGTGATGTAGAACATATCCGGTGCTTTTCATTTTTTTCCTCACAGGTCTGCTTCCTTTTCTACTTACAGTATACATATTATCCCTTCTTGTCACTCTTCTCTTTAACATAAATGATATTACTTCACAACAGTTGTTGTCCCAAGGTTAGTTTTTGTACAAAATCCAAGATACAGACACAGCATTGGACTTGGGAAGTAAGCCTTTCCCGTGACGACAGCATGCAAAGTGACTTCCAGGAAGTCGATGCGATTACTTCTAATGTGAAAATGAAATAACGAGTGAGAGAGTGGTACAATCTGTTCTTTCATCAGGGTGTAATCAGACATGTTTCCTGCTTCAATAAACAAACGCAAGAAGTTTTCTATAGAAACATTTAATGAACAGAAAATAAAGAATTTAATATACGTAAAACATATAGAATTCTCTTAATCACAAAGGGTAGGTACAACTAATATAATACAATAAAAAAATAAAAAATCTTATAAATAGTGAAAAAAATAAATAGCTAAATAGGCAGATCAGCATGGTCATCTGAAGGTGACAGGTGTATAGTAACGTTGACTTCAAGTTGCTTAATACTCCTGAATACATGTGACAAATTAATTCAGTTCATGTCATGATGACAGCAGAAATGAGAGTCTTTGACACTTCAGGACACATGGGAGTGTGATAGTATTCTTCAGAGAGAATCATTCCTGTCTTGAAAGGGGTGTCACTTCCTGCTCCACAATCTCTTATGCAAGACTGTCGATGCTTACAAGGGTTTCATGATCTCTGCTCGGACCATTTCCCAGGCACAAGGGCTGTATTGCTTCTCTTGCAGATAGAGGGAGATTCTCTGGAAATAGTTCCTCAGGATGGAGTCCCCATTCACCAGGGGCAGCTCTCCCACCCCCGCCTCCTGCAGGGGACAGGCTTCCAGGTGGCCCAGCTGCTCAGAAAGTCCCGAGCACAATTCCTCCAGGAGGGTCGTGTTCCAGGGAGCAGGTGAGGCCTCTGTGCAGAAGAGGTGGAAGGTCTTCTGGTTCATCACATGGACGACTGACAGGGCTTGAGCCTTCTGTAGCTGCTTGCCGTCAAACACCTCCTGGGGAAAGCCGACGTCGTTTGTGTAGTTGTCACAGGAGCTAGCAGATAGTCTCCTCATTTGTCGCAGGAGCATCAGGGCCCTCCAGTTCAGCAGGATGTGGTCCTGAGGCAGGTAACATCCCAGAGAGCCGAGGGAGTGGCAGCTGAGCACCACCAGGGCCACCAAGAAGGAGCAGAGCAGGGCCATTGGGGATCCTGCAGGTGCTGTTGTCCTGGCTGGGGTGGGTACGTCTGGGACCCATGGCTCTAGCTTCTCTGAACATCTTCTCTTGTGTGTGAGGCTTAAGAAGGGGATATAGAAGTTTTCAATTTCTGAACGTTTCCCTTACCTTCTACTTCTCTTTTTGCTTTCCTTTCTACATTTTCTACTTGGGTTTGGAGCATGGGTTTTTCAACTATGTATTATTTTCTTTAATTATTATCCTTGCCTCCAGAATCTTTTTGGATGTTTTTTAATGGAAATTTCCAAGAAAACTTAATAGTAGGGAGACACAGTATATATCATTATTTAATGTATTTTTGTCTGTGCTTCAAGATTAAAAAAAAAAAGTATAACGTTTATTGAAATTGGGGTCCAGAATTACTAAAAATTTTAAGCTAATAGTTACATTTTAAAGCTATTGATGCTTATGTATATAAGTAAACTTGATGAGTGACTTATAATTTCTTTACATGTATACAGTGAAGTATATGGAGTACATATGCAAATTAACAATTTCAAATTGGACATAATAACGTCGGTGTACCTGAACATTTACAATCAATCCAGATTGCTAAATGCAAGTAAAAACTGGAATTATTTACTTAACATGTGTTTTTTAGTGCACTGAATTTGAATGTTGCCTCATATGACAAAATCATTTTTTTAAGATGTTTATTTATTTGACAGACAGAAAGATACAGAGAGAGTACAAGTAGACAGAACAATGGGCAGACAGTGAGGGAGAAGCAGGCTCCCAACGAGCAGGGAGCCTGATGGGAGGCTCCAACCCAGTACCCTGGGATCATGACCTGAGTTGAAAGCAGCCGTCCAACTGACTGAACCCCCCAGGCACCACGACAACCTCATCTTTAACTTCACCTGCTACTATGTACTCTGGAAGTTATTGTCAAAATGTTTTTTCTGTTTAACACTAGATAACTGCTGAGGTGTTGAATGAGTTTTATAGAGCTAAATCATAAAATTTAATGGATTTGTGTTTTCATTTCCAAAGCCTGAATCACAACTTGGCTCTGAGGAGAGATGAGAGGAGTCACACCAACCAGCTCACAAGAGATTGGCGACCAGGACTCAGCTGATGACCCTCTCTGGAAGGAGACAGGATCCTCGCCCTGCCTGGGAGCTCTACCTACCTGTTAAATCCATTCAGGCCTGGAAAAGGTTGCCTGAGAAATCCAATATGAAGACGAGGGGAACTGAAAGATCCTACATGATTCTGCTCTGCACCTGGATTAGAATAATGATGAGGATCTTTCAAATGACACCACTAAAACTAACTGCAGTCTAACCCTTCTGAGATCCTTGAAACCATTACCTCTGTCTTCTCATTAACCCCATTTGGATCCCGCTTATTTCTGCAGCTGTTTGGAGAGAAAAAGAAACCTGGATTTAGAATGTTTCAGATCAAACCAATATCCAAGGTGGAACACAAAGGAGTTGTGAGATAATGGCTGGTCTGGAAGCAGCTGTTAAAACATGTGAGGAATAGAAATGGACAGAGGACTCCAGAACCAGGAGAGTCCATGGCATGAAGTCAGTCAGGTGGAGAGGGTGAGGGATCAAGGACTCTAGATTGTACTGTAGATGCCAAAGGCTTGTTGACTGTGGTTGTGTGTGGCAACAGGGGGTGTGGGAGGATGCAGGACTGACTTGAAGTTCCTAAGACAAGTTGTCAGGATCCCTATTAAACACTCATGATAGTGGGGGGGGGGGGGAGTCAAGATGGCACAGAAGTAACAGGCTGAGATGACATCAGGTAGCAGGAGATCAGCTAGATAGTGTATCCAACCATTCCAAACAGCTACACTCTAACAGAAGATCGAAGAAGAACAGCAATTCTAGAAACAGAGAATCAACCACTTTCTGAAAGGTGGGACCTGTGGATAAGTGAATTTAAAGTGATGGAAAAATAGACTGCAGGGGGATGATCTGGCTCCCTGCAAGCAGTGGATCAATGGAGCACAAAATCAGAACTTCTAAAAATCTGTTCCACTGAGGGACATCACTCCAGATGGTAAGCCAGGGTGAAGCCCAGGTGGGAATAGCATGATCCCACATCCTTCGGTGTTCAAGAAGGGTTGGGGTTGTTTGAGTGTCACAGAGCTCCCAGGTATTAGAGCCAGGAAGCCGGTTACAGAGACTGAGCTGAGAAATGAGTTCTGAACTCGGAGTTACCTTAAGCTGTGATCCGTGGCATAGGCAGACCCCTTCTCTGTGAGCACGGACCCCACAAGGTCCTGGGAGATCCTCAGAAGAGCGCAGGGATCTCCTGGGTTTGGAGACTTCAGGCGGGGCTGTGTGCCAGAGTGGCTTGGTCACAGGCTGGGGGAGCTCAAAGCGGGGCTATAGGCCAGGCAGATGCAAATGATTAAGCACTTTTCTCCAAGGGTGCACTGAGGAGTAGTGCTCCGAACCCTCAGCTCCTCTGGGCCAGAGATTCGGAGGCCACCATTTTCATGCCATCCTCCATAACTCTATGAAAAGTGTTCAGGGAACAAAAGCTCCACAGGGGAACCCCAATGGATTACTTAGCCCGGCTCCTGGTAAGGGCAGTGCAATTCCACCTTGGGCAAACACACTTGAGAATCACTACAATGGGCCCCTCCCCTAGAAGATCAGCAAGAAATTCAGCCAAGACTGAGTTCACTATGAAGAAGAACAGCATAATTCCAGAGAAGGAGCAAGCAAAGCATGGAATTCATGGCTTTCTCCCCATGATTCTTAGTCTTGTACAGTTAATTAATTCTTTTGAATTTTATTTTTTTCTTAAGCTAAATCTTTTTTAACCTTTACTCTTTTCTCTTTTAACTTTTAAACCAGTTTATCTCAACAATACCTTACATTTAAAAAAAAAAACTTTTTTGAACCTTCATTATTATAGTCATATTTTATCCTTCATTGTATTACCTTTATTGTTTGTATACACATACGGATTTTTCTTTTAAAAAATTTTGGGTTACAACTTCTTCTAATAGCTCAAAATATACCCTAAATCTAGCACAGGTCTTTGTTCTACTCTCCAGCCTGAGCAAAGTCTCTTCACTTATCTTATCAAGTCCTTTTTTACAAATTCTTTTTTAAAAGTTTTATCTTTATAGTCATATTCCATACCTACATCATGTTTACTCTCAGAGTGTGTGTGTGTGTGTGTGTGTGTGTGTGTGTGTGTGTTTTATTCATTCTTTAAAATTTTGGGAGATAGTGTCTTTTAAGAGACTAAAATACTTCCAACATTAAGTGGATGACTCTGTTCTAGTCACCAATCTAATATATATATACATATATTTTTCTTTATTTAATTTTTTTTTATCTGAACTCTTTGTACCCCATTTCTTCCCCCCATGATTTGGGTCTATTCTGATTTAGTTAGAGCACATTTTCCTGGGGTCCTTGTCACCCTTTTAGTATTTTATTCACTCCTTCATATATTCTTATCCGGATAAAAGGATAAAGTGGGAAAATGCACTGCAAAAACAAAACAAAACAAAACAAACAAACAAGAGGCAGTACTGAAGGCTAGGGACCTAATCAATATGGACTTTCATAATATGTCAGATCTAGAGTTCAGAATGATGATTGTCAAGGTGCCAGCTGGCCTGAAAAAAGACATGGAAGATATTAGATAAACCCTATCTGCAGAAATAAAGGCCCTTTCTGAGAAATAAAAGAACTTAAATCTAACCAATTTGAAATTTTAAAAAAGCTATTAATGAGGTACAATAAAAACTAGAGGCTCTTACTGCTAGAATAAATGAGGCAGAGGAGAGAATTAGTTATATAGAAGACCAGATGACAGAGAAGAAAGAAGCTGAGCAAAAGAGAGACAACAAACAATGACTAGACCATGAGGGGAGAATTCGGGAGATAAGTGACACCGTAAGATGAAACAACATTAGAATAATTGGGATTCCAGAAGAAGAAGAAAGAGAGAGGGGAGCAGAAGGTATATTGGAGAGAAATATTGTAGAGAATTTCCCTAATATGGCAAAGGGAACAAGCATCAAAATCCCAGAGGCACAGAGAACTTCCCTCAAAATCAATAAGAACAGGTCCACACAACATCAGCTAATAGTAAAATTTACAAGTCTTAGTGACAAAGAGAAAATCCTGAAAGCAGCAAGGGACAGGAAGTCTGTAACATACAATGGTAAAAATATTAGATTGGCAACAGACTTATCCACAGAGACCTGGCAGGCCAGAAAGAACTGGTGTGATATATTCTGAGCACTCAAGGAGAAGAACATGCAGCCAAGAATACTATATCCAGCTAGGCTATCATTGAAAATCGAAGGAGAGATAAAAAAAAAACTTCCAGGAAGAACAAAAACAAAAACAATTTGTAAACACCAAAACAGTTCTACAGGAAATATTGAAGGGGGTCCTCCAAGCAAAGAGAGAACCCAAGAGTAGTAGACCAGAAAGGAACAGAGACAATATACAGTAAGAGTCATCCTATAGACAATACAGTGGCACTAAATTCATATCTCTCAATAGTTACCCTGAATGTAAATGAGCTAAATGCCCCAAGCAAAAGACACAGGGTATCAGAATGGATAAAAAAAAAAAAAACCATCAATATGTTGCCTACAAGAAACTCATTTGAGACCCAAGACACCTCCAGATTTAAAGTGAGGGGGTGGGAAATAATTTACTATGTTAATAGACATCAAAAGAAAACTGGGGTGGCAATCCTTATATCAGATCAATTAGATTTCAAGACAAAGACTCTAATAAGAGATGAGGAAGGACACTATATCATACTCAAAGATCTAATAATTGGATGTATCTATGCCCCTAACATGGGAGCAACCAATTTTATAAATCAATTAATAATAAAATCAAAGAAACACAGCGACAAGAATACAATAATAGTAGCGATCTTAACACTCCCCCTCACTGAAATGGACAGATCATCCAAGCAAAAGATCAACAAGGAAATAAAGGCCTTAAGTGACACACTAAACCAGAGGGACATAACAGATATATTCAGAACATTCCATCTCAAAGCAAAAGAAAACACATTCTCCTCCAGTGCACATGGAACATTCTCCAGAATACATCACATCCTGGGTCCTAAATCAGGTCTCAACTGGTATCAAAAGATTGGGATCATTCCTGATTACTTTCACACCACAATGCTCTAAAACTAGAACTCCATCACAAGAAGAAATTCTGAAAGAACCCAAATACATGTAGACTAAAGTGCATCCGTCTTAAGAATGAATGTGTCAACTGGGAAATTAAAAAAGAATTAAAAAATTAATGGAAACAAATGATGATGAAAACACAATGGTTCGAAATCTGGGCGACACAGCAAAGGCAGTCCTGAGAGGAAAATATATAGTGATACAAACCTTTCTCAAGAAACAAGAAAGGTCTCACATACACGACCTAACCCTACCCATAAAGGACCTGGAGAAAGAACAACAAGGGAAGCCTAAACCCAGCAGGAGAAGAGAAGTAATAAGGATCAGAGCAGAAATCAATGAAATAGACACCAAAAAAAAAAAAAAAAAATCGAACAGATTGATGAAACCAGGAGATGGTTCTTTCAAAGAATGAATAAGATTGATAAACCCCTGGGCCAGACTGATCAAAAAGAAAACAAAAAGGAACCAAATAAATTAAATCATGAATGAAAAAGGAGAGACCACAACCAACACGAAAGAAATACAAACAATTATAAGAACATATTATGAGCAAATATACACCAGCAGATTTGACAATTTGACAATCTTCCAGTTTTGACAATCTGGAAGAAATGGATACATTCCCAATGACATATAAACTACCACAACTGCACCAGAAAGAAGGAGAAAACCTGAACAGACCCATAACCAGTAAGGAGATTGAAGCAGTCATCAAAAATCTCCAAAGAAACAAAAACCCAGGGCCATAGGGCTTCCCAGGGGAATCCTACCAAACATTTAAAGAAGTACTCATTCCTATTCTCCTGAAACTGCTCCAAAAAATAGAAATGGAAGGAAAACTTCCAAACTCATTTTATGAGGACAGCATTACCTTGATCCCAAAACCAGACAAGGACCCCATCAAAAAGAATTATAGACCAATATCCTTGAAGAATACAGATGCGAAAATTCTCACCAAAACACTAGCCAATAGGATCCAACAGTACATTAAAAGAATGATTTACCATGACCAAGTGGGATTTAATCCTGAGCTGCTGGGTTGGTTCAACATCCGCAAATCAATCAATGTGATACAATACATTATGTGATACAATACATTACTAAAAGAAAGAACAGGAACCATAGGATACTCTCAATAGAAAAAGCATTGGACAAAGTACAGCATCCTTTCCTGTTCAAAATTCTTCAAAGTGTAGGGATAGAGGGTACATCCCTCAATATCATCAAAGCCATCTATGAAAAACCCACTCCAAATATCATTCGCAGTGGAGAAAAACTGAGAGTATTTCCCCTAAGGTGAGGGAACACAGCAGGGATGTCCATTACCACCACTGCTATTGAACATAGTAGTAGAAGTCCTAGCCTCAGAATCAGGCAACAAAAAGAAATTAAAGGCATCCAAACTGGCAAAGAAGAACTCAAACTATCACTCTTTGCAGATGAGATGATACTATATGTGGAAAACCCAAAAGACACCAGTCCAAATCTGCTAGAATTTGTATAGGAATTCAGTAATGTGTCAGGATATAAAATCAATGCACAGAAATCACTTGCATTTCTTTACACCAAAACAAGACAGAAGAAAGAGAAATTAAGGAATCAATCCCGTTTACAATTGTGCCCAAAACCATAAGATACCTAGGAATATACTTACTCAAAGAGGCAAAGAATTCATATTGAATACTATAAAGTACTCATGAAAGAAACTGAGGAAGACAAAAGGAAATGGAGAAATGTTCCACGCTCATGGATTGGAAGAACAAATATTGTGAAAATTTCTACACTACCTAAAGCAATCGACACATTTGATGCAATCCCTATCAAAAGCCCATCCATTTTTTTCAAAGAAATGGGACAAAGAATCTTACAATTTATATGGAACCAGAAAAGACCTTGAATAGCCAGAGGAACACTGAAAAAGAAAGCCAAAGTGGGTGGCATCCCAATTACAGACTTCAAAAGACATTAGATTTTTCTGCCAATGAGATCTATGTTTGCGGCTGGCACTAGACTGACCCTCCTTCTTCGAACACATTGCAGGCAGCTGTCCTGTCAGGGTCACCCATGGTGGGGACACTACCATGGGCCACATCTGCCTAGAAGAACTCTGTGCTCCCAGCGTCCACTTGAAGCATCTCAGTTTGGGGAAGGACCCAGAGAGACAGTTGACTCGATGCTGCCCTACTGTCCTACTGTTCCACCTCCTGAGGATAAGTCACTAAACCAGTGGACACTTCCCCATTTCCACTCTCCTTCCAGGTTCCCACACTGCTGCTGACTTCCAACACTTTCATGTTTCCAAAGTCAGCTGTGGTTTTCTAAGCAAAGGAGTGTCCTATTCCTGGTGTAACGAGAACTTAGGCAGCGCTCCAACACAGGCACAGTTGAGCTCCGGGATTCTTTGCTGAGGGACCCTGGAATTAGCATGTTTCTGTGTGGGACCAGACATCTGGGGGCCTTGAGCTCCACAGCACAGGAATCAGCTGACAGGGAGGGTGAGGGAGGGCAAGTGGGCACTCTGGTTCCTGAAGCTGCCAAACCTTGGCTGTGTGTGGCCAGTAGTGCAGGGTGAGTCTCCCAGCCTTACCGCGGACAACCAACGCTGAGCCCTGCCTCCTCTACCTCCCCTGGCAGGCTGAATAGCAATGCCTGGGAGTAGAAAGTTGGTTGTGGTTGGGGCGCCTGGCTGGATCAATCCTTTAAGCATCAGCTGTGAGCTCAGGTCATCATCTCATGGTCCTATGATCGAGTCCTACATTACGCTATTTGCTTAGTGGGGAGTGTGCTGCTCCATCTGACCAACCCCCTCCCAGGCTCTGCCTCTCTGTCTCTCTCAAATAAAGAAATAAAATCTTTAAAAAAATGTTGGCAGGGATGTTCATTCCCCTCGCCCCTGCCTGCTTCGTTCCACAACACTTTCCAGTATTTAATAATCAATAACACTGGGATTGAAACCAACTATGGCGATAGGGGTTTTCAGGACAAGATTTATCCTTTGTCATAGACAGAGTAAGGAAACGGTTTTATGACAGCATTAGAATCTCTGGGTGTCCACAAGTAGGCTTTTTGGAGCTGGAAGGGACATCCTCAGGAAGGGGTCCCATTTTGGTCACCACCCTTGTCACATTTGGCCACCAGGGGGCGGCCTCCCGAAGAGGGAGCTGCACTAGGCTACCCTTCAACCTGTTCTGCTTTCTGTTTCCTTTCAGCCACAGCTGCTATTCCATCACATTGGATGGAAATGGGAGCAAAGCCTCTCCAGCAGGTGCTGCTGCAAAACCTAGAGATTTCAATGCATTTTTGCTTTCTACTTGCTTTCTTGTGCTGCTCCTAGGAAAACCTTTAAGCTGACATGACAGCAAAACAGAAAGCTGTTGTGTGAACAGGCTGAGAGGTCAAGAGAGTGAATGCCAAGGGAGCTGTGGGGACTACTGCCTTGGCAAGGAAGGTAACTGTTAGGACAGGGGAGTGTGTTCTGGAATGAGAATGGGGTGGTGGGTAGAGGGCAGGGTGGGTGCCAGAAGTTAAGGAAATAGCATGTTCTTCTGCACTTCCACTACATATTTATTCTCAACTCTCAGATGTTTGCAGAAGGCACTGGTGAAAAATAAAAACCCTTCTTGGCAATGGCGCATGAATGGGTCAGCCTTTTCTAGAATTCACAACAGAATTCCAGTTTGGGAGGCTGCCTCCTTTGCAAGTCAGGTACTGCAGTGTAGGCCACACTGTTCCCAAGAATTTTGTAGGAGGAGACAAACAATATTCTCATATATAGCTGTCAGAATTAAGATAAGACTCGCGCTACCATATTTATGCCATTCCGTACGGAAGATGCACTGCTAGGTGCCTTTCAGTGCATGAGTTCAGGAATATTCATGCTATTTTGTCATAATTGTTAAACCTGCTTTTACTCCTGAATTATGCACAACTCACTATTGCTCCACGGATTTCCATGATTCATGTATTTTCAGCTGATTGGACCAATGATTTCTCATTGTTCTAAACATTAGGAGAGAAAATGCTTAACCAGGCTTCCCACCTTTATTTTTGAAGAAAGTCTGTCACTGTTTATGTGCATGAGAATCTTGTGATGTGGATATCCACCAACCATTGTGGTATTCCGAAAATGAGGAAATACTAGCAGCGAGCAACAGAGAAGAATTCTTACCACATCAAACTCTCTAAAAAACAGCAATGGGGTATTATGCTGCTGTAGGAAACAGTGTCACAAGGAGGACTTAGGGAACCTAATAATTAAGCTGATAATTCTGGGAAACATGATTTTATCTGTAGTAATAGATAATTTGATGAAGGATTGAATGAGTTATCTATTCCTGCCAAGTGAATTCTTAAAGCCAAGAGGCTCACTGATGTGCAAGGAAGTAAGAACCAAGACAGGATAAACCACCATCAGTAGTTCAGTCATGAAAAATAAATACAACATTAAACATATTAACATGATTTGCAGAACATCGAATCCATGAAATCACTCAGGAAAAAAGAAATGACATAAAAAGGCAAACCATGCCCAGAATAACGAACCCCATTATTCCCAGATCCCCCTCAATATTCTTCTCCAAGTCAGACGCACTGACTTCTCTTATTCATGCTCCCACCTACTCCTGGGTGGTCTCTGCTTATGGATTCCACCAAACCGACTCTCAGGAAGGTCAGCAAAGGCTTCTGTGTTTCTGAATCGCAGGTAGTTTCAATCCACATCTTCCAGGAATCCCCTGATGGTCTTTGAAGCACATTTACTTCCTTACAGACACTCTCCAGCATCCTCTCTTATCCCTGTGCTGTATGGCCAAGAGTGCACCGTCTCCTTTGTGGCTCTTCTCTCCCGTCTTTCACTGGTTGAAGAGCCTCAGAATCAAGTTTTGTCTGTTTCTCACATGACACAGTCTCCCTGCGTGACCACCTCTGTTTCTGGCTTTGCCTGCTAGATGTGGACCTCAGCCGTGGTGTTTCTTGTCAACTGCCAGCTCACCTGCCCCCGACACCGGACATACGTGTCTCCATGTCTGCCAGTGACCTGTTGAGGGGTCCACAGATTTTCTGTGTGTACTTCCTGTGTGCTTCAACCTCTCTGCTCAGGCAGCAGGTGAGAGAAGTCACTTCCTTTCCTTCTTCATTAAAACACTAAATAGGAGGATGTTTTTAGATCCCTTCCCTACAGCAACCATATATATATATTCCTACAACCAAAGAGGTAGACATCAGGATCTGCATTTATTATGTCCTGTAGCCTAAGGTCAACATGCAAGTTGTCTTAGAGAAAGTCAGTTGTCATTTCCAACGTTAATGCAGTATGACGGTAAATGCATTCTCCCGTCCAATTTCCAACAGAGTTACACAATCAGACTGGTGTGACTCTTTGAAAACACTTTTGTCCTTAAAGTTCTATAAAGAAAAAATGATAAACTGATTATATATTATAAATATATTTTATTATATTCTGCTATATAAAGGTGCACATCATGTTATATGAAAACTGAATCTTATCAATATTTAAATAAATAAATATTTAAATAGATAAATAGACACGAGCAAGGTCATCTGTAAGCAACTACTGCCTGTAGAGTTGACATGTCCTGGAAACACGTGACAAATTATTGTGTTCATGTCTTCACTACAGCAGAAATGAGAATCTCTGACACGGCAGAACTCCAAAATATGTGATGTTATCAGTCAGAAGGAATCATTTCCATGTTGAAAGGGGTGTCACTTCCCGCTCCTTAGTCTCTTATGTAAGGCTGTTGATGCATACAAGGGTTTCATGATCTCTGCTCGGACCATCTCCCAGGCACAAGGGCTGTATTGCTTCTCTTGCAGATAGAGGGAGATTCTCTGGAAGTAGTTCCTCAGGATGGAGTCCCCATTCACCAGGGGTGGCTCTCCCACCCCCACCTCCAGCAGAGGACAGGCTTCCAGGCGATCCAGCTGCTCAGAAAGTCCCGAGCACAATTCCTCCAGGAGGGTCGTGTTCCAAGGAGCAGGTGTGGCCTCTGTGCAGAAGAGGTGGAAGGTCTTCTGGTTCGTCACATGGACGACAGAGAGGGCGTGAGCCTTCTGTAGCGCCTTGCGGTCAAACACCTCCTGGGGGAAGCCAAAGCTGTTTGTGTACCTGTCACAGGAGCTAGCAGACAGTCTCCTCATTTGTCGCAGGAGCATCAGGGCCCTCCAGTGCAGCAGGCCGTGGTCCTGCGGCAGGTCACATCCCAGAGAGCCAAGAGAGTGGCAGCTGAACACCACCAGGGCCACCAAGAAGGAGCAGAACAGGGCCATCGGGGATCCTACCGATGCTGTTGTCCTGGCTGGGGTGGGCACGTCTGGGAACCGTGGCTCTAGCTCCTCTGAACATCTTCTCCTGTGCGTGTGACTTAAGTAGGGGACACAGGAGTTTTCGATTTCTGAACGTTTCCCTTTCTTTCTACTTCTCTTTTTGCTTTCCTTTCTACACTTTCTCCTGGGTTGTAGAGCGTGGGTTTCTCAACCATTTCTTTTTCCTATTGCCGCCTCCTGTTACAGTCTTCTGAATATTTATGTATTTGAACCTTCCAACAAATCTTGGTAACATGGATCTACAGTCTATATAGTTATGTATGTATAGCTCTGCTTAATAGATTAGAAAAGAAAGTGTTCATTTTACTCCGTTTATTTGATTCAGTGTTTAGATGGACAAAAATTTCAACTGAGAGCTATATATTTTTAAAATTTATTTATTTATTTTCAGAAAAACAGTATTCATTATTCTTTCACCATACCCAGTGCTCCATGCAATCCGTGCCCTCTGTAATACCCACCACCTGGTACCCCAACCTCCCATCTCTCCACCACTTCAAACCCCTCAGATTGTTTTTCAGAGTCCATAGTCTGAGAGCTATATTTTAAGCTATTTATTCTTTACTGGATATCTAATATGATGAATGACTTCTTAATTTTTTCTTACTTAAATGGAAATATAAAAGTACAATGCTAATTAAGAATTTGTAGAAAGACATAATAATATTGGTGTCCTTAGATAATGAGAATCATTCCAAATTGCTAACAGCCAATGGATTATTCAATTATTTATTGGATGTTTGTTTTTCATGTACCATATTTTAGTATGGCCTCAATAAGAAAATGATTTTTAACTTTACTTGCTGCTAGATACTCATCAAGTTATTCTCAAAATAGTTTTTCTATTTATACCAGATAGAATTCTTGATGCAATGAATAAGTTTTGAATAATTAAATGATTATGTATAATCTATTTGTATTTATTTCCAAAACCCACATCAAAATAAGGCTCAAAGACAAGCAACGTCCACAAGACAGCCCATGGCATGTTGAAGCCTTATTCCCAACCCTCAAACTACTTGTTACATTGTTGGAAGCAACTGGACGAGTGTTCCCTCTGGTGGGGGGATGCTGAAATGTGGGAGAGACCTTGAAGCTCCAGAGCAGGAAGGATGGGGAAAATCTCTGGACCTTCTGCTCACTTTTACTAGGAATCTATCTGCTGTTTTTGTAAAAAAAAAAAAAAAAAAAAAAAGGAAAAGAAAAGGTATTTTTGTTGAAGGTCATGGCTTATAACACTAGCAGAGAGCAGAGTCTGTTCATTCCAGGAAAGTTTTTGTTTGTGTTTCTTTGTGTTTCTTTGCTTCCTCTGGAAGAAAATCTCCCACCAGGGGACAGACTTTTACATACAACAAGAGCCCGTGTGCATACCTGGTCACTGTCTAGCCCACCTTGCCCTCTCGCTGGCAGCCTCCCCTGTATAGACTGTGATGGGCCACAGAACAGCAGCCTCCTGCTCCTATCTCCTCTCTGCTCCTGCCCCTCTGACATCACTGCAGTGGGGACATTCCCTCAAGTCAACAATAGTCACCAGGAGAAAAAATAAACAACAAGGCTTCTTCTAAGCGAGTTTCGAAAAACCTGGAAGTTTCACACAACTTGTGTTCTTCTTTGTGGGTAAGAAGTAAAAGGGCCAGGCAGAAACCACAAAGGAAAAGGAAGCAGCTGTGTGAATGGGCAGGAGAGGCTCCTAAGGAGGGAGGGGGGAGGGGAGCTCACAGGAGGTTTCTCCACTGGGGAGAGGGAAACTCTGTGATTGGAGGGTGAAAGGATGGGATCTCGGAGGGCGTGGAGGAAGGGGACATGTGCTGTACCAGAACACATCGAGTATGCGGACATAGGTACAGTGTATATGTATACATAATACATTATTGTGTATCTAATTACAGTCAATGGATAGTCACCTGTTTCTAAGGGGTTTTTAATTTTTTTTCAGAATGATATTTTGGAGGATGATCATTATTACAACAGCTCTAGGAATATTTCCACCTCACTTTACATCTGGGGAAACTGAGGGGCAGAGAGCTCCTGTGAGGTTCTCATGATCAAACAGGGAGATGGAAGCAGAATTCCAGATGTAAGGCACAGTCCTATAGCCCATGGGATAAATTCCTGCCTGAGATTCCTCTTGGGAAATTCTGAATCTTCCCTTCTGCCACACTTCCTGGAGATCATCCTTCCCTGGTGGTGTCCCACCTGCACTGGCTGCCCCATCGCTGTGCCCTTGACAGGCTCCCCTTCTCCTTCTCAGCCTTAAATGTCAAACATTCTCTGAAGCTTTAGGGCATCTTTTCATTCCACTCTCATGTCAGACGGAAGGACTTTCAGCACCGTGCCTCAATTTCCAAATATGGAAGACACATTGCGATTTAATGTCTCCAGGACGTGCATTGTTGGAGAGTCCAGACTCACCCCTGCATCTCCAGTGGGAAGTGTGCTATCCCCTCTTCCTGACATTCCTCCTGCAGTCTCCTGGTCACAGATCCCTTTGGCCTCTAGCACTGTGGAGAGGTAGCCTCAGACTATTCTAGAGTGATTGCTTTCCCCCTCCCTCTACTGACAAAGCCAGCAGATGTCCCTCTGCTCTTCAAAGACTAGTGGTGATTCTGAAGGTACAACTCAAAAAACTGTGGGCTCCACCAACTAGGGAGGCCTGGACATTGTAGCTGTCCAGTGGAAGCACACAGAGCCTCGAGCCAGGCTTCTGTAATAGTTCGAGTTCCTACCCGTACCTTGAGGCACCATTTCTCATTCTAAGCTCTTTTCCCAGGCAAGCACTTCCCTCCCTGGGTTTTCTGTGAATGGAGTGGCTTGTAATGGCAGGATCAAGGATCCATATTGTTTCTTTTGATTTGTTTATTTTGTTTTGTTTAAAGATTTTATTTAACTATTTGACACAGAGAGAGAGAGACAGTGAACACAATCAGGGACAGTGTGAGAGGGAGAAGCAGACTCCCAGCTGAACACGGAGTTTGAGGCAGGGCTTGATCCGGGACCCTGGCATCCTGACCTGAGCCTAAGGCAGACACTTAATCTACTGAGCCACTCGGGTGACCCTGGGCGATCCATTTGCTAAAGAATATTCGCACTTGGCTGTCGACCGAGTGATGTGGAATGTATCTGGTGCTTTTCATTTTATTTCCTGACATGTCTGCTTCCTTTTCTACTTACAAAATTCATGTTTACCCTTCTTCTCACTCTTCCCTTTAACATAACTGATATTACTTCACTACAATTGTTGTCCCAAGGCTAGTTTTTGTACAAAATCCAAGACACAGCATTGGTTTGGGAAGTCTGCCTTTCCCGTGACGACAGCATGCAAAGTGACTTCCAGGAAGTCAATGCGATTACTTCTAATGTGAAAACAAAGTAATGAGTGAGAGAGTGGTACAGTCCATTCTTTCATCAGGTTGTAATCAACTAGTTCCCTGCTTCAATTAGAAACAAACGCAAGAAGTTTTCTATAGAAACATTTAATGATCAGAAAATAAATAATTTGATACACATAAAACATTATACAATTCTCTTAACCACAAAGGGAAGGTACAACTAATAAAATACAATAAAAAATAACTTAAATCTTATAAATAGTGAAATAAATAAATAAATAGTTAAATAGGCAGATCCGCATGGTCATCTGAAAGTGACAGGTATTTGTAATGTTGACTTCCTGTTGCCTAATACTCCTGAACACATGTGACAAAGTGATTCAGTTCATGTCATGATGACAGCAGAAATGAGAGTCTTTGACACTACAGGACACATGGGAGTGTGATAGTATTCTTCAGAGAGAACCATTTCGATGTTGAAATGGGTGTCACTTCCCGCTCCTTAGACTCCTTTGCAAGGCTGTTGATGCATACAAGGGTTTCATGATCTCTGCTCGGACTATCTCCCAGGCACAAGGGCTGTATTGCTTCTCTTGCAGATAGAGGGAGATTCTCTGGAAGTAGTTCCTCAGGATGGAGTCCCCATTCACCAGGGGTGGCTCTCCCACCCCCACCTCTTGCAGGGGACAGGCTTCCAGGTGGCCCAGCTGCTCAGAAAGTCCTGAGCACAATTCCTCCAGGAGGGTCGTATTCCAAGGAGCAGGTGAGGCCTCTGTGCAGAAGAGGTGGAAGGTCTTCTGGTTCGTCACATGGACGACAGAGAGGGCGTAAGCCTTCTGCAGCTGCTTGTTGTTGAAGGCCTCCTGGGGGAAGCCAAAGCTGTTTGTGTACCTGTCACAGGAGCTAGCAGACAGTCTCCTCATTTGTTGCAGGAGCATCAAGGCCCTCCAGTGCAGCAGGTCGTGGTCCTGAGGCAGGTCACATCCCAGAGAGCCGAGGGAGTGGCAGCTGAGCACCACCAGGGCCAGCAAGAAGGAGCAGAACAGGGCCATCGGGGATCCTACCAATGCTATTGTCCTGGCTGGGGTGGGCACGTCTGGGACCCTTGGCTCTAGCTCCTCTGAACATCTTCTCTTGTGCGTGAGGCTTAAGTAGGGGACATCGGAGTTTTCAATTTCTGTATGTTTCCCTTACTTTTTACTTCTCTTTTTGATTTCCTTTCTACACTTTCTACTTGGGTTGGAGCATGAGTTTCTCAACCATGTATTATTTTCTTTGAGTATTATCTTTGCCTCCAGAATCTTTTTGGATTTTTTTCTTAATTGCAACTATGAAGAAAACTTAATAGCAGGGAGACACAGTATGTATCGTTATATATTGTATTTTTGTCTGTGTTTTAAGAAAAAAAAAGTGTAACGTTTTTCCAATTCAGGGTCCAGAATGACTAAAAATTTTAAGCTAATAGTTATATTTTAAAGCTATTGATGCTCATGTATATAAGTAAATTAGATGAGTGACTTATAATTTCTGTACATGTATACAGTGAAGTATATGGAGTACATAGGCAAATAAACAATTTCAAATTGGACATAATGAATTTGGTGTACCTGAACATTTACAATCAATCCAGATTGCTAAATGCAAGTGAAAATATGAATGATTACTTAACATGTGTTTTTTAGTGCACTGAATTTGAATGTTGCCTCATAGGACTCATATGACAAAATTATTATTTCAAGATCTTTATTTATTTATTTTTGATTAAGATTTATTATTTATTTATTAAGATTTTATTTTATTTTATTTTTTAATTTGACAGAGGGAAAGATACAGAGAGAGTACAAGTAGACAGAGCAACAGGCAGACAGTGAGGGAGAAGCAGGCTCCCAACGAGCAGGGAGCCTGATGCAAGGCTCCATCAAAGCACCCTGGATCATGACCTGAGCTGAAAGCGGCTGCCCAACTGACTGAGCCCCCCAGGCACCAAGACAAATTCATCTTTAACTTCACCTGCTACTACGTACTCTGGGAGGTATTGTCAAAATATTTTTTCTGCTTAACACTAGATAGTTACTGAGTAACTATGAGTTTTGTAGAGCTAAATCATAAAATTTAATGTATTTGTGTTTTCATTTCCAAAGCCTGCATCACAACAGGCCTCAGACATCAGCAATGGCAACAAGACACCACTGGCAGCTCACTGGTAAGAAAGATCACCTGTCCAGGTAAGACTCTGAGACCCAGGAAACGATGGAGAGAAACTCCTCCAAACCTAAAGGATTCCTGTTATTCCTAGGTTTGTCACACTGACCTTACAGTTTGTGTCCTCCAAGAATTCTGTGCCATTGCTTCTTATGTAATATCCAAGAAAACCAATGAAAGACAATATATACCAAGGTTTTGTTAGAGCGCTCCAAGGCATTGCAAGTGCCCCCAGCAGGAAGCCTGGTTCATGTCTGGGAAGAGGAGGTGTCAAGGTTCTAATTCCAGATGACGGGATTTTTCCAGTAACACCTCACTGACAAGGTAGTTATCATATCTATTAAGCTCTTTCATCTGCAGTGACTGAGTGTCCTCCACCTGGGGCTCTCCTGGGCTCACTCCTGAGGACAGGCTCACCATGACCTGAGGACTCTAGATTCCCCTATTGTGCAGGGGCTGGTTTCCTTGTTAGCAAAAAACTTAATGGCCCTACATCCTTGCCCTTGCCCTTGCCCCTGGAGTGTTTGTGTCCGGGACCCTCTCAGTGCTCACCTCCTCCTCTCCTGACCAGGTATCAAAGGTGTCAACAGCACCCAGATGCTGAGGGTCCTCTTTAGTTTCTCCAAGTAGAGGAAAGACCAATTATAATCCTTTCACCTTGAATAAGGGAATATATTTATTGTGCCATCACAGCTCCTAATTTTCTTTTTTTTTCATTGTTTTAAAGTAAGCTCCACCCACATGTTTTTTTTTTTTTAAGTAAGATCAACATGGGGCTTGAACCCAAAGTCTGACATAAAGCCCTGAACTTAGAGTAAGATTCATATCCTCAACCAACTGAGCCACCCAGGATCTCCCATCGTTCAAATTTTCCTGAAACTAGGGAACACTTGTTACGTCCAAAACTTCTGAGCTGAGCACAGGGATTTCACTCACTGGGTCTCTCAGGAGAATCTTCCAGCACAGAAACTGAAGACTTTCACTAGCTCATTCAGACTGTGTGTTTCCAGTAGGCAGCTTCATCTGGCCATCTGTCTGGTGCTCAGAATGCGGGGGAGGAGGAGGTCCAGGCTATGGTGTCAGGGACAAACCACCTTGTTGCCTTTCCTTATTCACGGTGTTGCATTTTCAACTTAAGTAACAACAACAAAGATAATTTGATTTACTTAATATTTCCACATGCTTTACTGGACATACTCTCACTTGCTGGTCCTGATCATGTTCTATGTCATCATGAGGATCACACAGAGGGAATGAAGAGGAGGGCCAAGGGGCTGCCCCAGGTTTCTCTTTCATTTTTAAAACATCAGTTTTTCTGTTTCTCATGTCACCTTTCCTCGAAAGCAAAACATGACAGCTGTGTGTGGGGGAGGGGAGAAGACACCTGTTTTGTCTGAACGTGACAAAAGTGAAAGAGTGGCCTGTCCACTGAGAAAATGGCAGAGTGTATGTCAGCAAAGTTGATGCAGAAACACTGGGGATGAGCAGCTCTGGCAGACAGGAAGAATGAAGGCTGTACTAAGTTATTGCAAGTCAGGAAAGTGACTGCCTCGGCCAGAGGATCCCACAAGACCAACTCTTGGGTCCCTATGAGGCCCTCAGCTCTACAAGAGGAGCCACCTCATTTTCCTTTCATTCAATCCACATGTACTTGGCTCTGAGGAGAGATGAGAGGAGTCACATCAAACAGCTCTGAAGTGATTGGTGACCTGGACTCAGCTGCTCACCCTCTCTGGAAGGAGACAGTATCCTTGCCCTGCTTGAGAGCTCTACCTACCTGATAAACCACTCAGACCTGGAAAAGGTTGTCTGAGAAATCCAATATGAAGACGAGGGGAACTGAAAGATCCTACATGATTCTGCTCTGCACCTGGATTAGAATAATGATGAGGATATTTTAAATCACAACACTAAAGCTGCTTGCATTCTAGCCCTTCTAAGATCCTTGAAACCATTACCTCTGTCTTCTCATTAACCCCATTGGGATTCCGCTTATTTCTGCAGCTGTTTGGAGAGAAACAGAAACCCGGTGTTAGAATTATTCAGATTGAACCAATATCCAAGGTAGAACACAAAGGAGTTGTGAGATAATGGCTGGTCTGGAAGCAGCTGTTAAAAGATGTGAAGAAAAGAAATGGACAGAGGGTTCAAGAAGCAGGAGAGGCCATGGAGTGAATTCAGTCAGTTGGAGAGGAAGAGGGATCAAGGATTCTAGATCGCACTGTAGATACCAAAGACTTGTTGACTGTGGTTGTGTATGGCAACAGGGGGTGTGGTGGAGTCAAATTCATGAGTGACTTGAAGTTCCTAAGACAAGTTGTCAGGATCCCTTTTAAATACTCATGAGAGTGGGGAGGAGTCAAGATTGCAGAGAAGTAACAGGCTGAGATGACATTAGGTAGCAGGAGATCAGCTAGATAGTCTATGAAATCATTCCGAACAGCTACACTCTAACAGAAGATCGAAGAGAAGAAGAGCAACAATTCTAGAAACAGAAAATTGACCACTTTCTGAAAGGTGGGACCTGTGGAGAAGTGAATCCAAAGCGACTGGAAGATAGACCGCGGGGGGATGGTCTGGCTCCCCGCAAGCAGTGGAGCAATGGAGCACAATATCAGAACTTTTAAAAGGCTGTTCCACTAAGGGACATCACTCCAAAGGGTAAGCTGGGGTGAAGCCCATGTGGGGATAGCGTGGTCTCACGTCCTGCGGGGTCACAGAAGGGTCGAGGTTGTTTGAGTGTCACAGAGCTCCCAGGTATTAGAGCGAGGAAGCCAGTAACAGAGACTGAGCTGAGGAATGAGCTCTCAACTCAGAGTTACCTTAAGCTGTGATATGTGGCATAGATAGGACCCTGCTCTGTGAGCAGGGACTCCACAAGATCCTGGAAGACCCCCCTGAAGAACGCAGGGTTCTGCTGGGTTTGGAGACTCCAGGCAGGGCTGTGTGCCAGAGAGGCTCGGTCGCAGGCTGGGGGGAGGGGGCTCAAAGTGAGGCTAGAGGCCAGGGAGATGGGAGTGATTGAGGACTTTTCTCCAAGGGTGCACTGAGGAGTGGGGTCCCAAGCTCTCGGCTCCTCTGGGCCAGAGATTGGGAGGCCATCATTTTCAAGCCATCCTCCAGAACTCTATGGAAAGCATTCAGGGAACAAAAACTCCAAAGGGGAACCTCAGTGGATTACTTAGCCCAGCCCCTGGTAAGGGCGGTGCAATTCCACCTTGGGCAAACACACTTGAGAATCACTACAACAGGCCCCTCCCCAGAAGATCAGCAAGAAATTCAGCCAAGATCAAGTACCAAGGAGAACAGCAGAATTCCAGAGGAGCAAGCAAAGCAAGGAATTCGTGGCTTTCTCCCCATGAGTCTTTAGTCTTGTAAAGTTAATTAAGTTTTTTTAATTTTTTTTTAAACTAAAATTTTTGTCACCATTACTCTCTCCTCTTTTAACTTTTTAACTAGTTTATCTTAACAATACCTTCATTTTAAAAATCTTTTTGGAAACTTTATCATTATACTCATATTTTATCCTTCGTTGTATCTATCCTTATTGTTTGTATATACTTAAGGTTTTATCTTTTAAAAAATGTTGGGGTAGAACTTCTTCTAATAGCTCAAAATAAACCCTAAATCTAGCACAGGTCTTTGTTCCAGTCTCTAGCCAGAGCAAATTCTTTCTACTTATCATATCAACTCCTTTTTTAGAAATTTTTTAAAAATTTTTTTATCTTTATAATTCTATTCCATCACTTCATTATGTTTACCCTTATTGTGTGTGTGTGTGTGTATTTTTTCATTCTTTAAAATTTTGGGAGATAGTTTCTTTTAAGAGACTAAAATACTCCCGAATTAACTAGGTGACTATATTCTAGTCACCAATCTAATATATATATATTTTTTAATATTTTTTCTTTATTTAATTTTTTTCTCTGAACTTTTTTTACCCTATTTCTTCCCCCCATGATGTGGGTCTCTTCTTATTTGGTTAGAGCACATTTTCCTAAGGTCCTTGCCATCCTTTTAGTATTTTATTTGCCCCTTCCTATATTCTTATCTGGATAAAAGGAAAGGTGGAAAATTCACTGAAAAAAAAAAAAAAAAAAAAAAACAAGAGGCAGTACCAAAGCCTAGGGACCTAATCAATACAGACGTTGGTAATATGTCAGCTCTAGAGTTCAGAATGATGATTGTCAAGGTGCCAACTGGGCTCAAAAAAGGCATGGAAGATATTAGAGAAACCCTGTCTGGAGAAATAAAAGACCTTTCTGGAGAAATAAAAGAACTAAAATCTAACCAAGTTGAAATTTAAAAAGCTATTAATGAGGTACAATCAAAATAGAGGCTCCTACTGGTAGGATAAATGAGGCAGAAGAGAGAATTAGTGATATAGAACCAAATGACAGAGAAGAAAGAAGCTGAGCAAAAGAGAGACAAACAACGACTGGACCACGAGGGGAGAATTCGAGAGATAAGTGATACCATAAGACAAAACAACATTAGAATACTTGGGACTCCAGAAGGAGAAGAAAGAGAGAGGGGAGCAGAAGGCTTATTGGAGAGAATTTCCCTAATATGGCAAAGGGTACAAGCACCAAATCCAGGCGGCATGGAAAAGCCCCCTCAAAATCAATAAGAACAAGTCCACACCCCATCAGCTAATACTAAAATTTACAAGTCTTAGCAACAAAGAGAAAATCCTGAAAGCAGCAAGGGACAGGAAGTCTGTAACATACAATGGTAAAAATATTAGATTGGCAACAGACTTATTCACAGAGACCTGGCAGGCCAGAAAGAACTGGTGTGACATATTCAGAGCACTCAATGAGAATAACATGCAGCCAAGAATACTATATCCAGCTAGGCTATCACTGAAAATAGAAGGAGAGATAAAAATCTTCCAGGACAAACAAAAATGAATACAATTTGTAAACACCAAAACAGCTCTATAAGAAATATTGAAAGGGGTGCTCGAAACAATGAGACAGCCCAAAAGTAGTAGACTAGAAAGGAACAGAGACAATATACAGTAAGAATCACTCTACAGGCAATACAGTGGCACTAAATTCATATCTCTCAATACTTACCCTGAATGTAAATGGGCAAAATACTCCCAAGCAAAATACACAGGGCATTAGAATGGATAAAAAAACAAAACCCATCAATATGCTGTCAACAAGAAACTCATTTGAGACCCAAGGACACCTCTAGATTTAAAGTGAGGGGGTGGAAAATAATTTACCATCTAATGGACATCAAAAGAAAGCTGGGGTGGCAATCCTTATATCAGATCAACTTCAAGCCAAAGACTATAATCAGAGATAAGGAAGAACACTATATCATACTCAAAGTGTCTGTCCAAGAAGAAGATTTAACAAGTGTTAAGTATCTATGCCCCTAACATGGGAGCAGCCAATTACATAAATCAATTGATAACAAAATCAAACAAACACATCGACAAAAGTACAATAATAGTAAGGGACTCAACACTCCCGTCACTGAAATGGACAGATCATCCAAGCAAAAGATCAACAAGGAAATAAAGGCCTTGAATGACACACTGGACCAGAGAGACATAACAGATAGATTCAGAACACTCCATTGCAAAGCAACAGAATACATGTTCTTCTCCAATGCACCTGAAACATTCTCAGGAATAGATCACATCCTGGGTCGTAAATGAGGTCTCAACCGGTATGAAAGGATTGGGATCCTTCTCTGCACACATTCAAACCACAATGCTCTGAAGCTAGAACTCCATCACAAGATGAAATTTGGAAAGAACACAAATACTTGGAGACTAAAGAGCATCCTTCTAAAGAATGAATGGGTCAACCGGAAATTAAAGAAGAATTGAAAAAATTTATGGAAACAAATGATAATAAAAACACAACAGTTCAAAATCTGTGCGACAGAGCAAAGGCAGTCCTGAGAGGAAAATATATAGTGATACAAGCCTTTCTCAAGAAACAAGAAAGGTCTCACATACACGACTTAACCCTACACGTAAAGGAGCTGGAGAAGGAACGACAAGGAAACCCTAAACCCAGCAGGAGAAGAGGAGTAATAAAGATCAGAGCAGAAATCAATGAAATAGAAACCAAAAAATCAATAGAACAAACCAATGAAACTAGGAGCTGGTTCTTTCAAAGAATGAATAAGATTGATAACCCTCTGGCCACACTTATAAAAAGAAAACAAAAAGGACCCAAATAAATAAAATCATGAATTAAAAAGGAGAGATCACAACCAACATGAAAGAAATACAAACAATTATAAGAACATATTATGAGCAAATATATGCCAGTAAATTTGACAATCAGGAAGAAATGGATGCATTTCTAGAGACATATAAACTACCACAACTGACCCAAGAAGAAAGAGAAAACCTAAACAGACCCATAACCAGTAAGGAGATTGAAACAGTCATCAAAAACTCTCCAAAGAAACAAGAGCCCAGGACCAGATGGCTTCCCAGGGGAATTCTACCAAACAGTTAAAGAAGAATTAATTCCTATTCTCATGAAATTGTTCCAAAAAAATAGAAATGGAGGGAAAACTTCCAAACTCATTTTATGGGGCCAGAATTACCTTGATCACAAAATCAGACAAGGATCCTATCAGAAAAGAGAATTATAGACCAATATAATTGATGAATGCAGATGCAAAAATTCTCACCAAAATACTATCCAAAAGGATGCAACAGTGCATTAAAAGGATGATTCACCATGAACAAGTGGGATTTATTCCAGGGCTTCAGGGCTGGTTCAATATCTGCAAATCAATCAATGTGATACAATACATTACTAAAAGAAAGAACAAGAAACATATGAGACTCTCAATAGATGCTGAAAAAGCATTGGACAAAGTACAGCACCCTTTCCTGTTCAAAACTCTTCAAAGTGTAGGGACAGAGGGTACATACCTAAATATCATCAAAGTCCACCATGAAAAATCCACTGCAAACATTCTCAGTGGAGAAAAACTGAGAGTTTTTCCACTAAGGTCAGGGAACATGGCAGGGATGTCTATTACCACTACTGCTATTGAACATAGTAGTAGAAGCCCTAGCCTCAGCAATCAGGCAACAAAAAGAAATTAAAGGCATCCAAATAGCAAAGAAGAAGTCAAACTATCACACTTTGCAGGTGATATGATACTATATGTGGAAAACCCAACAGACACCAGTCCAAATCTGCTAGAAATTGTATAGGAATGCAGTAATGCATGAGGATATAAAATCAATGCACAGAATACAGTTGTATTTCTTCACACCAAAACAAGACAGAAGAAAGAGAAATCAAGGAATCAATTCCATTTGCAACTGCACCCAAATACTTAAGATACCTAGGAAGAAACTTAACCGGAGCGGCAAAGAATTCATACTCAGAAAACTATAAAGTACTCATGAAAGAAATTGAGGAAGACACAAAGAAATGGATAAATGTTCCAAGCTAATGGATTGGATGAACAAATATTGTGAAAATGTCTACGCTACCTAAAGCAATCTACACATTTGGTGCAATCCCTGTCAAAAGCCCATCCATTTTTTCAAAGAAATGAAACAAAGAATCCTACAATTTATATGGAACCAGAAGAGACCTCAAATAGCCAGAGGAATACTGAACAAGAAAGCCAAAATTGGTGGCATCACTATTCCAGACCTCAAACTCTATTGCAAAGCTGTCATCATCAAGACAGTATGGTACTGGCCCAAAAACAGACACACAGATCAGTGGAACAGAATAGAGAGCCAAGAAACAGACCCTCGACTTTATGGTCAACTAATCTTCAACAAAGCAGGAAAGAATGTCCAATGGAAAAAAGACAGCCTCTTCCACAAATGGTGTTGGGAAAATTGTACAGCCACAAGCAGAGAAATGAAGCTGGACCATTTCCTTACACCACACATGAAAATAGATGAAGTACCTCAATGTGAGAAAGGAATCCATCAAAATCCTTGAGGAGAACACAGGCAGCTACCTCTTTGACCTTAGCCACAGCAACTACTTCCTAGGAACATCACCAAAGGAAAGGGAAGCAAGGGCAAAAAAATGAACTGTTGGGACATCATCAAGATCAAAAGCTTCAGCACAGCAAAGGAAACAGCTAACAAATCCAAAAGACAACTGACAGGATGGGAAAAGATATTTGCAAACGACATATCAGATAAAGGGCTAGTATCCAAAATCTATAAAGAGCTTAGCAAACCCAACACCCAAAGAACAGGTAATCGAATCAAGAAATGGGCAAAGGACATGAACAGGCAATTCCACAAAGAAGACTTCCAGATGGCCAACAGACACATGAAAAAGTGCTCCACATACTCAGCGTCAGGGAAATACAAATCAAAACCATAATGAGATACCAGCTCACACCAGTCAGAATGGCTAAAATTAACAAGTCAGGAAATGACAGATGCGGGGTAGGATGGGGAGAAAGGGGAACCTGCCTACACTGTTGGTGGGAATGCAAGCTGGTGCAACCACGCTGGAAAACAGCATGGAGATTGCTCAAAAAGTAGAAAATAGAGCTGCTGTACACCCCAGCAATTGGACTCGTGGGTATTTACCCTAAAGATATAAATGTAGTGATCCAAAGGGGCACGTGCACCCGAATGTTTACAGTAGCAGTGTCCACAAGAGCCAATCTATGGAAAGAACCTAGATGTCCATCAACAGATGAATGAATAAAGATGTGGTGTATATATATATAATGGAATACTATGCAGTCATCAAAAGAAATGAAATCTTGCCATTTGTAACGATGGGATGGAATTAGAGAAGTTATGCCTATTGAATGAATTCAATGAGAGAAAGACAATTATCATATAATCTCCCTGATTTAAGGAAGTTGAGAAGCAACGTGGGTGGTTTGGGAGTAGGAAAAGAATAAATGAAACAAGATGGAATAGGGAGGGAGACAAACCATTAAGAGACTCTTAATCTAGGGCGCCTGGGTGGCTCAGTGGGTTAAGCCGCTGCCTTCGGCTCAGGTCATGATCTCAGGGTCCTGGGATCGAGTCCCACATCGGGCTCTCTGCTCGGCAGGGAGCCTGTTTCCTCCTCCTCTCTCTCTCTGCCTGCCTTTCTACCTACTTGTGATCTCTCTCTGTCAAATAAATAAATAAAATCTTTAAAAAAAAAAAAATCTCCTTTAAAAAAAAAAAAAAAAAAGAGACTCTTAATCTCACAAAAGAAACTGAGGGTTGCTGGGGGAAAGGGGGTTAGGGAGATGGAGGTGAGGTTATGGACATTGGGGAGGGTCTGTGCTACAGTGAGTGCTGTGAAGTGTGTAAACCTGGGGATTCACAGAACTGTACCCCGGGGCTAGAATACATTATGTTAATAAAAAAAATAAAAATTAAAAATTAAATGAGTACTCATGAGACATTAGATTTTTCTGCCAATGAGATAGATGTTTGTAGCTTGCACTAGACTGACCCTTCTCCTTCCAACACATTGCAGGCTGTTGTCATGTCAGGGTCACCCACGGTGGGGACACTACCATGCGCCACATCCACCTAGAAGAATTCTGTGCTCCCAGTGTCCACTTGAACCTTCTCAGTCTCAGGAAGGACACAGAGATATAGTTGACTCAATGATGCCCTACTGTCCAACTGTTCCACCTCCTGAGGATAAGTGACTAATCCATGGACACTTTCCCATTTCTGTTCTCCTTCCAGGTTCCCACACTGCTGCTGACTTTCAACATTTACATGTTTCCAGACGTCAGTGTGGTTTTCTGAGCAAAGGAATGTCCTACTCCTGGTGTAACAAGAACTTAGTGAGTGCTCCAACACAGACACAGTTGAGCTCTGGGATTCTTTGCGCAGGAGCCCTGGAATTACCATGTTTCTGTGTGGGACCAGATTTCTGGGGGCCTTGAGCTCCACAGCACAGCAATCAGCTGACAGGAGGGTGGAGGGAGGGCAAGTGCACACTCTGGCTTCTGTCACTGCCAGACCTTGGCTGCTTGTGGCCAATAGTGCAGGGTGAGTCTCCCAGCCTGTCCCTGGGCACCCAACCCTGAGCCCTGCCTCCTCTATGTCCCCTGGCAGGCTAAATAGCAATGCCTGGGAATGGAAAGTTGGCGGGGGTCAGGGCGCCTGGCTGGCTCAGTCCTTCAAGCATCTGCCTTGAGCTCGGGTCATCATCTCATGGTCCTAGGATCGAGTCCTACATTAGGCTACCTGCTCAGTGGGGAGTGTGCTTCTCCATCTGACCTTCCACCCTCTCATGCTCTGCCTCTCTGTCTCTCTCAAATAAAGAAGTAAAATCTTTTTTAAAATGTTGGCAAGGGTACTCACTCCCCTGGCCCCTGCATTTGGCCTTTGCTGCTTGGTTCTCCAACACTTTCCAGTATTTAATAATCAAGAACATTGGGATTAAAACTGACTATGGCTATAGGGATTATCAGGACAAGACTTACGCTTTGTTATAGACAGAGTAAGGAAACGGGTTTATGACAGCATTAGAACCTCTGGATGTCCACAAGTAGGCTTTATGTAGCTGGAAGGGACATTCTCAGAAGAGGTCCCATTTTGGTCACCACCCTTGTTGCACGTGGCCACCAGGAGGCGGTCTTCCCGGAGAGGACCTTCACTAGACCACCCTTCAACCTGATCCTGCTTTCTGTTTCCTTTCAGCCCCAGCTGCTGTTCCATCATATTGGATGGAAATCCGAGCAAAGCCTCTCTAGCAGGTGCTTCTGCAAAACCTAGAGATTTCAATGCATTTTTGTTGTCTACTTGCTTTCTTCTGCTGCTCCTTCGAAAAAGCTTTAAGCTTAGATGACAGCAGAATAGAAAGCTCTTGTGTGAACAGGCTGAGAGGTCAAGAGAATGAATGCCAAGGGGCTTGGGGACTTCTGCCTTGTTGAGGAAGGATCCTGTTAGGACAGGGGAATGTGTTCTGGAATGAGGGTTGGGGGAGGGTAGAGGGCAGTGTGTGTGCCAGAAGGTTAAGGAAATAGCATGTTCTTCTGCACTTCCAACTAGATATTTATTCTCAACTTTCAGATGTTCATAGAAGCCACCGTCTCATCACTGATGATAAATAAAAACATTTGTTGCCAATGGGGGATGAATGCGTCAGCCTTTCCTAGAAGTCACAACAGAATTCCAGTTTGGGAGGCAAGTCAGGTACTGAAGTTTAGGACCACTGTTCCCACGAATTTTGGAAGAGGAGACAAACAATATTCCCATATATAGCTGCCAGAATTAAGATAAGACGATTGCTACCATATTTATGCCATTCCCTACAGAAGGTTCCTTTCAGTGCATGAGTTCAGTGAATATTCATGCTCTTCTGTCCTAATTGTTAAACCTGTTTGTACTCCTGAATTATACACAGCTCACTATTGCTCCATGGATTTCTATGATTCATGTATTTTCAGCCTATTCGACCAATGATTTCTCATTGCTGTAAATAGGAGAGAGAATACCTGACCCAGCTTCCCACCCTCATTTTTGAAGAAAGTCTGTCAGTCTTTATGTGCAAGAGAATCTCATGATGTGGATATCCACCAAACATTGTGTTAATCCGAACATGAGGAAATACTAGCAGCAAGCAACAGAGAAGAATTCTTACCACATCAAACTCTTTAGAAAAAGCAATGGGATATCATGCCACTTTAGTAAACAGGGTCACAAGGAGGGGTTAAGGAACCTAATTAATGATGCCAAATAATTCCAGGAAACATGATCTTATCCGTGGTAAGATGTAGTATTGAATGGGTTATCCATTCCTGCCAAGTGAATTCTTAAAGCCTAGAAGCTCGCTGATGTGCAAGGAAGTAAGAACCAAGACACGATAAATCACGGTCAGAAATTCAGTCATGATGAAAAATAAATACAACACTAACCATATTAACATGATGTGCAGAACATCGAATCCATGAAACCACTCAGGGAAAAAGAAATGACATAAAAGTGCAAACTATGCACAGAATAACAAACCCCATTATTCCCCGATCCCATGCAATATTCTTCTCCAAGACAGATGAACTGACTTCTCTTATTCATGCTCCCACTTGCTCCAGGGTGGTCTCTGCTTATGCATTCCACCAAACTGACTCTCAGGAAGGTCAGCAAAGGCTTCTGTGTTTCTGACATCACAGGCAGTTTCAATCCACATCTTCCAGGAATCTGCTGATGGTCTTTGAAACACATTTACTTCCATAAAAAAACTCACCAGCATCCTCCCTTACCATGTGCTATCGCCAAGAGTCCACCGTCTCCTTTGTGGCTCTTCTCTCCTGTCCCTTCAATGGTTGAAGAGCCTCAGAATCAAGTTTATGTCTGTTTCTCACATGACACCGTCTCCCTGCGTGACCACCTCTGTTTCTGTCTTTGCCTGCTAGATGTGGAACTCGCCGTGGCGTTTCTTGTCAACTGCCAGCTCACCTGCCCCCGACACCAGACATACGTGTCTCCATGTCTGCCAGTCACCTTTTGAGGGGCCCGCAGATTTTCTGTGTGCACTTCCTGTGTGCTTCTACCTCTCTGCTCAGGCAGCAGGTGAGAGAAGTCACTTCCTATCCTTCATCGTCAAAACATTAAAGTGGAGGTTTTTAGATCCCATCCCTATAGCAACCATATTTATATGTCCCTACAACCAAAGATGTAGACATCAGGATCTGTATTTTTTATGTCCTATAGCCTAAAGTCAACGTGCAAGTTGTCTTAGAGAAAGTGAGTTGTTATTTCCAGTGTTAATGCAGTATGACAGTAAATGATTTCTGCTGTCCAATTTCCAATGGAGTTACACAATGAGACCTGATGTGCCTCCTTGAAAACACTTTTGTCCTTAAAATTCCATAAAGAAAAAAAAAGATAAACTGATTACATATTAAAAATATATTTTAGTATAGTCTACTATGTAAAGATGTACATAATATTATATGAAAAAACTGAATCTTATGGATATTTACATAAATAAATATTTAAATAGATAAATAGGCATAGGCAAGGTCATCTGTAAGCAACTACAGCTTGTAGAGTTGACATGTCCTGAAAACTCTTGACAAATAGACTGTGTTCATGTCTTCACAACCACAGAAATGAGAGTCTCTGAGATGGCAGGACTCCAGAATGTGTTATGTTATTAGTCAGAGGGAATCATTTCCATGTTGAAACGGGTCTCACTTGCCACTCCTTAGTCTCTTACGCAAGGTGTTGATGCATACAAGGGTTTCATGATCTCTGCTCGGACCATCTCCCAGGCACAAGGGCTGTATTGCTTCTCTTGCAGATAGAGGGAGATTCTCTGGAAGTAGTTCCTCAGGATGGAGTCCCCATTCACCAGGGGCGTCTCTCCCACCCCCGCCTCCTGCAGGGGACAGGCTGCCAGGTGGCTCAGGTGCTCAGAAAGTCCCGAGCACAATTGCTCCAGGAGGGTCGTGTTCCAGGGAGCAGGTGAGGCCTCTGTGCAGAAGAGGTGGAAGGTCTTCTGGTTCGTCACATGGATGACAGAGAGGGCGTGAGCCTTCTGCAGCTGCTTGCCATCAAACACCTCCTGGGGGAAGCCAAAATCATTTGTGTATTTGTCACAGGAGCTAGCAGACAGTCTCCTCATTTGTTGCAGGAGCATCAGGGTCCTCCAGTGCAGCACGCCGTGATACTGAGGCAGGTCACATCCCAGAGAGCCGAGGGAGTGGCAGCTGAGCACCACCAGGGCCACCAAGAAGGAGCAGGGCAGGGCCATTGGGGATCCTGTAGGTGCTGTTGGCCTGGCTAGGGTGGGCACGTCTGGGACTCGTGGCTCTAGCTTCTCTGAACATCTTGTCTTGTGCATGTGGCTTAAGTAGGGGACATAGGCGTTTTCAATTTCTGAATGTTTCCCTTCCTTTCTACTTCTCTTTTTGCTTTCCTTTCTACACTTTCTTCTGGGGTTTAGAGCATAGGTTTCTCAACTGTTTCTTTTTCCTATTGCCACCTCCTGTCACAGTCTTTCAAATATATCTGTGATTGAACCTTCCAAAAAAACGTGGTAACAGAGATCTAAAGTCTATATTGTTATGTATTTATAGCTCTGCTTTATACATTAAAAAAGACAGAGTTCATTTTAGTCTGTTTAATTCAGAATTAAGATGGACGAAAATTTTCAACTGAAAGCTGTATTTTAAACCTAATTACTCTTTACTGGATATCTGAATATGATGTGTGACTTCTACATTTTTCTTACTTAAATGGAAATATTAAAGTACAATGCAAATTAAGTATTTCTAGAAAGACAATACTATCAGTGTCCCTAGATTCTGAGAATCATTCCAAATTGCTAATAGCCAATGAATTTTTCAAACATTTATTGGATGTTTGTTTTTACTGTACTGTATTTTAGTATGGCCTCAATGAGAAAATGATTTTTAACTTCACTTGATGCTAGATACTCAACAATTTATTCTAAAAATATTTTCTCTATTTAGAACCAGATAGAATTCCCGATTCAATGAATACATTTTGAATAATTAAATGATTATGTAGAATCTATATTTATTTCCAAAGCCCGCATCAAAACAAGGCTCAAACACCAGCAACTTCGACAAGATAGCCCATGGTATGTTGAAGCCTTGTTCCAAACCCTAGAACCACTTGTTACATTGTTGGAAATCATTGGAACAAGTGTTCTCTCTGAGGGGGGATGCTGAAATGTGGGAGAGACCTTGAAGCTCCAGAGCAGGAAGGATGGGGAAAATCTCTAGACCTTCTGCTCACGTTTACTAGGAATCTATATGCTATTTTTGTTAAAAAAAAAAAAAAAAAAAAAAGATAGAAAGAAAAAGAAAAAAAAAGGTATTTTTGTTGAAGGTCATGGCTTATAACACTATCAGAGTCTGTTCATTCCAGGAAAGATTTTACTTGTGTTTGCTTGTGTTTCTTTGCTTGCTCTGGAAGAAAATCTCCCACCATGGGACAGACTTCTACATACAACACGAGCCCATGTGCAGATCTGGTCACTGTCTAGCCCACCTTGCCCCCTCGCTGGCAGCCTCCCCTGTAAAGACTGTGATGGGCCACAGAACAGCAGCTGTATGAATGGGCAGGAGAGGCTCCTGAGGAGGGAGGGGGGAGGGGAGCTCACAGGAGGTTTCTCCACTGGGGAGAGGGAAACTCTGTGATTGGAGGGTGAAAGGATGGGATCTCGGAGGGCGTGGAGGAAGGGGACATGTGCTGTACCAGAACATATGGAGTATGCGGACATAGGCACAGTATATATGTATACGTATTACATTACTGTGTAACCAATTACATTCAATGGATAGGACACCCGTTCCCAATGGGTATTTTTTTTTTTCACAACGATATTTTGGAGGATCCGCTCTTTGTAGTCAGATACAGGGGAAAGGCTATGAAAAGATCAATATTCAGGGAAAATATAAAATAATAGTTCTCATCTGTCAAGATGAGACTTTCACTCAGTGGAAGATACTAGATGCTTTGAAATGTGCCACTTGATTATGACAACAGCTCTAGGAATATTTCCACCTCACTTTACATCTGAGCTATAGAGTGTCCAAGTGAGGTTTTCATGATCAAACGAGTTGGAAGCAGAATCCAGATGCAGGGCACAGTCCTGTAGCCCATGTCATAAATTCCTGCCTGAGGTGGTTCTTGGAAAATTCTGAAAATTCTTCCCTGGTTGCATCCCACCTGCACTGGCTGCCCCTTCGCTGTGCCCCTGACAGGCTCCCCTTCTCCTTCTCAACCTTAAATGTTAAAGATTCTCTGAAGCTTTAGGGCATCTTCTCATTTCACTCATGTGAGACAAAAGGACTTTCAGTACAGTGCCTCGATTTCCAAATACGCAAAGGAAATTGCGATTTAATGTCTCCAGGACATGACTCACCCTTGCATCTCCAGTGGGAAGTCCACTGTCCCCTCTTCCTGACTTTCCTCCTTCAGGCTCCTGGTCACAGATCCCCCTGGCCTCTAGCACTGTGAGGAGGTAGCCTCAGACTACTCTAGAATGATTGCTTTCCCTCTCCCTCTGCTGGCAAAGCCAGCAGATTTCCCTCTGCTCTTCACAGGGGCTGCCAAGTGGTGATTCCAAAGGTACAACTCACAAACCAGTGGGTTGCACCAACTAGGGAGGACTGGACATTGTAAAGGCCAGAGGAAACCCACAGAGCCTCGAACCATGCTTCTATAACAGCTCAAGTTCCTATCACTTCCTATCCAGCTCAAGTTCCTATCCTGCTTCTGGCGAGTGTGATTGTCTGCGTGCTCCTTTTTCTCCTGGTACCAGTGGGTTGCACCAACTAGGGAGGACTGGACATTGTAACTACCCAGTGGAAACACACAGAGCCTCGAACCATGCTTCCGTAACAGCTCAAGTTCCTACCATTGCCTGCTCCTGGAGAGTGTGATTGTCTGCGTGCTCCTTTTTCTCCTGGTACCAGCGCTGAGACTAGCCCTAGGACCTCAGCTGTGAGTAGATCTAAGAAGAGTTGTTGTTTTCCACCTTCTTGCATTTGGGGGTTGTTGGTTTTGTTCTTGTATTGCAGCTGTGAGGTCAGGAAAACTGTTCCAAATGGTTCGGTGTTGATCCCAAAACCAGAGGATCCTGCAATACATGAACATATGAACAACTTCAGGCTAGCTCTGTCCTGTGATGGAGACCCTTAGGGACAGTCCTGTCACAGACACATCTTAACCACAATGCTGAGTAACTTAACTCAACACATTGTATGGCTGAAGCAGAAAGAGGAGTCGTTAGAAAGATGGAACTCATGGCTATGTGGCTTAGTGTTGTAGGTCAAGAATATCATTTGCAGGTCCCTTTCTTGCTTTCTTCCTTTTTATCATTTCCCTGTTCTTATGTCTTCATTTGAATATGAAGAGATGGGTCTCCGGATTTTGACTCAGACGCCTTCCCAGGTAGTAACTCTGTTTCTTCTGTCTCTGATGGAGATGGATTCTCTGGAAGCATGACTTCAAGGCTAGGGCAGGGCCCTCAAACCCAGGGGCGGCTCCCCCACTCCCATCGCAGGTACCATACAGGTTCCCAGGGTTCTGGCTGCCCCAGCAGGGGCGGGTTCAGGCAGCAAACAGCGGGGTCCAGTGAGGAAGAGGGTGAAGGTCAGCTGAAGCATCTCAAGGAGGACAGACTTGGTGTGGACCTCTTGGAATGGCAGCCATGCACCTTGTCCCAGTGGAGGTGTCCCTGGTTCAGAAGAAGGGACTGATGCTCCTCCTCTGTTCAGAAGCAGCAGGTCCCCCTGTGAAGCTGCCCGGGGCCAGGAGGCAGCTCACAGCCCAGAGCTGAGATGCTGCCACGGGGATCCAGGAGGAGCCCAGCAGAGGGGATGGGCGCTGCACCTGAGGGCTTCTGGTGGCCTGCTGGACCAGTGGGGGGTGCCCTGGCCCCTCATTCATCTTCAGTTCTTTCTATTCATGAGTCTTCAATAGAACAGGGTAGTTTTCATTTGCAGAATGTTCTCGTACACTTTTCATACCTTTTCATTTTTTTTGCTTTTTTTATATATGCTTTACATGACTTAGAAGACATTTGAAGACATCGCCCATTTCAATTATTAGTTTATTTTTTCATGGAAGTTTAATTAGCCCAAAGAAGGTAAATCTCCCAGATCTATATTTATATTCTATCTATAGTCACTGTTCTGTTCCTTGCCTTTCCTCTGCCGCCAGTATGGTTTCTGGTGAGTAATTCCGTCAAAACAGGTGGTCCCTGTGGTCACAACCCTTCTACTTCCCAGCTTCATGGACCCTTTCCATGCACCCTTTGCTATGATGCAATTCCTTGAAGCGTTTCTCCGCTTTGAAATAGACTCTTAACCAATATTCGCTCTTATACTACTGCCTTAGCGCCATTCCACCTTTGTTTGCAGTGTGGCTCTTTTCTCCCTTAACTAGGGAGGCTTGAAGCACCATTTCTCATTCTATGCTCTCTTCCCAGGCAACCACTTCCCTCCCTGGGCTTTATGTGAATGGAATGGCTTGTAAATGGCAGGATCAAGGATCCATTTGTTTTTTGTTTTGTTTTGTTTTGTTTTGTGTTTTTTAAAGATTTAATTGATTTATATGACACACAGAGAGGGAGCACAAGCAGGGGGAGTGTGAGAGGGAGAAGCAGACTCCCAGCTGAACAGGGAGCTCGACACAGGGCTTGATCCCATGCCCCAGCATCATGACTAAAGCCTAAGGCAGACACTTAAGCAACTCAACCACGGGTGCCCCTGAACGATCCGTTTTGTAAAGAATATTCGTACTTGGGAGTCTACCAGTATGATGTAGAACATATCCGGTGCTTTTCATTTTTTTCCTCACAGGTCTGCTTCCTTTTCTACTTACAGAATTCATATTATCTCTTCTTCTCACTCTTCTCTTTAACATAACTGATATTAGTTCACTAAAATTATTATTCTAAAGTTAGTTTTTCTACAAAATCCAAGATACCAACACAGCATTGGACTCATGAAGTCTGCCTTTCCCATGACGACAGCATGCACTTCCAGGAAGTCGATGCGATTACGTCTAATGTGAAAATGAAATCACGAGTGAGAGAGTAGGACAATCCGTTCTTTCATCAGGGTGTAATCAGACTTGTTTCCTGCTTCAAAAAGAAACAAACGCAAGAATTTTTCTATAGAAACATTTAATGAACAGAAAATAAAGAATTTAATATATGTAAAACATATACAATTCTCTTAATCACAAAGAGTAGGTGCAACTAATATAATACAATAAAAAATAACAAATCTTATAAATAGTGAAATAAATAAATAGCTAAATAGGCAGATCAGCATGGTCATCTGAAGGCAACAGGTGTTTGTAACGTTGACTTCAAGTTGTTTAATACTCCTGAATACATGTGACAAATTGATTCAGTTCATGTCATGATGACAGCAGAAATGAGAGTCTTTGACACTACAGGACACATGGGAGTGTGATAGTATTCTTCAGAGAGAACCATTTCCATCTTGAAAGGGGTGTCACTTCCTGCTCCACAATCTCTTATGCAAGACTGTCGATGCATACAAGGGTTTCATGATCTCTGCTCGGACCATCTCCCAGGCACAATGGCTGTATTGCTTCTCTTGCAAATAGAGGGAGATTCTCTGGAAGTAGTTCCTCAGGATGGAGTCCCCATTCACCAGGGGCAGCTCTCCCACCCCTGCCTCCTGCAGGGGACAGGCTGCCAGGTGGCCCAGATGCTCAGAAAGTCCCGAGCATAATTGCTCCAGGAGGGTCGTGTTCCAGGGAGCAGGTGAGGCCTCTGTGCAGAAAAGGTGGAAGGTCTTCTGGTTCGTCACATGGATGACAGAGAGGGCTTGAGCCTTCTGCATCTGCTTGCCATCAAACACCTCCTGGGGGAAGCCAAAGTCATTTGTGTATTTGTCACAGGAGCTAGCAGACAGTCTCCTCATTTGTTGCAGGAGCATCAAGGCCCTCCAGTGCAGCAGGCCGTGGTCCTGAGGCAGGTCACATCCCAGAGAGCCAAGAGAGTGGCAGCTGAGCACCAACAGGGCCACCAATAAGGAGCAGGACAGGGCCATTGGGGATCCTACAGATGCTGTTGTCCTGGCTGGGGTGGGCACGTCTGGGAACCGTGGCTCTAGCTCCTCTGAACATCTTCTCCTGTGCGTGTGACTTAAGTAGGGGACACAGGAGTTTTCGATTTCTGAACGTTTCCCTTACTTTCTACTTCTCTTTTTCCTTTTCTTTCTACACTTTCTCCTGGGTTGTAGAGCATGGGTTTCTCAACCGTTTCTTTTTCCTATTGCCGCCTCCTGTTACAGTCTTCTGAATATTTATGTATTTGAACCTTCCAACAAATCTTGGTAACATGGATCTACAGTCTATATAGTTATGTATGTATAGCTCTGCTTAATAGATTAGAAAAGAAAGTGTTCATTTTACTGTATATTTAATTCAGTGTTAAGATGGACAAAAATTTCAACTGAGAACTATAGTTTAAGCTACTTATTCTTTACTGGATATCTAATTACGATGAATGACTTCTCAGTTTTTTCTTACTTAAATGGAAGTATATAAGTACAATGCTAATTAAGAATTTGTAGAAAGACATAATAATATCGGTGTCCCTAGATACTGAGAATCATTCCAAATTGCTAACAGCCAATGAATTATTCAATTATTTATTGGATGTTTGTTTTTTGTGTACTGTATTTTAGTATGGCCCCAATGAGAAAATGATTTTTAACTTCACTTGCTGCTAGATACTCATCAAGTTATTCTCAAAATATTTTTCTATTTAGTACCAGATAATATTCCTGATACAATGAATAGTTTTGAAGAATTAATTGATTATGTAGAATCTATTCGTATTTCATTTCCAAAGTCCACATCAAAACAAGGCTCAAACACCAGCAATGTCCACATGACAACCCATGGCATGTTGAAGCCTTGTTCCCAACCCTAGAACTACTTCTTACATTGTGGGAAGCAACTGGACAGTGTTCCCTCTGGTGGGGGGATGCCGTTATGTGGGAGAGACCAGGCAGCTCCAGAGCAGGGTGGACAGGAAATAGCTCACGACCATGGCGAACCTGAAACAACTCAGGACTTTCTGCTCACTTTTACTGGGAATGTATCTGCTCTATTTTTTTTTAAGGGTATTTTTGTTGAAGTTCATGGCTTATAACACTAGCAGAGTCTGTTCATTCCAGGAAAGTTTTTGTTTGTGTTTGTTTGGTGTTTCTTTGCTTGCTCTGTAGAAAAATCCCCCACCAGGGGACAGACTTCTACATACAACAAGAGCCCGTGTGCACACCTGGTCACTGTCTAGCCCACCCTGCCCCCTCGCTGGCAGCCTCCCCTGTAAAGACTGTGACGGGCCACAGAACAGCAGCCTCCTGCTCCTATCTCCTCTCTGCTCCTGCCACTGTGACATCACTGCAGTGGGGACATTCCCTCAGGTCAGCAATAGTCACCAGGAGAAAAAAAACAACAAGGCTTCTGCTAGGAGAGTTTCGAAAAAACCTGGAAGTTTCACACAACTTGTGTTCTTCTTTGTGGCTTTGTAATTGGAAGTAAAAGGGCCAGACAGAAGCCACAAAGGAAAAGGAAGCAGCTGTGTGAATGGGCAGGAGAGGCTCCTGAGGAGGGAGGGGGGAGGGGAGCTCACAGGAGGTTTCTCCACTGGGGAGAGGGAAACTCTGTGATTGGAGGGTGAAAGGATGGGATCTCGGAGGGCGTGGAGGAAGGGGACATGTGCTGTACCAGAACATATGGAGTATGCGGACATAGGCACAGTGTATATATATATACATATAACATTACTGTGTAACTAATTTCATTCAGTGGATAGGACACCTGTTTGGAATGGGTATTTTTTTTTTCACAACGATATTTTGGAGGATCAGCCCTTTGCAGTCAGTCATATGTAAAAGGCTAAGAGAAGATCACTTTTTTGGGGAAAACATAAGAATATAATCCCCATCTGTTAAACTCTCACTCAGTGGAAGATACTAGATGCTAGTATGAAATACTAGCATCTATACTAGATGAAATGTGCCACTTCATAATCAAAACAGCTCTAGGAATATTTCCACCTCACTTTACATCTGGGGAAAATGAGCTGCAGAGAGCTCAAGTGAGGTTCTCATGATCAAACAAGGAGATGGAAGCAGAATTCCAGATGCAGGGCACAGTCCTGTAGCCCATGGGATAAATTCCTGCCTGAGGTTCCTCTTGGAAAATTCTGAATCTTCCCTTCTGCCACACTTCCTGGAGATCATTCTTCCCTGGTGGCGTCCCACCTGCTCTGGCTGCCCCATCGCTGTGCCCTTGACAGGCTCCCCTTCTGCTTCTAGGCCATAAAAGTTAAAGGTTCTCTAAAGCTGTAGGGCATCTCATTCCACACTCACGTGGGATGGAAGGAAGTTCAGCACCATGCCTCGATTTCAAAATACGCAAGACACATTGCGATTTAATGTCTCCAGGACGTGCATTGTTGGAGAGTCCAGACTCACCCCAGCATCTCCAGTGGGAAGTCTGCTGTCCCCTCTTCCTGACTTCCCTCCTTCAGGCTCCTGGTCACAGATCCTCTTGGCCTCTAGCACTGTGAAGAGGTAGCCTCAGACTATTCTAGAGTGATTGCTTTCCCCCTCCCTCTGCTGGCAAAGCCAGCAGATTTCCCTCTGCTTTTCACAGGGGCAGCCTAGCAGAGATTCCAAAAGTACAACACACAAACCTGTGGGCTCCACTGACTAGGGAGGCCTAGACATTGTAACTGCCCAGTGGAAGCACACAGAGCCTCGAGCCAGGCTTCCGTAATAGTTCGAGTTCCTACCAATACCGGCTCCTGGCCAGTGTGATTGTCTGAGCGCTCCTTTTTTTCCTGGTAGCAGCGCTGAGACTGGCCCTCAGACCTCAGCTGTGAGTGGATCTAAGAAGAGTTGTTTTCTGTCTTCTTGCATTTGGGGGTTGTTGGTTTTGTTCTTGTTGCTGTAGCTGTGAGGTCAGGAAAACTGTTCCAGCTGGTTCAGTGTTGATCCAGAATCCAGAGGAGCCTACAATACGTGAACACATGAACTACTTCAGGCTAGCTCTGTCCTGCGGATGGAGGCCCTTAGAGATAATCCAACCACAATGCTGAGTAATTTAACTCAACACATTGTATGACTAAAATAGAAAGAGGAGTCCTCAGAAGGATGGAACTCATGGGCATATGACTTAGTGTTGTAGGTCAAGAATATCATTTCAAGGTCCCTTTCCTGCTTTCTTCCTTTTTATCATTTCCCTTTCCTTATGTCTTCATTTAAATAGGAAGAGATGGGTCACCTGATTTTGACTCCGACTCCTTCCCAGGCAGTCACTCTGTTTCTTCTCTCTCAGATATAAGTGGACTTGCTGAAAGCACATCTTCTATGCCAGGCCAGGCCCCTCAAACCCAGGGGAGACTCCCCCACTCCTGTCACGGGTACCACACAGGTGTCTGGATTCTGGCTGCCTCTGAGGCCCTGCGTGGAGTTTCCCCAGCAGGGATGGGCTCAGGCTTCAAATACGGCGCCTGGTGAGGAAGAGGGTGAAGGCCAGCTGGAGCATCTCATGGGGGACTTAGGTGGCCCCGGTTTCCTGGAACTGGTGGCCATGCACCATGTCCCAGAGGAGTTGTCCCTGGGTCAGGGAAGGAACAGATGCTCCTTCTTGTGTCAGCAGCAGCAGGTCTTCCTGTGAAGCTGCCCGGGGCCAGGAGGCAGCTCATAGCCCAGAGCTGAGATGCTGCCAAGGGGAACCAGCAGGATCCCCACAGAGGGGCTGGGCGCTGCACCTGAGGGCTTCTGGTGCCCTGGAGAAACAGTGGGGTGAGCCCTGGCCCCCAATTCATCTTCAGTTCTTTCTATTCATGAGTCTTCAATAGAACAGGGTAGTTTGATTTACAGAATGTTCCTGTACACTTTTCATCCCCTTTCTTTTTTGTTTGCTTTTCTTTATATGCTTTACATGGCTTAGAAGACATCACCCATTTCAATTATTTTTTTCATTTTTTTATCAAGTTTAAATTTGTCCAAAGAAGGTAAATCTCTCAAAACTATTTTGTTTCTATAATCACTAACTTCTCTTCTGTTCTTCACCCTTCCTCCTCCTCCAGTATGGTTTCTGGTGAGTAATTCAGTCAAAACAGCTCATACCCAGGGACACAAACCGTCTACTTCCTGGCTTTATGGACCCTCTCCATGCACCCTTTGCAATGATGCAATTCCTTGAAGCCTTTCTTGGCTTTGAAAGAGACTCTTAACCAATATTCGCTCTTATCCTACTGCCTTAGGACCATTCCACCTTTGTTTGCAGTGTGGCTCTTTGCTACCCTGACCAGTGGTGGTTTGAGGCATCACTTTTAAATCCTTCTCTCATTTTACACTCTTTTCCCAGGCGACCATTTCCCTTGCTGGGCTTTAAGTGAATGGAATTGTTTGTAAATGGCAGATTCAAAGATTCATTTTGTAAAGGATATTGGCACTTGGATGGCTACCAGCGTGATGTGGAAGGTGGATAGTGCTTTTGATTCTATTTCCTGACCTGTCTGCTTCCTTTTCTACTTTCAGAATTCCCATATTCTTTTCTTCTCCTTCTACCCTTTAGTATAACTGGTATTAATTCACTATGATTACTGCTTGGAGGTTGTTTTTTCTACAAAACTAAACGACACAGACGGGGATTGGATTTGTTACATCTGTCTTTATCCTGAGGACAACATACAAACTGACTTCCAGGAAGTGTGTGGTATTATTTCTAATGTGAATCACGAAATACTGAGTTGTACCATCTGTTTTTTCTTCACATTGTAATCACACTTGTTTCCTCTTTCTTTTTTTATGATTTTCTTTATTTATATGAGAGGGGGAGAGAGTGCACCCAAGTGAGAGCACAAGAGAAGGGGGAGGGAGAAGCAGACTCTGAACTGAGCCAGGAGGCTGAGCAGATCTAATCTGAGGCTGGTGAGATCGTGACCTGAGCAGAAGGCAGCCACTTAACCAATTGAACCACCCAGGTTCCCCTTCTCTTTCAATAAGAAACAAGTACAAATAAAAGAAATTTTCTACAAAAACATTTAAGGAACAAAAATTTAATAGATGTATAGCATGTATATTTGTATTGCCACAAAGTGAAAATGTGCCTGTATTATACAGAGAAAAATAATTTGAATCTTATAGTGAAATAGTTAAATAGGCAGGTCAGCATGATCATCTGAAAGTCACAGGAGCTTGTACCGTTCACGTGATGTTGCTTAGTACTGCTGAGAACATGTGACAGATGGATTCCACTCATGCCATGACAACAGCAGAAATGAGTGACTTTGACACTCCAGACAGCAGAACTGTGGAAAGTCTGATATTATTAGTTAGAGGGAATCATTTCCATGTTGAACTGGGTCTCCTTGCTTGCTCTTTAATCTTTCTTGCAAGATCATTGATGCATACAAGGGTTTCATGATCTCTGCTCGGACTATCTCCCAGGCACAAGGGCTGTATTGCTTCTCTTGCAGATAGAGGGAGATTCTCTGGAAGTAGTTCCTCAGGATGGAGTCCCCATTCACCAGGGCCATCTCTTCCACCCCTGCCTCCTGCATGAGACAGGCTTGTAGGTCATTCACCTGCTGATAAATTCCTGAGCACAATTCCTCCAGGAGGGTCGTGTTCCAAGGAGCAGGTGAGGCCTCTGTGCAGAAGAGGTGGAAGATATTCTGCTTCGTCACATGGACGACAGAGAGGGCTTGAGCCTTCTGCAGCTGCTTGCTGTGAAATACCTTCTTGGGAAAGGCAAAGTCATTTATGTACTTGTCACAAAAGATAAGGGAGATTCTCTTCATTTGTCGCAGGAGCATCAAGGCCCTCCAGTTCAGCACGCTGTGGTCCCGAGGCAGGTCACATCCCAGAGTGCCGAGGGAGTGGCAGCTGAGCACCACCAGGGCTACCAAGAAGGAGCAGGGCAGGGCCATGGGAGATCCTACAGATGCTGTTGGCCTGGCTGGGGTGGGCACGTCTGGGAACCGTGGTTCTAGCTTCTCTGAACATCTTCTCTTGTGCAGGTGGCTTAAGTAGGGGACACAGGAGTTTTCAATTTCTGAACATTTCCCTTACTTTCTACTTCTCTTTTGGCTATCCTTTCTTCACCTTCTACTGGCTTAGAGCACTGTTTCCTAACTCTATGTACATATTTTTCATGATTTCCCTTGCCTCCAGAGTCTCCTCTGATGTTTTTTAATTGAACCTTCTAGAGAAATTAATAATACAGTATTAATTAATGGGTACAGTATTAATGGATACATATTTATACAGTTATGTACAGTACTTATATCTGAGCTTTGTACATATAAAAGAAAGTGTCAAGTTACTCTTTTTATTCTTAATTCAATGCAGGGTTAAGAATGACTAATAATTTTAAGCTTAGTGTCAAATTTTAAGGCTATTGATGTTTAACAGTATAATTAAATTTGATGAGTGACCTATAATATATTTACTTATATAATTTGTAATTTACATAGCACACATGCAAGTTAACAATTTCTACAAAGACATAATAATTAATTCATATATTTAAATATTTAAACCATTCCAAGTTCCTAACAACATTTGAAAACTTAAATTATTTAGTTACACATTTTTAGTGTACTGAATTTGAATGTTCCCTCAGCTGAGAAAATAAATTATAACTTCACATGCTACTAGTTACTTATCAAGGTATTTTCAAAATATATTTTCTGTTTAGCTCTATCTATAATTACTGATGTACTGAATACATTTTGTAGAATTCAGTAATAAATTGTAATCTATTTGTATTTAATTCCAAAAGACCACATCACATCAAGGCTCAGACAGAAAAAAACATCCGCAAGACAGCCAATGGCAGCTCACGAGTAAGCAAAGACCACCTGTCCCGGGGTGCCCTTGAGATCCAGAGAAAGTCCTCCAGTCAGAGCAACATGTTAGCCCCAGGTCTGTTGCACTCTCTGCAGACATTTCATGTATCTTCCACAAATTCCATGTCCATGCTTCTTGTGTGATACCCAAGAAAACCCAATGAGAGGATAAAAATACTAAGGAAGCAGGTTTTGTAAGACTGTTCCAAGTTTGAGCTTTGAGAGCCACAGACCACTGTGATATTGAAGATTTGTTCACAGCCCTAAGAACTATCTGTTACACCCTTGGAAGAATTGTTCTGTCTGGTGGGGGAATGTTGATTTCAAGGAACACTATGCAAATACAGAACCAGGGAACCTGCGAAAAGTTTGGATATCTTATACTCAGTTTTGCTGTGAAACTAACTGCTCTTTAGAAAATATCCCTCTTGTAGGGATGCCTGGGTGGTCAGTCGATGAAGCTTACATCTCCGGGTTTAGGTTCAGGTCAGGATCTTCTGTGTCAAAGGATCCAGCCCTGCCTGGAGTCCCAAGTGGGGTTCCACACTCAGTAGGGAGTCAGCTTGAAAATTCCTTTCCTCTGCCCCTCTCCTCTATATCACATACTCTCTTTGTCTCTCTAAAATAACTCAATTTGGGGCACCTGGGTGTCTCAGCTGATGACACGTCTGCCTTCGGCTTGGGTCATGATCCCAGGGTCCTGGGATAGAGTTCCACATCCAGCTCCCTGCTCACTGGGGAGTCTGCTTCTCCCTCTCCCTCTACCCGTCCTCCAGGCTCTTGTTCTCTCTCTCTCTCTCTCTCTCTCAGTCTCTAGCACTCTCTCCCTCTCAAATAAATAAATAAATAAAATCTTTTAAAAAACAAAACCACTTGTTTAAGAAAATAAAATAAATCTTTTTTTAAAAAAAATTATGTTTTCTGAAAAACATATAAAAGCTAGTGGAAGTGGCTTATTACACTAACAGAGTCAGTTCCTTGTTAGAGCATTTTTGTTTGATTATTTTTCACCTCTGGAGAAAAATGACCTTCCAGGGATAGTTATATGCAGAGAGCACAAGCAGGTCTCCAGACTTGGTCACTGTCTTAGTCCATCTTGGGTAGGAGGTAACACTCTTCCTTTGCAAATAATTTGACAGGCTACAGAATAAAATACTCCTGTTTTCTATTTTGATTTAACTATAGCCACTGTTACATCACTGTATCAGGGACATTCCCTCATATCCAGAAATAGTCACCAGAAGAAAAAGAAGAGAACAAGGCCTCTTCTAGAACAGTTTTCAAAAAATCTAGAACTTTCACACAAGTCTTGGTTTTAGTTGGTGGCTTTGTACTTGGGAGTAAAAGTATCAGACAGAAACCACAAGAGAATCTATTTATTTTAAGATTTTGTTTACTTACTGGACAGAGGGAGAGAGAAAGAGGACACAAAAAGGGAGGGTGGCAAAGGGAGAAACAGTCTCCATGCTGAGAAGGAGTCAGACCCCAGGCTCCATCCCAGAACCCTGGGGTCATGAGCTGAGCCAAAGGCAGATGCTAAAACAACTGAGCTACGCAGGTGCCCCAAGAGAATCAATTTTAAATTCTTTTCTATTCCATACTCTCTTCCCTTGTGACCACTTACAATCCTGGGCTTTAATTTGATAGACTTGCTTGCAAATGGCAAGCAATATATTTTATATATTCTAAGGAATATATATATATGTTCTAAAGAATATTTTTTCTAAGTATATTTTCTAAAGAATATTGGCATCAGATGTCTACCAGTCAACTGTGGGAGATACCTACTGCTTTTGTTTTTCCAGAGTCCGCTGAGAGATTCCATTTCCTCCCTTTTATCCTTACCCCATTTAAAATAACTGATGTTAATTAAATGAGATTATTGTTTGGAAGTTGGTTTTTCTACAGAACTCAATAATACAGGCAAAGGATTGGATTTGTTATATCTCCCTCTGCTCTGACCACAATATGTACAGTGGCTTGGAGATAGTCTTTTTTTTTTTTTTTTTACTTAAAATGTGAATAATGTAATAATGAGTGAGCTGTACCATTCATTTTTCATCAGATGATCATCAAAATTGATTCCTCTTTCACTAAGAAACAGATATAATACTCGTTCTACAGAAAATGTAATGAAAAACTAAAAAACGAAATATAAAAATTTTTTCTGCTCTATTTCACAAAGTGTTTTAGAGGGCTCAGCAAACTTTCTCTTATCACTTTCTCCTGTACTTGTGGATTGTGAAAGGAGGAAAAAGGCCTCTCCATTTCCGCTCTGACAACCTCCCCGGCACAGCAGCTGTGTTTCTTCTCCTTCAGATAGAGATGGATTCTTTGGAAATCCTTCCGGACCACAATCCCCAGACACAGACAGACAGGGTTGTCTTCTTCCCTGGGCTTCCGGTGTCCCAGGCAGCGATGAAGGCTGGAGAGGAGGTCATGGAGGGCGGCGTGGCTCCAGGCAGCCTGGTTGTGGTCTGCGCTGAAGAGGTTGAAGACCTGTGGGAGCATCTGGTGGTGGAAACAGGTGCTTTGTGTCTTCTGGATTTGGGTGATGGTCCGTCTTTCCCAAGGAACTTTGAGGCAAGTTCTGTCCTTCAGGCAGGTGTGAGAGGGGACACTTTTCAGCTGTCTCATAGTATGAGGATGTCGTGCACTCTGGGCTATGGGCTATGGATGCGCAGTCGGGGAGCAGACAGGGGTGCAGCAGAGCTGGGCTCTTGCCACTAGCCGAGACAGGTGGGCCATGGAGGAGTTCGGTGATTGTCCAGGAGGCCACGAGGAGGTGCGCGGGGTCAGTTCCCGCCCCTGTTGGTGGCCCAGGGCTGACTTAGCCGTCAGACACCAGCTCCCTGCCGCTTTCATAGTCCGCATAAACCCGGCCTTTCCGCCGCCCTTCTGGCTGAGCGGCTGTGGAGCGCTTTCGCTTCGGGCATTTTCAGCCAGGAGGGCGTCCTGCACCTTGCAGTTAATGGGCGCAGCCCTGAGACCTGGGCTCTGCTTCTGCGCAGAAACTGCAGCCAGATCATGATCACCAAAAACCTGTTTCCTAAAGGATTTGAGACTCGGAACGGGGGCGTGTTCAGTGGCATTTGCAGCTTCGGGGTGTGTGTGTGCCGGACGCTGTGGCCGCGACCTGCTCCTAGCAGGACGGGAGGCAGGACACAGGGCAGGATGATGGGAGGGTGGGGCGATGGGACATTGGGGTAATGGAACGATGGTGTAGGGAGGACAGTGTGACCGGACGATGATTCTGTTAGGCGATGATGGCCATAGGATGTGGGTGAGGGAGCAGATGGGCCAATGGGAGGATGGGGCGATGGGGCGATGAGGGGAGGGGGAGATGGGGTGATAAGGTAATGGGTTGATGGGGCTTTGAAAAGTAGGATGACAGGACGATGTGACGTTAGGATGATGGGAAGAGGGCACAAGGGGTGATGGGACGGACTATGGGGTGAAGGGGCAACCGTGTGACAGGGACACTTGATGACAGGGCGACGTCGACAGGTGGATGGGTCAGTTGGACGCTGAGATGACAGGACAGCAAGGGGGCGAATGGCTGATGGGGCTTTGGAGTGATGGGGCCCTGAGGTAGCTGGGTGGCAATATGATGGGATGAGGGAGTGATGGCGGAACAAGACGACAGCATAATGAGATGATGGGGCCATTAGGCAATGTGATGATGGGGCGAAGGGACGAGAGCACAGGACGCTTTGGGACTTTGGGCCCATGCAAGGAAGCAGTGTTGGGAGGCAGGACATGGGACAATGGGGCGACTGGAGGAAGGGAAGACAGGACAGTGGGATGATGGGGCAATGAGATGATGCCCGGATGGGACGATGGGGTGAGGGGATGATGGGATGGGAGCTAGGAAAATGAGAAGATAGAGGGGAGACGGGTCGATGGCATGATGGGCGATGGTCATGGTGGAGGGAGAATGGTGGAGGAGAAGGCTGGATGATGAGCGCTGGGGGGATGGGGCATTGCCACCACGGGAGGATGGAGCAGTCTGCCGACGGGATGATGAGACAATGTGACCATGGGATGATGGGGCTCTGGGAAGATTGGATTGGGGTGACGGGACTAAGGAACAATGGGGCAAAGGGACAGGGGGCAATGTGTGATGGGATATGGCACAAATGGGTGACAGGATGATGGGACAATGGGACGGTGGGACAGTGGGAAGATGGGATGATGGGGAGAAAAAATGATGGCTCCTCTGGGCGATGGGGAAATAGGGCAACAGGGCAATGGAGACAATGGGAGCTTGGGTCAGTGGGAGGATAGGATGCACCTGGACCACAGGGAGGACACATTCCACAGAGCCAGTCGCCTGCCACCATCGTCTGGAAGGAAGTCATGTGCCCACAATGCGCTATCCTGACTTGTAGACCGACTTGTCTGAGGGACAGTAGGGCAGCCAGGGGAACAGGACTGCAGCCTGCAAATGAAGAATATCAACACTAGTACAGCATTGCAGTCCACTTGATCAGCATGAAATATTTCACAATACGTATTACATTAAAATGTTAGACAAAATATTAAAATATTTTCATATTAAAAATATTCCAACTCAGAATATTTTTGACACTTTTTTTAAATGGAAGCGAAACATTTTATTTACACCAAAACAACAATAGAATAACTTTTCTTTCCTACATTTGATGAAAGTTAAGTCAATCATGCATTCCATATTTCTCCCTTACTTGTTTGCAGTGGACAGGACTACAGGTTGGACAATTTCTTGCCACTCTATGACAATCTAAAATATAATTGATATTAAACTTCTGGTTACTGAGCAGTCTTTCACATTCAAAATATTCAAATTAAAAATTCATACAAATACACACCAATTATAGTAAAGGAAGAACATCCTTATACATCTTTCACAATGCTAAAAATAATTGGAAATTTAAATCATTTCCTTAACATGTCTACTTAGATCTTAACTTTCCATTTTGCTTCATCTCAGAAAATAGTTTTAAACTTCACTAACTGCTAGACATTCACCTAGCTAGTGTCAACATTTTTTTTCCATTTCAGCAGTTAACATAATTATAATGGGCTGAGTCACTTTATCTCCAAAAATAATAAAATGGAAACCATTTGCATTTAACTCCTAAAGCCCAGGTGACACATAAGCAACATCCACAGACAACCAATGGCAGGTCAACGGGGCAATGAAGGGACAGGACAATAGGCAGTGGGAAGATGGGAAGCTGGCATGATTGGGGGATGTGGAGGGACAATGGGAGGATCAGATACAGGGTGGGAAATGGGACCCCAGGGAGGTGGGGGCATGGGGCGACAGGTAATGGGACACTGGAGCAACGAATGATGGGATGATGGGACATTGGAGTGATGGGGCACCAGGGCATAGGTGATGAGGAGACTTGATGATGAGGCAACTGGAAGGTGGGTCCACGGGGAAAGGGACAGCAGGATGATGGGGATCTGAGACAGTGGGGCGTTGTGGGGACTGGCTGACAGAATGACAGGACAATGGGGCTATGACACAATGGGGTGATGGGACGATGGGGTGATGAGGCAACACCATACCAGGAGGATGGGGCGACATCTCCCATCGATAAGGGTCGATGGGAGAATGAGGAGTTGAGGGGATGATGGCCAATGGGTTGATGTGGTGACAGGGCGAAGAGAGACCGGATGACAGGCCTCGCCTGGACAGCAGGGAGGACACAGTGGACAGAGCCACGCACAGCCAGCCTAGCCTCCTGCGCATCGTCGCTGAAAGGAAGTTGTGTATCCACCCCACACTGAGGCCAGTTTGCTGGCGAGACAGTGGGGGACCCGGCAGGACAGGATTGCAGACTGCAGAGGAGGAACCTGAAGACTCCAACAGCGTTCCAGTCAACGTGGTCCACATGACATATTAGACAGCAGATATTAAGTGAAAATGTAAAACATAAAACCTCAAAACTTCTCATATTGAAAATATTCAAGCTCATAGTAGTGTAGTCAACTACTTCAACTGAATTGAAGGTCTGTTTTATTTACATCGAAACAACAGTTGAGGGACAGCTCAGTGACTGTCTGTTGAGCGTCTGCCTTCAGCTCAGGTCCTGGGATGGAACCCCACATAGGGCTCCCTTCTCCGTGGGGAGCCTGCTTCTCCCTCTCCCGCTGCCACTTCGTGCTCTGCTTGTGCTCTTTCTCTCTCTCTCTCTCTCTCTCTCTCACACACACAAACAACAGAAATCGTGAAAAAATAACAATCATTGAATATGACTTTTCTACCATTGATGAAAACGAACTCGATGGTCTCTTGAAGATTACTTCTTTCCTTCTTTTCAGTTGAATGATCTGTATCTTTGACAATGCTTGGGTCTCCGTGACAATGTTAAACAATATTTATTTAACTTCTGGTTAAATAGTTCTGAACTAGTTGGGACGTTGAATCTGTATATGCAGAGAGGAGTGTGGCACCTAGTAAAGAATTTTGAGGAACATCAAAATGCCCCCAATGTGAGAAAGAGTATCACTAAAAGAAAGAGAGGAGGAGCAGCAGAAAAGCAGAAGCTAGTTGGAGGTCAGCCTTGGACATGGACAATGTGCTCAGAAGGGTCAGATGTTTATGAAATATCAGCCAAGGGGACTGACAGCTATCTCTGACCTCATTAAGGTGTAGTTTCTTAGAAACCTTGGCTGAGCAGTTTCAGGAGAACTGGGAGCCTGAAGCCACATTCCGGTGAATGCAGGAAGACCTGATGTTAAGTAGAACAGACATGACAGAGAACGTCAAAACGTTTGGTTATGAACAGAATGACAGAAGCAAGATAAAGCCTATGGTGGTTGTAGGACTGAGGATAAAGAAGATTGAGAATTTAGCACATTTGATGTTCAGTTCTTTCGAAGGGAATAAGAAAATGTGAGACTGAAGAGAGACAGTCCCTGATTAGTCCTAAGCATCTTGCTAGAATCTTCTATACTTATGCATCAAGGGAATCTCTCCCCAAAGCTAAGTCTTCTGGAATGGTCCCTCTCTTTGGTGTCAGAGGTTTTGCACCAGGGGGCAGTGCACCAGAGGTCTGGGATGAGGAAGAGGGATGCTCTTTCACAAAGAGATGGAAGGTGTACATGTGAGTAAGGAAGTAGGAATGCACACGGGCCGAACTTCCGTTTCTCAGGCAGATCAGCTTTATGGAAGCACTTTCGTCAGTGTTGAAGATGTTAAAAATTGGCTGCATGCACAGTTTAAATAAACTTTGAACCCTTCTTAAAAGTACCGAAATGGATCATCTTCTGAATATTTTAAAAATACAACTGTTTGGCATGGGGAAAACAGAATTTTTCCAGTCATGTCAATGAGGACTTTTGTGTAATTGGGGGCTAGGAGTTCATATTTATCACATGAATTAGTAAAGTCCGACAGCAAATTAGGATATATTTTTCCTTGATACCTATCACAGTGACATGTTAAGTAAGTCTTTATATGCATAAACATTTATCATAATTGTAAACATAAAGAAACACCTTGTGCTAAAAAATAGATCTTTAGATCAGCATCTAAAAATCAAAAAGTATAAAGTGTAAAATCATAAAACGTTTAAACTTTTAATGAGTCTGGATTCACCAGTAAATCCTTTCTTTCTGAGCTGATACATTCACTGTGGATTTACTAAGAAACCATGCAAAATAGGGGCGCCTGGGTGGCTCAGTGGGTTAAAGCCTCTGCCTTCAGCTCAGGTCATGATCCCAGGCTCCTGGGATCGAGCACTGCATTGGGTTCTCTGCTCAGCGGGGAGCCTGCTTCCTCCCCTCTCTCTGCTTGCCTCTCTGCCTACTTGTGATCTCTGTCAAATAAATAAATAAATAAATAAATAAATAAATAAATCTTTAAAGGAAAAAAAGAAAGAAAGAAACAATGCAAAATAGCCTACTGCTTTGAGAATATTTTCCCACAGGCAGATAACATTGAAAAGAAATCATATCCTCCTGCTGCCCTTTCAAGAAGAGCAGGAAAATAAATAAAATGGCCCTGGAATCAAGTCAGTTTTTCTTCATTAGCAAGTTGACAGGAAAATTCAGGAATTAGGGCAAAGGTTTTTGACCCTGGAGATACTGAAAGTCATTGATGGTCCCTGGCACATGATATCCAGCAAGTGGCTAATTTCACTGCTCTCCTTCTTACTGGTTAGTGAATAAAGGAATGGTTGGTGCAAATATTTAGAGCAGGCCATGGTTAGTGAACAACTGGTATGGCCTCCAACATTTTTTCAAAACCTGAAGAATAAAAATTATTTTAAAGTTGTATTTGAGACAATCTGCTTAGGGCGGGGTGGGGAGCCAAACACCAGCATCCAGCATTAACTTCTGGTTCCTGAGCAGACTTCCTGGCAGCCTACTTTTTGCTGTTTCCTTTCTCATTATTCCCATTCTCATTATTACTCAAGCCTTTTAGACTGGGCCATCATTCCCCTTCTTTCTTGGATTCAGCATCTACCTTTTCCCCTGTGAGCACAGATATCAGGTCTTTTTTAAATGAAAGTTAAATAGTTATACATGAGTGCTTCATCTCTGTCAGTATGATTGGAACTAGAAATATGTAGGCTCAATCTCAACTAGTATGTTGGCAGTGCTAAGTGAGTGATGCCCCCAGTCTTAGTGCAGGCTGCTTAACTACCAAAGACTCTGTCTTATAAACAACAAAAATGTATTTGTCAGGATCCTGGAGGCTGGCAGTCTAAGATCGGGGTGTCAGCTTGTTCAGCTCTGGGTTGCAGATGGTTAACTTCTCTTTGTAGCCTCACCTGGTAGAGAGCAGAAAGAGGAAGCAAAATATCTTGCGACTCATAAAGGCATTGATTGCATTCAGGAGACCTCCTCCCTATACACTCACCTAATCCCAATTATCTCCCCAATACTACATCTCCTCGTATCATTTCACGGAGGAGTAGGGTTTCAACATGAATTTTGGGTACACACATTCAATCCAGAACACCCTGATAAGAAGATCCCCAAATATCGTGGGTATGACAAAGTTTTATTAGAATCATTTTTTAGTTTCCACATTCACTTGGGATGAAAAATGCATTTTTTGAGGCTTACTTCATTTGTTTATGGCATGTTAATCCTAATTGTTGACTCATTATATGTTACCATGCTACTCTTTGATGATGATCCTAAAGGAGCTACCAAATTCCATAGAGTTTATCAAAGACTTTATCAAGACTGATGTTGTTGATGATAGCAACTACAAATACTTTGCCCTTGTAAGGGACCCATTCAATCCTTTCAATGTAGTTGTGAATACTATTGTGTCCAAACAGCACCTCCTAAGAGTTTAGATAAAATAGAACAACCTAATAAGCCAATGCCAAATCCAGGTTTAAAAACCTGCTGTCTCAGATTCCAAACTCCATCTCCTCACCCACAGCATTAGATGTCTGTGCAAACTGCATGTAGTGAATTGCATGTATTTTCTCGAAAGCCTAGGCTTCTTACACATCGGTGTTCCTTTATTGTCTCCTACCTCACTGATTACAAATTCTCTGTGTCGTCATTAATTCGTCTTCAACCTCTGAATGTGTTCATGCATAGACCAAATGACAAAGTAATTTCATTATTTTGCATAAGCCAAATGAAATGATCAATTGACAATTATTTCTGAGAGCCTAAAATGTGACCAGCAAAAGTAATAACTTTATTAATAATTTTAAAATAACCGTATTTAATATATCCCAGATGGCTCATTGAGATTGCTTCATTAATTCTAACCATAAATTTTTGAGAATCTGGGACACAAGACCCATGAAGTTCCAGCCCCTGCACCAGGGAGGGACTGAATTACAAACATTTCAGTGACTCTAGTGTAGAGAACACTGAGTTACTGGTTCTTATGGATTAAAAAAAAAAAAAAATTACTGATGTTAAAAATTTAGGTGAATATGAGAAATGATTGGAGAAGTACAAGATGACATATACTAAGAGGTATAAAGTGTGCGAAATGGAGCAGAGCATCACCACCGCCATCAGCAGAACTGGGGAGTCAGAAATCGAGGCTTCTCTTGGACCACCGCGAAACCCTGCACTCAAGGCTCCGTCGCTGCACCGAATGGCCAGCAGGCGGCGCCCGAACTCACCAAAATGGCCCAGCGGGCCCCAGCCACCAACGGGAACCTCTTGGCTTCCCAGAGCTGCGTCGGTGGGAGAACCGCAGCTTGGCAGGCAGCAGGAGAGCAAACTCTCGCTTGTCGAACGTGACCATCGAGGGATGCTGCGCGTTGCCTTAGACAGAGCTGGTCCTGTTCTGGGTCGGCCCCTCGGTGGATCTTCTCCTTTGTTGCGTAGTATTTTAGTCGGAGTGACGTACCAGGGTCATGGTTTCCTCGGGACGCACGGCCTGAACTGAGAGCGTGCTGCGTGGGTTATGTTTGCAGATCCACTATTGTTTCTGGGGAGAAAGACGTGAATTCAGGAAAAGGGAAATTGTGGAGTCTATATACAAATGATTTCCTTCAATTTTAAAGGTCAGTTTCTACTACAATGTTCAGGTGGCCAAAAAAAAATTTTTTTAATGTATGTATTTTTCATCAGAAACTTTGCAGACCAGAAGGCAGTGGCACATTATATGAAAATTGCTGAAAGCAAAAAGTTTCCAACCAGGAAGACTCTAGCCACAAAGCCGTCGTTCAGAAGTGAAGAAGAGTTTTTGCATAATAGCATTAGGAGGTAAGCAAGGCACAACTGTGACATAATCATCTTTGCGGGTGAGGGCAGGAACTAATGGCTTTTATACCTTTGGATAAACCTGTCACAGTAACAGCTATCATAGTTGTGTTTAGTATGTCCCTGATGCTTTATGCAATTACTCAATTTTGATAACTTCATGAGTTGTTTTTATATATTTTTTTTTATTTGACAGAGATCACGAGTAGGCAGAGAGGCAGGCAGAGAGAGAGGAAAGAAAGCAGGCTCCCTGCTGAGCAGAGAGCCCGATGTGGGGCTGGATCCCAGAATCCTGGGATCATGACCTGAGCTGAAAGCAGAGGCTTTAACCCCCTGAGCCACCCAGGTGCCCTTCATGAGTTGTTTTATTCTCACTATTTAGGGACTAGAACATGGCATGGTATATTGAGTGGAATATTGTATTCCCATTATTCTTATTTCGAAGCTGAGAAACTTATGCTATAGGACAATGAAAACAATTGCCCCAATCATGCAGCAAATTGAGGGAAAGATTCAGAAATGCCTCATTAGCAATGTATAGGTCACCTGAGAAGACCAAAGTAACTCACCAGAAAAGATGGAATAGGACAGAAGTTTTCACACTTTTACTGGCACAACTTTTGGTTTTTTAAGAGAGAGAGAGAGAGAGAGAATGGGGGAGCAGGATGTGGGGAAGAGGGAGAGAATCTTAAAGAAGCTCTGCAATCAGCTGGAGACCTCCTGGGGCTTGCTCTCATCACTGTGAGATTGTGACCGAAGACGATAGGAAATCAAGAGTTGGTGACGTAACTGACTGAGCCCCTCCCTGGCACAACTATTTTGAACTTATTACATTTGCCACTTCTATTAACCACCCTTAGAACCTACAATATCCCTAACATTGTGCAGAACACTGGGTAGGAGTAAGAGATGTAGAAGTGCTTCGGCTCTGGGGCATCAATTAATCACAAACATTTCAGTAACTCTCAATTATGAGGACCCATGTGGGGGAAGGGGAGATAAGAGTAAAAGACAAGACCTTGACCTAAAGATGTGCAGGACCATAGGAAATTATTAGAATAATGAAAGTAGAAATATATGAAATGAAATGTATAAACTTTTGGTAGGAGCTTTGAGGTCAGTGTTTCTTTAAGATTTTATTTATTTATTTGAGGAAGAGAGAGAATGGGCAGAGGGGAGAGGCAGAGGGAGATGGAGAAGCAGACTCCCCACTGAGCAGGGAGCCGGATGTGGGACCCGATCCCAGGACCCTGGGATCCTGACCTGAGCTGAAGGCAGACACTTAACAGATTGCGCCACCCAGATGCTCCTCAAGTATTTTTTAAGAGATTAAATAAGAAACTCAGATTTAAAAAAAAAAATTATCAATGTATAATGAGTAAAATATCAGTAAAATCAGAAGCCATGTTAATAATTCATAAATCATAATCAAGCAGAGTTTATGTAGTAATTCAAGGAGGCTTGCACCATAGCTATTAATATAATTCAGTTGATTTTAGAAGTCTTGTGCTTAAAAGGCAGAGCTTTATCAAGTTCAGGGATGAAAACCCTCAGTGGTGTAAAACCTCGATGACAATTAAACTCAATACATGATTGGCAAAGAAGAGGAGTTGAGAATGGTTTCTTGTGTTTAACCTGAGCACTTGAAAATATGGAGTTGTCATTAACGGAATGGTAGACAGTAAGAAAGGAGGGTGAGTTGTGTTTGCTTTTATTTCCAGGTTTTTAAAGGAGATTTCCGTTTTGAGTAACGTAAAGTTGAGATGCTTATTAGATACCAACTACCAAGTAGGCTGTTGGGTACATGATTCCAGAACTTCAGAATACCTCAGCGACCGGGTTGTGCTTCAAACCCTGAAAACTAGGTGGAGTCAGGACCTAGTTCATGAATTTAACTCAAAAGAGTTCTAGGCACTGAACACAGGAAAACCACAAATTTAGATGTCACCAGTGAAACTCGGAATGGGCAGCCAGAAAGGCAGAGCAGCACATCCGGGATCTAACCAAAGGTGTGTGTGTGTGTGTGTGTGTGTGTGTGTGTGTGTATGCGCGCGTGTGTGTCTGCTCCACAGTGTGTGTTGTCTAAAAACTTTGTATAAGAAAAATGAATAATGAATTTCTTTAAATAATTCAGAAAAAAGACAATGCAAAAGCAACAAATGCATTGTCTGTGGGTAGGAAACCCAGAAGAAATATGAGTTTCCAATGACTATGGAAGCATACTGCTCTTAAAGTTAAAGTTAGCTCCAAATATATTCATCTCAACTCTGCTTTCTGATGCTGGGGCTCTCACTCCTTTGCTGTATTTCTGCTTTGCTAGTAGATTTGTTTTTCTTTTGAAATTACTCCACTTCAATTCCAGGAGAGGGACTGGAAAGCTAGAAGTGGGCTTTGTTTTCCTGATTGCACTCTGGTCCCGGCTACCACCGGGACCTTTGGAAAAGGACAAAGGACAACTCATGGTTACTAGGAGATGTTATTTGTCACCCATCAGATTGGCAAAAACTGAAAAAGAAAAAAAAAAGATAAGATCTTGTGTTTGTCAGTGTATGGGAACCTAAGGATTTAGACACTCTTGAATACAGATTAATGTGGCCATTTTTTGAGAACAATTGGCAACACCTATTTGCAATGTGTATGTATTGTAACTGATACATTTTACTTCATGGCACCTTCCTTAGAGAGACTTCCACTTGGGTGTAAGACACTTGTGTGACGCTAACATTGACATTGTCTCAACTTAAGAAACTTAAGAACCAAGAAATTGTCAGATAGTCAGTGTGGGCAAGAGTTAGGGAAGGAGAAGGGGAAACAGATAGAAGCAGAGCTAGTGTAAGGGATCCTTCCTGTGGTGTGGCCCCACCCCCAAATTTTGGAAAATCTATTAGTAGCCCTTTGTGAGTACACATCTTGTCTGATTACCCTATCCCATGTGTGTATCTGGAGAAAAGTACAGATCTGGAAGCCAGATGTGACTTGTTGTGGGATCTACCACCAGTCCCTCAGAATGTGAAGCCACTACCTCTCTTCAGATGAGTCGTGTTTGCCCTTGGGAGCAAGAGAGTCACTGTCCTGAGGGTCACCTCCTCTGAGTTCTTTAACCCTGAATTTTCTACCTATGTGGTTACTCATCCTGTCTGAAACTCAACTTAGGGGACACCTGGGTGGCTCAGCGGGTTAAGCATCTGCCTTCAGCTGAGGTCACGATCACAGGGTCTTGGGGTCGAGTCCTGCGTTGAATTCTAAGGAGCCTGCTTCTCCCTCTGCCCATTGCTCTCCCTCTCTCTCTGACAAATAAATAAACAAAATATTAAAAAAAATAAAGAAACTCAATTTAGGAGAATCCATTTTTTATGTAGGCTCCACACCTTGGAGCCCAACACAGGGCTTGAACTCATGACCCTGAGATCAAGATCTGAGCCGAGATCAAGAGTCAGAAGCTCAACAGAATGAGCCACCCTGGCACCCAAAGAGAATCAAATTTTTTTTAAATTAAGTCCAGTATTACTAATTATGTAACAAAAAGCAGACATTCATCTTCCCAGACTTGAATTGCTGTGTAAGGGTATACCTGCCTGTAGGAGATAAGGGTTGCTTCTCCATGTGGATATGGGAGCCAAGATGGGTGAAGAGACTGGAGGCAAGCCTGGATGAGCGACATTGACCCCACCCTCTTCTCTCCTCCAGGTGGAAATGGCACGACAGGTGGCTGCAGTGGCTCTTCTCTCTATTTCATGGGAACTCCTCCTTTTTAGTGACTCCGCTGTTCTGTGACTCTTCTTTTCAGCAGTCACTCCACTCAGCGCTTTCGTGGCTTTGATCCTGATCACATGGAGGTAGAGGACTATGGAGAATCCTTCAGCCTGTTTGGCCACATTGGCTTCAGTGGGCTAATAGTTGTCCCAGGTGAGCCCAGGAAAACTGCACCCTGGTCACAACCACCCACCTGTAGTGCAGACACTGTGTGTGTCCTGAAGAAAATAGCCCATGACCCTACCGAGTATATGACAATCACAGAGGACTCCTCAGGCCTGATAGGCCAACCGTTGGCTTAGAGTACGAGATCCTGCACGATGTCATAAAGATTGGCTGTTGGGGCGCTAGGGTGGTTCAGTCAGTTGAGTATCTGCCTTCAGCTCAGGTCATGATCCCAGGATCCTGGGATCAATCCTGCATCATCAGGCTCCCTGCTCTGTCTCTTGCTCCCTTGCTCTTGCAAAAATAAATAAATAAAAGCTTGAAAAAGACACCTTTCCCCCAACCTGCTACACACACACACACACACACACACTCTTGCCAAAATGGCACCAGGGCCACGTCACCTCTCAGTGTTCCAGTCAGTCGCCGGCAGGTGACGCCCGAGTCAGGTTGTGGGGCGGAAGAGCAACAGTGGGAGAGGCCTGATTAGTGACGATGGGGACATTCTCGGTTCTTCCCATCCAGGGGTCCTTCGGTTCCTCTTCATCTGTTTCTCTCCTTTTCACTCACTCAATGCCTGACCTTTCCTCACTCTCTCCTCACTCTCCTACAGGTGCCGTGTGTCTGCAGTGTGAACATTCTCGTCCCTGAAGACTTGGTGACCTCTTTGCCCTGCATTGATGCTACAGAACAGGCAGCATCTCAGTGAGGGGGGGGGGGGGTTCCTTGCCCAGGGTGACCAGCCAGCAGGGAGAGTTCATTCTGAGTTCGAAGCTTATGTCAAAACAGGTGGATGTCACAGATATTGCCCATCTCTAAGTAGCACTGACCATAGTCTCAGGCCTTAGTTCATCTGTGTCAGGACCTAGCTTAGCAATACCTCCTCCCCAATCCCCCTGCCCGCCTCCACCCCCACTCTTCCAGTTCTGTGGCCCCTATACCGTAGCTGCCTCTCTAACATCTGAAAAAGCCAAATTTTAAAGAAAGGTTTTCCAGTCTCTGAACCCCTTCAGAACGGGGCTGCCTAGTGGTCATGGCTCTCTTTTCATGTTCCTTGCTTTGAATCCAGTTCCCTTCCAGTGGCTAGAGAGTGACACGAGTGTTACTGGAAGATATGCAGCCATTTCTTCCCCAAGGCTGCGGGCAGTATTTTCTCCTTTCCCTCGCAGCTTTCCTAACCCTTCCATCAGCCTCCCTTCCTTTAGCCACCTCCTGTCAAGAGGACACAACGGAAAACCACCCTGCTTTAGCAAGCCCAGCCCACCCCTGGTCCACAGTACCTGACAGAGCTCCACGGCCACCAACACTTACGGAATCAGAGCCATGAGTCCTGTGTTCCCTCCTGGTCCAGAGCATGTCCCGTGACAGGGATGAGAGGAGACGAGGGAATCGGCTGTGTATTTTCATCGAGGCTGAGAAATGAGCAACCGTGCCCAACTTTCCAGCTTTGGGCGTGGGATCTCGGGTGCAGATGTACGCAGTGCCCTATCACAGTCATCATTTTTGTTTTGTTGTTTTGTTTTGTTTTGTTTTCCCTTCACCCTCTGAACTCAGAACTTTCACGACTTCAAAATTCTGGGTTCCACTTTGGGAAGCACACAAATGCAATCCCATCAGAGGGGTTGAAGAACCACATGCCCCCACATAGCACCTGGTAGATGGTTTCATGCTATTCTTTGAGTTACATCCTCTTTCTTGCAACTCAAGAAAGCTGTGGAGAGGCATGGGGCTCAAGGAGGGAGGGGACGTGCCCAAAGGCTACCATTGGTAAGGAGCAGCGTCCTTTTAGAACACAAGACAGGTCGGGAATCTCTATTTTCTTCTCCATTCCACGGATGACAGGAGATAGCTGAGGCCAGGTGGGCTGTGTGACTTAAGAGTCCCTTCTCTCGGGGCGCCTGGGTGGCTCAGTGGGTTGAGCCTCTGCCTTCGGCTCGGGTCATGATCCCAGGGTCCTGGGATCGAGCCCCACATTGGGCTCTCTGCTCGGCAGGGAGCCTGCTTCCTCCTCTCTCTCTGCCTGCCTCTCTGCGTACTTGTGATCTCTCTCCCTCTGTCAAATAAATAAATAAAATCCTTAGAAAAAAAAAAAAAAAGAGTCCCTTCTCTCCAGTGGGGCCAGCTCACCGCCTTTGCACGTGCTTGGTGCTAAACCTTTATGAAGCCCTAGACTGGCCTCATCTCTGTCCTGAATATGTGGGTGCTGCTTGAACTCTCAGATTCCTGGAGGGAGCCCTAGATTTTTTTTGTAAGAAGATGTATGTATTTAAAAAAAAAAAATTAGTTGTACGTATGTATTTTTTTACAGCACGAGCCAGAGGGGCAGAGGGGCAGAGGGAGAGAGAATGTCAAGCAGACTCTGCACTGAGCACAGAGCCCTACACAGGGCTCAATCTCACGATCCCATGATTAGGACCTGAGCCGAGACCAAGAGTTGATCGCTTAACAGACTGCACTGGGAGCCCTAGATCTTGACTGCACTTGTGCTGGTGATAGGAAATTTGCTAACTACCTAGGCAGATAATGTAGGAAGATGAGAATTGAGGTGGGGGTGGGGAGCAAGGCACAAGGGAAGCAGGGCAGGGGCTCTCTGTGAGCCCAGGATCTAGAAGGGATGACTCGTGGGCACTGGACCTGTCCTGAAAGCCCACAGCCACCTTGGGAGACATTTACTGTGACATTTACTCAGTGCTGTGAGTTCGCGGTCTCTCACAATTTAGCTCCCCCGAGTACACTTAACGTGTCCAAAAAAGTGTATGTATATAACTCTTGTGCTGTTTCCTGTGACCAAAACAGCAATTGTCAACTTTTAACACATATGTGGAATCCCAGAGAATGTCCACCTGCGAGCTGGCAGCCCTCCTACATAAGCCCTCTCTGGAAACTCCTCTTGTCTTTAAGGTGGAGTACCCAGGGTTATGGAGATACAGGTACTTGATATTCACCTTCTACCCTTCTCAGAAAAAATGCTGAGCACAGAACTCCAATGTTTATTTTTATTTATAATACAGACTACAGTTATAAAATACTCTGCACATTATAATGTATATGTAGTGGGAATTTTAAAATGGATAAGTAAATCTATGATAAAACATTTTTATATTTTTATTATTGGGGCACCTGGGTTGCTCAGTCGATTAAGTGACTGCCTTCAGCTCAGGTCATGATCCCAGGGTCCTGGGATTGAGTCCCACCTTGGGCTCAAGCCTGCTTCCTCTGCCTGCCACTTCCCCTGCTTGTGCTCTCTCTTTCTCTGACAAATAAATAAAATCTTTTTTAAAATGTGCTGTAAGCAATATCATGATATTTCATAAAATCCAAGTAAAGGTTAAGCAGTATAGACTGAGAAGTGGTAAGGACTGCATAAACTCTAACAAACTCAGAACACTCTTACTAAGGTAACTTAGCCCCTAAGTCTCAGGTTCTGCCTTTCCTGAAACAAATTCTTGAGAACAGCTATCTGATTGGCTCACCCTATCTGATTTTATCAGCCATTGGTAGCATGATATAACTTGTTGATCCTGATGTCATGGCCGGAGGGCAGATCTAGAAGGGCTGTGAGAACAGATGATGCATCCTACTCCTTTTCACCCATGGCTTCCCATTCACACTATTTCAGAGGTGCCCAATTGCATGATTTCATTTGCAACAGTCATTCCCCCAGTCAGAGACAACAAATGTCACATCCATAAACTGCTTCTAATAAATATCATATACGTTGTCCTGCACAGTCCTGTTGTGCCTTTTTGCAACTTATAGACCAAGTTGAAAATTTAAGTAAGACCAAATCCATCCAAAAGAAGCAAATGGAAGAGAAAAATGTTATAAAAAGGAATAATAAAGCTTTTCAATTTTTTAACAACCCAAGAAGAAAGAACAAATATCTAGAGAGAGCAGAGCTAATTTCTGCAAGTGGTGACAAGGCAGTAATTGGAAGATAAGATATTTTTCTTCTCCCCCGACACATTCTCTTCACTTATTTGGCTTCTCAGTTGGCCATGTTAATGCAGTCATATTTCTTGAGTTTTTTCTCCAGTTCATAGAGGGACCTGAGTAATAAGACTTGAAAAGATGGTGTTGTTTTTTTGCAAATGACTTAGAAATTTGGAGACAGAAAGACGTCTATAGAGAAATACTACAGATCATTCTAGGGAACCGGGAACCCTCCTGTCCAACTGCTGTAGCATCTTCTCAAGGAAGCTGACCAGGCGTCAAATATGTTTAGTTGACAAATACAACTCTAGTCATATTATTTCCAGGATTCAGTTGTTTCCAAAATCCTATGAGTACAATCCAACACTTTAGCATTTATAATAGACATCTGATAAACAATTCAAATCTCCCTTTAAGACCTAAGGACCTACTCCGTCTGGCTACTGATAGGGCTGCGAGCTGACAGCCCTCCTACATAAGCCCTCTCTGGAAACTCCTCTTGTTAGCCCAAAGTTCTTTCCCCCTCCTGGGGGTAGCCTGTATCCAATTACTGGTCCAGGTGGGGTAGAAAGGCCTGGCACCCAACACTCTTCCTCTAAAGGGTCATCTCAGCTTCACAGCTCCCTTGGGATCAGCTAACACCCTGAGAGGACTGCGCTGCAGCTCAATTTCTCTGCCCCAGTTGTTGGCCAGTGCACATCCCAATAAACCCCTTGCAGGTAATAATCTCTCATCTCAGGGTCTGCTTGTGTGTCTGACCTCCAACATCACAATATACGAGATCATCCATTTTGGGCCTCCGGAAACCCAAGCTGACATGATATTCTCCCAGACAGGTATATATGCTCTTATGTGTGCCACTTTCTCTTTCTTTTTCTTCATGATTCATTTAAGACTGTTGCTTTCACTGGAAAGCCCTGATAGTCTGAGTCTACTAATCTCTCAGAGCACAACTCCTATCATGAGGCATACGGCATTAAAATGTAACAGATCGGGGCGCCTGGGTGGCTCAGTGGGTTAAAGGCTCTGCCTTTGGCTCAGGTCATGATCTCAGGGTCCTGGGATGGAGGCCCACATCGGGCTCTCTGCTCAGTAAGGAGCCTGCTTCCTCCTCCTCCTCCTCCTCCTCCTCCTCTCTCTCTCTCTGCCTGCTTCTCTGCCTACTTGTGATGTCTGTCTGTCAGATAAATAAATAAAATCTTTAAAAAAATGTAACAGATCACGTTTCTTTCTTCCAATTAGACTAGGAGCTAATCCATGGTGAGGATGTGACTCTTGATCTCTTTACCTACATTGTATAATATAATCTTTCACACATAACAACACATTCTGAATCTTGACTGAATAGAAAAATATAAAAACAATGTTGTTTTAAAGGAAAGGAGGGATAAATGGATACCACATTGTCCTGACCCTCTGGGGCATGTGAGAAGAATCTCTGTCTGGAGAGGAGGGAAGCCTGATTCCAGTTTGCCTTACCAAGACATTCAAAACAATGAGACAGCTCTGTTTGCCCGGTTCTGCTAAGGGATTATATCTTTTTTTTTTTTTTTTTTAGCCCTTTCACTCTTTCTAGATGGACCATTTGAATTAGCTATTTTCTTGGAGTCAAAAATGAATCTCTTTCTTTGATGAAAAGTTAATTTATATCATTAGAGTAAGGGCACAGTAACATAGTAACATAATGACCTCAGATATAGGTCAGAAGACTGTGGAGTTTCTCTTCTAATGGGCTATGTTTGGGTCTATGCAGATGGTCATTTCTGAATACTGTGTACTCTGTTTGCTGGAGGTCCCATTAAGGCTGATGGAGGTTCAGGGTCTAATTCTACAAACCTATGAGGAGAATTAGAGGGGCCCCTCTCACAGCCACCTGAATTTCCTTTGCCACAGGTGATGGAGCAGGGCAAGAGCAATCCAGTTTGGGGACTGAATCTCTTCTCTCTGACCTGTGTGGGGGATTCTTCCAAGGGGCTCTGCAATCTTGGCCGTGGGGGAGCAGGTTCTAGTACCTGCATGCTCCGTGTGTTGAAAGTAAAAGGTCAGTGGTGGGGAACATGATCCTTGGATGTTATGGGATCCAGTGATAAAATGGATTTGGAGGTGGTGATAAAATGGAAAGTGAGGGGTAAAATGGCCCAGCAGGTAGGGAAAGGTTGGAGGTAAAGAGGTCAGAATGAGTGATGACCCAGTGGATCCCAAAGATAACAGAGCACAGTCTTCCCCAGGCACCCCACCCTGCCCCAGAAAAGAATGAGTGCTCCCAGAGTTGCTTAGCTGCTCCAGAAAGATACCCTCAAAAAGGAGCACATCCCCTTTAGGAGACAGAAAGTTCAGAGCGCTTCCGGAAGCAGACCGGGGGCAGGTCAGTGTGCCACATAGCCCTTTACCAGGAAGGCTCTGCGTGTCTGGACTTTCCTCAGTTTCCATACTTTGGCAGAATTAACATTTCTGATGGGAGGAGAGAGTGATAGATGAACTCTCTGGCCAGTCGGCCACACTCACTCCAAGGAGTGTTTAGATATTATTTATTTACATCGACAAAGATAACCCAGTCATCGGATGCCGTCAGTGTGATTGGAAACCCACTTTCCATAACTGTTTCGTGGTCTTGGTATATTCTTTAGCCACTGGACTCTGCATGCCTTCCGGGTGTTTTATCTTAATCACAAGGTTCCGTGTTTCACTCAAATTAATGTACTTTTAATTGGGGAAATCTACTAAGAAAAACAAACAAACCCAAATGCAATGCAAGGATGACCAGAAGGTCTCAGTGTGTTTTAATTAGGGGCTATCCTCAAGAAAAGCAGGCAACAGCTCTTAGAACCTTTCATTAACACCTATTCTGTGATGAATCAGGTGACATCCTCTCCTTCCAGGAGTTCTCCTCTTCTGGGAACAGAACAGAACAGAACAGAACAGGAACATAGATAAGGTAATTAGTGCTGAAAAAAAAAAAAAGAAAAAAAAAAAACTACAGGGCAGCTCTAGGCATTCAGCATTGTTAAGAACTCTGCCAAGGAATTAGCATTCAATGGAGATGTGATAATTAGCTGGGTTTTTCACAAGGGGTGATTGGGAAATTTCCAGACAGACGAGGAGCAAGACTGCTCTCTTTTATTACTGCGTGGGCATTAGAAAGGATGTTGCAATCCTGATGCAAAATTTGGATGAACCTATTTTCCTAATTATAAAAATGAAGAGATCTGATATAAAAAAATGAAATTGTGAAACTGGGAATTTACTATTAGCAGGGAAATGTAATGCACCATGAAATATGAGTTTGTGCTCAAAATATCTTTGCAGTTTTTAACCCTCAGATTGTTAGGCTATATCCACCTCCTAGCCAGTCATTGATCAGGATCCATGAGTTTGCACAACAAGTTGGAGAAAGGAAACATTTTGGTCTTTTTCTCTCACCATAGCTGCCCTAGGCCCAAAGGTGCCATGTGGTACCTAAACATGAAGACTCATTCTTTGTATGGAAGACTATAGTATGAGGCTGATTCCATTATGAGGACCCATTCCTGCTAGGAAGGAGCCCCTTACCAGTGCGGGAAGAAAATTCCCCCAAAGGAGCACATCTACACACACCAGAAGCCTGCCTTCCACAGACTTGGTCTCTAGCGCCATCACCTTAGTCACCTTTCATTAGCCCACCTTGGGCTCTGTGATTAGCCCACAGTTACTGCACCTGCTTTCTGCTTCCTTGGAACGATGTTGCCTGCTGCCCTAAGGCGTCAGAAGTATTCAGCCTAAAAAAGGGAGACTTCTCTTCCACGTGTTTCTTACAAAATCTGGAAATCTCATTCAACTATTCATTTGTGTTAACCTGGGAAAACTTTTAGCCAGAAACCACAACAGGACAGGGAGCAAGCAGGTGTCCTGAAAGGACAGCATAAGGAGAGGGAGGGAGGGAGGAGAGAGGGGAACTCCCTGGTAACTGGTGGCTGAAGAAGAAGAAAACTAGTGAAGGGACAGATCCGGGAGAGAGCAGCATGTCTTTCCCATTCCCATTCCAGTCTAGGAGGTTCCTCCCCGGTTCAGATACGGATGCCAGCCGCTATGCTGACTGAACAGAAATCAAACATGGCTTTGATGGAAGGCATTCCCGTTTTCTTCAGGTTTATGGCTAGAATTCAGCTTACTTCTGTCAGGCAGTGATCAAGAGCGAGATGGCACAGTTTCCAACCAGTTTATAGAAGACATGTAATGGAGAAAATGAAGAAAATAGCACTTATTAAGTGGTGACTCCGGGGAAGAGGATGTCCTAAGGGATCTTAAATGTACTAATATAAGTACATTCTCATAAGTACTGATATAACTGATAGAAGTACTCCATTTTGGGGCGCCTGGGTGGCTCAGTGGGTTAAAGCCTCTGCCTTCGGCTCAGATCATGATCCCAGAGCCCTGAGATCGAGCCCCGCATCCAGCTCTTTGCTCAGCAGGGAGCCTGCTTCCTCCTCTCTCTCTCTCTGCCTGCCTCTCTGCCTGCTTGTGATCTCTGTCTGTCAAATGGATAAATAGAATCTTAATTAAAAAAAAAAAAAGTAGTCAAATTTTCTGAAAACTGAGTCTTGGGAAGTTGAGCAGACTTTGAGCAAAACCAGAGTTCCATGTGGAATGGCACATAAAATCAGCAAGCAGAATCTCCCATAGTGAGTTATGGGTGATTCTTTAGGTCGGATTTCTGTTTGATTGAGTGACTGATTGAATGAAGATTTCATTTATTTATTTGAGAGAGAGCTCGAGAGAGCACAAGCAGGAGGAGCAGTAGAGGGAGAGGGAAGGAAGCAGACTTCCTGCTGAGCAGGGAGCCCAGCATAGAACTTGATCTCAGGATCCTGGGATCATGACCTGAGCCGAAGGCAGTCGCTTAACCGACTTGGCCACCAGGTGCTCTGGATTTCTAGTTTTTTAATTTTTTATTTTAACTTCTTCCTTTCTTTACCCTGGGCTTCAACTTTTGGCAGCTACATTTGTACTTTCTGATTATTTTCATCTATTTTTTGTTCCTTACCTTAGATTTTTGCGAAAGAGAAATTCTCTGATACAACTTTTTCTATCTGATGAAGAAGTTTCTCAGAATTTAATATTCATTGCAGTATGGTTATATATGAGCCCACAAATTCTCATGATTTTTATAAAGCCAATGCTAAACTCTGTAGGACAGTTTAAAAGTTAATCAGGAAAGATCACTAAGCAAAAATATCCAAGAATAGAACAGGAAAATTTTTTTACAGATCTAGCTTTACCAGAAAATGAACTGGATTGTAATGCAGCAACAGCATAAATATGGGGCCAGTAAGGAAACATAGGTGGCCAGAATAATTAAGAAAATAATGCCAGAAATTGTTGTATTATCGTAGTAATTAAGTTTGGAATTAAAGGTATCTTAGATGTTAATGCAGAAGGAAAGAACTTTCAGTAAGTGGTAACGGAATAAATGCCTGGCGATCCAGACTCAAATCAATTTAGATTCTCATCTCAAGTCATAGATGAAAATAAAATCCTAATGAGATATAGAAAAACATGTGAAAGATTTAAAACATAAACAGGAACTGACAGTTCATAAGCTCTATAGCAGAATGAGAATGGAACAGTATTGGTTCTACATGTTCAACATACTGGAACTCAAAGAAAATGGGAGAAAGAGGTACGTCATAGGACTGTAGCCACCGTCTACATGAGAGGTTTATACCTACTTTTAAGAATTAAGAATATATAAAAATATAATGCATAAGGACAATACAAAACTAGTTAATGTTATAAAATAAAACCCAAATAAAGAGAACTAAAACTAGCAGACAAATGAAAAAATGTTCTAGTCCACTAGTACTTAAACATGGTTGAACAATGATGCTTGACATCCTAGCCTTTTATTTATTTTTTTAAAGATTTTATTTATTTGTCAGAGAGAGAGAGAGAGAGATCAAGAGAGCACAAACAGGGGGAGCAGTAGGCAGAGGGAGAAGTAGACTCCCCACTAAGCAGGGAACCTGAGGCAAAACTCCCCCCCGGGACCCTGGGATCATGACCTAAGCCAAAGCCAGACTCTTAACTGACTGGTCCACCCATGTGTCCCAAGACATCACCATTTTTTATTCTCTCTTTTCTTTTTTTTTTTTTTTTAAGATTTATTCATTTATTTGAGAGAGAGAGAGAGAGAGAGACTCTCAAGGAAACTGTGTGCTGAGGGTAGAGTTCCCACACAGGGCTTCATCTCTTGACTCTGAGATCAGGACCTGCGCCAAAATCAAGAGTCAGAAGCTTAACTGACTGAACCACTGAGGTGCCCCACGACACCGCCTTTTAAACACATTTCTTCCCTTAAACATTCTCTCATCACCAGTCTCCTGGTTGTCCTATTGTGCTGCCTCTATTCCAGCATGCTTTTTCATGCTCCTTCTTCTTTTCCCTACATGAAGTTGTGAAGATCTCTGCGGTTCAGTTTTTGGTAGTTTTCCTATTTTGTATTTCTACAAGACCTCATTTATTCCTTGGCCTTTTGGGAGCAGGTATACTTCAGCTCCCAAGCTTACATTTTTGCCACAGCACTGCAAATTCTAGAAATGTGCATCAAGTATCAAGGCTCAGTGTTTCTGCATCCTCCAGTTCCTGGGAATAGATGATAATTTTGTTTTCTTTTGCTGACCATGGTAGTATATGGTGCAGTTGAAATTAATTAATTGATTGCCTAATGCTTTTATGTTTCCTTCCAACAAAAAGGAAAAGTTCCAAGAGGGCTGACACTTTTTTTTTTTTTTTGAAGATTTTATTTATTTATTTGAGAGGGAGAGAGAGCAAGCAGAGCACAAGAATAGGGGGAGGGAGAAGTAGACTCCCTGGAGCAGGAAGCCTGATGCAGGCCTCAATTCCTGGAAGCCAATCCCAGGACACTGCTGGATCTTGACCGAGGTGGAAAGCCGCTACTTAATCAACTGAGCCACCCATGCCCCTGGCACTTCGTTTTCTTTATTCAGCTTTTTATCTTGAAGGCAAGGAAAGTGCCTGTGATTTAGCAACTTAAGTATTTAAATTGAATCTAATGGATGAATGAACTGTACCTTCAGCTGAGCTACAAAATAAGTCTTTGTGTTTATTAAAAATGAACAAATGCAAAAAGGTTTGACAGTAAAACTTTAAATAAAGAGAATAAAAATATAGGAATGCCTTGGTGGCTCAGTCCATTAGGCATTTGCCTTTGGCTCAGGTCATGAACCCAAGGTCCTGGAATCCAGTCCCACGTGGGGCTCCCTGCTTCTGCCTCTGCCTGCCACTACCCTCTTCTTCCTTGGGCTGTTATCTTTTAAAATACAGTTATATCCTTACTGGTTTGCATATGCAAAATAAACTAGTTAGATTTAAAAGACATTAAACTCTTCAAACCATGGGAAATCTTGGAAGAAATTGTGTCAAAATGTATTTATTCATATGGCAAAATTGACATTTACTACTGAAGAAATGCAAGTTAAACAAAATATCCATAAAGCAAAAATAAATATGGGGGAAATGCACAAACATTGCTGGTGACAACATTTCAGAAAGAAATTTTTATATGTCTTGAATCCTTAGTGTTTATCTAAGTACACGGGAAACCTTTGTGCCTAGATTTTAGTTTATTAAGAAACTATAAAAAATGAAGTACAAGAAGGTATATATTCAGGAACAAATAATGGCCAAAGGAGACCACCTTTGTAGACTTTGTAGAGTCACCGGGAAGTTGTGTAGCCATTTAAAAATGTATGAGTGGCGGGGCACCTGGGTGGCTCAGTGGTTTAAGCCTCTGCCTTTAGCTCAGGTTATGATCTCAGGGTCCTGGGATCGAGCCCCACATCAGGCTGTCTGCTCAGCGGGGAGCCTGCTTCCCCCTCTCTCTCTGCCTGCCTCTCTGCCTACTTGTGATCTCTATCAAATAAATAAATAAAAATCTTTAAAAAAAAAAAATGTATGAGTGGAAAACAATTTAGAATTGTATTGCACAGCAAAAATTCAAGCTATATTATTTACATACTATGGTCACAACTTGGTATTTAGAGACACATAATATGCATTTTAATTGATTAGTAATATGAAAATATGAATCAAAATTATAATTGAGGTGTTACTAAAATTGTGCAGGATAAAAATCCTAACTCAAGCGCTTTATTGAGGAACAGTTTTCAGCATCATGCCCGTAGGCCCTCTTCTGCCCTGTTTCTTTTCAATTTATACAAAAGCCGCAATTCATTGAAAAGGCAGAAGCCAGGAAGTGTAAATCTTAAAGAGAAAGTATGAATTTAGCCGGAGAGCTCCGTTGCCGTGCAAAGTTTATACCAAACTGGCAGCATCACAAACGCGCACCCGTTGGGGCCGACACAATCCCCCAAACGGAGTAACCCGGAGTGGCCAGCCAGCTCGCGGGCATCCCGCGCCGCAGCTCACCAACAGCTCCCTCGGCGCCGCCCGCTCCCTTCCTCCCCATCCCCCATACGCCCGCCCACTGACGCGAGCAGGCGGCTGCGCAGCCGCAGTAGCCGCCTCGGCCGCCCCCTAGCCCGGGGGATCCTGGGACGAGGCTTTTCCGGAAGGACAGGCTCGGCGTCCGCGGCTAGGTTGGTGTTCCAGGCCCTGACCCAAGCCAGGCCCGTGTTCCAGGCCCTCGTCCCAATACAGTCGCCGAGGCGGCGCTCTGGTGACCTCGGAGGGCGCAGCGGGCCGCTCGCTGAGGTGGCCGGCCTCGCCGCCTCGCGAGTCGCAGTCCGTGGCGGCGCCTCGCCCTCGGCCCGGAGCGGAACTGCTGGAGGAGCGGCAGCGCAGGCCTGACCAGGTGAACCGGGTCCTTAACCGCCTTCTGGTGAATCATCTGCATAATAATCAGATTTGAGGTCCGCAGCCCTCTGTGGTCCTGTTGTGGACCCGTTTTCGGTGGATGACTGACCGGTGTGTTGTGAGGGGTGCCACGGGGACTGCTTGCCCCTGAAAAGGAAAGCGCGCTCTCCCGCTCCCCGGGCTGCCTCGTTTCCTTGAAAGCTTTCGGGTTCTCACTGCGGGCTCGGGCACCGATCTGTGTGCCGGAGGAAGGCTTTCCCATGAAAGTGTCTCTTGGTAACGGTGAAATGGGCGTCTCCGCCCATCTGCAGCCTTGCAAGGCAGGAACCACACGGTTTTTTACCAGCAATACTCACAGCTCGGTGGTATTGCAAGGCTTCGATCAGCTTAGAATAGAAGGCTTGCTTTGTGATGTGACCCTGGTACCCGGTGACGGAGATGAAATCTTCCCCGTCCACAGAGCTATGATGGCGTCTGCCAGTGATTATTTCAAGGCGATGTTCACAGGTGGAATGAAAGAACAGGATTTAATGTGCATTAAGCTTCATGGAGTGAACAAGGTTGGCCTGAAGAAAATAATTGATTTTATTTATACTGCAAAACTTTCCCTTAATATGGACAATCTCCAGGACACACTTGAAGCTGCCAGCTTTTTACAAATTTTACCTGTCTTGGACTTCTGTAAAGTATTTCTTATTTCAGGAGTCTCTTTAGATAACTGTGTTGAAGTTGGACGAATTGCTAACACCTACAATCTTATCGAAGTGGATAAATATGTCAATAATTTCATCCTGAAGAATTTTCCTGCTTTACTGAGTACTGGGGAGTTTCTGAAGCTCCCCTTTGAACGGCTTGCCTTCGTGCTTTCTAGTAATAGTCTTAAGCACTGTTCTGAACTTGAGCTCTTCAAGGCTGCCTGTCGCTGGCTAAGATTGGAAGACCCTCGGATGGATTATGCTGCAAAATTAATGAAGAACATTCGATTTCCATTGATGACACCCCAGGATCTCATCAATTACGTGCAGACAGTAGATTTCATGAGAACAGACAATACCTGTGTGAATTTGCTTTTAGAAGCTAGCAATTACCAAATGATGCCGTATATGCAGCCAGTGATGCAGTCAGATAGAACTGCCATTCGATCTGACTCAACACACCTGGTCACCTTAGGAGGAGTTTTGAGACAGCAGCTGGTTGTCAGTAAAGAATTGCGGATGTATGATGAAAGGGCACAAGAATGGAGATCTCTAGCCCCCATGGATGCTCCTCGATACCAGCATGGTATTGCTGTCATTGGAAACTTTCTTTATGTAGTTGGTGGTCAAAGCAATTATGATACGAAAGGAAAAACTGCTGTTGATACAGTTTTCAGGTTTGATCCTCGGTATAATAGGTGGATGCAGGTTGCATCACTAAATGAAAAGCGCACATTCTTTCACCTGAGTGCCCTCAAAGGACATTTATATGCTGTTGGTGGGCGAAGTGCAGCTGGTGAACTGGCCACAGTAGAATGTTACAACCCAAGGATGAATGAGTGGAGCTATGTTGCAAAAATGAGTGAACCCCACTATGGCCATGCTGGAACAGTGTATGGGGGCCTAATGTATATTTCAGGAGGAATTACTCATGACACCTTCCAGAATGAGCTCATGTGTTTTGACCCAGATACAGACAAATGGACACAGAAGGCTCCAATGACGACAGTCAGAGGTCTGCACTGCATGTGTACAGTTGGAGACAAGCTCTATGTCATTGGTGGCAATCACTTCAGAGGAACAAGTGATTATGATGATGTTCTAAGCTGTGAATACTATTCGCCAACCCTTGACCAGTGGACACCAATTGCTGCTATGTTAAGAGGTCAAAGTGATGTTGGAGTTGCCGTCTTTGAAAATAAAATCTATGTTGTAGGTGGATATTCTTGGAATAATCGTTGTATGGTAGAAATTGTCCAGAAATATGACCCAGAAAAGGATGAGTGGCATAAAGTTTTTGACCTTCCAGAATCACTTGGTGGCATTCGGGCTTGTACTCTCACAGTTTTTCCACCTGAGGAAAACCCTGGATCACCTTCTAGAGAATCACCTCTTTCAGCACCTTCGGATCATTCTTAGGACTAAAATGTAGTACCTTTGCAGTACATCATGGATGATCTCACACTTCCCCTTCAGTTGTATCTTACAGTGATTGGTACAGTTATTAGATAAAATGGTAATTGATGTTATTTGTCTTGTTTGGTTCTGTGTTTATCATATGGTTAACAAATGCATTCTGAAAATGTATTCAACATAGCCAGCTGTTTTAACAAATGTAAAAAGATATGTAGAAAAATGTTTGAGATGTGTTTGTGCTGTTGTGTTAAGTCAAATTGTAGGTGATTGTAGTAAATGTATAATTATGTTCATTATGCTTCAGAGCTGCAAGTTTTCATCTTTGACTTCAAAACATCAAAGGGAGGCTGCCTGCCCTGACCTAAAATAAACAAAAGGTCACCAATATTATCACCTACCTCCCTTTTTTCGTATAGTTTTTGGCATCGTTGCCAATTCACCTGATTGAGTGCATTGAGAATATGTGAAGTTTCTTAGATAGGAGAAGTAAACAGTGTAGCCCTAAGTCAGGGTTTTGTATCTCTCTCTGGAGAGAGGGAAGGGGAGAGAGAGAATATAAGTATGTATGTACATACATTACATACATGTGTATATACATCCATACACCCATACACATACACATTTAATTTTTAAATTGATTGGTATTTCAGCTATAGGGAAATTGTTTTTAAATTAATTTTTTTTTCTTCTACCTAGCAGCTGTTTCTATTCAAGTGGGAATTCAGTACCAGAAAATAAGTACAGAGTCATACTAAATTGAGACAGATAAGGGCTACAACATATTAGGTTGACTACCAAATCTGTCATTTGGCTAAATTGTTATTTCAGATAAATCATATTACTTTTTCTGCTGTGTATTGTTTTCTATAGAGTTGCTTTTATACAGGCTATTTAGCAGAGTTCAGGCTTCTGAGAATTGGTTTTGCTGAGTAAGTTTAAGTGAGCTCTGCTATTCTGCCCTTTTGTTCAGTAAAACTTACATGAGGAAAGCTAAGAATGAAATATGCTGAACAAAGCTGTCGGATTTTAAGTTCGGTCTCCCAACTTAGTCATTCTAACATGATCGTTTGATTTGTGGTGGTTGCTCTAGGCAGTGTATGTCCTGAGCTTTGTGGGGTCTGCCTCAAGGCTGTGATCTGAGCAAGCAGGAGATAGACTCAGTTCTGTTTCAGATCAGAAAAATGTCCCTTTGTCTGTGTCTAAAGAACAGGACCAACTTCAGATTCCCTAAGAAGCCAGTTACAGAAAGCCTAGGCCTGTCTGCTGATTTTCAGACAGGTGCTAAAATAGATGTTCAGCCTCTGAAATACCAGGGGCATCCCTACTGGTTGAGAATCATATGGGGAGATCTTAATGAGACCTTTTCAGCGAATGGGAGTCATAGGAGACTTTTGTATGTAGTGAGTGATTCTGGAGAGGTACTTTCCTGGAATAATTGCCTACCTGAAGAAAAATTTACATAGGCACATTTACATACATATAAATATATCCTTACACTTAGGAAGTTGTCACAGTATAAATCAGGAATGATCTCTTCATTGACAATCCCATAATAAAACTCAGGAACCCAGACAAGAGGAATTGGCTTCCAGGGATCTGAACCTTACTGCCCATACAAGTGTTGATTGATTTTAGTGCTTTTTATGATTTCTGCCTTGGCAGAAAATTTCATACTTTCTATGTTTTTTTAAATGATTGATTTTTTATTACTAAAAATAGCACAGTTGAGTACATGTAGAAAATAGAAAAAGTAGAAATTGATGTTAACTTTGTGCATTAAATAAGCAAGAAATGGCATCCCAATCATTTCTTTATTAATGAAGTTAAATATTTGTGTTTTTTGAGTAGCTCTGTTTCCTCTGAATGTTCATGTCCTTTCCTCTTGTGATACCTATTGGACTTGCTTTTTTTTTTTCATACCAAGTTATAGGATCTCTTTATATAATAAATATAATTTAACTGGCATTTGTTTGCATTGATTTCTTTTTCTTAATCTATTAGTTTTACAAAGGCAGGGCCATTCAGTTAATTTTAGAGATAAAATTTGTCCATCTTTTTGCATTTTGACCTTTACGGATAATTCTGCTATTGGTTTTTTTGTTTTTTGTTTTTTATGTTTTGTTAGTAATGATGTATTACTCTTGGTGCTAATTCTCACCTGCTGAGGTGGTATTGCCCTGCTTGCCTTCTGTTCTGCACAAGCTTTTCTCTTCCACCTTGTTGAAAAAAGGTTTTTGCCTTCTATTACAGTTAACTGTTGCTTTGTAACTAGCTAAGAATTGCTTAACTAGATAAGCTAACTATTCCACCTATATCCCCTACCTCCAGCCTCACACACTCCACCTCTCACCCTTTTAGAATTTTCTGCAGTGGACAGCTGTCTTGGCAGTCCTAGAGTAGGTGACTGATGGTATGCTAATGCTACTAATTACACCTGGAATTCTTTGCTTATAGATAAAGAAATTTTCAGTGACTTTAAAATGATTAGAAAGAGGGCGCCTGGGTGGCTCAGTGGGTTGGGCCACTGCCTTCGGCTCGGGTCATGATCTCAGGGTCCTGGGATCGAGTCCCGCATCGGGCTCTCTGCTCAGCAGGGAGCCTGCTTCCCTCTCTCTCTCGCTCTCTCTGCCTGCCTCTCCATCTACTTGTGATCTCTCTCTCTGTCAAATAAATAATAAATAAAATCTTAAAAAAAATAAAATAAAATAAATGATTAGAAAGAGATTTTACTTTCATAAGCTAATAATTTTTTATGGGAAATTAAGACTGAAAAAAAGGAAAAACTGTAAACACATTAGATATTTTTAATGTTTCTTACTTTTCTAAGTTTCAAAATTAATGTTCATTAATTTTTCTGATTATAGAAGTAATTTATGTGTATTATAGAAAGTACAGGAAAATAAAAGTGAAACTGTAAATGATCAATGATTTCCACATGCCAAGGGTAACTTCTGTTAACATTTATATATTATACATGTACATAGGTACAGACATTAGTCAAATATTTTTCAAATATGCCAGACCCTAACCTAAAATCTGATGATAAAAGGAAATAAATCCAACTTTGAAACACACTGCTATCATTATGACTTTTTCTTCAGGTTTTATAAAATATATATTAAAAATTAATATGCATTGTTTTTACTCAAATCCATACTTCTTTTTTTCCCTCCTTGCCAGCAGAATTCCTGTAGTTTACCCATAAAGCAAACACATTCATTCATGTTCATATTTTTCTGGTTCATAATTGAAATTACCTGGTTTTGATTACAAAGTATGCTCCTACAGAACATTTCATTCAAAACTACAAAAACACACCATCAAGAGAAATAAAACCAAAGTCCTATCCACAGCTCAACCAGTTATTAACTGAAAGACCCTAAGCTCTCAAAACTAATGTTTACCCTTTTGTCAATGGCATTATGGTGGGTATTAATAATTGTGGTATCTTACCAGAATTACAAGTTGAGAATGTTACAAAGTGATTGGCATAAGACATGCACTGGGAAGCATTTAGTGAAGGATAGTTGGTACTAATAAAGTTGGCACTTTACATCATAATTTTTGACTTTTTTTTAATAAACATATAATGTATTATTTGCCCTAGGGGTACAGGTACAGTACATAGCACTCACCATAGCACATACCCTCCCCAGTGTCCATCATCCAGCCACCTCATCCCTTCCTCCCCTGACCCTCCAGCAACCCACAGTTTATTTCCTGAGATTAAGAGTCTCTTATGGTTTGTCTCCCTCCGCAGTCCCATCTTTTTTTTTTTTTTTTTAAGATTTTATTTATTTATTTGACAGAGATCACAAGTAGGCAGAGAGGCAGGCAGAGAGAGAGGAGGAAGCAGGCTCCCTGCTGAGCAGAGAGCCTGATGTGGGGCTCGATCCCAGGACCCTGGGATCATGACCTGAGCCGAAGGCAGAGGCTTTAACCCACTGAGCCACCCAGGCGCCCCCACAGTCCCATCTTGTTTCATTTTTTCCTTCCCTTCCCCCATGACCCCCCACCCCCACCTCTCAAATTCCTCTTACCAGAGAGATCATATGATAATTGTCTTTCTCTGATTGACTTTTTTCACTTAGCATGATACCATCTAGTTCCATCCATGTTGATGCAATGACAAAATTTCAGGGGGTTTTTTGATGGCTGCATAGTATTCCATTGTGTATATATACCACATCTTTATCCATTCATCTGTTGATGCACATCCAGGTTCATTCCATAGTTTGGCTATTGTGGACGTTGTTGCTATAAACATTTGGGTGCATGTGCCGCTTTAGATCACTACATTTGTATCTTTAGGGTAAATACCCAGTAGTGCAATTGCTGGGGTGGTAGCCCTATTTTCAACTTTTTGAGGCTCCTCCATACTGTTTTCCAGAGTGACTACACCAGCTTACATTTCCACCAGCAATGTAGGAGGGTTCCCCTTTCTCTACATCTTCACCAACATCTGTCATTTCCTGTCTTGTTAATTTTAGCCATTCTGACTGGTGTGAGGTGGTATCCCACTGTGGTTTTGACTTGTATTTCCCTGATGGTGAGTGATGTTGAACACATTTTCATGTGTCTGTTGACCATTTGGATGTTGTCGTCGTCGTCTTCTTTTTAAATTTCTTTGGCAGAGAGACACAGCGAGAGAGGGAATACAAGTAGGAAGAGTGGGAGAGGGAGAAGCAGATTTCCTGCCAAGCAGGGAGCCTGATGCGGGGCTCCATCTCCTGGGATTATGACCTGAGCTGAAGGCAGAGGCTTAATGACTGAGCCACCCAGGCACCCGCATTGGAGGTCTTCTTTGCAGAAATGTCTGTTGTTGTCTTCTACCCATTTCTTGATTGGATTATTTGTTCTTTGAGTGTTGAGTTGGTAAGTTTTTTTACTTTTTTTATTTTTTTTAAGATTTTATTTATTTATTTGTAAGAGAGAGAGAGAGTGAGAGCGAGCACAGGCAGACAGAATGGAAGGCAGAGTCAGAGGGAGAAGCAGGCTCCCCGCGGAGCAAGGAGCCCGATGTGGGACTCGATCCCAGGACGCCGGGATCATGACCTGAGCCGAAGGCAGCTGCTTAACCAACTGAGCCACCCAGGCGTCCCAGTTGGTAAGTTTTTTTAAATAGATTTTAGACACTAGCTGGTTATCTGATTTGTCATCTGATTTGTCCTTCGCAAATATCTTCTTTCATTCTGTCTTTTCATTGTCTTTTGGTTTTGTTGACTGTTTACTTTGCTGTGCAAAAGCTTTTGATCTTGGTGAAGTCCCTGTAGCTCATTGTTGCCATTTCTTCCCTTCCCTTTGGCACATTTCTAGGAAGAAGTTGCTGTGGCTGAGGTTGAAGAGGTCGCTGCCTGTGTTCTCAAGGATTTTGCTGGATTCCTGCCTCACATTGAGGTCTTTCATCCATTTTGAGTCTATTTTTATGTGTGTGGTGTAAGGAAATGGTCCAGTTTCATTCTTCTGCATGTGGCTGTCCAGTTTTCCCAGCACCATTTGTGGAAGAGACTATCTTTTCTCCTTTGGATCTTCTTTCCTCTTTGTTGAAGATTAGTTGACCATAGAGTTGAGGGTCCATTTCTGGGCTCTGTATTCTGTTCCATTGATTTATGTGGTTTGACTTTAGTTTTATCTTAATGATTTTCATAGGTTATTTTTCTTAGAAAGTATTAAATATCTGTACAATTTTGCACTCATGAATGTACCTTCATATTTTTTCCATTTCCCTATGAGTATATTTAAATATCTACCCTAAATGTATCTATTAAATTAATAGATTAATTAATCTATTAAATATATACCCTCATTTGAAATTTCCTACATAAAATTTTGACCATGTCTGACCCTGTAATAAATTCTAAAGAAGTAAAATCTGAGTCAAATAGTGTAGGCTCTTAAAATACATTCCAAGAGTATACCAATATCCATTTCCAGCAGAATGTGTTTAGTGATTATTTGGAAGGAAATCTTTACAGTTCTAGCTTTCTTGTTTGGGTTTTTTCTTCTTTTTTTATTACAACATTGAAATTTTTGTTTATTGAGTATGTGTATTCTTCACTTGTGAATCATTTTTCCTGTCTTTTACTTTAAACCTCTTATTTGCTGCAAAGACTTTTTTTTTTTTCCATTTATGGCATTTTTATGGGTGCAAGGCTACTCAACTTTTTAGTTGAGATATTATGGACATGTATTGGTTGAGGTCCACAATATAATGATTTGAGAGATATAGATATAGATAGATAGATAGATAGATAGATAGATAATCACCACAGTCAGTGTAATTAATATTCATCACCACACATAGGTACAAATTTTTTTCTTGGAATGAGAACATTTTAAGATTTACTCTCAGTTGTAGTACCTGGGTGGCTCATGGGTTCAAGCTTCTGCCTTGAGCTCATGGTTTCAGGGTACTGGGATTGGGCTCTCACCTTAGCAGGGAGCCTGCCTCCCTTTTTCTCTCTCTCTGCCTGCCTCTCTGCCTACTTGTGATCTCTGTCAAATAAATAAATAAAATCTTAAAAAAAAAAATAAGATTTACTCTCGGCAACTTTCAGATATACAGCAATATTATTAACTGTAGTCGCATGCTGTACCTTACTTCCTAATTTATCTTATAACTGGAAGTTTGTACCTTTTGACCACCTTCACCATTCCATATAATGCAGTCAAATACGTCCATCTTTTTTGCATTTTGAACTTGTGGTGGTAATTTTGCTGTTTTTTCCATAGTACTGATGTCACATTTTTCATCCTTATCAATTGCTTTATCAGCTCTAATTCTTAACTTGCTAAGGGAGCATTTACTGCTTATCTCTTGTTCAAATTGCTTTTCTTTCTTATTGAAATGAACATGAATTTTTAAAATAAATTTTCAAAAATTCCTTTTACATTACTATTAGTCTATTTACAGGGACACCTGGGTGGCTCAGTTGGTTAAGCAGCTCCCTTTGGTTCCGGTCATGATTTTAGCATCCTGGGATCGAGTCCCACATTGGGCTCCTTGCTCCGTGGGGAGCCTGCTTCTCCCTCTGACTCTGCCTTCCACTCTGTCTGCCTGTGCTCGCTCTCGCTCGCTCGCTCTCTGTCAAAGAAATAAATAAAAAATCTTAAAAAATATATATTAGTCTATTTACAGTAAGCATTTTCCCATCTTATTTCCTTAAGTATGTGTCTTAATATGCAAAGTTATTTTTGGCAATGTAGTGAAATTACTTTTTCCTTTGTCATTTTAAAATATTTATTTGTGTATATTTTTCCCACTGTGATATGGTATAATTATCCCAGTATTTTATATTATTGGTATGAATATCACTTTTTACTATACTTCTAGCATAAAATCTAATGTATGTTTTCAAATTATTATCCATTTGTTCCCATCACCCCTTTCTGGATAATTTTTACTTTCTCCCTGAATTTTTATGCTTTTTAAAATCATTATAATAAAATCTTATATGGGCCATTTAGGGTCTTTCTTCAGTTCCGATGATCTTTTCTTCACGTTGTCTTTGGTATATAGATTGCTGTTTTGAATGATTTTGTTTTCACATTGTATTCCAAACTTTATTGCAGCAGTATAGGAAATGCATGGTTTTAGCTTGTTGCTTTTTTGACATCATTACTGTCATTGATTCTTAAGTTTTTGGATGAAACATTAGTCTCATTGATTTGTAACAGATTTTTGGGTGGATTCTCTTGTGTTTTCACCTTAGAGAATCATATTATATTATTTGCATAGTATAAAAACCTTGTTCTATATTATTTGTATCATAATTTGAAAGATTGGTTAATACTTCCAGGAAAATTATAGTAGTGATACATATCATCATGTCTTGTAGGTAATTTTTTTTTCTTTTTTTTTCAATTTATTTATTTTCAGAAAAACAGTATTCATTATTTTTTCACCACACCCAGTGCTCCATGCAATCCATGCCCTCTATAATACCCACCACCTGGTACCCCAATAGGGGTGATTGTAGTTTTCTAATTTATTTGTTAAAGAGAGATGTTCTTGCTTTTGTTCATCAAAGGTGATTGTTCACAGTGCAGAACTGGTAAAGTGTTTCTTAACAAAAGGCATGAATAATAAATTTATTCCTCTATTTACTTTGTATCCGTCTGTGAACAACCACTTTCTAGGGACTGATATTATTCTGCCATCTACTGGTTGGAATTAAAAGTCCTCATTTTAGACGGATTCCAGAAAATGTATCTCCTTAAAAACAACAGCAAAAAAAACCCAGAAACCCCAGTAATGACAAAAACTATGAGAAATTTTTGTAGCATCAAGTCTTTACACACCCAATTACCTAATAAATATGTAAAACCTATGATAACTCTTGGTGGATATAGTGGGTCAGATAATCAAAGAAAATATTTTTTGGCATCAAATAAAAATATACATTTTAAATTGCTTTGACCTTTATTTAATTGATTAATCCATATAAATTACCAACTATCTAAAGTCTATAACATTTTTAAAGGATGTTATTTATTTATTTATTTTAGAGAGCGTGGGCCAAGGCATTGCACATGGGAGGAGGAGTAGAGGGGGAAGGGAAAGGGAGAGGGAGAGAATCCTAAGCAGACTCCCACTCTGGACTTGGAGCCCCACAAAGAGCTTGATCTCATGACCCTGAGATCATGACCTCAGCCAAACCAAGAGCTGGAGGCTTAACCCACTGAGCCAGGCAGGTACCCCCAAAAGTCTGCAACATTTTATCTAAGCATCCACACCCAGTACTGCATGCCTTCCTTTGGGGGACAGTGGGCAGGGAAGACATTCCCCATCTCTTTTAAATGGTTTTTAGCAAAAAGCCTCATTATGAAGACACTTACAGAGTAAATATTTTGCAATAACAAAGACTATAATATGCAATATATCCAGGTATAAATAAATCTGACAAACTTAAAATATTCAAAGGGCTTTTTATATTGGCTTGCCCATATGGATGCTAGGATTGGATCACTGCTCCAGCCACATGGCTTTCACTCAGCCCCAACAGCAACATATTTACAGAACCACACAGTAACTTCTGAACCAGCTGATGCAAATTCTTTAGAGTACCATCCATGGCCTCAAAGAAAGCCTATTTCTCAGCTATGGGAACAGTAAGAGTGGCATAACTACCCACTTCTAATTCTCCAAAATACTGTCTCAGAGTAAAATATTCTCATACATAAAGCATTCTTTTCCTCAGGATGGATATGACTGAAAACAGGTGACTTCTTCCTGATGCCTCCTGAAGGCTATCAAGAGTACACATAGTCCCATATTTCTTTTCTAGATAGAGCTGAAAGAGCAAGGTTATATTTCCTGCAATCTTAGAACAAGAGGAGTATAAAGCTGATGACAGCAGCCAAGGTCAGGTATTTCATTGTGTAGAGCCCCAACCGCCATTCTAAGTCCACAGAGTGTTCCGGTTCTTTACTGGTCCATCTTCCATAAAGCTGTTACTATACAGGTAGAGGCTTATCGTCCTTTGCCTGTCAGCACCATCTGTTTAGATATGAGTCAAAGGGCAGGTCTAATTTTTACTGACTCAAACAACTTTTTCCTAATTGGGAAACAAAGTTTATCACTTGCAAGTGAAGGAAATATTCTTCCATCCAGGAATTTGTGATTCATAAAAACTCTAGGAGTGCCTGGGTGGCTCAATGGGTTAAGCCTCTGCCTTCAACTCAGGTCATGATCTCAGGGTCCTGGGATCAAGCCCCACATCGGGATCTCTGCTCAGCAGGGAACCTGTTTCCCCCTCCCCCTCTGTCTGCCTCTCTGTCTACTTGTGATCTCTCACTCTCTGTGTCAAACAAATAAAAAAAAATCTTAAAAAAAAAAAACTAATTCATGGTAATCATTAACCAAAACATACTCAATATAGAATCCTAGAGTCAGTAATAACATTTATTTCTTCATACTAGGCAAAAATTTTTACTACAGTTTTTTATTAATGTCTTCAACCTTCTCTAGATGAGAAAATCACAGATTTCATAAAACCTTCCGTATATCATGTATACAGACACACATGAAGATGTCACTTAAGCTCAAAGACTGGGGAAAGAGTTTTCTAACCTTCAAGATTGCTCTCCCTTCCTGAGCTCACCCAGGCCCTGAAATGTTGACTTTATTCTGCAAGAGGAGTAGGTTGTGGATTCCATTGACACTGTCCACTTCATTCACTTCTTGGGTTTCAATATATTCTATATTCATCCTCATCACTGATCTGGGAGCTAATTCAGCCATGCACAACAGGTTCATGGCTCTCATTCAGGGAACCTCTATGTGTAGACCAAACTCAAGAAGATCCCTCTCCACTTAGCTCCCAGACCCAATGTCTAGAAATGGATGAGGAGTCACCTGCTGGACACTTCCAGTTAGTTCACATTCCCAGTGTACAACACCCTGCTGACGTGAAGTATCTACTGTTGCAGAAAAGAGAAACCCCATTAAGTTCTCAGTAGCAATCAGGGTTGTAACTTTGAGAATAAAGTCTGATGAAGCCTTGATCTTACGCAGAGTCAGGAGTGGGGAGGGGGCTTTATTCAGGAGAATGACAGAATTAGCCATCTTATCACAGCCATGAACCAGACCTGAACTATAAACAAGTCACGAGCTGGACGCTTTATCTTTAAAAATCATGAAAACAACTGATCATTCTGGTCCATTGCATTTACCTGGGGTTGTTACTAAACCTTAGTGACGTCACAGGACCCAGTTGTTCTAGTCAAAGAAATGAAGAAATCGGCTGTTTTTGAATACTTAATCGCACATGTGTTCAGGATGCAGTTAGGGAGATGAGTAAAGATGGTGGTATCAGGCGCAAGAAACGTGCAGGACCTAAGCAACCCCTAAGCTCCAGGCCTGCACAGAAAGAGTGATGGGTTTTTCCTCTAGTCCACCTTATTTTTGACGCCCCCCCCCCCACTGCTGGCTTTCAGGAGACTAGGGGCACAGGAAAAAAAAAAAAAAAAAGCTCGGCAATAGTCTAACTCCTTAACAGTCTTGTCCAGCTCTTAGAAATGCCTTCACGCCCCAGACCTAACCTCTTCCACAGCCCCAATAATTCTATTCTCCTTACCCAAATTGGGCATTTGATCTATAAAACCTTCTTTTATTAATATCAAGGATATAGTCCTGAGAAACATTGTTGTCTCATATTATAGATTTGTGTGTTTGTCTGATTGCACATTTCTGTGTACCCTCATTTTGAAGACTCTGAGCCAGGTGGCCACTTGGACACAAAAGAATAGAAATCCAATTTCCAACCCAAACACAAATCTTCATGTAACAGGTTTTCATCCTCTACCATTATAGTTTCCAGGGAAACAGGAACAGGATTCTCCGCAGTCCCGTGGCCCACGGAACAATCCTCTCAGCTTCTGAGTGATGATTGCTTTCTTACCAATGACTACCCCAGCTCCACTGTGTTCCTGGGGCCTCCAGGAGAAATACTAGCTCATACCAGCTCAAGCTTTCTCGTCCAGAGCCTGATATTCTTTTCCCTGATTTCCTTAGAATCATTAGTCCAAATTCAAATCCTAGAAGAATCCCCTTTCTATCCCTTCCTACTGAATTTTATCATGATTCTTTGTGGTGAATGCTGGTGAATGTGGTGAAAGCGCAAGTTAAGGCTTGGTCTGACTATAGATCTGTTGCTGTCAGTCTACACCTGTGGGGCTTCATTACATTCCAGGAAAGGAAGGAGCGTGAGAGTAACCAAAGAGTAAGCACAATCTTCAGCCCCATCTGTACTGTCGGTGGTCAGAGAGAGGATCATTTGGTGCTAAATTTGGGGGGAAAGGGAGTGGGAGGCTGGCAGATGCCCCCTTTTATTTTATACACAGAAATAATGTTTTAAACTGTTCTTTAAATATCTGAGAGATTTTAGGAAAAACAAATCTCTTTCTTTGACTAATGTGAAAAGGAAAAAAAAATGAGGATGGGGGAAATCGATAACCAAGAAATCTTGTCTGTTACTTTCTCATAGCTATCTTGCAGGTAATTTGAATGTTAAAAAATCAGCAATGTGATCGTATCTGCACCCAAGTCCCTTGAAACGAGAAGTGCCCTCTTGGAAACATTGATTCTGAAGACCTGGAAGATGATAAGCAGGTTTCATAGGCTTGGCTCCTAAGAGCATAAAACACACAACCAACAGGGTGAGAATGACAAAATCACTGAAGAGCAAAAGAAATCACAGGGAGACACCATGACAGACTGCCCTCCAAAGATAGCTATGACAGTATCTTCCATCCTACATGTGTCCTGAGAACTTTGCCATTTCTCAAAACATTGAATCTACTTCACCTCCCGTTAAATACGGGAGGGCTTGGTAATTGCTTATAAAAGAATTTGTTAGAAATAATGATGCATGACTTCCAAGTTTATGTTAGAGTTTATCATCCTTGACACTACCGATACGTGAGGCCAGACAGTTCTCTGTGGTGGGGCCCTGTCCCGTGCACGGGGGGCATTCAGCAGTATGCGTGGCTGACATCCACGAGATGCCAGTAACAGCCCTCATCAGTTGCGACAACCAAAAATGTCTCTGGACATTGCCCAAAGCCCCCTGGGGGACAAAATCATTCTCACTGGGAACCACTGGGTTAGATCATGAAAGACGATAGAGCTTGGTCACTGGGCCCCTCATTTTTTTGAGCCCTCAGGCCCCATGTAAACAGTGCAACAGTACTGGGTCCACCAGTCTGTCAGAAAAAACAGACGTCAAGGAGAAGTTAGAGTGAGGTGCTCCTGCACCCAGGGCCAGCTGAGATCCCAGCTGAAACCTGTAAGCCTCAGATATAGCAGTGAAAATGTCTACCAACCATCAAGTCATCACCAGCCATCCAGGGGGGTGTGTTCCAAGTTAGGATCATGCATTTTAGAATAATTTGTTTCAAAGCTATAGTAATGGGGAGAGTTTGTATCGAGAGCCCCGATCCACTGCACCCCTGCCTGCCTGCCTGTTCCCTCACTGAACACCTGCCTGGAACCATAGCCCAGAGTGCACAACATCCTCATACTATTAGACAGCTGAAAAGTGTCCCCTTTCACACATGCCTGAAGGACAGAACCTACCTCAGAGTTCCTTGGGAAAGATGGACCGTCACCCAAATCCAGAAGACACAAAGCACCTGTTTCCACCACCAGATGCTCCTGCAAGTCTTCAACCCCTTTAGCACAGACCACAGCCAGGCTACCTGGAGCCACACCGCCCTCCATGACCTCCTCTCTAGCCTTCATTGCTGCCTGGGACACCAGAAGCCTAGGGAAGAAGACAACCCTGCCTGTCTGTGTCTGGGGATCGTGGTCCAAAAGGACTTCCAAAACATCCATCTCTATCTGAAGGAGAAGAAACACAGCCGCTGTGCCTGAGCATCAGATGAGAAATAGCTGAACCAAAATCATGAACTTAAAAAAAAAAATGTATTGTCTAGAGTGGATTTACAGAAAACATCTTCAGAGAGAACATGATCTACTTTCTTAAATAAGTGACTTTATGATGTAATTTTTTTAAGTCTGTTTAATTTTGGGGGTATATTTTGCATTTCCAAAATATAAAGTCCAATCCTTTATGAAAAAGTACTTGAGGATAGTATTTTATTGAACACATGTGTCAGTTAAATGAATGCCAGCCACTATAACTGATCTATGGGAAACTATAACAGAAATTATATAACTGTATACCTTTATATATAATATAATATAGATTATATATATTATATAATATCTTATGTAATATGTTATATATTATATAACTATAAAAGGAGTTTCTGCTCAGATGACTCCACAGTGATTCAGGGACACTGCAACCTTCTCTTCTATGACTTTGCCATATTCCTCATAGGACTCCAAATATGTCTGTAGTACTTGAGTCTATTCCAACCATTTGCAAAGGGGAAACGTGGGGTGGATCACAGAGGATGATTTCAGGGGCCCAGACTGTACCAGTGCAGGGCAATATCACTTCATCAACATTTGTGTGGCCCGAATTTATTCTCATGGGTCGTCTCAGTGTAAAGAAGTTTCCACTGAGAAGCAGACTTCTGGGGTGACTCATAAAGAGGAAACAAGTTCAATGAAAAAGAGCAGGCTTCATTGTTAAATTATTCGTACTAATGCTTTTTTAAGGGGAAAAATAACCAATAAGTTGGCAGCACACACTTTGAAAAGTCCAAACAGCTGACCTAAAGTCTGAGACACAATTTAAACCAGGGCAAGATTAATGGCTATCACTCTTTAGAGTTGATAGCATCACTGACCCTTTGTAAGAAGGATTCAAGTTGATTCCCTAAGGCACAGCCTGACACCAGAAGGGTAGAGATGAGATCTCAGAACACTCTGTAAAATTCAAAGTTATATCCTCATTAGGTGAGGTAGGTGAGCAAGGCAAGAGGAGGTGGTTCCTTGCAGGTCCTTGGGGCTCACTGAAATAAAAGAGGAGAGTGAGTCTTTTACTGATAACCAACCTTGTGATTCTCATCCTGCTACCCTAAATACTGAAAATACAAACTTGAAGGAAATTTTCTTGCCCATAGACATTTTTTTTTGGTCTTGTTTTCTTTTGTTTTTAAATTGCCCACTGGCTATTCCATTATAATTTTCCTTATAGAACCAAGAGGAATTTATAAAGGATCTTCAGATCTGTTGAACTCCCACATTACATAAAGCATACTTCTGTAGTATTTGCTCGTATTATTCTTTCTCCTATAATTGCCATACTTGTTTTCCTCGTGAATATTGACGGTGCACTGGAAACAATGGAGACTGGTACTGGATGCCTAGAAAAACAAGTTGGGTAAGAGGAAGTCTCTCCCCTTAGGTATTTTACAGACCCCTGGAGGGAGATATTCCAAGGAGAAAATAGGGCAGGGCAGGGCTCAGACCCTTTGGGTGCTTTAAAAAAAAAAAAAATAGTATATCCTAGTTAACTTGTAAAGAACAGAAATTCATTAGTCACAGTTCTAGAAGTTGGAAATCCAATATCAGGGTGTCTCTTATAAGGGCCCCAATTTCATCAGGGATATGGCCTTGTACTCTCATCACCTCCAAAGGGCCCCCACCAGATAGCATCATTTCAGGGTTAAGATTTCAACAATTTCCGAACATTCATTAGCAGTTCATTAAAAGCTCCATGACTGCCATCTAAAAGAGACAATATAACCATCCTTAGTACCAAAGAAGAGTGAGTAGGTATATTAGCAAGAAAGAGCAAGTGGGGCCAAGAACTGAGAATCCACATCTTCATTTTTGACCTGAAGTCACACTCTGCTTTTTACCTGCCAAACTGTGGAAATCGAACTGAAGTGGAGCCTACCTAGTCTCCCTCTCAAATGGATGGAGAAAAGAGCATCCAATTGATTGTTCATTATTGTCTCTGAGTTATCTCCAGAGCACCTCAGAATAAAGGTCATTCAGTGATGCTTCAGGAAAGATCTACCACAACTCATAGTTAAATAGCCTGGTTGCTGTAGGCCGTGTGAATGGGGGAGAATTTGAGTTTAGATGTATGGCACTCTGTAGGACACCAGGCTAGTTATTTTTCTGTGATGACCAAGTTAAGGCAAATTTGAGATGAGACCATCCTTGGGGCTTCCTCTAGTGCTGGGCAAAAGCTGAAAATTGTGCTCTTGCAACCCAAACCCCAGGGCCCTGTGCACCTGAAAGCAACTAGAATCACAGTGGTTTCAGCAATAATCCCAGTAGACGTTGTTGACACCAGGAAGAGTAGAGTGGATATTTCAGGCATGGTCTCATATAGTTCTAGCAAACATGGCCATGATGAAGCAAAGCAGTTTGGTCACTCATGAATGCCTCCTGGTAGGATGAGGAGATCAGAGAGCATGCTGCAGTTATCATGACATATTGAGCCAGGGCACTTGCCCCATGCCAAGGAGGGCCAAGTGAGTCCATGACTAAGAGCTGGTATGTCAAAGATGGCTAGGTACCTTCTAGGTAAAGAGTAGGAATGTAGAGGGGTAAGGCAAGGTAACTTCCTATGCAAAATGAAAAGAGTTCAGAATAGAAGGTGAGAGTAAGTTTGTCACATGATAATAATCAATATTTACACGGTTTTGAATTTAGGACAAAAAACTTTCCTTTTTTTTTTTTTTAATAGATCAGTTTGCAACTGATCTATTCCTCTAAAAGTCCTTTGGGAAATTTGAAATTATATGCAAAAATCTAAACAAAGATTCAGGGGTGCCTGGGTGGCTCAGTCAATTAAATGTCCCACTTTTGGTTTCAGCTCATGATCTCAGGGTGGTGAGATAGAGCTCTGCATTGGACAACATTCTCCAAGGGGGGGTCTGCTTGAGATTCTGTCCCTCTCTCTCTCTGCCCTCCTCCTGCTCTCTCTCTCTCAAATAACTAAATAAATCTTTTTAAAAAGAAGGGGCGCCTGGGTGGCTCAGTGGGTTAAAGCTTCTGCCTTCAGCTCAGGACATGATCTCAGGGTCCTGGGATTGAACCCCACATCAGGCTCTTTGCTCAGCAGGGAGCCTGCTTCCCCCTCCCCCTCTGCCTGCCTCTCTGCCTACTTGTGATCTCTCTTTGTCAAATAAATAAAATTTCAAATCTTTTTTAAAAATCTTTTAAAAAAGGATTCACATTGATTATGTTCTTTTACTTGCTGATTTTTACTACCAATGGTGCAAAAATGAGTTGTTGGAGAGTGAACATATCTTAGGTATTACAATGATTGCTGCTCTTTAAATCAAACCTGTTCAACAAAATTCTATTCCTTATTATTTATTTTCTCACTATCTCTTAACTTGTTGGTTTTTCTTGAGTATCTTATGTGAAGTATTGACACTGAGTTCATGAAAGCTACAGAAAATGCAAGTTTAGAGCAATAAAATTTACATCAAATAGATGGCTCACCAGAGGACTCTTCCTCCATCATTTGCTTGATTTCAAAGCTGTATTGTGAGAGGTGAGAGGTGGCCTTCCCTTACTTAGTAGCTGCCATTATTGTCTGTTTATGAATATCAAGCAGTCAGTGAAATTAAAAATTATTATTTTCTGATATGAAGCAAAATTAGAAGTTAAGACCTAAAAATACATGTCAGGAAAATACTGTGAATTTTCAATTGTTTTGAGTACTTCTAATAAATGTTTAAGTATATCATTGCAGTCATCATTATTATGTATTGTATTGGTACAATTTTAAATTTGAATAGGATTTTAATACATTACTATTTATGTAAGTATAATAAAATTTGCTCTGAAAACTTAGTTATAAAGATAAATAAAATGTTAATAACTTTTAAATTTACTTATAGCTTAAAATTTTTGTCAATCTTAATCCTGCATTGGATGAGAGAGTCAAGTTTGGCACTATTTTCTTTCTATGTATAAAGTACAGATACATAGAGAGGACGCAAATAGATACAGAGGATAACTGTGTCATTAAAATTTCATGAGGGATTCAATTAGCAAAAAATATCTAAAATGACTCTGGGGTCAAGGGAAGGGGAGACAATAATGAAATGAAATTGTTGAGAAACACTGCTCTAAACCCATTTGGTGAATGCAAAATGAAAAACAAAAACAAAAGTAGAAAGTAAGAGGAACATCCAGAAAATGGAAACTAATGCGTCCCCATTTAAGAGTGTGCACAAGGGAAGATGTTCAGAGAACCTAGAGCCACGGTTCCCAGACGTGCCCACCCCAGCCAGACCAACAGCATCTGCAGGATCCCCAATGGCCCTGCCCTACTCCTTCTTGGTGGCCCTGGTGGTGCTCAGCTGCCACTTCCTCAGCTCTATGGGATGTGACCTGCCTCAGGATCATGGTCTGCTGAACTGGAGGGCCTTGATGCTCCTGCGACAAATGAGGAGAGTCTCCACTTTTTCCTGCCTGAGGGACAGAAATGACTTTGCCTTCCCCCAAGAGGTGTTTGATGGCAAGCAGCTGCAGAATGCTCAAGCAATCTCTGTCCTCCATGTGACGAACCAGAAGACCTTCCACCTCTTCTGCACAGAGGCCTCACCTGCTCCCTGGAACACGACCCTCCTGGAGGAATTGTGTTCAGGACTTTCTGAGCAGCTGGGCCACCTGGCAGCCTGTCCCCTGCAGGAGGCGGGGGTGGGAGAGACGCCCCTGGTGAATGGGGACTCCATCCTGAGGAACTACTTCCAGAGAATCTCCCTCTATCTGCAAGAGAAGCAATACAGCCATTGTGCCTGGGAGATGGTCAGAGCAGAGATCATGAAAGTTTTCTCTTCATCAACAACCTTGCAAGAAAGGTTAAGGGGCAAGAAACAAGACCTGGTTCAACATGGTGATGACTCTCACTGACAAATAATATCGTACTTCCTTGTGTTCTACCAGGTCAAAGACTCTCATTTCTGCTACAATCATGACACGGTGGAATCAATTTGTCAAATGTTTTCAGGAGTATTAAGTGACATCATGTAGAGCATATCAGCTCTACAAGAACTAGTTCCTTTCAGATGACTATGCTGATCTATTGATGTATCTATTTAATAACTTATTTATTTAACTATTTATAAGATTTAAATTATCTCTGAACAACATTAGGTATAATTTCTCTTTGTGGTTAAGAGAAAAAATATATTCTTTATATTTGTTCAATTTATTATTTCCTTTCTTTATTAAATATTTTGTATAGAAAAATTATTGTATTTATTATTTTTTAAATAAACAAGTCTGAGGGGAGCCTGGGTGGCTTAGTGGGTTAAAGCCTCTGCCTTCAGCTCAGGTCATGATACCAGGGTTCTGGGATCAAGTCCCACATCTGGTTTTCTGCTCAGCAGAGAGCCTGCTTCCCTTCCTCTCTCTCTCTGTCTGTGTCTCTGCCTACTTGTGATCTCTACCTGTCAAATAATAAATAAATAATCTTTTTTTTTAAAAAGAGAGAGAGAGAAACAAGCCTAATTATAACCTGAAGAGAGAATGGATTATACAATGCACCTACTCATTATTATGTTATTCACGCTATAAATTAAAAACAGACTTTCTCTAAACCAGTTTGTGTATTGCTGTCAGGATAGAAGTGGACATTATAAATCCAATCCTGCTTTGTATCATGGATTTTTGTGGAGAAACCAACCTAAAAATAATAATAATTTTGAAGTAGTACCAATTATGTTAAGTGATATAATAAGAAGGGGGAAAATGGAGTTCTCTCAGCAGAAGCTGCAGTAAGTCATTGTCAGGAAACAGAAACAGAAACAATAGATCTCTTCTACAATTGACTGATGGAAAATGGATATTTGAGTCTGTGATTTATAAGCAGCTCTATTAACCAAAAGCCTGCGAGCAGAAGTGGTCATATCGGAAGAGTAGAGCATGAGAAAAGAACTTAAGATTGATTCCTCGATAGGCACTTGAGTGGCTCAGTGGGATAAGTTTCTGCCTTAAGCTCAGGTTATGATCTCAGGGTCCTGGGATGGAACCCCACAATGGACAGGGTCCCTGCTCATTGAGGAGTCTGCTTCTCCCTCTCCCTCCACCCTTCCCCCAACCCCCACTTGAACTCACACTCTCTCTCTCAATAAAATAAAATAAAATAAAAAGATTAATTCTGTAAACTTTCAAGTGGTAAGAGAGAAAAGAGCCACAAAGGAAACAAAGGTGAAATGGCCCTAAGGCAATAGGGTAAGAGAATACTGGTCAGAGTATTTCAAAGAAAAAAGTGCTTCAAAGAATTAAATATTGCAAAATGTGGATGGGAAGTGTCTACCACCCTGGGATATAGGGAGCATTGAAACTTTAGTGAGAGCTGACTTGCCAGAATTCATCAACAGAAACCATATTAGAAGGTAAAGGGAGAGAGTGAATAAGAGAAGTGAAGTTAATGTGTTCAGAGAAAACAGTTGTGAGAGATTTGCCTTCTGAAATGCAACAGAAAACAGAATGGGAATTGGAAATTATGTGCATTTTTTTTTCTGCAGAATTCCCTCATTTGCAATGTATGTGTCCCTGGGTCGATTCATGGATTTGAAACATTAGCAAATCATGTCCATCTGTTTAATATGTATTTCTTTTAAAGAATGGCACATTTCATTACTCACAATGCTAATTTATTATTATTTTGATTCCTACAGTGTGGAATGTCAGTAGGCTGCTCTGTGGATTGGAACCACGCAGAACCCACAGGGCAGCAGATGGAAGGCAAGGTTGCTGAAGAGAAGAGCTCCTGATGTCTTTCTCTCACCTGGGAGTCACTTTAGTATTGTCCTTCCCTTCTTGGTCAGATTGCCTTTGAGTCCCTGTTGCCTCAAAGCATCCAAATGTGATGACAGTTTTCTAGCAAAGCTGAGTGGAGAAAGAAAAAAAAGAAAATGATGTATTGAAAGTGATGGAAACAAATGGTCCAGGACCTTCTTTTTCCATTTTCTCTTCCCTAGTTTGGTACTGAATCAAGAAGAAATGGAAAGGAATTGAGAAGAGCAAGATAACTCCTGTCCATAAAATTACTAAATTAAAACAAAGATACTCATTTTTAAAAACTCTGAACCAGTGAAACAAAAGTGGCTAGTTTTATCTAGCATCTTATGTGGCCCCACTGCCCCATATTTCACTGTGAGACAGAGCATGAGGAATCCAAGGGCTCAGGAGAAGAGGACTGACTCAATAATGCAGGGATAGTCATTCCTTCAGTCAAAACCTCGCACAGCAGGGAAAGCTACACCGAGTCCCCTGTGGCCTCAGAAACTGAGAACAGAAGAAGGACTCACAGTCTAATGACTGAACTCCATATAGAAATCAACATTTAACAAAATAAAACTGCAGTCACTATTTAAGGCAAAACTTAAAAAGGGGGGGCTGATAATTTACCCATCCCCGTGTCCCTGACACTCGCACGTAGTACATAACGTTTACCTTGTGTCCTCTGTAAGACACAGAAAAATATGATATTTGGGTACCTGACAGAAAGAAGAGGAATTGGTCACAGAAACACTCTTGGGTCTTGGGTTGTTGATTGTTCATGGGACAAAAACAAATCCCCTCTAAGACAGTTTTGCTCAAAACTGAAAGTGTGCTGAGCTCACTCCTCACAGCCAGGTAGAGAGAAGGGGAGTGGGCGAGGGAGGGAGGGAGTGAAGAGGGCAAAGGTGGAACACAGGTGGCTGTGGCACAGCATAAGATGCAACCCGCCCTGCTCAGGGGGTATGAGATTCTATGCAGAAAGGATACATGGATGTGCAGCTGAAATTAGAACAGAAACACCAAGCTGTGCCAAAAAACAAACAAACAAACAAACTAGGAAACTAGCCTGGGTTTCAGGGAAGAAACTGATGAATCATTAGAAGGACAAGGCAGAAAGAGGTGGAAATGCCACTTACCTCCCTGGTGATGAGACACCCCCCTCCCCTACCTCATCCAAACAGCACCCCGCATGGCCATCCTTGGAAGTCTTCTTTTGTACACAGAATCCAAGAATACTCTTCATCATTAGTCATTATGCCCTAAGCAATTAATAGGAACATTGGCCAATGACCAAGGTGTGGGAAGACCCCAGGGAGTGCTTGTCAAACAGGGGGACCACATCCTTTCTGAAGAGGAAAGATGCTGAGGGATGAGGCAGCAGGGCTGAAGAACAGAAATGAAAATAGAGAAAACAGAGCCCAGGAGCAGAGGTAAAACTGCATTCTCAGCAAGGAGAACAAAGCTGCCTACTTGTGACTGTAACACAAACATTTTTTTTTTCTCATTTGAAAGCTTTGGCTCCATTTACATAGAAACATCTCAAGATCTGGACAAATTAAACTTTGATGAAAAATAATCGAAATCAGTGGTGTCTTCCAATCTCTTCTAAGCATATGTAAAGAAAACCAAATAAAAATTAAAAGCCATAAAAAGTGCCCAGGAACATTCTGCAAATGAAAACTACCCTATTGTATTTAAGAGTCATGAATGGAAAGAATTGGAGAGGAACTGAGGGCCATGACACACCTGACTGGTCCCCCAGACAACCAGAGTCAGCTATGGCAGAGATTTTTCAATTGTCAGACTAGGAATTCAGAATGACTATCATTAATATGCTGAGGGTATTAATGTATTCATATTCTCATTCATTCATTCATTCATCTATTTTATCTTCTATGTACTATTTAAAACAGATTTGAACAGCAAGACGCCCTTTTAAAAATAAAAAAATACTTTTGTTCATATAATATCATATTTACCTTTATAATACATTTGAATGTAGCAAAATTTGTTCATCTTATTTTTGTAAAACTGTTTTCTTTATGAAATTCTTCATCAGGAGATTTTTCAGATTTGTTAATTCTTAAAAAGAGAGATAGCCTGAATTCGTGACCAATTTTGAAGAATGAATGATAAATTCAAATCACTCATTCATTTCTTGTTCATTGTTTTAAAACTGCTTATCTTTATGCCAGATTATGTAGTTATTCTGGGGACACAGAGGTGAATAAAGCAATTGTAAAGCTTATTCTCTTTAAGCCTTCCATTTTGAAGAGAAAGAAACATAAAACGGGAGAATGAGACAAGATGGCCAATTTAGTTGGCCTACTTCTGAACACCTACAAACTCAACAGGAGATTATAGAGAAGAAGAACAGCAATTCTAGGAGCAGAAAAGCAACCACTTTCTGGAAGGTAGGATGTGGAGAGAAGTGAATCAGAAGCCACGGGAAGAGAGGCCACAGCAGGGAGGGGCCTGCTCCCAGCAAGCAGTAGAGCAGTGGAGCACAAAATCAGAACTTTTACAAGTCTCCTCCACTGAGGGACGTCACTTCAGGGGTTAAGCGAGGGATGGAGCCCTCATGGGGACAGTGTGGTCTCAGGACCTGCAGGGTCACAAAAAGATCAGGGGTGTCTGAGTGTGGCAGAGCTCCACACTCAGTATTGGAGCAGGGACACTGGCTGCAGAGACAGAGCCAAGGGGTGGGCTCTCAGCTTGGGGTTACCTTAAATCTGAGACACGATCAGGCCACTGCTCTTTGATCAGGGGCCCCACAAGTGGCAGATACGGGGACACCCCTCCTTTTTCCTCCAGGAGGAGCAGCACAGGAGCACGCAGCAGGAATCTGCTGGGTTTGGAGACTCCAAACAGAGCTGTGAATCAGAGATAGACATGCTTGGTCACAGCTGGGAGAGCATGGAGTGCAGCCAGAGACAAGGGAGACAGGAGGGATTGACTGCTTTTCTCTGAGGGCACACTGAGGAGTGGTGACCTGAGCTCTTGGCAACTCTGAGCAGAGACTGGGAGGCCACCATTTTCATTCTCCTCTTCCAAAGCTGTATGGAAAGTGTTCAGGGAACAAAAGGTACTGAGAGCAAAACGGAGCAGACTGCTTAGCCTGGCCCCTAGCAAAGGTGGTACAATTCTCCCTTAGGTATAAACACTTGAAAATTACTGCAAGAGTCCCTCCCCCAGAAGAGCAGCAAGAATATCTAGCCAAGATCAAGCTCACCAATCAATGAGAACTGCAGAACTCCAGAGCTAGGGGAATGTCCCACAAAGAATTCATGGCTTTTTTCCCATTACTCTTTAGTCTTTCAAATTTAAATTTTATTTTTTCTTATTCTATTTTTAAATTTTTTTCCTCTTTTCTATTTTAACATATTTTAACTATTTTATCTTATCAGTTACTTTTAAAAAACTTTTTATAATTTTCATCTTTATAGTCATATTCTGTCCCTTCATCATGTTTACCCTTATTTTTGTACATATATATATGCTTTTCTTTCTTTAAAGTTTTGGGAGGCAGTTTCTTCTAACAGACAAAAATATACCTAAAATCAAGGGTGTGGCTCTGTTCTATTCACCAGTCTAATCATATTTTTTTCCCTTTCTTCTCCCCCCAGTTTTGGGTTTCTTCTAATTTGGTTAGTGTATATTTTTCTGGTGTCATTGTTGCCCTTTTAGTATTTTGTTCTCTCATTCATCTATTCCTCTCTGGATAAAATGACAAGGCAGAAAAACTCACCTCAAAATAAAAAGAACAAGAGGCAGAACTGAATGCTAGGAACCTAATTAATTAGGACATTAGTAAGATGTCAGAACCAGAGTTCAGAATGGTGATTATAAAGATGCTAGCTGGGCTTGAGAAAAGCATAGATGATACTAGAGAATCCCTTTCTGGAGAAATAAAATAACTAAAATCTAACCAAGTTGAAATAAAAAAAGCTGTTAATGAGGTGCAATAAAAAATGGAGGCTCCTACTGCTAGGATAAATGAAGCAGAAGAGAGAATTAGTGATATAGAAGAACAAATGATGGAGAACAAAGAAGCTGAGAAAAAAGAGATAAACAACTACTGGATCACAAGGGGAGAATTCAAGAGATAAGTGATACCATAAAACAAAACAATATTAAAATAATTGGGATCCCAGAAAAAGAAGAAAGAGGAGAGGACAGAAGATGTTGGAGAAGATTATAGTGGAGAACTCCTCTAATCTGGGGAAGGAAACAGGCATCAAATACCAGGCACAGGAAAAAACCTCAAAATCAATAAAAATAGGTCTGCACCCCATCCTCTAATAATAAAACTTATAAGTCTCAGAGACAAAGAGAAAATCCTGAAAGTGTAGAGGCCTACTTAGCCAGAGCAACTCCATCTCAGTTAAACAGACATTTTGTTGTTTGTGCAGTCAAACTTAAACTGACCCTGCACAGAGGAACTTACTTAAAAGCAAGTCTGGGAAACCAGTAAAATATGCTCAACCAGTCCCTGATAACAGAGCCCAAATACAAGGATGGGTCAGGTCAGGTGGAGATAACAGAGCCCAAATAGAAGGACGGGTCAGGTCAGGTGGAGATAACAGAGCCCAGAATGCAAGGATGAGTCAGGCCAGGTGGAGACAATCTCATTGGGCACATGGCCTTTGCTCTATAGAAGCTAGTCTGTGAAGCTGGGGGTGGTCTCTCTCTCTGTAAAAGACGACCCGGTCAGTCGGTTTGATTCTCTGTGCTGGCATGAAATAAATTGCTTGACCTTCACTTTGTACCAGTCTCGCTGCTTTGATGATGGACCCCATCATGTGGGGGCTCGTCCAGGATCAAATGATGAGGCCTGAGCCAGCATCAGAATTTCCAGGAAAAGGGGCGCCTGGGTGGCTCAGTGGGTTAAGCCACTGCCTTCGGCTCAGGTCATGATCTCAGGGTCCTGGGATCGAGTTCTGCATTGGGCTCTCTGCTCAGCAGGGAGGCTGCTTCCCTCTCTCTCTCTCTCTCTCTCTGCCTCTCCGTCTACTTGTGATTTCTCTCTGTCAAATAAATAAATAAAATCTTTAAAAAAAAAAAAAAAAGAATTTCCAGGAAAAGCCTCCAGAGGTAAGATCTCGAGACCCCATTCTGGGAGATCCTGTTCTGTCTGTCTTTGTGTTTGCGGCGCTCCATGGGTATAGCCCACTGGGGAGAAACTGGACGCAGTATTGCTCCCCAAGGCTGGAGAGGATGCGGGGTTGCCCCATCCCTCCACTGGTAGATTGCCAGGGGGTTCAAGTTCCGCTAGGCGATCAGGGGACCAAGAAAATCCCCACCAGTGGCAGATTGTGTTTTTGAGTTGGGATTATATCTTGCACACCCTTAGACTTGATATATGGTCGAGGAAGGGCCGCTGGGTCTGCAGTTGTCTTTGTCTTGTCTTTATGTTGTCTGTTGTGTTGTTTGTTGTGTTTGAAAGGGTGTTTAACAACAGGGATGCATAAGATGATGAAAAGCAGACCAAAAAAATAGTTAAGGTTTTGGCATTACATGAAGTGGGAAGGAGACGGGGAAGGAGATCAATGGAAAGGGGAAAGGCAGGTAGAGGATGGTCAGCTCCTTTGATCATTGACCCCATCAAAAGCAGCTCAGTACATATAACAGTAGAAATATTAGACTGGCAGCAGATCTGTCCACAGAGACTGGCCAGCCAGAAAGGACAGGCATAATATTTTCAGAGCACTATATGAGAAAAATATGCAGCCAAGAATACTATATCTAATGAAGCTGTCATTGAAAATAGGAGAAATAAAAATTTTCGAGGACAAACAAAAACTAAAAGAATTTGCAAACACCAAACCAGCTCTACAGGAAATATTGAAAGAGGGTCGTCTAAGCAAAGAGAGACCCTAAAAGTAACAGACTAGAAAGAAACAGAGACAATATACAGTAAATTTCACCTTAAGGCAATACAATGGCACTAAATTCATATCTTTCAGTAGTTAACCTAAATGTAAATAGTTACCCTAAATGCCCCAATCAAAAGACACAGGGTATCAGAATGGATAAAAAAAACAAGACCCATTGATATGCTGTCTGTAAGAAACTAATTTTAGACCCAAAGACACCACTAGTTTTAAAGTGAGGGGGTGGGGAACCATTTATCATGCAAACGGACATCAAAAGAAAGCGTGGGTGGCATTCCTTATATCAGACAAGTTATATTTTAAGCTAAAGACTATAATAAGAGATGAGGAAGGATACTATACCATACTTAAAGGGTCTGTCCAACAAGAAAATCTAACAATTTTAAATATCTATACCCCTAACATGGGAGCAGCCAATTGTATAATCCAATTAATAACAAAATTTTAAAAATCAACAATAATGCAATACACCCTGTCACCGAAGTGTACAGATTATCTAAGCAAAAGATCAAAAAGGAAATAAGGGCTTTAAATAACACGCTGGACCAGATGGACTTCACAGATATATTCAGAACATCCCATCCCAAAACAACAGAAAACACACTCTTCTCTAGTGCACATGGAACATTCTCCAGAATAGATCACATCCTGGGTCACAGATCAGGTCTCAACTAGTACCAAAAGACTGGGATCATTCCCTGCATATTTTCAGACTGCAATGCCTTGAAACTGGAACTCAACCATGAGAGGAAAGGTGGAAAGAACTCAAACACATGGAGACTAAAGAGCATCCTACTAAAGAATGAATGAGTCAATGAATGTGATACACTACATTAATAAAAGGAAGAACCAGAACTATATGATACTCTCAATAGATGCTGAAAAAGCATTTGACAAGGTACAACATCCTTTCTTGATCAGAAAAGACCCCTCCCTCTTCAGAGTGGAGGGATAGAGGGTACATACTTCAATATCATAAAAGCCATCTGTGAAAAACCCACAGCAAATATTCTCAATGGGGAAAAACTGAGAGCTTTTCCCCTAAGGTCAGGAACATGTCAGGACTGTCCACTATTATCACTGCTATTCAACGTGTACTAGAAGTCCTAGCCTCAACAATCAGACAACAAAAAGAAATAAAATGCATCCAAATCAGCAAAGAAGTCAAACTCTCATTCTTTGCAGATGATATGATACTTTATCTGGAAAACCCAGAAGACTCCACTCCAAAACTTCTAGAACTCATACAGGAATTCAGTAAAGTGCCAGGATATAAAATTAAAACACACAAATTAGTTGCATTTCTATATACCAACAATAAGAAAGAAGAAAGAGAAATTAAGGAGTTGATCCCATCTACAATTGCACCCAAAACCATAAGATACCCAGGAATAAATCTAACCAAAGGGGCAAAGAACCTGTATGCAGAAAACTATAAAGTATCCATGAAAGAAACTGAAGAAGACCCAAAGAAATGGAAAAATGTTCCATCCTCATGGATTGGAAGAACAAATATTGTGAAAATGTCTGTGGTACATAGAGCAATCTATATATTTAATGCAATCCTTATCAAAATACCCCCAACATTTTCCAAAGAAATGGAACAAATAATCCTAAAATTATATGGAACCAGAAAAGACCCTAACTAGCCAGAGGCATGTTGGGGGGGAAAAAACGAGACTTGCAGCATCAGACTTCCATACTTCAAGGTCTATTACAAAGTTGTAATCACCAAGACAGTATGGTACTGGCACAAAAACAGACACGTAGGTCAATGGAACAGAATACAGAGCCCAGAAATGGACCCTCAACTCTATGGTCAACTAATCTTTGACAAAGAGGAAAGTATAGCCAATGGAGAAAAGACAGTCTCTTCAACAAATGGTGTTGGAAAAATTGGGCAGCCACATGCAGAAGAATGAAACTGGACCATTTCCTTACACCACACACAAAAATGGACTCGAAATGGACAAAAGACCTCAATGTCTTGGAATCCAACAAAATCCTTGAGTAGAACACACACAGCAACCTCTTCAACCTCAGCTGCAGCAGTTTCTTCCTAGAAACATATCAAAGGCAAGGGAATCAAGGGCAAAAACGAGCTATTGGAACTTCATCAAGATCAAAAGCTTTTGCACAGCAAAGGAAACAGTCAACAAAATAAAAGACAACAGACAGAATGAGAGAAGATATTTGCAAATGACATATCAGATAAAGTGCTAGTATCCAAAATCTACAAAAAACTTATCAAACTCAACACCCAAAGAACAAATAATCCAATCAAGAAATGGGCAGAGGACAAGAATAGACATTTCTGCAAAGAAGACATCCAAATGGCCAACAGACACATGAAAAAGTGCTCAAAGTCACTTGCCATCAGGGAAATACACACATCAAAACCACAGTGAGATACCACCTCACACCTGTCAGAATGGCTAAAATTAACCAGTCAGGAAACGACAGATGTTGGTTAAGATGCAGAGAAAGGGGAACCCTCCTACACTATTGGTGGGAATGCAAGCTGGTGCAGTCACTCTGGAAAACAGCATGGAAGCTCCTCAAAGAGTTGAAAATAGAGCTACCCTATGACCCAGCAATTGGACTCCTGGGTATTTACTCTAAAGATACAAATGTAGTGATCCAAAGGGGCACTGTGCACCCAATTGTTTATAGCAACAATGTCCACAATAGCCAAACTATGGAAAGAGCCTTGGTGTCCATTAACATATGAGTAGATAAAGAAGATGTAGTGTATACACACAATGGTATACTCTGAAGCCATACAATGGCTTCAATGGTATACAATGAAGCCATCAAAAAAAAAAAAAAAAAAAAAAACCTCAAAATCTTGCCATTTGCAATAACATGGATGGAACTAAAGGGTATTATGCTAAGTGAAATAAGTCAATCAGAGAAAGATAATTATCATATGATCTCACTGATATGAGGAATTTGAGGGGCAGGGTGCGGGTTCATGGGAAGGGAGGGAAAAATGAAACAAGATGGGACCGGGTAAGGAGACAAACCATAAGAGACTCATAATCTCAGGAAACAAACTGAGGTTTGCTGGGGGATGGGGGGAGGGATGGGGTGGCTGGGTGATGGACATTGGGGAGGGTATGTGCTATGGTGAGTGCTGTGAATTGTGTAAGACTGATGAATCACAGACCTGTACCCCTGAAACAAATAATACATTATATGTTAATATAAAGCCCAGCAGGGCTTTATATTAATTTTTTAAAAATTTAATTTAAAATTAAAAAAAGAAAAGAAACATAAAGCACTAATCATGCTTTAAGAATTTCAATTATATTTCATATTATAATGAGAGGTAAAGGACAAGAGATTCTTTTGCTTGAATGAGGGATGTCAAGAGGGGAGACAGAGCAGATGAACTCTTTAAAGCAGAAGAAACCTCTAAACACAGACATCCCATCAGCAGACGTGTCCTCAGATACAGAATCTCCAACAGAGTATATTGTGGAAATATTAATTTACAATGGCTTGTTGCATATTTACAACCCAGGGCATGATAATAGATGTTTCACTTATAAGTAGATTGCAAAATGAAGAGATGACCTAAAGCTTATGAAGATGTTCGACTTTTAAGGTTAAAAGAGAAGAGCTTCCAAAGAGCCAGTGCAGGTAGAAGGTAACAAGAGAAGAATAATCTTTAGAGAGTACGCAGTAAGCAAACAAAGACCTTAAATTTGATGGGAGGTCTTAGAGAAGAATAGGGCTAACTTGTCCCAGTGTATCTGGAAACATAGGCGCCATTGATCACTTTGTAAGATCCAATTAGGCAGAAAAATAGGCCATGTCGATAGATGAAGAATAAGAGTGTGTCATCTCTTCTCTCTTTTTACTTAGATCAGCGTTGCTGTGGTTCTATATATTTACTGGAAAAAAGAAGCTCTTGGTTTCTTTGATTTTCTTTAGAGTTTTTCTAGTTTCTATTTCCTTGATTTTCACTATTCTCCTTATTGTTTCTTTTTATTTATTTTATTTTTAGTTGCTTCTTTTACTTCTAGCTTGTTATAGTGAAAGTGAAGAATCCTGGCTTTGGACATTTCTTCTTCTCTAGCCTGATCATCTAAAGCCATAAGTTATACTTCAATCCTGTCTGGTTGCATCTCACAAATTTTTATATGTTGGGTTTTTTAAATTTTTTATTCACTTATTTATTTTTAAAGTTATTTTAAAGTTTATTTTTAAAGTAGGCTCCACACCCAACATGGGGCTTGAACTCATGACCCTGTGAGCAAGAGTCTCACTTTCTACTGACTGAGCCAGCCAGGCACCTCCAATATGTTGTGTTTTCATTTCCATTTATTTCAATGTATTTTCATACTTCCCTTGGGATTTTTTCTTTGCCCCATGACTTACTAAATGTGTGTTATTTAATTTCCAAATATTTGGAAATTTTTCATTATCTCTCTGGTATTTTTCTATTTTTGCCTATTGCAGTTAAAGAATTTCCTCTATCATCTCGGTACTTTCTCTATAGAGAAACTTTTTTATGACCCAGAATGTGGCCTGTACTTATGTTTGTCCTAATGAAGTCTGAAAAAATATATGTCACTTGTAATATTTATAATATTTTCCATCTCTAAAAATTCCTATCAATTTTTATTTGTGTCTTCCATTTTTTCCTTCATTGTGCCTTGAGGAAGAAAGTCATCTTAATTATCAAACTCAAGAAGATGTTATTCTTTGTTTCAGCATCATGGACAGTTTTCTAGTTATTTCTTCTAGGAGCACATTTTCAAGCCTTCTTCACACATCATGATTGAAAATGAGCTATTTTCCTTCTTATGTTTTATTTCATTTTTTAAAAATATTTTATTTATTTATCAGAGAGAGAGAGCTCGAGAAGGGCAGGTAGAGGGAGAAGCAGGCTCCCTGCTGAGCAAGAAGCTGGATGCAGGACTCAATCTCAGGACCCGGGTATCAGGACCTGAGCTGAAAGCTGATGCTTAATCAGTTGAGCCACCCAGGTGTCCCTGCTTTCCTTCTTAAAGTCCAATCTTCCATCAAGTCTGTATTGCATCAGGATTTTATTTTTATCTATCATATGATATGAGTTGACACTGATCTCTGCCTGGATTGGCAGGTAACCACTGTGGAATCATTTCTGGATGGTTAATCCCACCATTTGAACACCAGATACATCCTTTATCCTAAACCTGTCAATGATAACACAATCATTTTGGGCATGATGCATTTTATCAATCTGGTTACCTAATTTTCCTCTTTGTTACACTGCATTTTCTGAATTATGAAATATAGCTTATTTTTACATAGAGATTGATATGCCCAGACTTCTCTATTGCTTTCTTTCTACCTGACTAAATGAAGATTCAATCTTTAGGTAAGTCAATGACTTCAGAAAAATGATAAACTCTTAAGCATTAATAAATAATGAGTTTTCAATAAATATAATGGCCAGGAACACTTCCCTCATAAGATGAAAAAATGAAAGTGAATCAGAAATTTTCTCCTTTCCAATATCTGAAGAGCAAAATTAGGTGAAAACCAGTAAAAATCCAGGGCAACAGCATCAAAAAAGAGAACAAGGAAGTGTGTAAATTTGGGATTAAAATATATGAGAACTTCAAAATAAGAACTAAAAGGAATATTTATGACATGTGATATAGGATATGTACTGCATCTAGATTTTGCTAAGGAAATTAGATGTTTGATCCTGGATAATTCACTAAGCCTATTTGGACCTCAGTTCTCCAAATATAAAAGAGGCTGGATATGTTTCTTGAGTTGTGAGTATTAAATAATCAAGAACACTTGGAGGCACTTAGCAGAATGAAGCCTTAACAGATAGTGACTATTATTTATTCATAGAGATCTAGAGGAGAATAGTGGACTTTTCCTAGACCTCTCTCTGTTACTGATTGCAAATTGCTGGTGGTCTAGAAAAACAGAATTGGGAACAAGTGGCTCATCAATTACATACATAATAGTATAATATGTTTATGTATATAGTACATGATATATATACACTATATATTCTGATAGCTAACACATTTCCCCCTTCTTCCCTGCTTCCCTAGATCCCATCTATTCACTACCATATTACGATGTTTCCTTCTCCCCATGTAGAAACCGCCAGTGAGGGGTGCCTGGGTGGCTCAGTGGGTTAAACCTCTGCCTTCAGCTCAGGTCATGACCTCAAGGCCTTGGGATTGAGCCCCACATCAGGCTCTCTGCTCAGCAGGGAGCCTGCTTCCTCCCCCTCTCTCTGCCTGCCTCTCTGCCTACTTGTGATCTCTGTCTGTCAAATAAATAAATTTTTAAAAACCTTAAAAAGAAAAGAAAAGAAACCTCCTATGAGCTCCCCTCCCCCCTCCCTCCTCAGGAGCCTCTCCTGCCCATTCACACACCTGCTTCTTTTTCCTTTGTGGTTTCTATGACGCTTTTATTTCCAAGTACAAAGCCACTAACTGAAACCAAGAGTTGTGTGAAAGTTCTAGGTTTTTGGAAACTCTGCTAGGAGAAGCCGTGTTCTCTTTTTTTTCTCCCAGTGACTATTTTTAGACCTGAGGAAATGTCCCCGCTGTAGTGATGTAATAGTAGCTTTAGCAAAAAGGAAATAGAAAGCAGGATTATTTTACTGTGGCCTGTTAAAATATTTATGAAGGAAGAGTGCCGCCTACTGGCTACGAGGGACAAAGACAGTGAGCAAGTCTGGAGACTTGCTTTGTGTTCTAGTCAGAAGCCTGTCGCCAGGCAGATTTTTTTCCAGGGCAAAAAGAGCTCATTCTTAGAAGGAACTGACTCCAATAGTGTAATAAGCCAATTTCCATAGCTTTTGTATATTTTAGAAACAACATACTTTTTTTGTAAAAAAGTGGTTGGCTTCAGAGAAAAATTGAGCAAAAGATATCAAGGTTTTCCAACTACACCCTGGTTCTGTATCTACATTGTCTTTTGCATTATCAATATCCCCCACCAGATGGAAGAATTGTTATACTTGCTTCCAAGCGTCAAAATTGCTTCTTGTGGTTGCGACCCAATCTGAAGTATTGCAGTGGTCTGTGGCTCCCCAGAGCTTGTCCTTGCAGTGGTCTAACAAAACCTTGGTATTTATTGTCTCTCATTGGGTTTTCTTGGGTATTACACAAGAAACCACGACACAGAATTTTTGGAAGATACACACACTGTCTGCCGGATCAGGGCAACAAACCTAGGAATAACAGGAATAACTTAGGATTGGAGGAGTTTCTCTCTATCATTTCTCGGATCTGAGAGTCTTAACTGGACAGGTGATCCTTGCTTACTGGTGAGCTGCCATGGGCTGTCTTGTGGACATTGCTTGTCGGAGCTTTGATGTGATGCAGGCTAGGCAATAAAGTACAAATTATATTTCATGACTTAGTTCTACAAAACTGATCAGTAATTGTGAAGTGTTAAACAGAAAAAATATTTTGACAATACCTTCAAGAGTATCTAGTAGCTGGTGAAGTTGAAAATGACTTTGTCATATGAGGCAATGTTAAAATTCAGTTCACTAAAAACACATGTTAAGAAAATAATTTAATTTCTCATTTGCTTTTAGCAATTTGGAATGATTTTAAATGTTTGAGTACACCGATCATTATGTCTTCTTAGGAAATTTTAATTTGCTTATGTACTTTATTTATTACAACTTATATACGTAAACAATTTATAGGTCACTCACCAAATTTACTTATATACTTAAGCATCAATAACTTTAAAAGTTAACTTTTAGCTTAAAATTTTTAGTCATTCATAACCCTGTGTGGGATAAACTTTACACTTTCTTTTTTACCTATAGAGAACAGATAGAAATACAAAACGATATATGCTGTGTCTCTGTGCTATTAAGTTTTCTTGGAAGTTTCAATTAAAAAACATCCAAAAGACTCTGGAGGCAAGAAACCATATGGAAAAAAAATGATACATGGTTGAGAAACCCATACTCTAAACCCCAGTAGAAAGTGCAAAATAGAAAGCAAAAAGAGAAGTAGAAAGGAAGGGAGACAAACGTTCAGAAATCGAAAACTCCTGCGTCCCCTACTTAAGCCCCAGCACAAGAGAAGATGTTCAGAGAAGCTAGAGCCACGGGTCCCAGACATGCCCACCCCAGCCAGACCAACAGCATCTGCCAGATCCCCAATGGCCCTGCCCTGCTCCTTTTTGGTGGCCCTGGTGGTGCTCAGCTGCCAGTCCCTCAGCTCTCTGGGATGTGACCTGCCTCAGGACCACGGCCTGCTGCACTGGAGGGCCTTGATGCTCCTGCGACAAATGAAGAGAGTCTCCGCTTTTTCCTGCCTGAGGGACAGAAATGACTTTGCCTTCCCCCAGGAGGTTTTTGATGGCAAGCAGTTGCAGAAGGCGCAAGCAATCTCTGTCCTCCATGTGACAAACCAGAAGACCTTCCACCTCTTCTGCACAGAGGTCTCACCTGCTCCCTGGAACACGACCCTCCTGGAGGAATTGTGCTCAGGACTTTCTGAGCAGATGAGCCGCCTGGAAGCCTGTCCCCTGCAGGAGGCAGGGGTGGAAGAGATGCCCCTTGTGAATAGGGATTCCATCCTGAGGAACTACTTCCAGAGAATCTCCCTCTATCTGCAAGAGAAGCAATACAGCCCTTGTGCCTGGGAGATGGTCAGAGCAGAGATCATGAAACCCTTGTATGCATCAACAACCTTGCATAAGAGATTGCGGAGCAGGAAGTGAGACCCGTTTCAACATGGAAATGATTCCCTCTGACTGTAACATCACACATTCTGGAGTTCTGCTGTGTCAGAGACCCTCATTTCTGCTGTCATCGTGACATGAACCGAATCAATTTGTCACGTGTTCAGGAGTATTAAGCCACATCAAGTCAACGCTACAAACACCTGTTGCTTTCACACGGCTATGCTGATCTACCTATTAACTATTTACGTATTTCACTATTTATAAGATTTAAATTATTTTTCATTGTATAATGTTAGATGTACCTTCATTGTGGTTAAGAGAAATATATATGCTTTAATTTATTATTATTTTTATTTTTTTGTTAATTAAATGTTTCTACAGAAAAATTCTTGCATTTGTTCCTTATTGAAGGAGGAAACAAGTCTGATTACAACCTGATGAAAGAATAAATTGTACAACTCACTTACTTGTTATTTTGTGATTCACATTAGAAGTAAAAGCATCAACTTCCTGGAAATCAGTATGGATATTGTCCTCAGGGTAAATGCAGACATAAGAAATCCAATCCCCTGTCTGTATCTTTGAGTTTTGTAGGGATACCAACCTCTGAACAATAATCATACTGAAGTAGTATCAGCTATTTTAAAGGCAGAATGGGAAGAAGGTAAAATATGAATTCTATAAGCAGAAAAAGAAGCAGACACATCAGAATATAAAAAACAAAAGCACTAGTAACCTTCCACATCACACTGGTAGCCACCCAAGTGCAAATATTCTTTACAAAATGGATCTTTGAATCTGCCATTTACAAGCCATTCCATTCACTTAAAGCCTAGCAAGGGAAGTGGGCACGTAAGAGAGAAAGGGACTTAAGAGTGATGCCTCAAACCTCCCCCAGTTAAGGGAGAAAAGAGCCACACTGCAAACAAAGGTGGAATGACCCTAAGGCCGTAGCATAAGAGCAAATATTGGTTAAGAATCTATTTCAAAGCTGAAAAGGCCTCAAGGAATTGCATCAGTGAAAGGGTGCATGGAAAGGGTCCATGAAGCCAGGAAGTAGAAGGGTTGTGACCACGGGGACCACCTGTTTTGACGGAATTACTCACCAGAAACCATACTGGCGGCGGAGGAAAGGCGAGGAACAGGACAGAAGCTAGTGACTATAGATAGAATATAGATCTGGGAGATTTACCTTCTTTGGGCTAATCAAACTTCCATGAAAAAATTAACAAATAATTGAAATGGGCGATGTCTTCTAATGTCTTCTAATCCATGTAAAGCATATATAAAGGAAAGGAACAAAAATGAAAAGGCATGAAAAGTGTACGGGAACATTCTGCAAATGAAAACTACCCTGTTCTATTGAAGACTCATAAATAGAAAGAACTGAAGATGAATTGGGGGCCAGGGCACCCTCCACTGGTCCGCCAGGGCACTAGAAGCCCTCGGGAGCAGTGCCCAACCCCTCTGCGGGAATCCTACTGGTTCCCTGTGGCAGCCTCTCATTCTGGGCTGTGAGCTGCCTCCTGGTCCCGGGCAGCTTCACAGAAGGACCTGCTGCTTCTGATACAAGAAGGATCATCTGTCCCTTCCCTGGCCCAGGACAGCTCCTCTGGGACATGGTATGTGGCCGCCAGTTCCAGGAGGCCCGGCCCACTATGTCCTCCACAAGGAGGACAGCTGTATCTTTGAGCTGGCCTTCACCCTCTTCCTCACTGGGTGCCGCCGTTTGCTGCCTGAACCCATCCCTGCTGGGAAAACTCTGCCCAGGGGCCCAAGGGCAGCCAGAACCCCAGACACCTGTGTGGTACCTGCGACGGGATTGGCGGAATCTCCCCCGGGTTTGAGGGCCCTGCCCTAGCCTTGAAGACGTGCTTCCAGAGAATCCATCTCCATCTGAGACAGAAGAAACAGAGGGACTACCTGGGAAGGAGTCTGAGTCAAAATCCAGCGACCCATCTCTTCCTATTCAAATGAAGACATAAGGACAGGGAAATGATAAAAAGGAAGAAAGCAGGAAAGGCACCTGGAAATGATATTCTTGACCTACAACACTAAGTCACATAGCCATGAGTGCCATCTTTCTAATGACTCCTCTTTCTGCTTCAGCCATACAATGTGTTGAGTTAAGTTACTCAGCATTGTGGGTAAAATGTGTCTGTGACAGGACTGTCCCTAAGGGCCTCTCTCCACAGGACAGAGCTAGCCTGAAGTTGTTCACGTGTTCACGTTGCAGGATCCTCTGGTTTTTGGATCAACACTGAACCAGTTGGAATGTTGTTCCTGACGTCACAGCTGCAGCAACAAGAACAAAACCAATGCCCCCCAAATGCAAGAAGACGGAAGACAACAACTCTTCTTAGATCCTCTCACAGCTGAGGTCTCAGGGCCAGTCTCAGTACTGGTACTAGGAGAAAAAGGAGCACGCAGACAATCACACTCACCAGGAGCAGGCATTAGTAGGAACTCGAGCTGTTACGGAAGCCTGGCTCAAGGCTCTGTGTGCTTCCACTGGACAGTTAAAACGTCCAGGTCTCCCTAGTTAATGGAGCCCATAGGTGTGTGGGTTGTACCTTTGGATTCTCCGCTAGGCTCCCCCTGTGAAGAGCAGAGAAAAATCTCCTGGCTTTGCCAGCACAGGGAGGGGAAAAGGAATCACTCTAGAATAGTCTGAGTCTACCTCTTCAGATGATAGATGCCAAGGGGATCTATGGCCAGGAGCCTAAGGGAGGGAAGTCGGGAAGAGGGGCCAGCATACTTCCCACTGGAGATGCAGGGGTGAGTCTGGACTCTCCAACAATGCACGTCCTGGAGACATTAAATTGCAATGTGTCTTGCATATTTGGAAATCGAAGCCTGGTGCTGAAAGTCCTTCCATCTGATGTGACTGTAGAATGAGAAGATGCCCTAAAGCTTCAGAGAACCTTTAACTTCTAAGGCTGAGAAGGAGAAGGGGAGACCCTCAAGGGCACAGCGATGGGGCAGCCAGTGCAGGTGGGACGCAACCAGGGAAGAATGATCTCTAGGAAGTGTGGAGGAAGGGAAGTTTCAGAATTTCCCAAGAGGAACCTCAGGCAGGAATTTATGACATGGGCTATGACTGTGCCCTGCATCTGGAATTCTGCTTCCATCTCCTTGTTTGATCAAGAGAACCTCACTGGAGCTCTCTGCAGCTCAGTCTCTCCAGATGTAAAGTGAGAAATATTCCTAGAGCTGTTGTGATAATGAAGTCGCACATTTCAAAGCATCCACTGAGTGAGAGTTTAACAGATGGGCAATATTTCCTTATGTTTTCCCTAAAAATTGATCTTCTCTTAACCTTTTCCCTATAACTGACTATAAATGGCTGATCCCCCAAAATACCATTGAGAATAAAAAACACCCATTGGGAATGGGTGTCCTATCCACTGAATGTAATTAGTTACACAGTAATGTAATACGTACACATATACACTGTGCCTATGTCCGCATACTCCATATGTTCTGGTACAGCACATGTCCCCTTCCTCCACGCCCTCCGAGATCCCATCCTTTCACTCTCCAATCACAGAGTTTCCCTCTCCCCAGTGGAGAAACCTCCTGTGAGCTCCCCTCCCCCCTCCCTCCTCAGGAGCCTCTCCTGCCCATTCATACAGCTGCTTCCTTTTCCTTTGTGGTTTCTGTCTGGCCCTTTTACTTCCAATTACAAAGCCACAGCGAAGAACAAAAGTTGTTTGAAACTTCCAGGTTTTTTCGAAACTCTCCTAGCAGAAGCCTTGTTGTTTTCTTTTCTCCTGGTGACTATTGTTGACCTGAGGGAATGTCCCCACTGCAGTGATGTCACAGTGGCAGGAGCAGAGAAGAGATAGGAACAGGAGGCTGCTGTTCTGTGGCCCGTCACAGTCTTTACAGGGGAGGCTGCCAGCGAGGGGGCAAGGTGGGCTAGACAGTGACCAGGTGTGCACACGGGCTCGTGTTGTGTGTAGAAGTCTGTTCCCTGGTGGGAGATTTTCCTCCAGGCCAAAAAAGAGCTCTTTCCTGGAATGAACAGACTCTGCTAGTATAATAAGGCAATGTCCATGGCTCTTATGTACTTTTTGAAAAATACACTTTCTAAACAGAGCAATTATGTTCCTAGTAAAAGTGAGTAGAAGGTCCTGAGTTTTTCCCCATCCTCCTTGCTCTGGAGCTGCATGGTCTCTCCCCATTACCAGCATCCCCACACCGGAAGCAACACCTGTTCCAATTGCTTCCAACAATGTAACAAATGGTTTTTAGGGCTTGCCAATGTATGTGGTACCCTAAAGCTCAACCTTGGAGTGGTCTAACAAAACCTTAGTGCTCAGTACTTACTGTCTGTCATTGGGTTTTCTTGGGTATCACACAAGAATCACAGTCATGGAATTTGTGGAAGATACATGAAATGTCACAAGATAGTGCCACACCTAGGAATACCAGGAATAACATAGGATTGGAGGAGTGTCTCTCCATCATTTCCTGGACCTCAGAATCTTACCTGGACAGGTGATCTTTGCTTACTTTGAGCTGCCATTGGCTAACTTGTGGACGTTGCTGATGTTTGACCCTTGTTGTGATGCAGGCTTTGGAAATAAATACAAATAGATTGTACTTTACAATTTAGTTCTTCAAAACTCATTCAACGCATCAGTAATTCTATCTAGTGGTAAATTTAAAAATATTCTGAGAATAACTTGATGAATATCTAGCTGCAAGTGAAGTTAAAATCATTTTCTCATTGAGGCCACATTAAAATACAGTACACTGAAAAGAAACAGCCAATAAATAATTTAACTTTTCATTGGCTGTAGCAATTTGGAATGATTCTAAATATTTAAGTACATTGATATAATTATTATGTCTTCCTAGAAACTCTTAATTTGTATCTCACTTTTACATTTCTATTTAAATAAGTAAAAAATTAGAAGTCACTAATCAAATTTAGATATCCAGTGAAGGATAAATAGCTTTAACTTAGCTTTCAGTTGAGGGCACCTGGGTGACTCGGTGGGTTAAGCCTCTGCCTTCAGCTCAGGTCATGATCTCAGAGTCCTGGGATCCAGGCCTGCATCGGGCTCTCTGCTCAGCCTACTTCCCCCTCTCTCTCTGCCTGCCTCTCTGCCTGCTTGTGACCTCTCTGTCTCTGTCAAATAAATAAATAAAATCTAAAAACAAAAAAGCAAACAAACAAACAAAACTTAGCTTTCGGTTGAAATTTTTAGTCAATCTTAATTCTGAATTAAACAGAGTATAATGAACTCTTTTTCAATCTATAAAGCAGAGCTATAAATACATAACAATATAGACTAGAGATCTGTGTTACCATGTTTTGTTGGAAGGTTCAATTACATAAATATTAGAAAGACTGTAACAGGAGGCGGCAATAGGAAAAAGAAACAGTTGAGAAACCCACGCTCTACAACCCAGGAGAAAGTGTAGAAAGGAAAGCAAAAAGAGAAGTAGAAAGTAAGGGAAACGTTCAGAAATCGAAAACTCCTATGTCCCCTACTTAAGTCACACGCACAAGAGAAGATGTTCAGAGGAGCTAGAGCCACGGTTCCCAGACGTGCCCACCCCAGCCAGGCCAACAGCACCTGCAGGATATCCCATGGCCCTGTTCTGCTCCTTCTTCGTGGCCCTGGTGGTGCTCAGCTGCCACTCCCTCGGCTCTCTGGGATGTGACCTGCCTCAGGACCACGGTCTGCTGCACTGGAGGGCCTTGATGCTCCTGCGACAAATGAGGAGACTGTCTGCTAGCTCCTGTGACAACTACACAAACGACTTTGGCTTCCCCCAGGAGGCCTTTGACGGCAAGCAGCTGCAGAAGGCTCAAGCAATCTCTGTCGTCCATGTGACGAACCAGAAAACCTTCCACCTCTTCTGCACAGAGGCCTCACCTGCTCCCTGGAACACGACCCTCCTGGAGGAATTGTGCTCAGGACTTTCTGAGCAGTTGGGCCACCTGGAAGCCTGTCCCTTGCAGGAGGCTGGGGTGGGAGAGCTGCCCCTGGTGAATGGGGACTCCATCCTGAGGAACTACTTCCAGAGAATCTCCCTCTATCTGCAAGAGAAGCAATACAGCCCTTGTGCCTGGGAGATGGTCAGAGCAGAGATCATGAAACCCTTGTATGCATCAACAACCTTGCATAAGAGATTGCGGAGCAGGAAGTGAGACCCGTTTCAACATGGAAATGATTCCCTCTGACTGTAACATCACACATTCTGGACTTCTGCTGTGTCAGAGACCCTCATTTCTGCTGTCGCAAAGACATGAACAGAGTCAATTTGTCAAGTGTTTTCAGAACAAGTCAACTCTACAAGCAGTAGTCGCTTACAGATGACCTTACTTGTGTCTATTTATCTATTTAAATATTTATTTGTGTAAAAATTGATAAGCCTCAGATTTTTCCTATATTATGTGCACCTTTACATAGTGGAATATAATAAAATATATATTTAATATGTAATCAGTTTATCAAGTTTTTCTTTTTGGAACTTTTACTACAGAAAGTGTTCTTTTTTTAAAGATTTTATTTATTTATTTGACAGACAGAAATCACAAGTAGGCAGAGAGGCAGGCAGAGAGAGAGGAAGGGAAGCAGGCTCCCCGCTGAGCAGAGAGCCCGACGCGGGGCTCGATCCCAGGACCCTGGGATCATGACCTGGGCCAAAGGCAGAGGCCTAACACACTGAGCCACCCAGGTGCCCTCAGAAAGTGTTTTCAAAGAGCCACACCCGGTCTAATTGTGCAACTTAATTAGAAATTAGATGGCAGAATGCATTTACCATCATACTACATTAAATTGGAAATAACTGTCTTTCTCTAAGACAACTTGCACGTTGCCCTTAGGCTATAGGACATAATAAATACAGTCCTGATGTCTACATCTTTGGTTGCTGTAGGGATGAGAATCTAAAAACAATCCTCCTACTTAGTGTTCTAATGGAGAAGGAAAGGACGTGACTTCTCTCACCCGCTGCTAGAATGGAGATGTTCAGGAAGTGCACACAGAAAAGCTGCGAACCCCTCAACAAGTCACTGGCAGACACGGAGGCACATATGTCCAGGGTCAGGGGGAGACGAGCTGTCATTTGACAAGAAACACCATGGCTGAGGTCCACATCTAGCAGGCAAAGCGAGAAACAGAGATGGTCACGCAGGGAGACCGTGTTGTGTGAGAAACAGACATAAACTTGATTCTGAGGCTCTTCAACCAGTGAAAGACGGGAGAGAAGAGCCACAAAGAAGATGGTGGACTCTTGGCCATACAGCACAGGGATAAGAGAGGATGCTGGAGAGTGTCTTTAAGGAAGGATATGTGCTTTGAAGACCATCAGCGGATTCCTGGAAGATGTGGACTGAAACTGCCTGCCATGTCAGAAACACAGATGCCTTTGCTGACCTTCCTGAGAGTCGGTTTGGTGGAATGCATAAGCAGAGACCACTCTGGAACGGGTGGGAGCATGAATAAGATAAGTCAGTGCCTCTGACTTGGAGAATATTGCGTGGGATCTGGGAATATGGAGTTCGTTATTCTGGGCATAATTTGCCCTTTTATGCCATATATTTTTTCCTGAGTGATTTCATGGAATGGATGTTCTAGCAAATTATGTTACTGTGCTTAATACTGTAGTTAGTGTAAATCATGACTTAATTACTTACAATGGCTTATCCTGTCTTCCTTCTTACTACCTTGCATATCAGCAAGCTGCTCGGCTTTAAGAACTCACTAGGCGGGAATAGATAACTCATTCAATCCTTCAAAAAATTATCTATTACTACTGATAAAAAAAAAAATGTTCCTGGAATGACTGAGACTGACAGACTTTCTTCAAAAATGAGAATGGGTAGATGGGTCAGGCATTTTCTTTCTTAATATTATAAGCAAAGAAGAAAATTGGTCAAAAGCAGCTGAAAAATACAATATGAATCATGGAAATTCATGGAGCTATAGTGAGCTGTGTGTAATTCAGGAGTAAAAACAGATTTAACAATTATGACAGCATAGCGTGAATATTCACTGAACTCATGCACTTAGATGATCTCTTACATTGCATCTTCCATAAGGAGCAGCTTAAATATTATAGCTATCATCTTATTTTAATGCTGACAGCGATATATGAGAATATTATTTGTCTCTTCCTACAAAATTATTCAGAACTAGGTGTCCTCCACTTTAGTAACTGACCTCCAAGGGGGAGATTAACAAGTCATGAATGAGAGTCAGCCATGAGAGTCGGAGATGGCTATTTTTCAATCTTGACACCTGGGAAGCTCAGCCAGTTGAGCATCCATGACTCTTGATCTCAGCTCAGGTCTTGATGTCAGACTGTGATTTCAAGCCCCACATTGGGCTCCACCCTGTGTATGGAGCTTACTTTTTTTAAAAAATGAAAAAAACTGGAAAGTAAGAGCTGTGGCGGCAAAATAAATATATTCCCTTACTCAAGGTGAAATGATTATAATCAGGTCTTTCCTCTACTTGGAGGAAATGTTCACCCTCAGCATCTGAGGGCTGTAGACACCTTCTTCTGGTCAGGAGAGGAGGAGGTGAACACTGAGAGGGTTCCTGACACAAACACTCCAGGGGCAAGGGCAAGGATCTAGGGGCAGTAAGTGCTTTACTAACAAGGAAACCAGCCTCTGCACAGTAGAGGAATCTAGAGTTCTCGGGCATGGTGAGCCTGTCGTCTGAGAGTGAGTCCAGGAGAGCCTGGGCAGAGGACACTCAGTCACTCCAGAAGAAATATGTTAGTAGAGGTGATAACTACCTTGTCAGTGAGGTGCTGCTGGGAAAGTCCAGTCATCTGGAATTAGAACCTTGACACCTCTACGTCCCAGACAAGAACCAGGCTTCCTCTTGGGGGCACTGGCACAGCCTAGGAGCAGTGTAGACAGGTTACAAAATGTCAGAGAGAAAGGACAGTACCTGTACTAGTCTTGCCCTTGAGGTCCTCGTGAACCGTAAACCACATGGATCTGCACCAGTTATTTCTAGAATGAAGAGAAACATCAGAGAAACCCATTCACTCATTACCATAAGACTTTGTTGTGAATATAACAGTAAATAAAACTTAGTCCTGGTTCTAGAGAACTTGTGTACCATACTTGGTCTGATCGGTACCTGACAAGATACAAATCCATAGAGAGGAAGGAGCCCATCTCCCTGTGTAAGGGAAGGAGGGTAAAACTTTAGTGCAGAATCAAGGCCAGATTTGTTCCTCACACAAAGAGGAGTAAAACAGGTATGTGTGTCGGTGTGTGTGCATGAGTCCTTACATTCCTGTACCACCTCGGTCTTTAGGACAAAGATGTCTCTCATTTAACTGTAAGTATCCACGCGGATGCACCCATCGGAAGTTTACTGGGAAAATAAGCTTCTGTTGTGAAAGTCATAGTCTAGTTTGATGACATCTTCTTAGACCATATGGAGACTACATAAAGGAAAACAAAAAATAGGAAGTAAAAGCAGAGACGAATGTTCAGAAAATGGAATTTTCTGTGCTCCTCATTGAAAATCTACGCGGCGAACAGAGAACCTCGGCTCCCAGGTTCCCCGCACGCCCAGCCTGGCCAGACCGCGGAGGCCTTGTCTTCCCCATGGTCCTCCTGGGCCCTCTGCGCCCAGCCCTTGGGGTGCTCACAGGAGGCCCTGGGGGCTCTCAGGGCTGTGCCCTGCCTCAGAGCCACGCACTGGTGAGCAGGGAGAACTTCGTGCTTCTGGGCCAGATGAGGAGACTGTCCCTTTTCTTCTGTCTGCAGGACAGAAAAGCCTTCAGATTCCCGCGGGAGATGGTGGAGGGCAGCCGGCGGCGGGAGGCCCAGGCCAGGTCGGTCCTTCACTGGCGGCTCCAGCGGACCTTCAACCTCTTGCACGCGGAGCGCGCCTCGGCTGCCTGGAGCGCCCGCTGCTGGGCCAGCTGCGCTCTGGCCTCCATTGGCCGCGGCAAGATCTGGACACCTGTTTGCTGGGCGGGCGGTGGGGAGAGCTGGCCCTGGGAATGGACCGCCCCACACCCGCCCTGAAGAGGTACTTCCAGGAAACCCCTCTCCTCCTGGAAGAGAAGAAGAACAGCGACTGCGCCTGGGGAATCGTCAGAGTGGAAATCGTGAGTTCCTTGTCTTCAGCCACCAATTTGCAAGGTAAGTTAGGAATTAAGGATGAAGACCTGGGGTCACCTTGAAATGATTCTCAGGGACGAATGTGCCATATGACCCCCACACATATGTCTGGTCACTGCAAGAGGCTGTCATTCCTGGTTTCATTTCAGAATTTATTGACTTTAATTCCGCCAAGTGTGTTCTGAGTAGTAGTAAGCAAGAACGTGTTTAAAAATCCAGCTTCAGGATCACCTGTCCCTAAGAGATGACTGCCCTGATGTTCGTTCATTCTTTCTTTCTTTCTTCTTCATTCACTCTTGTAACTTATCGTATTTATTTATATTTTCATATTAAATATTTGCCTTTAATTGTATTAAAATTTAGAAAACATTTTCATCTTTTCATTGTATTAAATATGCATTTTTCTTATTTAATTCTTATCAAAGACAGCTTCTTGAGTCTGTTTTTTTGTTGTTGTTGTTGTTTTGTCTTTCTTCTTTTCTTTCTTTCTTTTTTGAGAGAGACAGAAAGAGTATGATGGGGACAGCGGAAGGTGGGCAGAGGGAGAGGGAGAGAATCTTGGGCAGGCTCCATGCTGTGCACAGACCCCCATGCGGGCCGGGGGTGGGAGTGGAGGTTCTCCATTTCGTGACCCTGAGAAAATGACCTGAGCCAAAATCAAGAGCTGGACTCTTAATGGACTGAGCCACCAAGGTCCCTGAGTCTGTTTACTCTTAAATCTAAATCCAAATACTGGTTTTCAAAGTCAACTGGAAGAATGGATGATAATATTTATCTATTTATTCATTCATTCAGTAATTTCCTATGTAAACTGAGTGTCGGTGAGGCAGATTGCAGAATATCCTTTCAGAAGCACAGCTCAGGAAATCTTACGGGACAACTTCTGTTTCCAAACATTCAGTCTCACTAGGAGACTTACAGAGAGAATAAATAGTATTTAATTTTTAATTATTATACATAACTCAAAAAGATGTAAAGGAAAATGATGTTCTTACTTAGAAGCTTTAAATACAAATACTGTGGAGGGCAGGGAAGCTAGATATCCTTTGCAGGGTCCTTGGGAGGTCCTTACTTATGGAGGTCTTACTGCTGGTTGGGCTTAAGGGTCTAGACTGAACAAAAAAAAAAAATGCCCCGGGGGTGGGTGGTATTCATTTGAAATTCTTTATTGTGTATCTGGGAGTGAGGGCAGGGGAGTGCATGTGGTCACTGCTATGCAGGGAGGACAATGGAAAGAGGACCTAAATGTGGTTCTGCAGACCCTCAACATTTGAAGGTCAGGCAAGAGGAGAGTCTGTGATGGAGTGGCCAGTGCAGTTGGAAGGACACACAGGCACGATGACACACGGAGGACAGATTCCTGCAGGGAAGAAGGTCAAAGTCGTGCTTGCAGGACAGGTGCCAACAATCGGTCCCAGGGGCTCTGCAAACAGACGCCATTGGTGACCTGAGCAGGATCTGGTTCAGTGGAATCGGTGGTGCAGAAACCAGAAGGGAACAGGTGGAAGAGGAAACACAAGCACAGAACTCAGGGCCCCTGTGTACACGAAATCACTTGGGAAGCTTGTTTGTGAAGTGGAGGAGAGAAATGAGGTGGTACCTAGAAGGGGGGTTAACATCTCTATGCATATATATATATATTTTTTTTATGTTTCTGTGATATCTTTCTGGAAGTGCAGGGATCAAGACAAAGAGACTTCAATAATAACCTAAACTCAGATTTGAAAAATTAACAGAAATCCCCAAATGAAACCTAAAATATCATCCACTCTCCACAGTATAAGATTTTGCATCGGTTATTCATTCCACCAGTTTGTGTGTGTGATCTTGGGCAAGACACCTAATCCCACTGAATCTGATTCTAGAGTGTCCTGGTCTCCCCCTGGACTTTACCTGCCCAAGACACCTGTGTGTGGGGGCAAGGACCAGGAGAGGCCCAGGACGCTGCTATGACGGCTGTGAACGTCTACAGGGAATCACTGTGTGGTGCCAGCGGGAGGCAGCTGAGTGTGAAACCACGTCCTGATCCTCCCCTCATGCAGTGCTTTGCTGTCACAGGCAGGACGTCACGGATGAGCAGCTCGGTAGAGAAACTGAATGAAGAGAGATACAGCACCAACACTGCCCCTGAGTCTAAACCTCACGAGCTGGTCAGGTGTCCAGGAGAGCCTTGCACCAGTGCGTAGGAGCCAGACATTCTCATTCCACCAGGAGGAGACAGCACCTGTCACAGGAGCTCAACTGGCCACAAACCAAAGTGGGCTTCAAGAACCGTGAGGCTCTAAGGGGCAGGAGCAGCTGGAGAACATGGAACAGAAGCAGCTCAGCTACTCTGTGCTCTCCCGGGCTCTCGGCTGCCCAGTTGAAGCCCCAACGTCAAGTGTGATCCACTTCAGTTGCAAAGTGGTGCATAGGCTGGCCACTCTGCCTCTGGCTACATTTAAAAGGCCAGTTTCAGGGTGCCTGGGTGTTGGGGGATGCAAGCAGAGCCTGAGGTCGCGAGTACAAGAAAAGGAGAGAAAAGACTCACTTCGTAGACCGCGACAGGCAAACCCATCCCAATTCAGGTCTTAAAAAACACTGCTGGCCGAGCAAGGTGTTTCACAAATGCTGTCATCCTCCAGGAGACAAGACTGGTGTGTGACGGAAGTGAGGATCCTGATGACGAGGTTAATTGTACTGTGAATGTCTGGCACCATGGGCGGTGCCTGAATGCCCAGGACAAATGAGAATTGGAGAGAGAACTTCTCTGGGACCTGGCTGAGTCAGAACTCTCCAGAGAAGCAGAATCAGTAGTAGGTGCGTACATAGAGGTTTATTTTGAGGAAGTGGTCCATGAGTTTGTGGAGATGGTCAAGTCCAGTATCTACACAGTAGGTCCGCAGCTGGAGGCCCAGGGAAGAGTTGCAGTTTGAGTCCAGATGTGGTCTGCTGGCATAAGTTCCACTCCTTCCAGCAAGGAAGGCCTTCAATGGAGTGGATGGGGCTCACCCCCATTATGGAGGGCAGTCTGGTTTGTTCAATATCTAGTAAGGCAAATGCCCATCTCACCTAAAAAAAACAGTTTCACAGCAACTTCTAGAATGTTTGACCAAATATCTGGGGACTGCGGCCACACTGACCCATCCCAAAGGCTTCCCTCAGATTCTTAACAGCCTCTTTGATTAGTGTGGAGTGTAAGAGTCCTACCATGTGGCCAGTTGCTCAGGCTGGGGAGACAGAAGCCCTGCATTCCAGACTGTCTCTATGACCTTGAGAAAGTTACTGCCCCTCCATGTGCTCCATTTGCTTCTTCAGAAGATGGGGATAAGAGAAAGGATGTCTGTCGGCCCATGCTGTTCACTGGCATGAACTTACAGTGACTGACAGAGCAGATGGCGAGAAACAGCTGCTTGGTGAATGCGTGTTGGGGAGCAGCGCTCATCTCCCCTCTATTCATGCTGTATCAAAAAGAGAGGGAGGATCTGGAGGCAGGTGGAAGCTCTTCCCCACCCAGAGATTCAAGGTCCTGAGGACTTCCCCTTGCCCATCTGAACTGGCATTTAAGTGGCTGAGCCACACAGGCACCCCTTCCTTGGCTGCTCTAAGACACTTCTCCGAAAAAGGATCTCGGTGGAACTCTTCCGGAAAGCTACCTGACAAAGGAAATTTGTACAGATACCTGCAAGAGATAAGAGATACAAAGTACTTTTAAAAGCAGAGTGGGGACAGGCGGGCTTGTCATTCTGAGGTCGTTCTGACCTCGCGATATTCTTTTTATCCTAACTCCAAGGCTTGATTTCACATCCTGTTGTGATTCTCTCTCTTGTGTCACTTCATCCTGCATACAGAGCTTGGCATTCCACAGTCCATCTAGGAGGAAGGATGCCTGAAAAAAACACGACTAACACGACAGATCAGTGCCCTTTTCTGAAGAGGAAATAGGTCCAGTGCCATGTTATTGCCTCAGCTGTGAGCTCCCAATAGAGAATATAGGACCCCAGGTCGCAGAGGGTAAAGGTAGCATCTTATAGGAAGTTGAACTCATCAAGATTAGCTCCTGAATGCCCAGGGATTACGATGCAAAGTTAAAAGTTCAAGGACAATTATAGTAAATTTCACTTAGTGATAGGACTATGTCATCCTAACACTCTTTTCAGACACATGGTCCCAAGTGGTCATCACAACAATCCCATGAGATTTGGAGACCAGTGCTCTTTCCAAAGAGGAGTCTGATGCTCTGGAAAGTTAACAATTTGAAACATGTCCAAAGGACCCAGACATTTGCCCCCCGAACCAACGGTCCTTCCACTGTATCTCACACCACCACCTAGTGGGCAAGACCCAACTCAATCATTCTTCCATTCCAATAGATGGGCACAATAGGGACCAGGATGAGGCCTGCTTCCTTCCCAAAGGGCTGGCCCACCAGGTCATTAGTTTCTGAGAACAGGTTCTAGGAACTGATGTCCTCCGTGATTGTTGACCTGAGCCCTCACTAAAAAGAGATATGAAGTTTAATCCATAGAGTCTGGCATTCAAGAGCAGAACATTACATTTAGGCCTCACACTTTTTCCTCCTGCCTCTATGTTGATGCTGAAAGACAAGGAAAAATGGTATGTGAGACAGTCACACAAAAATGGTATGTAAGACAGTCTCACTTTCCTCTGTCTACGAAAGCAGCAGCGGTCATTACTACTGAATAAGGTGAGTCTACACTGATGGGAGACCCATCTTCTAAGTTCTTCATTTTTAAAGTGGCTAACGACATTTTCTATTCATCCTTCTCTGAAAAACTCAAGGAATGGTTTTCTGCACGTGGTCCATTTAGCATATTTAATGCAGAAGTCCTGCTGAAGGAAGCCACACGGTGTCAAGTCTTCGAGATCACGTGTGCTCCATTGATAGGATTGTACTCCAAGGAGGTATTGAGTACTATCTGCTTGGAGACTTTCAGAGGCTAAGCAGCTCTTTCTCTCTCTCTCTCTCTCTCTCTCTCACTCTCTCTCTCTCTCTCCTCTCGTGTTGGTGCTGACACAATAAAGAGGCCTGGCCCAGAGATTCCCGAAGTGAGTTAAAACATGAAAGAAGCCAGGGAAATCCAAGACCAGTAATGTCTATCCCAGGTGAGTCAAGGAATTCTCCCAGGGGCACTAAAGAGGAAATAGAAACATTTTCAAATAAAAGGAAACCCTGCCCTGAGATTCATTCCAAATGTCCTCACATCAAGCTGCTTTTCCTGTTACATCAGTTCCCTCAGTTCTGTCTCCTCACTTTCTCCTAGAGTTTCTGAATTAAGTACCTTTTTATAACCTGAGCTCTTCTACCCATTTCTTCCTTCCTTCCTCCTCTGCTCACATCTCCCCCGCCTTCTCCATTACTAACCCACACCATTCCCCCATCATCTGGGAACAGCTCTGTCTTTCTAAGAAAGGAGAGCTAGCACCCTTCTGTTATCTGATCACATAGTCTCTGGATCTTCCAGGTTTTCACAGTGCTCTGGTTGTGAATCTAAACTTCACTGAATAAAGAAGAGAAATTTTTTTGAAGAAGTGACCTAGATTCTATGCTAGATTAATTACATCAGACACTTTCTGGAGGCTGAGGAGAGCATAATTATTTTAGAATAATTTTATTTTGAGACAATTTTCAAACTTACGGAAACATTCAAAGAATAGGAGAAAAAATTCACAAATTCCAATTATTCAAAGACACCCCCCCCCCATATGCCAGCTGCCCTTCCCAATTCCTTTATATTCAAAGAATTTAATCCGGGATCGTGCCTTTCACCCAGTACTCACGTATTTCTTTTCTTCTTTTAACTGGAAACAATTCTTCAAGCTTTCCTTAACTTGGATGACCTTGACAGTTAAAAAAAAAAAAAAAAGTAGGTCAATGACACTGAAGAGAGAATGTTTTCAATTCTTAACACTCTAAGAAAAATGAACCACTAAAAAATAGTAATAACAAAAGCAAGTATATATGGGAAAAGTTTGCCTTTGGCCTCCGGCTCCAATAAATCTCAGCCGTCCATTGGACCTATTACCCAATCATTCCACTGCAGGGTTTCCATATTTATGAGATCGCGTCCAGATTGTAGATGCATATCCCCTTTCCCTGAATTCTTGTCTTTAACCCCAGAAACAAGCTTGGATCTGCAAACATACCCCAGGCAGCACGCTCCCAGTTCGGGCCGTGCGTCCCCAGGAACGCCCCATTCCTAGACGTTTGACTCTGCAAAAACACTGCCCAGCAAAGCAGAGGATCCACGCAAGGGCCGACCCAGGACATGAAGGATCCGCGCAAACCGCGGCAAAGTTTCTCCTCAGCGGTCAGGCCCGACAAGGGAGAGTTTGCTCTCTCGCCCCCACCCCGATTCCACGCCGTCCCGGACCCCGGACCCCGGACCCCGACGACACCTCACCCAAGCCAGAACCCCGAGGCTTGCGAAGCGGCGCAGGGAGTGCCCGTTACGTTGGGCTCGGGCGCCCCCTTCTGGCCGTCGGGGCGCAGCGAGGGAGCCTTGCCTGCGCGGTTAAGTCCTGGCCGTGCGTGTTTCTCTGTGGTCCGCTCAATCACAGAGCTCAGCGGCACAATCAACTCGCCAATGGTGCTGGTGATGCTCTGGTCCAGGCGCTCCGGATCTGATGGTCGTGAAAAACAGGAAATCACGCTGTTGAGAAAATGATAAATTCTCAGTCACGCCAGAATAACAGGACCTGCTTTAATGTTTTTTTTTCACCACAAAATAGGTATTAACATCCAGAAGGCACAAGCCACCTGTTCCTGCCGTCAGATTCTCAACCTGTCCCATACAGATCTTTATCCTGTTTGCACAGAAGACTACAGGACAGCTTGGAGTTAGAGCTGGTAGTTAGATTACTCCCGAGGCAGTCTGGAACGTCAGGACCAGAAAAACAAAGTAGAAAATCTTCAGGTTTGTCCTTACTTGGAGATGTTATCTAAAAGTATTTCCAAGGAATCAGCAGCTTTCTGAAGAAGAAGGAGTAGAGCTGCTGTGCCTTGGAAGTTGTCAGGGGGACGGCTGAAATGTGTTTTTCCCTATTTAATAAATTCCAAAGACAATCAGGAAATAAAATTATCCTCATGACGCTCTAATCACTATATTATTGTTTGTCAAATCAAAGAAAGCAATCTGCACTGTATTTTCTGTGCCAATTGTCAAATATCTGAAGTCAAAACTTTATATGTATAGTCTTCAAAAAATGTTCAGAAAAATAAACAATCTGTTTCTTAAAAAAAAAAAAAACTAACCAGTGATAATACATGTTTCATTTATCTTTTCAAATTTTTGGAGGGTATTTGTTGTCCCTAGAATCTGAAATATAACTTATGGAAAACCTTCTTCTTTATATTATTTTGTTACAGACTTCTGTCCATTAAGGTAATTTTAGCTGCTTGAACAGATAAACCTGAAAATGTCAGCAATTTGAAAATAATACAAGTTTATTTGTGTGATACTTCAATGCACGTGTTCCTGAACAAATGACTCTTCTGGTAGGTTCTCCCTCAAACGGTGATGCAGGGATCCAGTTACTTTCTATTTAGTGTTTTTGCCATCATCAATATGTGACTTTAAATATGGCTGTGGTGCTTGGGTTTACTCCACTTAGTTGTAAAAGAAAAAAGCACAGTTGATGCCATGGGCGTGTTTTCATGGGCCAGACCTGAACAGAGCAAACATAATTTGCACCCATGTTCAGCTGGCCAGGATTCACCCCACAGGGCCACGTCTAACTGTAAAAAGACTGGGAGAGGACGTCTAATTTTGTGACCAGTAGGGAAAAGATGTACGTTTAAGGAATAACACCATCATTAATTTTTAAACTATGGGCACTAATTTGGTTTTAGGAGAAACAGCCAATTTTCTAGCTTTTGTACACTTTATCCAAAAAACGTTGACTGCAGATCTGATTCCACAAATGAAAACCAGACTAGGGACGCAACAGGAGAAGGCATGGGCGTTCACATTACTAGTTCTTTAAAAGGGAGATTCACCTGGATTCCCAAGTGCATCGGTTAAAGTTGAAACGTACCCCTTCTATTTTTTTTTTAAGATTTTATTTATTTGATAGAGAGAAATCACAAGTAGACGGAGAGGCAGACAGAGAGAGAGAGGGGAAGCAGGCCCCCTGCTGAGCAGAGAGCCCGATGCGGGACTCGACCCCAGGACCCTGAGATCATGACCTGAGCCGAAGGCAGCGGCTTAACCCACTGAGCCACCCAGGTGCCCCGAAACGTACCCCTTCTAGATCCCAAGTTCATTTGGGGTCCCTCTTACAAATTAGTCTCCTTCCAAGAGTTCTTTTGGCTTGAGGCCATGCCGGTTATCCCACAGTCCTACCTCTCTGCAAACCTCCGGCAGGATACTTTCGGTGGGCTTTTATTTTGTTTTGTTTTTAAGATTTTATTTATTTATTTGAGATAGAAAGAGAGCAGAAGTGCAGGGTGGGGTGACAGGCACAAGGAGAGGGAGAAGCAGACTCCTCACTGAATGAGTAGCCTGATGCGGGGCTTGATCCCAGAACCCTGAAATCATAACCTGAGTGAAAGGCAGATGCTTAACCGACCGAGCCACCCAGCGCCCCTACTTTTGACATGTTATTAACTACTTGGAAGCTTTAGGCTGAGAGATCTTATCCATTCACCTCTGCTTCCTGGGCAATGTATATAGGGTAGAAGGAATTGGTCAGGAGGTACTAGCTCCCATCACTGCCTATGGTGCTTCAACCTGAAGATACCACCTTTAGGCAGCGAGAGCAGCACATACTGCTGAGATCTCCATATCCCCAGAAATCTGGGTGTGCATTTAGCAATGTTCTGGGAAAAGGTGGACTGTGTGATCCCAGACAATTACCCTCAGAATCCAAGAAATGTGCCGAGTAGTAGTAACTGCATAGGGAATAAATGATAACATGCCTGCTCCTCCTCTATTTTTTTTTTTTTTTTACAAAATCTGTTCACTGTCAATTATGCAGCATAACACAATTAGAGTAGTTGGAATTTTCAGTTAGACTGAATCTTCATCACTTGGTAACTGTGTGGCCTTGGATAAATCATGTAGTTTCTAAAGCTCACTGTCCTTATTGGAAAGTGTGAATGATAAAAATGATAAGCCTTCATTCTTATAGAAGAGTTGATATCATACACATTATGACCAGATAAATTCACAATCAGATGGAAAATGAAAGTAAAAATTTGGACCCTTTGAGGACCGACATTGATGTCACCAGTGTTCCTGCTTTGGTCCTCCAAGGGACCAGGGCTTTAGGAGCAGGACAAGGTAGCTGGTGATTTTTGCCAGTATTCTTACCCACAGGGCTATGAGTGTGTTCTTTAGTTTCCAAAATTCATCAGTCTATCCCGATGCCATAAAACAGGGCCAATAAGATCTGAATAACAACCATGTGGCAGACACGTAGAAATCCTCACTACAACCCTGGGTAGGAGTTGTTCCTGATGAGAAAATTCAGACATAGGTTAAGCAATTTTCCTTATAGATCAAACGGGTCTAAAGAGTACCTGAAATTGAATCCAGGTCATTCTGACTTTTATTTATTTATTTTTTAAGATTTTATTTGTTTGTTAGAGAGAGAGAGAGAGACAGAGCGCAAGCAGAGGCAGACAGAGTGGCAGGCTAGAGGCAGAGGGAGAAGCAGGCTCCCTGCCGAGCAAGGAGCCCGATGTGGGACTCGATCCCAGGACGCTGGGATCATGACCTGAGCCGAAGGCAGCCACTTAACCAACTGAGCCACCCAGGCATCCCTCATTCTGACTTTTAAAATAGCATAATCTTGCCCCTTTTTCATGACGGAGAACACAATTACAAGCCCATCTTCTAAACTGTGGATGACACGGACAGCATCTTTCAAGACAGGCATCTTGTCCAATGTGAGCCATCTTGTGGGAGTCACAATGGGGACTGATCTGAAGTTTAGAAGGTACTGACCATCCTTGGCATGGATGTTCTCATGCCTGGTTCCTCCAGTTTGACATCAGTCATGAAGACATTCCAGGTGTGACAAAATAAAAAATAACGATGTTTCAGTTCTTGATGTCACTAAGGGGATCACAAACATCATCACTGTACCATCTTCCAAACTAGAAGTATCCACGGGTTCTGGCTCAGCCCTGCTGATACAAGCCCTATCTGAAAACGGAAGTCTGATCACATCCTTCAATGAATCTGAGCGCATGTTGGAAGAACTGTGGAAGAGAGCACATGTTACTCATTCATCATACTCCACTCATCCCAGCCTCAGAGATGCAAACTCTTAACTTAGGCGAAACAAAGATGGCCATCTCAGTAGAGGGCTGGATGGCACCTTACCATGTGAGGATCTTTTGGGGCAAGAACATTCAGCTGTCGTGGAAAGCAAATGAGCAAACCATTGTGCTGTCAGTTTCTCAGCCCACCAGACTCCCCTATCTACTACCTAATCATAATACCCACTCATCCTTGCACAGAATTCTGCAGTTTTCTCTCATCCGGAATCTTATTGGAGGTACTATGAGGAATGGCTTTCAGATCAAAGTTGGGGAGTGTTATCTTCAAAGACACCCATCCACCCTGTGGCAAGTGTCAGAGAAGGGACTCACAGCCAGTTCGGAATGCATAAGCAGTGTCCTTTTTGCCATTGAATCTGTCTAAGCTATACCATGTCATCAGTCATCCAAGACTGGTGAAGACCCTCAACACTAATACAGTTTTTAGAAGAAGCTTATTTTTCAGTCCGTTTCTTTTTTAAAAGTGAGTAACCTCATGGATGCTACCCCTACTAGATGAGTTTCAAAAAGAAGGGAGTTCAGCAAGGTCAGAAAGTGGGAAAGAGAAACAAAAATGTATCTGGCCATTTATGTGTCATCTACAAGATAAATAATATATTACCTTATTAAATCTCCCTGTTAATTTGCTGAAACAGTAATGCCATCAAGTCCATCCGTAAATGAAAAAAGCAGAACCCCAAGAGATGAAGTGACCCATCAAGGGCACAGCGAGTAGTTGGTAGAGCCAGGAGTTGAGCCCAGGTGTGTTGATGGAGACCCTTATGCCCAGGAGAACTGAGTGAATGTCATGCATGTTTCCTTCACTCCCAGGTAGCTGTGGCAATCAGGATAGTCAAATGCCCACGAGTCACCCTGCCTGAAGTCCTGAATTCACAAAGAGCTTCTGCCTTGTTCCCCCTGTGTCTCATGCCACCCCCCTCCCAATTCTCCTCATTCTCCTGCAGCATTTGTCTAGGTTATGAACAGGTCTTCCATCACCAGCATGAATACGTTCAAGACCCCCTCAGTTATACTGAGATATAATGGACACGTAACATTATAGTAGTTTCAAGTGTACAACATAACGGTTTGCTATATGCATATACTGTGAAATGATTACTAAATTTAGTTAACTTCCACCACCTCATAGGGTCACAATATTTTTCTTCTGCTGAAGACTTTTTAAGATCTACTCTCTAAGCAACTTTCAAATATATGATACAGTACCGTTAACTATAGTCATCATGCCGTGAATTTCATCCCCAGAACTGATTTCTCTCGTAATTAGAAGTCTATGCTTTGGGCTGCCTTCACTCACTTGCCCATCCCCCCACCTCTGGAATCTGCCAGTCTGTTGCATACTTGAATGCCCTTTGTCTGCATTTACTCATTTCATACACTAATCCTTGAAAAAATACCATTACTGTCCCTCATATTGGAGATGAGGAAACTGGAGAACATAGCGTTTATGTTATTTGCAAAAGGCCCACTAACAGTGGGTAGCAGAGCTGGGGGTCAACCCTCAAACTCTGGCTCCAGAAGCACATTCTTTAACCACCAAAAGAGATCGCGCAGACTGTCAGGGCACAGCGCAAGGCAGTAAAATGGGACGTGTTGAAGAGTAACCGCTGACTTCCCACAGCACCCTGCCTACGGTTTCCTCCTACTCTTCACGGGCAGCTCAGAACACTACACGGAGGCGTGAGGTTTTGAGATGGCCAGGTTTTTGTCCAAGAACCAGAACTGGTAAGAAGGAGTCAGATGTGATCTCAGGGCCAATAGGGCCTATTATTTTCTTACCCATTTCACAGAAGACAGTAGTAAATAGAGGCCAGGATTAAATGTACAATGGTTCCCTACCTTGAGTAAGCCCTGCTAAGCATGTTGCCTATGTTTGCTGTTAAAGTTGGAAGAAATTCTAGACGTGCCTTGCCTCTGTACTGAATGTTTAGATGCAACACGGCACGGAGCCTCAGAATTCTTGGGGTCTTGGGTGCCTGGAAGGCTCAGTCGGTTAAGTGCCTGCCTTCAGCTCAGGTCATGATCTCAGGGTTCTGGGATCGAGCCCGCATCTGATATCTGATGTGCAGCACATGAAGGTTATTGCTGGGGGAGGTGGGTGAGCAAATTTGCATAACAACTCAAGGATTCTTAGAGAAAACAGAAACCCAAAGCCCAACCCCATTTGTCCCAAGATTCAGTTATTAAAACTTGGTTATTGTCTTGGTGTGGTGCTTGATACCACACAAGCCAGCCCAAGGATATCAGAAATACTTACAAACAAAAGTGCTAATGAAATATAAATGTCTCTTTTTGGTTTAAATTGACTGTTTACACACTACGCCAAGTCTATGTATAAACTTACTTTGGAAGAAGATGACTATGTGGGTCTAAAAGCATATATTTCACGTTACTCGTGTCACTTATTATAAATTAGAATTTATTTTGTTTCTCTTATACACTTGTCTCTGTTTTTAAACGGGCAGAATCGAAACTGTTCTCTTTTTTTAATTTTATTTTATTTATTTTTTAATTTATTTTCAGCGTAACAGTGTTCATTGTTTTTGCACCAAACCCAGTGCTCCATGCAATCTGTGCCCTCTCTAATACCCACCACCTAGTACCCCCAATCTCTCACCCCCCGCCCCTTCAAAACCCTCAGATTGTTTTTCAGAGTCCATAGTCTCTCATGGTTCACCTCCCCTTCCAATTTCCCTCAACTCCCTTCTCCTGTCTAACTCATACTGCCTAGAGCAATCTATATTTTTAATGCCATTCCGATCAAAATTCCACCGGTATTTTTCAAAGAGCTGGAGCAAATAATCCTAAGATTTGTATGGAATCAGAAGAGACCCCGAATCGCTAAGGAAATGTTGAAAAACAAAAATAAAACTGGGGGCATCACGTTACCTGATTTCAAGCTTTACTACAAAACTGTGATCACCGAGACAGCATGGTACTAGCATAAAAACAGACACACAGACCAGTGGAACAGAGTAGAGAGCCCAGATATGGATCCTCAACTCTATGGTCAAATAATCTTCGACAAAACAGGAAAAAATATCCAGTGGAAAAACTGTTCTTTTTTTTTTTTCATTTATTTATTTTCAGCATAACAGTATCATTATTTTTTCACCACACCCAGTGCTCCATGTAATCCGTGCCCTCTATAATACCCACCACCTGGTATCCCAACCTCCCCCCGCCCCCACTTCAAACCCCTCAGATTGTTTTTCAGAGTCCATTTCTAATTTCCTGACTTCTTCCCTGGTGGAGGTCTTGAAAGGGAGCTCCAGTCTCTGAGCCAGAAATTGACCTACATGCAGCAGATGGCACTGTTAGACCAGATTTCCATACCTCTAATTAAGGCAAGCAGCGCTCCGGACTCAAAACAAGACTTGGAAAGAAGCTGAGGGCCTGGAGAACAGGGAAGCAATGTTGCCTAAAATCTTTATTCTCTCTGTTCTAGCTTGATCCCCAGTCCAGCATGGGATACTAAATCACCAGAGAGAGGCCACTGAAGGCCGACAGTAACAGACGGAGGGCGTGGAGGGAAGGAAGCCCTGCGGCTTAGACCCTACTCTCAGAATAACTCGATTCATCTGCCGTTTTGGTTAAAGGTTGGAGGGAGCCACTGAAAACGGGTAGGCCACAGGGTACACACATAGATCTTTCATTTGTTTCCTTCGCTGTAAGTGTACCTTACTGCAGTTTCAATATGAATCTTGAAAAACATGTCAGAAATATAATGTCTATTAATGGTAATAATATTCTCATTCAAAGATGTTGCATTCCAGGATGAGAGCCTTCTTCAGAGCCAGTTTAGTAAGTAATAAGAATATCAAAGTCATTGTTTTACAGTCATATGCTTCATCTTAAAATTGTTTGGTTTTATTTTTACGTTTTTATTTATTTATTTATTTGATGAGAGAGAGAGCGCATACAAGCAGGGGGAGCAGCAGGCAGAGGGAGACGCAGACTCCCCACTGAGCAGGGAGCGGATCCCAGGACCCTGGGACCATGACCCAAGCCAAAGGCAGATGCTTAACAACTGAGCCACCCAGGCGCCCCTCATCTTAAAATTGTTTAAGGCAAGTTGATTACCACCTGACGACCAGAGGACCCCTGAGAACGTCCAATGATTACATTTGGAATACTGACACTTATTTCACATACTGGATCCAACTTACTGCCATTCTAAGAGCATTCAAAATTAAATATCTTTGTTTTCTAAAATAAGAAGTCGGGGCACCTGGATGGCTCAGTTGGTTAAGCAGCCAACCCTTGATTTTGGTTCAGGTCTCCATCTCAGCACTGTGAGATGGAGCCCCGCCTTGGGCTCTGTGCTCAGCATCTTGTCTGTTTGTCCCTCTTCCTCTGCTCCTCCTCTTCCTTGCTTTCTCTCTCAAATAAATAAATTCTTTAAAATCAAATAAAATCCCGAAGTCAATTCCTATTCACTAATTTTTTAGACCTTCTCATCTGTTTATACATGCACATAAATTCACATGCATATCTATGTATGTGATGTCTCTTACACTTATTACACTGACTACAAGCAACGGTGCTAGTAAGAACTGGGAGTAAATAATAAAATCAGTTAAAATTAATTTTCAATTAAAACTTAAAAATTTATTTCTAAAGTATTGTACAATTTTTCACTCAAAAATGAAGAGAAAATTTAAATTGTTTTAAAAATATATACTGTCTTCGATAATAATTGGGGTGCTGGAGGGAGTATGACAAGTGTCAAAAAGGTAAAAGTAATACAGAAAGTAAAGCATAAATCAATACATTTGAAAACCAAACACATACGCTTAAGATTATAAGTATAAACTGCTTAAATGTCCTTATTAAAAGAAAAAAACAACTCTTGTTTGGTTTAAAGCACAAATTTCATTGTTACTTTGCATAGGGAGATAAGCATAAAATCAAATAATACTAAAATAGTGCAAGAAAAGATGGGTGAAGGCAGAGCAAGAAAACACAATGAAGAAAAGTGTTTAGAGGTGGCAATATTAATATGAATGAGTTATTGACAATGATTAATAATACTGATACCCATGAGAATTGAATGAGTTAAATTTGAGAAGAAGGGTCAACATACATAGGACACAAATAGAATCTGTGATTAAATTATAAAAGGCATTGAACTAAAATTCAAATAATATAAATCACTAAGCAAAAATTTTTAGCAATATATAGAAATGTGAACAGAAACATAATGTTAGCATTGCAATTTTATAAAGCACAATGTCTATAAAATAGTTATAGAAAAATAATAAGGATGGATAGAATTAGAAAATATGATTTAAAAGAGTAAATTGGTGGCTAAGACTCCACGGCACTATAATTTCTTTCAAACATCTATAAATCATTCACAAAAATCATCCTATATTAAACTAAAAAGAAAATATCAAAAATTCCTTCAGAGTAAAAATACTGTAAGTTGTACACTCAGATCACAATGTCTGAAATCAATTTTAAAATAATTTTTAAACAATCAACTAGACAGTTAAGATCACACTGACAAATTATAGTCATCAGTGAGAAAAAAATGAGAAATTTAGGAATGGCACTATTAAAATTTACAGAAGCAGTCACAGTTACACACTGAGATAAACTCACAGCTTTATCCAACATATGAATTGAAAATAAACTGACCTCACTTATTAAAGTCAATAAAAGAATTTTAAATAATATTAATACACTGTATAAATAATAAAAGCTAATGTTTATTGATTTTTCACTCCACAGCAGGGACAGTGCTAGATACTTTACAGAAAGTATTTTTATCTTCTCAACAATCCCACCATGCCCTTAAACAATACCTTATTCTCCATTGCATATCCATAGATCATACTATTTATTGAGCATCTACTGTTTGCAAGAGCAGCAAATGATAGAAGTTATTAAGTAGCAGAACTATGATTCAAACTCAGTCAGTATTTTCCCAATTCCATATACTTTCCACTGTGACAGAATTCAAATCACGTGAATAACCCAGTACATCATGATTAAGAGACTATCATAGAACTATAAAGATGATTTTATACTAGAAAGTATATTTATGGGGCGCCTGGGTGGCTCAGTGGGTTAAGCCGCTGCCTTCGGCTCAGGTCATGATCTCAGGGTCCTGGGATCGAGTCCCGCATCGGGCTCTCTGCTCAGCGGGGAGCCTGCTTCCTTCTCTCTCTCTCTCTCTGCCTGCCTCTCAGTGTACTTGTAATTTCTCTCTGTCAAATAAATAAATAAAAAATCTTTAAAAAAAAAAAAAAAAAAAAAAAAGAAAGTATATTTATGTAATGCATTATTTATCACACCAGAACTTAAGTTGTGGTTTCTTAAGGCTTAGTTGCAATGTGGAGTCTAAAACTAAAACAATAAACTTTTGAAATTCTATTACAAAAAGAACCTACCAATCTGACTTAATCTTTGAACAGATCTCCTTCACCCATGCATAATTTTGTAATACATGCATCGGTTATTCAGAAAATATTGCTTCACTGAGCTATTCTGACATTACAAATCTATATATATTTCAGTTACTATAACCAAGGACTTTATTTGTTAATATCACCATTGTTGTCATCACAAAAGTCTTTTTTTTAAAAGATTTTATTTACTTATTTGACAGAGAGATAGAGAGCACAAGTAGGCAGAGCAGCAGGCAGAGGGAGAAGGAGAGGGAGAAACAGGCTCTCCACTGAGCAGGGATCCCGATGTGGAGCTCAATCCCAGGACCCTGGGATCAAGACCTGAGCTGAAGGCAGCTGCTTAACTAACTGAGCCACCCAGGCACCCCACAAAAGTCTTTTAAGTATTGAGAAGTTGTCAAGTTCACAGTGGTAGGTTTTCAAAAATTTTAATTCTCTATTGAATGTTTATAGGGTATAATTGGCAACTAATGTTTTTCTTGAGTTACAAGTTCACTTTGTAAGTATCTTGAGAAAATGTTTGTCACATGCCTGAGTCTGAGTAACCCTAGCTTGTCTGTCATTCTTTCAAGTAAAAACAGATTCTGTGAAGAGTGGCTAGTTTAGCTGACAACTCAAACAATTGTAGCCGTACTTTTCCTCAAAACAACCATCATGCATATGACAGAAGTTCTTGTCACACAGACTCTTAAAAGACTATCACAGAGAAAATTCAAAAGATGTGTGCTCAGACAACTTAATAAAATTAATACTCTTTCTATTTCATCAAGAGCCTTATTAAGTTAAACTGGCTTTCCTTTTACTTCAAGTATTTTACAGTAAAAAATATAATAATTCCTGGTACATTTTGGTGCCACTGCCTTGATTGACATGGACATCAGGAGTTTTACCCACCATTGCTTTTGCTCCATCAGTGCAAGTTGTTAATGTAGTGAAAAAAAGCAAATAATGTCTTGGTATTTTTATAAAAGCAATTTTGATGTCACAGAGCCCCTTAAAAGCATCCTGGGGACTCCTAGGGGCCCACAAACCACACTTTGAGAACCACTAGTCTGATGGATTTCCCTGCACCTGCTCTGGTCAGGCTACTCTCTTGTTTTAAATCCTAAAGGAGCTTTCTTTGGCTCCTAAGATAAAGTCTAACATCTTTGACATAGTCTACTGTTGGACCTCTTTCCGTTTCTCCAGCATCATCACAGGCCATACTTTTCATCAGCCAACACAGTGCAACTAATCTAGTCTTTTTCACTCTTTCAAAGGTACCAGGCCCTTTCCTGCTACAGGGCTACCTCCTCCCCATGCAGTTGCTTTTTACCCTGGGAAATTTTGCCCTCCATGTGATGCTTAACAAACTCCTACTCATTTTTCCAGTCTCCTACTTCATAGCACTTCCCTGGGGAAAACTGAAAGTACTCTAAATGAGCTACCCAGGAAACTCACTGCCATACCATCTTTTATTTCTGTGTAGCCCAGATCCCAAATGTAAATACCTAATTATATCATAACTACTGCTTTAATGGCTATGTCTTTTGTTCCAACGTACTCCAGTGAAACTATGCATCTCGTACTCAAGACTCTATCCCCAAGGCCAATGAATGAATGAATGAAGGGCACCACATATTTTTATACTTAGTTTGCAAAATTAGGGCTTTGGAGAAAGTCTATAAAAAATAAGAGAAATGTCTTAAGTTTAATAAGTCAAAAGCCAACACTTTTTATTACAACTCTGAAACAGGTCACAGCTAATGGAGCTCTTGGGTTAGAAAGTCATCATCAGGGGCGCTTGGGGGGCTCAGTGGGTTAAAGCTTCTGCTTTTGGCTCAGGTCATGATCCCAGGATCCTAGGATCGAGCCTCACGTCGGCTCTCTGCTCAGCAGGGAGCCTGCTTTCCTTCCTCTCTCTCTGCCTGCCTCTTTGCCTACTTGTGATCTCTGTCTGTCAAATAAATTAAAAAAAAAAAAAAGTCATCATCAGTAAAGAAAGTACTGAAGTACTTGGCAAGCCATTGGAAAGTTCCAAGAAGTCCTTGTGGTAGAGATGGTGAGATATTGTCCAGCTTCTCTGAAAATCTTCTGTCTATGGGTCTCTTGGGTATTGAGTGAAAAGTTGTCATTTTCTGAATTTCCTTTAGAACTTTGCGCTTCCCCATTTTGGGCTTTACTTGCTCGTCAAGGGTTTGGAAAATTGTCATCAGTTTCAAATCTTTCTGTACTCCTACAATTGAAGTAAAGTTTATCCACTAAAAAATCAGAAAATTAATTAGAAATTAGAAAATTAATTCAATGGAATGCTTACCATCTTAACAAAATCCAACTCAAACTAATGATAGAGCTATCTAAGTCTTTTTTCCTCATGTTAAGAATAACTTTTAAGGAAGATTTACCAGGCTTCCTTTTAAAATCTTCTTTATTCCCCTTCTAGATGACTCTCTTGGAAGTGTTGATCAGGTGAGAAACATAACCTGATTTGTGTATACGCGGATCTCACCTTATTCTCTGCTGAAAAACATTTAACTTGTCAAATTTGATTTTATTTACTCTGCTTAATTGAGACAATTACTGAACATTTACTGTGTGCCAATTATTACACTGAGCTTGGGCTATACCCAGATGATTAAGCCTCGAACCTTGCCCACAAGAAGAGTAAAATGCAACCTCTACTACCATGGGGGGTGTTCAAGTTGTTAGAATGTTGTGTTTGCTGCTTTGTGGCAGCCTCTTTGTATTAGCCCAAACCATCGTATTAGTCTGGCAAAATAATGGCTAAACCACCCTTGTTTTTCTTTGCTATTTTTATGGAATTATAAAATTGTTGCCTTTTCTTTTTTATTTGCCTTTTCTCTTTATAAAAGTGGTCCTAACGCTCCCCACAATTTTTTCTATTTCCACTTTGAGGTTTGATGCAAAAGCAAGGAAGGGAAAACGTAAGCAAAGAGAAAACACTTCCTGTATGATTTTCAAGACATCAGAACTTGCCTCTCTCTTTTTCACATTCCTAGAGAGTAAAAGGAAGCGATAATAAACGTAATGCACAAAAGGCAAAAGGAAAGTAGATGCTGAAAATGAAAGGAAAAAAAAGTGGCATCTCCTCTGTCCAAATGACGAAATGTTACTTAAACTACACAAGGGATCCCGAGCACTCTAGAGTGACAGACTCAAACCAGCCTGTGTGAGTCCCCAGGGAGGGCAGCTGGCCCTTTAAGGCAGACTGTTACCGAAAGTGCTGGCTAGTTTTCAGCTGTGCTGAATTGGAGAACCCATCTCTCTAGCTATTTGTCTGTTTACTTTTTTTTTCACAGAGAAGATCGGATTCCGAAGACTTAGTCATACTAACTCACACTCAAAAGAGACTGGGTTATAGATGCAAAGGCCACGTTATTAACATGTGAAAGGTTGGCTACTACCCGGAAGTTAATAGATGTCAGTTATTCGGAGGGAACACTACCTGTCACATAAACCCATGCTCATGTTCACACAAGAGATGAGATCAGAAATGAAAATGTATATTAGCGAGCTGAGACGGACGGGAAGGGAGGGAAAGCAGATCACAGCAGGGAAACCTCCATCCGGTTCCCACAATTGGATGGGTTCGTTTTCTCCCTGTGGCAATAGCTAATAGATGTTGAGTGCCTGTTTTGCCCAGGCATTGTTACAGGTACATGACATCATCCTGTCATCACAACAACCCAGTGGAAGAGATGTGGTTATCATTTCTGTGGGACAGAGGAGAAAAACTAGGAGCCCAAGGTCACACACCAGAGCAGAGGCTGGAGCTATGACATGAACGCCAGCGGTGTGGTCCCAGAGTCACCTGACCTAGCCACCAGATGGGGATTTTTCCTCTGATGATCCTTCCTTCTATCTAAGATGGACACTTAGCAAGTTCTTACCCTCCGGTTGTCATTCTTAGTGACCAAAAAGCACCATCTTGAGGTGCCCGGGTGACGCAGTCATCTAAGCATTGGACTCCTGGTTTTGGCCCATGTCACAACCTCCCAGTTGTGGGATCCTGCCCCGCATCAGGGTCTCTGCTCAGAGCAGGATCTGCTTGAGTTTCTCTCTCCCTCTCCCTCTGTCCCTCCCCACTGCTCACGCTCTTTCTCGCTCTCTAAAATAAATAAATCGATTTTAAAGAACACTATTCAATTATCTCAAAGACTTAACAATATACTTAATGGCTACTGCTCCCTTTTCACTTGCTAAGTAAGTTCCAGTCCTATCTTCCAAATGGCATGTTTTGTTAATCTCTACTGGATCTTTGGACTCCCCTATTCCCATCTGAAATATTTTCAGAAATTATCACGGAGGTTAAAGCATCCATTTTAATGGGTGTCACTTGAGTTGGTCTTAAACTCACTGAAGATATTATTTGGAAAACAATACTGTAGAATAAAAGTTATTCTGACTATCCTTGCTTTCAGAAGACTATCATTTTCAGACAAAGTGCCCAAATTTTAGACCTACTCACTTTTTGGAAAATATGGTCCTTTTTGTACTTGCTAAGGGACAGAAAGCTCTCTGTGTGCCTTCACTATGACAGACACTCAAGATAAACATTACTGCCCTCAAGGAACTTACAGTTTATCAGGACAATCAGATATTAAACAAATCATTAAATTGATTAAAATCAATCAAATTAAATTAAATTGATTAAATTAAATTAATTACAAGCAAATGGAATATAGCCAAAGGAGAATGCTTAAGATTAAGAAGTAATATGGAGGGCGCCTGGGTGGCTCAGTGGTTAGGCCGCTGCCTTCGGCTCAGGTCATGATCTCAGGGTCCTGGGATCGAGTCCCGCATCGGGCTCTCTGCTCAGCAGGGAGCCTGCTTCCTCCTCTCTCTCTCTCTGCCTGCCTCTCTGCCTACTTGTGATTTCTCTCTGTCAAATAAATAAATAAATAAATCTTTAAAAAAACAAAAAAACAAAAAAACAAAAAAAAAAAAAAAAAAAAAAAAAGAAGTAATATGGAGGCAGAACAGTTTAGCAGTGAAGTACCACTTGTATAATAAATTGGGGCTTTTTAAAAAAGATTTTATTTATTTGACAGGGAGAGAGAGAGATCACAAGTAGGCAGAGAGGCAGGCAGAGAGGAGAGGGGGGAAGCAGGCTCCCCGCTGAGCAGAGAGCCCAATGCAGGGTTCCATCCCAGGACTCTGAGATCATGACCTGAGCCAAAGGCAGAGGCTTAACCCACGGAGCCACCAGGTGCCCCTAAATTGTGTTTTTTAGGAAGTTAAGCAGCCTCTCTGAGTTTTTGGTTTCCTTATCTGCAAAATGTAATTACAGTAATTACCTCATAGGGAAGTTGTGAAGTTTAAATGAAATTCTGTTTGTAAAACACTTTGCTAAGCACCTACCTCTAACTGAAGATTGCTGCCATTAATATTATTAAAATATCTGTATGTTAAAGATTCAATGAAGACATATCATGGTAAGCCTGGAATATAATTGCAGCCCCATTAGCCCAGAGTGTGTGGTGGGATATCATTTGTCAGTGGAATGCCTAAGGATAAGAGATTATCTGGATTACCATACAATGACTAAGGCAAAGTTTTTACTGTGAAGGGTTATACTTGGTAGAGAGCCAGAAGAATCACACACATGCACTTTGCGCTTTGTACACATGCACACACGCAACTGAATCTTTTAGGGAAACCCGCACCAAGCAAAGGGCTTGGCAGACCATAATTCATTTTTGACAAATGATATCTGCAAAATTGATTCCCTAACAATATCTTCACTAATCAACACAAGCGATACCTTCGAGGCACATATTCAACTAAAACATTTTAAAGGAGGAAAGTATAAATAAGGAAAAAAATAAGAAAAATTGAAATCTCCTGTTTTGTAAGCTTTTTTATATTTCCTGCTGACCTGGAAAGACAATCATTTCTTGCATACATAATTCTCCCTTTTCTGACTTTGTCCATGCTTTTCTTCCTAAGAACAACCTGGCACATGTGAAAAATATGAAAAAATATGTTCCAATGCTGTGTACGTACTGCATGGGCACACATGGTTGGAGTCCCCCATCTAGGTGCTCATGTTAATAAATGTACATTTTTAATTGACTTCGTTAAAAAAAAAAAAGAAAGAAAGAAAGAAAGAAAAGTAGAAAGGGAAAGAAAAACACGACAATGGAAAAACCCAGAAAATGGAAGTTTCTATATTCACTATTTAAACGGCACTCATCAACCAAAGTTCTCAGAGCCTACTGAGACTTCCTCTTCAGGCAGTCCTGCAGAATCACCCCCCAGCTGCTTAATGGCCCTCTCAATCTCTGTGCTGCTGGTCCTGGTGATGCTGGGCTCCAGCCCAGTCCACTCTCTGGACTGTGCCCTGCATCCAAGCCATGGCAATCTGGAAACCTTCATGCTGTTGAGCCAGATGGAGAGAATCTCCATTCTGTCCTGTCTGAAAGATAGGACTGACTTCAGCTTTCCTCAGATGCTTGTGGACGGAAACAAGTTTGAGAAGACAGAAGCCACAGCTGTCACGCATGAGATGCTCTGGCAGATCTTCAGCCTTTTCAGCCAAAGGGGCTCCCTGGTGGCTTGGGATGAGACCTTACTGGACAAATTCCTCGCTGGACTTCATCAGCATCTGGATGACCTGGAGACATGTTTGGAGGAAGAAAAGAACTTGGAACAGTTACCCCAGGGAAGTGAGAACTCCAGACTGGCTGTGAAGAGATACTTCCATGGAATCAATCTCTATCTTGAAAAGAAAGAATACAGCCGCTGTGCCTGGGAGGTTGTCCGGGTGGAAATCAGAAGGTGCTTGTTCTTCATCAGTGAGCTCACAAGGAAACTCAGGAAATAAAGATGTCGAGTCTGAAAACTCATCTGGTCAACTAAATGCTCATTTTCTAGGACTCAAGGTGTCATTTTCATCTCTGTCTTTATGCCAGAAGAAAAATAAATAGTAACAAAGGTATGGGGTTATTACTAAGTTATGTTAAATGTTGCAAATTGTTTAGAACAAAGATATGCACAATTCATCTGCAATAGCTTAAGATCTTTTCTACTTTTTATTTATTTAAATTATTTGAAATATTTTTCCTGTTTATACTATTTAAATATTTATTGTTCACAAACTACTTATTTGGTATTGTGTTTTGTATAAGACTACAGTTCATTTTTAAGTTATGGGAAATAAAAGCAACTCTTAAAAATCAATTTTGCTTGCACACACTTTTTGAGTGAAAATTTAACCCTAAGCCTGATCTCAGAAAATAAACCAACAGAAGATTCCTGAATGAAACAGGACAAGGATAGCCCAACTTGGCTAGTGGAAAAGCCAATGCTAACATTCATATGGAATTGCAAGTGACTTCAAATTGCCAAAAGAACCTCAAAAAATAAGAGCAAAGCTGGAAGGTTCCCATTCCTGATTTCAAAACATACTACAAACTACAGTTACCAAAACTGTGGGCTACTGGCATAAAGGTAGACTTACAGACCAATAGAACAGAATTGAGAACCCAGAAATAAGCCTATATATCTATAGACACTTGATTTTTGACAGGAGTATTAAGACCATTTAATGAGGAAAGAACAGCATCTTCAACAGAATGATGCTGGGAAAATGGGATATTCACACGGCAAAAGAAGGAATTTGGATCTCAACCTCACATCATATAGAAAAAAATCCAAAATGGATCGAAGGTCCAAATATAAGAGCTAAATCTAGAAAACACTTAAATAAAAACTCTTAGAGAAAAATAAATCTTGAATGACATTAGGTTTGCCAATGATTCCTTGGGTAAAACACTAAAAGCATAAGCAACAGAAGAAAAAAAAAGATAAATTGAACTTCATCAAAACTAAAACTTTTGTGCACTAAAGGACACCATCCAGAAAGTGAAAAGCAATCTACAGAATAGAAGAAAATATCTGCAAATCATATATCTAATAAGGGTTTAGTATGCAGAATATATGAAGAACTCTTATAACTCAATAATAAAAAGGCAAAAAAAAAAAAACCCTAAATAAAAAAGGGCAAAGGATTGAATAGAAATTTTTTTGTGAAGAAGATTACACAAAGTGACATTAATATAAAACAATGTTCATTATCACTAGTCATTAGGGAAATGCAAATCAAAACCACAATGACATAACACTTCGTACTCACTGAGATGGGTAAAACCCAGTAATGGAAAATAGTATTGGTGAACGTGGAGACATTGGAATCCCTACACATTGTTGGTGGGAATGCAAAATGTTTCAAATTCTGTGGCAAACAGTTTGGGGGTTCTTCAAAAAGTTAAACATAAAATTACCATATGGTCCAGTAATTTCACTTCTAGATATATACCACAAAAGAATTGAAACTGGATATTCAAACAAATACTTGTTCACATATGTTCTCAACAGCACTATTCATGATAGCAAAAAGTGGAATCAACCCATAGATGGATGAATGGATGAACTGTTGTGTATTCATGCCATGGAATACTGTTCGGCCATAAAAAGGAACAAAGTATTGATACGTGCTGCAATGGGAATGAACCTTGGAGACATTATGCAGAGAGATAGAAGCCAGACACAAAAAATCACTAATTGTATGATTCCATTTATATGAAATATCTAGAATAAATAAAATCAGAGAGATAGAAAGCAGATCTTGGTCGCCAGGCACTGAGAAGGAAGAGGGTATGAGGAGTGATGACTGCTTCATGTGTATGAATTTTCCATTTGGGGTGATGAAAAAGTTCTAGGTGGCTCGGTCAGTTAAACATCCAACTCTTGATTTGGGCTCAGGTCATGATCTCAGGATTGTGAGACGGAGCCCCACACAGGCCTTCGGGATCTGCTTAAGATTTTCTCTCTCCCCCTCCTTCTGCTCCTCCCCACCCCCTCCCCCTCAAAAAAAAGTTCTGGAACTAGATTATGGTGATGGTTGCACAATATGGTGAATGTACTAGATACCACTGAATTGTACACTTTAAAATGGTCAGCTGATAGAGATAACCGTTTTTTCCTCTGATCATTTCCCATGTTTGCCTTCCCAGAAGACTGCAAGTTCCTTAAAGACGAGGAAATACTGGATCCTTTAACTGAACTCAGCTAGTCCAGAACTTTGAACAGAGGCATATTTACATGATCCCACCTTCCCCTTTCATAGTGTCTTCTCCTGTTTGCAGGGCAGTGTAGGGAGGGCCTAAAGACAGTTAATAAAAGTAAAAAAATTAAATCCATATATAGAGGAGTTGTGTTGACATAGTAATCAGAGTTTTTGCAAATGCTGCATTATTCCAAATTTTCTCTAGTGTGCTAGTCTTGTCTTCTCCTTTGGACATGGTATTCTTGCAAAGGGACTCTTCTTAGCAACTCCCATGGTTTACTGCAAGTCTTGGGCAAGTTGCCTAACCCTTCTGTCGCCTAATTTTCACGGTTGTTTTAGGGGGTTCATAATAATGCCTACTGCAGAGATTTACGAGATTAAATGAGTAATGGGTGCAAAATTTCTAGCACAAAGGAATCACTCAGAAGTGAGATATTTGTTACTTTCATTTTTATTAACTGTGCATATAGTAGTTACTCAGTAAGTAATTATTCACTTCCGAGTTTCTTATGGTAATTATTTAAAGAAATTTGGGTGCCTCTTGACCTTTGGTTAATGTCTCTACATTTCAGGAGCTGGGAAGAAAGAATTGGTGAACACGCAGAGAAGCTGGCAGGGAACTTACCTCAAAAACCAAAGAACAAAAACTTTGGGGGATTAAAGGGTGTTAAAAGTCTTGCATAGATAACAACAGCCATAAAATCCAAACCTAATTTAAAAATAGGCAAATGACCTGAACAGACATTTCTCCAAAGAAGATGTGCAAATGCTCAACATCACCTAATCATTAGGGAAATGAAAATCAAAACCACAGTGAGATGCTACCACACACTTATTAGAAGTTATTACCAAAAAAAAAAAAAAAAAAAAAAAAGTGTTGACCAGGATCTAGAGAAACTGGAACTCTTACTCGGTTGCTACGGGAAAAAGTATGGTGGTTGCTTAAAAAATTAAAAATAGAATTAAAAATAGAATTACCAGATGACCCAGCAAATCCAGCAATTTTACTTCTGGGTATAGCCTCAGAAGAAGTGAAATCAGGTTCTTTTTTTTTTTTTTTTTAAAGATTTTATTTATTTATTTGACAGAGAGAGATCACAAGTAGGCAGAGAGGCAGGCAGAGAGAGAGAGAGAGAGGAGGAAGCAGGCTCCCTGCCGAGCAGAGAGCCCGATGCAGGACTCCATCCCAGGACCCTGAGATCACGACCTGAGCCGAAGGCAGCGGCTTAACCCACTGAGCCACCCAGGCGCCCCTGAAATCAGCTTCTTAAAGATACTTGTACACTCACATTCACAGAAGCTAAAAGGTAGAAACAACTGAAGTGTCTACTGACAGGTAAATAAATAAAATGCGGTCTATCTGTACAATGGAATATTATTTGGCTTTGAAAAGGAAAGAAATCTGACACAGGCTGCAAGACGGATGAACCTGGAGGACATTATACTATATTAAAGAAGCCAGTCACGGAAAGACAAATACTGTATAATTTCAATTATATGTAGTACCTACAGCCGTCACATTCACAGATACAGAAGTGGAACAGAGGTTGCCATGGGCTTAAGGGAGGGGAGAACGGGGAAGTTGTTTTTAATTAGTATACACTTTCAGTTTGGCAAAATGAAAGGAGTTATGGAGGTTGGTTGTGCAACCATGTGAATATAATTAGCACTATTGAACTATGCACTTCAAAATGGCTAAAATGATAAATTTTATCCCTTTGCATTTTACCACCATTAAATTAAACAAAAACAAAAACCTTAAGCCTTGCATCGACACAAAAACATCGTATCAGTGTGGGTAGAGGCATGGGATTTATTCTGGTTTGAACCAATGTTTAAATTCTGAGTTCCCACTGCTGAACTGTATGCCCTTGGGAAATATGCTGAACCCTTTTGGGCAGCCTCAGTTTTCTTCTCTATACAACGGGAATAATTATACCTCGCTGCCTCTCAGGAGAGCGCTCTGAGAAGAACAGATCATCTCAAGGACCTCTGGGGCTCCTATCCCAGCCAGACTTGCTGAATTTCCAAACTCGGGGCTCTAGGGATGCGATGGGGGCAGGGACCTGCGCGGGTCTTCTTGGGGGAGGGTCTCCCTCGGGGGAAGCATCTGCGCAGGCCCAGTGCTGCCGCCTGCCGGTGCACCTGTGCACCTGCGGAGGGATCGGGAGAGAAATGGCGCCAGCGGTGTCCTATGCCCAGCGAGGCCCCTCCAGGGATACTACCTTACTGCGACTCCTCCAAGAAGGGCAAGCCGTCTCCCCGCCGCGTGCCACTGTTCAGAGGGCTGTTCCCAAGCTGTCTGCCCCGCGGGGTGTTTGCCTGCCTTCTCTCCCGGAGCAGGGCAGCGTCCTCGGGGCTCTGGGCCGGCCAAGCCCACCGACCTTTCAAACTCCAGGCTTGAAGCCCCTCTGGCTGCCAGAACTCACAGAACTCAGCCTCTCTCTTTTCCCCCAGTAAATGGCCTTGGGATATGCTCTCCTGTGGGTTCCCTTGGGTGCTCCAGTCTGTTTCTGTCTCGCTGCCGCAGCCCCGGCTCCCTCTCCTCCACAGCCGTTGCCCCAAATCATGTCTCCGCCCTTCCCAGTCTCTTGGGTGAGGCTTCTTTTCTCCCCCTTTCGTTTCGGAGTTTGTTCAGTCAATCTTCAAGCCGATTTCTGGGGTATTGAGGAGGATTTAATAATGCTCACGTTGTGTTTGGGACACGACCAGCCTAGGGTCCTCTTACTCCGCCACCTACTTAGCCCCCTCCACCAAATTCAATTCATTCCTAACCCGTATTTCAGCAAGATTTTTTTAATTTTAATTTTTTTAAAGATTTTATTTATTTATTTGACAGAGAGAGGGAGAGAGATCACAAGTAGGCAGAGGCAAGCAGAGAGGGGGGAGAAGCTCCCTGCAGAGCAGGGAGCCCGATGTGGGGTTCGATCCCAAGACCCTGGGATCATGACCTGAGAGGAAGGCAGAGGCTTTAACCTACTGAGCCACCCCGGCACCCCTCAGTAAGATTTTTTAAAATGAATATTCTGTTTATTTGTTAGAGCGAGAGAGAGCGAGAGAGAGCACGCGCACTAGTGGGGGGAGAGGCACAGTGAGAGGGAGAAGCAGACCCCCGCTGAGCAGGAGGCCGGATGCAGGGCTCCATGATCCTGGGACTCCAGGTTCATGACCTGAGCCGAGGGCAGATGTTAACCCACTGAGCCGCCCAGGAGCCCCTTCAACAAGATTTTTAGATGGAGCCTTACAAGTTGACTGTAAAATATATCAAGAAGAAATCATTTACAAGAAAATCTGAGAAAGAGCGAAACACACAGATGAGCTTCACTTATCCAAAATGAGATGGTCCTCTAAGGCTATAGAAAGCGAAACCAGGGGGCGCCTGGGTTGCTCAGTGGGTTAAGCCTCTGCCTTTAGCTGAGGTCATGATCCCAGAGTCTTGGGATGGAGCCCCGCTTCGAGCTCTCTGCTCAGCAGGGAGCCTGCCTCTGCCTACTTGCGATCTCTCTCTGTCAAATAAATAAATAAAATCTAGGAAAAAAAAGAAAGTGAAACCAGGTGGTGTTATTGTAAGAATAGACAAATTTGATCAAGAAAACAGATTAGAGGTTGAGGATAAGACAATTGAATTTAGGGGCGCCGGGGTGGCTCCATCGTTAAGGGCCTGCCTTGGGCTCAGGGCATGATACCAGCGTCCTGGGATCCAGCCCCACATCAGACTCCCTCCCACCAAGCAGGGAGCCTGCTTCTCCCTCTCTCACTCCCCCTGCTTGTGTTTCCTCTCTCGCTGTCTCTCTCTATGTTGAATAAATAAATAAAATCTTTTAAAAAAGAAAAGGCAATTGAATTTAGTGGATCTTCGCATATAATAAAAGTGGCATTTGAAACAAGTGGGAAAAGTGGGTGTCAGGGGCAATTAGCTAAGTCATTTGAAAAATAGCGTTATCCCTCTGTCACATTCTTCCAGGTTCTCCTTGCTGCTTTCGGCCTAAGTATGAAATAAGGTGGGGAGGGAGAGTCACATACAAGCTAGATATAGTCATGCGACACAACACTAAACAACAGAAGATTTGGGAGAAGGCTGCTGGGCAATTCTAGAGAGAATTTCAGCTCTTATTCCTCTCTTTCTGCTACGGATCCTCTTGCAAGGGTTTGATACTTGGAGCTGGCATACCCGTCCTTCGACTGTGAGCAAGAGACCAAGAAAGTCACAGACACGTCATTTAGCAAACTCACGGCTTAGAGCTGCTGTTCTAACCCATCAACCATCTGCTGCTGCAGACTTTAAATTGAGATCCGCACCCCCGACCTTCACTATTTTAACCTCCGATAACTGGTTATCTGTTAACTCACAGCAAAAAACAATCCTAATCGATACAATAATATTGATCAGATTTCAGCTCTTTCTTCAAGCCCTGGTAGGCTAAGGAATAACTTGTTAATCGATGCAGGGGTTCTGGGGCACCTATTAAGATTAGTATTTGGTTTTTCTCCTTGTTGCGTACTGATGTTGTGAATTACATAAACAGGTTTTCTTATTTTGAACTTTCATTAACGTGCTGGATGAACTGCTGTTGTTTATAATACACCTCTGGTTTGATTTGCCCATATTTAACATGGTATTTTTATCCTCATGTTTATGAGAAAGAATGTCCTGTGATTTTCTCTTCTGATTTTGATATCTGGTTATAAAATGACTTGATGAGCTTTCTGTCTTTTTCTATGCCCTCTTAGAACAGAAACATGATTTACGGAATAGTTTCATGATATGGTTTCCTGCTTTGCTATTTCTTTCTTTGCTTTTTTTAAGATTTTATTTATATATTTGACAGACAGGGATCACAAGTAGGCAGAGAGGCAGGCAGAGAGAGAGGAAGGGAAGCAGTCTCCCTGTCGAGCAAAGAGCCCGATGCGGGGCTTGATCCCAGGATCCTGGGATCACGACCTGAGCCGAAGGCAAAGGCTTAACCCACTTAGCCACCCAGGCACCCCAGCTTTGCTATTTCTTCAGGCCACTTGACTGAAGACACGTATTGCTTTTTAAAGACTTTTGATTATGGATTGTTATTTCTTTTGGATGCAGTACCCTGATGAAAAGAGTCTAAGAGATAACAAGAAGACCCTCATGCAGTGGGGCTGAACTTGTCTAAAACAATATTTTAGTTTTATCAAAATGAATTGTGTTGTATTTTGAATGTTATTTTTCTTCCTTTTTCACCTTGCCGAGCAGTGGGCCCATGGATATGACAGGGGCTTGAAGTCTTGTCTAGAAAGCTTATTCCGTGAACACAGCAAATAGCACTGAGAGAACCTCTTGCAGCTTGATGGCTGGAAGACGAGAGGAAGCTCGTCAAAGCTCATGTTTCTAGCACAGTACTTATTCAATGAACAATACTTAAATTCCTACCGTGGGCTAGAAACTGTGCTAATGACTGAGGTTACAAAGCTCAGACTCAAAAAGTCTAATCTTCTGGAAGAGACAGAAAAAAATAAACCATCAGTTAGAGAACAATGATAAGCGTTCTAACAGAAATGCTGTATTTGCACAGAGCCATAGGCATGGGGGGTGGATTGTGAAACGGAGAGAGATAATCAATTAATTGGTACTTTAAGACAATAGATGGATATGGAAAGACATTGAAAGAATTGGACAATGGGTTAAGGGCCAGAGACATGCAGGGATTTGGAAGCAAGAGCTAGCCACAGAGTTGTCAAAATTGGACATTTTATGAAAATAAGTAAAAACTAGGAACAAAGTCAAGTTTCCCTGTTTACAAGAGGTCTAGAAATGAGAGATGGGAAAGTTACACTAGACCTTGAATGTCCCGGCTACAACTCAGAGACCAGGAATGTTGTTAAATCCCTTAACACAGGCCAGGAAAAGAGACCTCTCTGTGCGCAGTTTCCTTATCTGTAAAATGAAGGTAATAAAAGTACCACTCTTATAACTGGGGTGAGGATTGGTTGCTTTCATTTAGATAATGTGTTCAGAATGATACCTGGCACTTAGTATGATTATTCCCTGATGTTCCAGGTTTGTGGGCAGGAAGAAGAGGCAGTTCCAAGAGAGCTGCCCAGGAGAATTTGTAGGGCCAGCTCAACCACACTGCACAAGGAGGGGGGGAAATAGCCATTCTCGGGGATGACTGTGCCAAGTGTTATCTCAGGACCCAAGTGTTATCTCAGTACCGGCTGTCTACTAGCACACACCTTTCCTCCACTGCTTTCCTCACTGTGGTTCTGTCTTGTATTCAGGATCTAGAAGTTTCCACCAGAAAAATCCTCTGCTAAGATTCCGTGGGCAGGACTCAGCCAAGCCCCCAGGGCCAGAGGGAAATCTAGCCTTCTTTTTCAAATTCAATTTGGCAAGTTGCATTTTAGTTTCCTTTTCACTTGTTGCAGCAGACTCATTATTTTTGCATTCCCTGTTCATTATGCAATGGCAGATGATGAAATAAAACTAAATTTAGCTGTAGGTTTTAATTAGGTAGAGGATTTTGCTTTGGGCAGTTTCACTTTTAAAAAGACCCAGGAACTTGAGAGACAGGAAACTCAGATGGAGTCCAGACCGTAAGACACTCCCAGGTGTTAGCAGAGGGAGGGACGGAAGCTTACTCAGCTGTTATTGTAAATGTGCTGCCCATTTAGTTCTCTTCTCAACACCAAGAAGGCCTGGCATCATCCGCCCCTGAGTGGTCATGAAAGTTAAAGAATTCAGGCTCAGAGCATTGCAGGGTATCTAAAGTGAAATGTAAATCCAGGCTTAAGGCACACTGGCAGTTAATCAGAAGCAGTGGGAGTCACTGCAAACAGGGGAGACGCTGGGTGGGCAGCCCCCATGTGTCCCTGGGCCACCAGTGTCTTGATGGGACCATCCCGAGTGTGGCAGGGGGGCGCACAGTGTGGGACCCTCTGGTTGTGCGTGCATATTGGAGCAGGGATGTAGTTAGCAAGAGCTAGGGAGGACCTAGCAATGTGGCCTTGTCCCCAAGGGATCCCAGGTGACCAGGAAGGAAACTGAGGAATGAGTGTAGTCAAAGGCCTGTGACAAGACATTCAGGATGTGGGAAAGGGAAAGGAAGAGAGAGGAATCTGAAAAGGGGCACTTAGATCTCAGCGGCATGTTCTGCCTGCTCACACCAGTTCGGTGGCCTGAAGGTAGTTGGCCCCTCAGCAGCTGCTGGCTTGTGGTCACAGGGAAACCCCAACTCCAGCCTGGGGCACCGAGTGTGAGCAAGAAGAAGGAAGCAAGTGACAGATTTTCCCCTCACCCCAAAAGCAGGCTTTTGTTGTTCTAAAGGTAAAATAGAAATTCTACCAGTTCCCGAGTAAAATGTCTTCAGTGAAATGAAAACTTTTGGTGAAATGACCATGCATTTTTATTGTCGCAGAGAATATTCTTTTTGTTTTTTTCTTTTTGAACCAAGTTCTTCCTCATTTTCTGTGTCCTCATGACTGCCCCTCCTCCTCCTTTTTCAATGGACTTCGCTCCAAGTAGAACCTCACACCACAGTTCCTACCCAAGTCCAGGAAAAAAAAAATCACATTTGTTTTCCTGTGATTCAAAAAGCACAAACGGGGGGCGCCTGGGTGGCTCAGTGGGTTAAGCCACTGCCTTCGGCTCAGGTCATGATCTCAGGGTCCTGGGATCGAGTCCCGCATTGGGCTCTCTGCTCAGCAGGGAGCCTGCTTCCCTCTCTCTCTCTCTGCCTGCCTCTCCATCTACTTGTGATTTCTCTCTGTCAAATAAATAAATAAAATCTAAAAAAAAAAAAAAAGCACAAATGGGCACCTGGGTGGCTCAGTGGGTTAAAGTCTCTGCCTGCAGCTTGGGTCATGATCCCAGAGTTCTGGGATCGAGCCCCACATCGGGCTCTCTCTGCTCAGCAGGGAGCCTGCTTTCTCCTCTCTCTCTGCCTGCCGCTCTGCCTACTTGTGGTCTCTCTTTCTATCAAATAAATAAATAAAATATTTTAGAAAAAAGAACAAGCAATAAAGAAAAAGGACTCATGTTTTCATAAACCCATAATACTTCTTCAGTTAGGCACCCAATGGGTCCTTGTAAATATTACCAACATCAGCTGTTTTTAAATGTTTTGGCCTCAAGACCCACTGACATTCTTAAAAATAATTATTGAGACTCCCTAGAGAGATTGTACTTATGTGGGTTACATTTATTGATATTTACCATGTTAAAAATTAAAACTGGAAGAGTTCTAAATACTCATTCTGTCTAAGTAGCGAAAATAAGCCGATTACATCTTTTTTTTTTTTTAAGATTTTATTTTTTTTATTTGACAGACAGAGATTACAAATAGACAGAGAGGCAGGCAGAGAGAGGGGGGGAAGCAGGCTCCCCGCTGAGCAGAGAGCCCGATGCGGGACCCAATCCCACGACCCTGGGATCACGACCTGAGCCGAAGGCAGCGGCTTAACCCACTGAGCCACCCAGGCGCCCCAAAGCCGATTACATCTTAACATAAAATCTATATTATTTTATGAAAAATAATTACATTTTCCAAAGCAAAAAAAAAAAGGAAAATTTTTTAAGTGTTGCATATCTCTTTAATGTCTGGCTTAATAGGAGACAACTGGGTTCTCATATCTGTTCTGAATTCAGCCTGGTGTGATATGTTGTCTGTTTCAAATCTTTGAATGGAAATCCAGAACAGAAAATGAGGAAACTTAAAGACTGCTAAAAAAGTGTCTCAGCTCAGACCACATGCTGAGAATCACTTACACACATTATCATCACACAAGGTTGAATGGATACTTACTGACCACAGTGAGTTTGAATTACTATTCTTTTCTGCCTATTTTCCAATTCTGCTTATTCTCATTATAGTCCAGAAAATCGAGCAGTTTGGGAAAACACTGTACTCTTGTGGTTGATATTGTTCAGGATTCTCAGCTAAAAGTTTTAGGTAAGAGTAAGTGTTCATTTACAGCTTTGATTCTTGTTTACTAACCTTCTTTCATTGTGAAATGTTAGCAGTCGTTCACGAAAATTCACAGAAGAGTAAATATGTTAATAATTAAAGCAAATATTCATGTAACCACCAGCCAATAAAAATAATCAAATTTCACTACATTCTAGAAGCCTCATCACCATTCCCAGCCAGTTTGCCCCTCTTGGATATAACTCCATCTCTCTGCACTAAAGGTAACTGCTATCCTGAATTTTATGGTGATCACAGGCTTACTTTTCTTTATAATTCTACCTTGAATCATCCAGTCTAGTTTTGCCCATTTTTTAAAAAAAGATTTATTTATGGTGTGCCTGGGAGGCTCAATCATTAAGCATCTGCCTTCAGCTCAGGTCATGATCCTGGGGTCCTGGGATTGAGCTCCTTATTGGGCTCTCTGCTCAGCAGGAAGCCTGCTTCTCCCTCTCCCACTCCCCCTGCTTGTGTTACCTCTCTTACTGTCTCTCTCTGTCAATTACATAAATAAAATCTTAAAAAAAAAAAAAAAAAGATCTTATATATTTATTTGAGGAGAGAGTCAGGGGTGGGGGTAGTGGGGGGCAGAGGGAGAGAGAGAATCTCAAGCAGACTCCCACTGAGCACAGAGCTTGGGGCTCAGTCTCAGAACCCATGAGATCATGACCGGAGCTGAAACCTAGAGTCTTAAGCTTAACCGCCTGAGCCACCCAGGAGCCCCTTGCTTATTCTTAAACTTACATAGAGTGAGTATATATTCTTCCAAGTTTAATTTTTTCATTCACCATTATGTTTGTGAGATTTAACCTTGTTTTTAACATATAATTGTGGCTCTTCATTTTTGTTATTTATGATCCTGTCATATGCATAGACTATAATATATTTATCCATACGACTTTTAAGGGATATTTCAGATGTTTCTAGTTTGGGACTATTATGTATAGTGCTGTAATGAACATTCTTGTGCATATATTCTGATGCATATCTGTAGGATTTGTTCCCCAGGGTAATTCCTGAAAGTAGACTTACTGGGTCATAAGCCATGCATATTTTCAGCTTTGCCAGATAATGTCATAATGTTTTCCAAAGTAGTTGGACAAATTTACACACTCAGCAGCAGCAGATAAGAGTCTTTGTTTCTTTATTGGTTTATATCATTATCATACTTGGTATTTCCAGTCCTTTAACTTTTTTTACATGCATCCAATGTATTCTTTTATCGAAAAATCAATAAAAAAACTTTTAGGCATAGTATTTACAAAATTGTCCAGATACAAAATCAAAATTAATAACTTTCACATATATATGTGGGTGCACATATATATGTATATATATGAAAAAGTAATGAGTTAGTCCCATCCAAAATTAGAAAGTATAGTGAAAAAAATTTTGTTCATAAGAAATAAAGATTAAATATGTTGGAGTAAGAAAGAATGTGTAAGACATAGAATCAAGCCAACAGGAAAAACCTTATTGAAAGACATTTTGAAAATAGCCCAATAAAATGCCAAGATAGACTGGTCTTCTTTATGAACTGATTAATAAATATTTGCTGAATATTTACTCAATATTTATTTATTCAAAATTTATTCAATAAATGAATGTGTGTTTCTCAAAAGGAGGCTATCATTGGTGGCCTTGCAGAGTCTGATTTCCCTTCTTAATGATGCTTACTGAGCTTAATGCTCACCCTACCACATGCTTAAGTGTTCTTTGCTCACCTATGAAAAGAGCAAGTGAGAGAAGTTGCTTAATCCTCATTGCTGGTCAAGGTGAAAAAAATAAGTCTCAACCTAAGAGAAAAGACTATGGGGGTGCCTGGGTGGCTCAGTGGGTTAAAGCCTCTGCCTTTGGCTCAGGTCATGATCTCAGGGTCATGGGATCAAGCCCCCCATTGGGCTCTCTGCTCAGCAGGGAGCCTGCTTCCCTCTCTCTCTCTCTGCCTGCCTCTCTGCCTACTTGTGATTTCTGTCAAATAAATAAATAAAACTTTAAAAGAGAGAGAGAGAGAGAAAAGACTATGTAGTGTTTTTCATTGGTTGCTGGCCATCTTACTTGAATCAAAAATGTAATTGTAGGGGTGCCTGGGTGGCTCAGTGGGTTAAGCCACTGCCTTCGGCTCAGGTCATGATCCCAAGGTCCTGGGATCGAGCCCCGCATCGGTCTCTCTGCTCAACAGGAAGCCTGCTTCCTCCTCTCTCTCTCTGCCTGCCTCTCTGCCTACTGCCTACTTGTGATCTCGCTCTCTGTCAAATAAATAAATAAAATCTTTTTAAAAAAATGTAATTGTAGGCTCATATTTAGAAGCCAAGAGAAAGATGAAGATAACTTTCCCTGTCAATGCTGTTCTATTTTTTAATTGAAGTTCAAACTTTATTCAGATTTCCTTATTTTTTACCTAATGTCCTTTTTTTGTTCTGGGATCTCCTTCAGAATGCCACTACATTTAATCATCATGTTATCTTGGGTTCCTCCTGGCTGGCAATGACAATTTCTCAGTGGTAGACTTTATATGATATCGTCAGTGGTATTATTTTTTAAGTTTCCTTTCCCATTTTTTTTGTTGTTGTTGCTAGTATAAAAGGAGGTGATTGCTTTGTCATACTGAGCTTGTGCTCAGTGATCTTACTAATTTTGTTTTTTAATTATCATTGTTTATCTGTAGATTCTTTTGTATTTTGTTATAGATAATGAAGTAAAATATTTGAAACAGCAAGAGATTTGAACAGGCTCTTCACAAAGAAAATATTCAAGTGGCCAATAAACATGAAAATGTGCTGAACCTTATTAATAAACAGGGAATACAAATTAAAAACATAATGAGATATCACTAGACACTGCTAGCACGGCTAAAATTAAGAAGACTGCCAACATTGGGTGTTGGCAAGAGTGTGATCCAAATGTACTTTCCATACACAGTGAGAATGTAAGTGGGTGCAAATATTTGGGAAATATGTTTGATATTATATGTTAAATCTGAACACATGCATATTCTATGACCTGGTTACTTCATCCTGTTCGCATATCCAAAGGAGTTCATACCGGTGAGCTTCGAAAGAGGCATACAATGGTTTTCATAGCCGAGTTAATTATAATGACAAAAAACTCAGGAAGAAAAATACCAAAACATTCATCAGTAGTGGAAAGGATAAAACACTGTGGCATTTCTGAGTAGATATGACATATTCGTGTGAATTAATGAACTCTAACTGCACACAGCAACATCAATGAATCTCACTGACATCCTGTTGACTGAAAGCAGCCATTTATACAAAGTTGAAAACCCAGAACGATAAGGGAGCTCAAATGCAGTAGGGACTCTGTTGGGGGAGAGTAGAACAATGATTGCAAGGGGACAAGCAGGGGGTTTCTGTCCGATGGGTAATGCTTCCACCTTCACTTAGTTTGGGGTTACAAAGGCGTGCAGAAGATTTTATTTTATATTAATTTGTTGAGCTGTATACTTAAGATTTGTGCATGATTTTCTATGTATATTATATCATTTTTTTTTCAAAAAGAGGAATGGGTAATTTTCCCTTTTATCCATCAAAATACTCTCTTACTGTCAACTTTGCTGCCCTTTCCAGGTTATCACTGAAAGGGTTTTGGGGTGCTTAATTTCTGTTTTGCCACTGTTCAGGCACTTACTGTTAACTTTCCATCTTACCTAAGTTATCATTTTTTATATGGCCCTTTTCCTTGAAAAAAGAGTTGAAGAGATGATAAGACAGCTATAATTTTGATTTCTAGATACATATTTGTTCTGCATAGGTAATTTATTGAATCAAAAAGAGGAAGGACCTCTTCCTGTTTGTGGGGTTTATAGAAAAGCTCCAGGGGCAGCTGGGTGGCTCAGTTGGGCGCAGCTCCTGATTTCCGCTGAGGTCATGATCTCAGGGTTGTGAGATCCAGCCCTTCATGGGACGGGCTCCCTGTTCATGGGGAGTGCGTTTCTCCCTCCCCCCTTGCCTCTCTCCCTGCACGTGTGCCCGCTCTTTCTCTCTCAAATAAATAGATAAATCTTAAAAAAAAAAAAAAAAAAAAAAAAAAAAAAAGAAAAGAAAAGAAAAAGAAAAAAGAAAAAAAAAAGGAAAAGGAAAAGAAAAGCCGCTCCAAATTTAAATGATGATTTCAAATGGTTAGACCTGCATGTAAGTTTTGCTTTCTTAATGTCAGCCTGCCTCTCTAGAAAACGTCACTAACCAGAAGAAGCCGGTACAGGGACAGGAAGACGTTGTCTGCACCACAGAAAGCTGGTGGGAGAAAATGTGTGCAGAAAACAAACAAACAAAAAACCGACCTCCACACAGAGCTGACATGAAAAATGGCTTCAGATCAGAGAGGAAAAGCTGTTGGAAAAGGCTGCGCATTAATCCTTGCAACCGAGGTATGCGTCAGGCCACTCTGAGATGTAGATATCCCTCAGTGAGACAAGGGTATCTGGTTCTTGTGAAAAAGCTATATATATTAGCGGAAATGAGACCAAAACAAAAGACCGTGTCTTACGAAGGAAGAGACTTTACCCATTCATGGGTATCCGCCTGCCACCACGGAGCAGGCCTAGAGAGAAGCTTCATGAAGGTGACAGGAAGACAGGGCTAGACCAGAAGCACCTGAACACAACAGCAAGAACTGGGAAGAGGACAAAGGGAAGAAATTTAAAAATAAATAAATAAATCTCTTTTTATGATTCGGCATCCATCCCTTTTCTTCAATTCCTCATATGCCTTCATTTCCCACCTCCACAGCCATGAGAGCCTCCGGGCACGGCCTCTTCCTGCCTCTCCTCCCACCCGGGGCCACCTCCAGTATTGCTGCCCATTCTGCCCAGGACAAAACTCCGGTCTGCCTACAGATCTCCGAAGTACGCATGCGCCACTCCTGCATTCAGGAGCCTCCACAATACATCCTGAGCTCATTTTCCACCTTAGTTCCCCTGATACCTAACACATAGCCTTGTCCAGAACTTGGAGCTCCTTCTCCGGTTCCTTCCACACTTGTAGGCGCTCCCGGCCCTGCTCGCTCGGCCCCTCCATCGAGAGCGACACTGGTCACCGTGGCAGGCACTGACCACGGCGGGCCTGCTAGGAACCCCACGCGTCCGGACTGAGCTGTACTATGAATGTAAAAATGAGCTTCATATTTTGAGGGCAGTATTTAAAGAAGAATGTAACTACCTCATTACAATTTTATATAGATTCCGCGTTAAAATGCTACTATTTGCCTATATTGTGTTAAATAAATATACTATTAAAATTAACTTCACCTTTTCTAAATGTTTCTTTTTACTCTTTTAAGGTGGCTACTAGAAGAATTTTTTATTTTTTAACTGTCAAAGATTTTTATTTCTCAAATTACCTTTGTCAGGATTCTATGCAGAATGTATTTTATTTTATTTTTTTGAAGATTTTATTCTTTTATTCGTGAGAGACAGAGAAAGAGGGAGGGAGAGGGAGAAGCAGGCTCCCCACTGAGCAGGGAGCCCCATGTGGGTCTCCATCCCAGAACCCTGAGATCAGGACCTGAGTGGAAAGCAGGCACTTAATGGACTGAGCCACCCACGCGCCCTAGGAAATTTTAAATTGCAGATGTGGCTCGCATTATACTTCTGTTGGATAGCATTGATGTAGAATGCCCTCTACACTATCACCTGCCCCATGATCATCACTTCTTCAGGCTCATGCTTGCCTCATTATCCTCCCCATCAGCTGTAATTCCTTTGTCCTTTGAGTGCCACCACCGCCACCATGGTTGGCACTCTGTATCTGTCTGAAGAAGAAGCCCTCTTTGAGCCTCAGTCTTCTCCTCTGTAAAATGTGAGTAATGGTAACCCATCTCCAATGTTTACTGTGAGGATTGTACAGAGAATGACACAGAGGAACTGCTCAATTTGTGGTAACTAATACTACTGCCACTTACCGCCACCACTATTATTCTAGATTATGCTCTGATCACAGAGGATCAGAGGCTCTTGGATATGGGCAGGATGAGGAGGCCCTCTGCCACACCTGAGGAGTTCAGCTTTACCTAAGAGTGCAAGTCATCCTGGAAGAGCAGACCCAAGTGAACAGACTCCTTGGATGACTTTCATCCCCTCAGTGCAGTGGACCATCTCTAGGTTGACTGATCCCTGTGACTCCTTGCATTGGCCTTTGTGGTGTGAGCCATGATGATTCCAGTCTAATTCAGAGACAGTTTTCAAAAAGCAGAAACCCTGAAGAATGACTTAATGACGGACATCACTGGGCATTTGAAAGTGGAACACCTGTGGGATTATTTTGCGTTTACCAAAACTCATTGCGAAGAATGCAGGAGATGGCAGAGGTTCCCTTCAGACCTGGCATGTGAAGGTCAAGAGGCTGGGGTGAGTGACATTGGGGCAGAACAACCAGAAAGGCTGGGGCTTACTGGCTCTTCCTTAGTGTAGATTGTTCTCAAATGAAAGAACACACTCACTGGTGAAAAACTAGAAAGCCACACAAAATAAAAAAGAAAAACTACCACCCTTTTGTTATACAAGTCATACATAACCACTATCCAAATGTGAGTATATTTCTGTTATTACTTTTTCCTCTACATACTTTTACATAGCTGTGTTGTATGTACACTTTTATATTCTCCTTTTAACACAATGATGGCTTTTTATTTTCTAATGACCCAGTCATGTACGTTCATTATAGAAAAATTTTAATGTGAAGGGACGCCTGGCTGTCTCAGTGGGCTAAAGCCTCTGCCTTTGGCTCAAGTCATGATCTCAGGGTCCTGGGATCAAGCCCCCCATTGGGCTCTCTGCTCAGCAGGGAGCCTGCTTCCCCACCTTTCTCTCTGCCTGCCTCTCTGCCTGCTTGTGATCTCTGTCAAATAAATAAATAAAATCTTAAAAAAATTTTTTAATGTTTTAATGTGAATAAAATTAAAGTTAAAAATTTAGTAACATTTTTATTAAATTCCTTTAAACAAATAAAATGCACCAAATTATGAGAATGTCTAACAATTCTATTCCCCAGATATCTTCTGATCAAGGGAAAAAACATACATACAAATGGTTCCAAAGTAAAAAGAGAAAAGGGAAAGAATTTTTCTTCTTCTTCTTCTTTTTAAAGGTTTTATTTATTTATTTGACAGAGAGATCACAAGTAAGCAGAGAGGCAGGCAGAGAGAGGGGGGGAAGCAGGCTCCCCACTGAGCAGAGAGCCCGATGGGGGGCTTGATCCCAGGGCTCTAAGACCATGACCCGAGCTGAAGGTAGAGGCTTAACAAACTGAGGTACCCAGGTGCCCTAGAATTTTTCTTCTTTCTAATCCTCATGTTAGCATTCTCCCCCGTGGTAACCACTACTAAAAGATGAGTAAATGTGCCCACCAAAAAAAATTGTGTGTATCAACATACTTTTTGTATCTATCTATCAATTTATAAAACAAATGATAATACCCTTTCATTAAATATATCTGGAATATAGGTCCATACCAGCAGGTCTTCCTTTTTAATGGCTCTGTGGTATTCCATTTGTGTCTACCATGGATTACTTAATTCCCCAGTGATGGATATTTAATTTGTCTTTTATATATGGCAGTACTGCAATGAACATTCATAAATGTTCATATATAATATATATTATATTTACACACATATACAAACATATATGTATATACACATATACTGCAGGAATATCCATAGGTAAATTCCTAGCAGTGGCATTGCAAGTAAAAGGGACAATTCCATAGCTTGAAATTTTACATTTTGAAATATATTGCCAGTTGCCGTGTGGTCTGTCCTTAAGAGCTAGCTTGGGCTTCCTCACAGCATGGCAAACTCAGGGCGGTAAGATCACTTATATAGTGGCAAAGATATCATTGTATTGTCTTTCCTGACTCAGCTTCAAAAATTATACAACATCGTTTCTACCCCAGAATTCTCCCCAGATTCCAGAGGAGACACAGGGTCCTGGGATCTAGCCCCACATCTGGCTCTCTGCTTGGCAGGGAGGACAAAGGGAAGAAATTTAAAAATAAATAAATAAATCTCTTGACAGGTAGAGTCAAAGTCACACTGTAGATTTTCACGTGGGTTGAGAGAATAATGCTCTAGCAACTTTTGAAAAAACAACCTTCCTCATTGCATAAATTTATACTTCTATTGACTGTATATTAGAATACCTATTTCCCCATGCCCTTTGCAAATCTTATTGGTGAAAAATGATTGCCTCTTTACTAGTTTGATTTACATTGTTACTAAGAAATGTGAACATTTGAACAGATTTTCATGTCTTTTATTGGCCATTTATATTTCTTTTCTTATATATGAACTTCTGTATGACAGCTTTCTATTCAAGGGCTGCTTGCCTGTGAAGAAAATGATCCCTTTCTCACTGTACATTGTAACAATGTTTTTGATACTGCTCTTCCTTTTTTTTTTCTTTTTTTATGCTCTTCCTCTTTGGCTTTTTTTTTTTGTTGTTGTTGTTGTTTGTTTGTTTTTGTTTGTTTGTTTTTTGCCATTCAAATTTATAACTTCTTTCTGGTCATATTTATCAATATTTTCCATTAGAGTTCCTGGGTTTTATATCTTCCTGAGAAAAGTCTTCCTTACTCCAATGTTTAAAAAAAAAAAAAAAAGACTAAGTTTTCTTCTAGATTTTGGTCATTCTAGCTTCTAATCTGTTCCATATAATGTTATATGGACTATATAAATTGTATCATCCTTGGTTTCCTGAAAATATCATTTCTTAATATTTTAAACTCCTTTGTTAACACTGTTAAAACTTTGATCTGTTTTGTGTGCATGCATTCCTGGTATATTTTCATTATCTATACAGATATGATTTACTCCTCATTCACTTCTTTCTAATAATAACTTTGTCTGACTTCAATCATAATGCTGTTCTGTTGCTGGATTTTATAGGCAATTATTTTTCCTAAACTTTTAGATGTGGTTTGGTAGTTTTTCTAACTTCACAGAGCTCCCTCTTCTGTTGCTTTTGTCAAAGTGCTCAAAAACATGACAGCTTGCTTTCTGAATGACCCATTCCCAGACTGGTCAGATCTTTCTCTTTCCTTGCCTCTGTTGTTTCTTTCCTGCTCAAATCTCCACCCCCACCCCGCATCGTGTTCAAATTTGATTCCACTTCTAGCAGTTTCTCCTCAGTGGAGGGCCCTTTCCCAAAGGGAAGCTGTACCCAGTTGGTTTGAAAATTATTTGTATCTTAGACTATTTCAGTGCCTTTCAGAATCTACTGAGGACCGCCCCCCTCATACTCACCAGCTGTTGATTTGAGCAAAATCCCTTCCAGTTTCAACTCTTGTTCTCAAATCAGCCCCAGGTTGCTTTCCAGTCAATACGTCTTGGTTATATTAGGGCTCTCGATTGTTTTCCCCTGCTTTCTCCCACATAGATGCGGCTACCAGACAGGTCCTGTGACATTTGGTAGTTTGTCCTCATCTGCTTGCATTCTGTGGTTCATGTCAACCAGTCTTATGTCAAATGGGGTTTTGGTTTCTACTAGTAGCAAGGTATGTTTTTGCATGGGAACTAAGGGATATTCAAATTATACTACCACCTCTGCCATCTTTCTGGAATCCCATTCGCCTAATTTTGGATTGTTTGCTACTTCTTTTCAACCCTCCATCCTCTTAATTCGTTTGAATGAACACCACTGGTATCTTTCCCACTCCCCCAGTTTAGGAGGAAAGATAAACTGCTTCCTCTCCACTCCATTTGGAAGACATTGCATCAGCACAGTTCAAGCACAGGTAGTTTTGTTTAGGAACACCTCAGACATGACCAATAGATACTCTCTCCTGGGGAGAGCTGATTACATACAGCCAACAAAGAATAAAGAATAGGAATGGAGGAATATTTGAGAGATACATTGAGCATACTGCAAAGATCAGGAGACAAGAAACTTATTGGTGAGGGGAAACCGGGAGCTCACAGTTGCTCCTAGTTTTTTTTTTTTTTTTCTTTTAAGATTTTATTTATTTATTTGACAGACAGAGATCACAAGTAGGCAGAGAGGCAGGCAGAGAGTGGGGGTAAGCAGCCTCCCTGCCAAGCAGAGAGCCAGATGTGGGGCTAGATCCCAGGACCCTGAGCTGAAGGCAGAGGCTTCAACCCACTGAGCTACCCAGGTGCCCAGTTGCTCCTAGTTTATAAATACACATGTACCCAGATACTTCCGGCCTCTACTTCAGTTTGTTACAATAGATGTAATGTCCCTGTACATTAAGCACATATAGAAATCACCATAATCCACAGAACTGATGGAGCTTTCTGTAAAATGATGGAGAATTTCTTCAGGCATTTGAATCCACTGCTGTCAGTAAATGAGTTATTTCACACAAATGAATTCATTCTCCACCACTAGTTCCCTAGTCTAAAACTTTCATAAATCCCCTATCTGTTCTGTCTCCATCCATAATGTACTCCTTCCATTACTTACTGATTTAACTGTATAAGGAGTACTTTTTTCCCCAGAATCTAATCAACTTGTTCCACATTGCCTAAAACCTTTCCATGGCTTCTGTTGCTCTTAGGATTAAAAACAACAACAACAATAATCCACAAAACTTCTTGGCTAAACCCTGTGCTATCTGGCTCACACGAGCCCTCTGGCCTCATCTCAGACCATTGCCTGACCAGTCTCTGATTGGAAGGTCACATTGGCTTTTGGTCAACTTCTTTGCCCTTACCATTATATCTTAGCACCACAGGGCCTTTGCACATACAGTTCCACCTGATCTTCCTTTTGATTTCAGCTCCACTGTCACTACCTCAGGGCAGTCTTCTCTGACCTCTCCTACTACATATATCCCCATATAGCATAGGAAGTCATGGTACTATGAACCTCTCCTCTGTAACATTGTCACCCTTGCATTTTACTTCTGTGTAATTCTCTGTGTAACTCTCCTAATTCATTATACAATCCATGAGAGTGAGGATTATAATCTGTAGCAGCTCAGCTGAATTCTTTGCACTCCGTGGGGTTTTGGTAAATTCAGGTTGAAAGATAATGCAAGGTTTTCTGAAAACTTAAAAGTTACAACTTTAAATATCATAATTATTATAAATTTATTTTGTATTAAAACCTTTAGAAATATATCTATGCCTTTCTGTTTACATAAGCAGGATGTAAAAATCATAATTTGATTTTTACTGATTCTTCTTTTAAAATCAGTTTTATACTCCAGCAAAACAAAAACAAAACAAAACAAAAAAACAGCCTTAGAAATATTGAGAAAGAACCATGTGTTTCTGTCTATATAAGCAGGATATAAAAATCATAACTTGATTTTTACTGATTCTTCTTTTAAAATCAGTTTTATACTCCAGCAAAAAAAAAAAAAAAAAAAAAAAACAGCCTTAGAAATATTGAGAAAGAACCATGTGTTTCTGTCTATATAAGCAGGATATAAAAATCATAACTTGATTTTTACTGATTCTTCTCTTAAAATGTTTTATAGTCTGGTTAAAAAAAAAAAAACAGCCTTAGAAATATTGAGATAGAATCCTGTGTTTCAACAGTAACATCCTCCGATTGCTTGACTTTTTCTTCCCATTTTCCTTCTAGACCTCTTTCTAGAGTTGTCTGCATGAGAATAGAAAATCAAATGTTTAGATTTGTTAGAACTATGTACGATGGTATGTAGTTGGAACTACATAGTTCCATAATTAGAACTATGTACTATGTAAGTATGCTAAAATAGTTCCATATTTAGAACTATGAAAAACAGTTAATCCTCTGATTGCTTGACTTTTCCTCCCATTTTCCTTCTAGATCTCTTTCTAGAGTTGTTGTTTACATGAGAATGGAAAATCAGATGTTTAGCTATGTTAGAACTAAATACGATAGTATGTTTTTGGAACTGCATAGTTCCCTAGTTAGAACGATTTACTACGATCTACGATCTACTACGATCTACGATCTACTACGATCCAGGATATACTATGATCCAGGATATACTACAATCTACGATCTACTGATTTAAATGACATAAGGGAACTGAAAAGGAGAACTGAAAGTGGGAAATTCCTCTGAAAGAGAGAGGACCTCTGTGTATATAAGGCCACACTCATGGAAGAAGGGCATTCACACTGCAGACTCTTGAAGCCTTGTCTTCAGCACCTAGACAGTAGCAGGCAAGACTTCCTCTTTTCATCATGACCAGCAGGTGTATCCTCCAAACTGCTCTCCTGGTATATTTCTCCACCACGGTTCTTGCCATGAACTATAACTTACTTCGATTCCAACTAAGCAGCAGCAGTGTGGAGTGCCAGGAGCTCCTTCTACAGTTGAATGGAACGTCTAAAGATTGCCTCAAGGACAGGATGAACTTCAAGATCCCTGAGGAGATCCAGAAATCCCAGAAGTTCCAGAAGGAGGACATCGTATTGGTCACCCTTGAGATGTTCCAAAAGACTTCTGATATTTTCAGGAGAAATCTCTCAAGCACGGGATGGAATGAGAGCATTGTCGAGAACCTCCTTGCCACACTCCACTGGCAGAAGGAACATCTGGAGGAAATCCTGGAGGACATCATGCAGGAGGAAAACGTCACTTGGGACCACAGGACCCTTCTGCACCTGAAGAGATATTATCTAAGGATTGTGCGGTACCTGAAAGCGAAGGAGTTCAGCGTCTGTGCCTGGACAATAGTGCAAGCAGAAATCCTCAGGAGCTTTTTCTTCCTTGATAAACTTACAGATTCTCTCCCTAACTGAAGATCTCTCAGCCTGTGCCTCTGGGAATGGACGATGTTGACAAGGACTTTGGGCATTCTTCAACTCGCAGAGGCTCTGTAAGTGACTGACAAGCAAGATACTCTTTTTGAAAGGACAAAGATTTTAACTTTTAAAATTAATTTATGCATTAAGTTATTTTTCTACTTGAAATTTCACCCTGGAAAATAAATTTTTTTTATGAAACAGAAGTCAACATAGCAGTTTTAATTTCAAGTTGATTTCATTAAGCCTGTATTAAAAATTACAGAGCACCTACTAGGTGTTCTTTGTAAAATGTGCCTGCAAAATCGTATAGGTTCTGGCCTCTGCCTTCAAGGAACTTAAAATCCAAAAAGCCATGTGGAATATGTGAGATGGTAGAGGGGAGGCAAACCTTTCAGGAGAATAAATGGAACAGCCTCTTAGGAATTAAAATGGAAGAGGCAGGCAGTTGGCTCTGGAATTAGGACAAAGGGTTCTACTGCTTCTATGCACCTACTCTGTGCCCTCAGGCTCTCTGACGCTACAGTTAGAATTTGACTGGCTATCAGGGCAACTAGGGGAATATTTCAGCTCTTGGGTTTGCCCTGAACTCATTCCAGTTCCTTGTAGGGTCCTCTGCTTGCCCCCTTCCGCAACCCTGAGGGATTTTAAAATATTTATATGCCCCCGTAAGCTAAGGGTGAGAAGTCCGGGAACGCCTGATGACAGTGTTAAGGAGCAGTCCTTCCCTTCTGACTCTTCCTGGACAGCTAAAATGTATGCCTGTGTCCGTGGAGTTGGGGGTCTCTGTCTGCTTCCTGGGTACGAACACCATGGGGAGAAAGAACTCTGCTTTAGATCTCTGCTCTCCGGCTGGGTTTTCTCCCCATTTTGTCAGAAAAGCAAGTTTTCTCCTGGCCCTGCTGCCCTGTTAATACAGAATTCCATCATCTGCTTTTCTTGATGCTCTGCATCTCGGAACCGCACATCCCCTGAAGCTAAATCCGAAACAGGTGTGGCAGATAGAGTGATTTCCATCAAGTGGAAAACCAGGAAGCATGCGGGAAAGGGAAATTCAGATGAGATAGTGAGCTCACTGACTTTTCTCAGGGCTTACACTGAGAAAATACAATTTTCCTAGGAGCTTCTCCAGGCACCTGGCCAGCCTGTACCAATTGGCTGGGTTTCTGTCTCTGTACTGAACCCCTCGGGAATTTACATTATTATGGCTTACATTATTATGGCCTGTCATTAGCTGCCATCCAGACACCGCACCCCCGTGTGTATGTAATTGGAAATAAGTCCTCCTCACAACACCCCTCAGGTGGGCACAGTTACATTATTGCTGTTTGACAGTTCCAGAAACTAAGTCTCGGATTTAGCAACTGCCCCAAGGTCACCATAGCTAAATGCATGGAGGTTTAAAAAAGTACAAAGGGCCAAATCATGTAAGACTTTGTTCGTATCTAAGCATCTTCTGCCAGAGCAGTACAGAAGTTCCCTTTGAGGGCGTCAGCCTTGAGGAGAAGAAATCGGTATCGATCAGGGGTTTCTGAGAAGACACTACAGTACAGGGCAGACCGTGAACTTGGGGCTCCCTCTTCTGACTCAAGGCCAGTAACACACAGACTGTGGGACCAAGAAGTGCTGTATTCCCTCGTGGATCTGCTGTGTTTGTCTCAAGACAGTTGAGGTCCTGGTGAAGCAAGAAAGCTTCCCTCTCCCCAAAACTCCTCACCCTCCACTACGCCACACCTCAGCTCTGCCAAAAGCCTTCCACAGATGTGCTTCCTTTTGCCAGGGATTCAAAGACAAGATGGGCAGGGAGAAATGCAGACTAATCGGTCATGGTTAGAACTGCCGAGCAGTCTCTCTCGGCAGTGGATCCCAGCTGCCTGTCATTTTCCCTGGGCTGAGGATACTGCAGCCGGCCCAGCAAGAGGCTCTCCTCTGCTCACCACTAAATCGGCCCAGATACCGAGGGGCTGAAAAGTTCTGTTCAGCATGTGTCCCAGGGGCCAGAATGCCAGAGGAAAGACTTCTTCTGGAGAATTATAAACACCCATGTCACCGCTGAGTATGTCACCCCATCTACAATACCAAAAGTACGTCCGTCACCAGGAGAGCTTAAATGATAATTAGTATTTAATTCCAATAAGGATGAGGAAGTCTTGCTTGAAAGCACAAGTGAGAGTAGGTGCCTGTCTAAACAGATAGCAACGTATCGGGAGTAAAGTTATTATTTCAGCAGGCACCGGAATAACCTCAGAGAGCACTCATTCAGGAAAATATCGATGAGCCTCTTGAGGTTGTGGGTATGCTAACCCAAGAGGTCATGCACCACCTATGCTGTGCTTTTGTGTGGGTCTGTGTCTGAGGAGGAAAAAAGACAGAGAAAAGCCCATCGGCAGCTCTGTGATGGTCCTGGAACAAGATGGCAGTGAAGATTTTCCGGTGAGGACAAAGAAAGGGCTTTTAAGGACAAGGATGTCTCACATGCAACTTAAAAATTAGGTCCCATGTTTTGATGAAAACGTCTCCCCCGCACCTCAGTGGAGGTGGCCACCAGCACAAAATGTGTGTAGGACTCATAGAGGGCATCCAGGTCTGAGTTTGAAATAACGTGGGGAAGGGGATCAGGGGGCCAGATACCCACTCAGGAACCAGATGAGTGGGGACACAAGGCGGAGCCAGGACATGAAGCCATTTTGCCCCCGCCTACCACCCACCTGAGGAATCCAAGGAATTCTGAGGACTCTGCGTCTCCACAGACAGGGGTTAGGAGGTGGGAAGTTTTTTCTCAAAGGCGTTGGCAAGCATTTGGGTTACATAGAAGTACATGAATCCTGCCCCATCCTATGGGCCTGTAGACACAGGGTCCCTACGTATATTCATATGGAACTATTTGCAGTTAACAAAGCGGATGTTTAGGCACTTTGGGTGTCAAGTAGGCACATTTAGGTACTTGGATACATCTGATAAAGGGTCTTGTTCATAAAATAGTCTTTAAAAAAATGAGAAGAGGAGTGCCTGGGTGGCTCAGTTAGTGAAGGGTCCAACTCTTGATTTTGGCTCAGGTCATGGTCCCTCTCCCTCTGCCCCTCCCTGTCCCCTGCATTCTACACCCCCACTCTCTCTCAAATAAGTAAATAAATCTACAAAAAAAAAAAGGAAAGAATAAGCCACAGATTGGGCAAAAATGTTTACACATCACATATCTGATAAAGGAGTTATATCCAGAATTTTTTTTTTAAATAAAAAATACTCTCAAAACTCACCAATAAGAAAAGAACCCACCCAATAAAAAACGGGTAGTATATGAGTGGGTACTACCCCAAGAGATACATGAGTAGCAAATAGGTATATGGAGCGACTGAAGCCTTCATGAATTTGTGTTTGTGTGTGGCTTAGGCCAGATAATGAATGTGAAACGGTTTTTGGGTTACATAGGAGCCCATTCCACTGGGAGGACCTACCCTAGCCACTGCCCTTTCTGAGAAAGGTCCACCAACCATCGTAGTCGGCTTGTATATGTGATACACGTGAGGTCTGCCCAGCAGAGAAGGCAGGGCCATGATCAATACCCACTTCTGTCTTGATTAGTCCGGCTGTGAGACATACAGAGAGAGCCAGCAGTTGGTAGTCATGTCAGAGGGTGACGTGCACCCAGGACCGGACCTTGCCAATTGCACACCTTTTCTCAACATCTGTTGTACTGATGGGAATAGAACCTCAAAAACTGTTTTATGAATTTATTCTTTCGTTCTCAGTGTTAATTGTTGCTTCTCAAACATCAGTTTAATTGTCTAAAATCCTCTAGCATAGTTGGTTTAAAATAATAAACTCCCGAGATTGGACTAGAACTGCCAGCATGGACATACACTCTTTATTTTAAGTGGGATCAAGTCAGTCACTTGACTTGTAAATTAACTTGATGCGTACTCCAGAGACATGTTCACTATCAATTACCACCAAATCAGTGGTAATTTGGCTTCAACTGACATTCCGTTTCAAAATTTCTGCTTTGCTTTATAATTCCATGTCACCTGTTCTTTAGGAAACCTGAAGCACATTATTTAAATTTTATCTCCTGACAGTTATCCTAGAAATAAGAGAGAAATGGAGCCCACTTCGAAATGGGGTTCACTCTGTACCTCCCCCCACTCAAGTGCTCTCAAATTAACAAACAAACAAAAACAATCTTAGAAAAAAAAGAAATTGTAGTATTTCCATATAGTGGACTACTATTCAGCAATTAAAAGGAATGAATGCCCAATATACTTAACAACGTGGATGAATCTTGAATAATTATGCTGACTATAAGAAGACAGACTTTATTTTTATTTATTTATTTTTTAAAAGACTTTATTAATTTGAGAGAGAGAGCATGCAAGCATGAGCAGGGGCAGGGGCAGAGGGAGAGAGGCAGGGGAGGCAGACTCCCCACCAAGCACAGAGCTCGATCCCAGGGCCCTGAGATCTTGACCTGAGCCACAGTCAGATGCTTACTTGTACTGAGCCACCCAGGTGTCCCTAATCTTTCATAATTTGAAAGGTTGCCCAGAAATGGATCAATAGCTTTGCATCTAAAATTCTGAGAAGAGCCCAGGGCACTCTATATGTTGCAAACCCCACCGCGTGCAATGCAAGTTGCAGAATACCAAGTCCACAGAAATGATTTCATCTCTCTCTCTCTTTTTATTGTGGTAAAAAATACAAGACATAAAATTTACCATTTAAACCATTTTTAAGTGTACAGTTCTGTGGCATTAAGTACATTCACGTATTTGTGCAACCTTCACCCCTGTCCATGTGCCGAACTGTTGTTATCTTCCTCACTTGGAACCTCTTTGAACACTGTGCCCTGTTTCCGCCTCTCAGCAGCCCCTGGCAATCACCATTCTACTTTCTGCCTCCAGGTGCTTCATTAAGTGGAATCATATAATAGGTGTCCTTTTGCGATTGGCTTGTTTCATTTTGCATGGTGTCTCCAAGTTCCATCCATGTTGTAATGTGCGAGAATTTCCTTCCTTGTTAAGACTGAATAATATTCCCTTGTGTGTCTATATCACATTTTAGTTGCCTGCTCACCCACTGAATCCAGCGATGGACCCTTGAGTTGTTTCTATCTTTTGGCAACCGTGAGCAGTGATGCTGTAAATACCTCCCGGAGTCCAACTTTCAGTTCTTTTTTTTTTTTTTTTAATAAGATTTTATTTATTTATTTGCCAGAAAGAGAGAGATAGAGCAGGCAGAAAGGCAGGCAGAAAGGCAGGCAGAGCAGACAGACAGGCAGAGGCAGAGAGAGAAGCAGGCTCCCCACTGAGCAGGGAGCTGGATGCAGGGCTCGATCCCAGGACTCTGGGATCATGACCTGAGCCAAAGGCAGAGGCTTAACTGACTGGGCCGCCCAGAGACCATACTCTTAACTGTCATCTTCTCCAAATGTTATTTTTCATCCAAGTACACAGCACTGATACTGTGATTTAGAGAGGGAACAAGAAGCCCTCCAGTGGCCCCAGCTCCTGGCTTTGCTGCAAGTGCTCTGAGGACCTTCTGTACATGCAAGGGGCTGCTCCCTTCACTCCAGCAGTTTGTCTCCCTGCCACTCCCGTGCAGAGAAGGACTCGCTCCCTCTCTCTCTCTAGAGAGATTCGTAGGAAATTCCCACTTGCTCTCTCACCAGACTCTACAGAGAATATCTTCACTTAGGTTTTCAGGAGGCAATTGTCTGCGCCCTGAGTCATAGTTTTCCCTGGCAGGCTGCATTTCCTGCTCTCCACCACCGCGGTCCTTCCCAGGCTGGCAACACAGGGCGGTGTGCAGTTTCCTTTTCAAGTCTGGCACCGGCTTGCTTTCCTTATCTCATAGGAACACTTAAGAACCTGTGTTATTTAATGAAACGCCCAAAAATTTCTCTTTCCTTTCACTTTTCAATTTCTTGGCACGCTCTCTCTCCCTCTCTCTCTCTCTCCCTCTCTCTCTCTCTTTTTTTTTCCCCCAGTGAAAACCTAGAGGTAGAGCAAATAGTTTTCAAAGCAGAAAGTGACTGACTAATCTAGAAATGTGTGAGTGGGAAGTCTGTGAATTTGAAAGTCCACATATATATTTTTCCTTTTTTTTTTTTTCTTTTTTCTTTTTAGTAGGCTCCATGCCCAGCATGGAGCCCAACACAGGGCTTCAACTCACCACCCTGAGATCAAGACCTGAGCTGAGATCGAATCAGATGCTTAACGGACTGAGCCACGCAGGTGCCCCAAAAGTCCAAATATTTTTTTAAAGGTTCTTATACCCAAGAGGAAAAGGCATGACATAGCATCATACAAACCTGAGAGCTAACGTGGGTTCTGCCACTTTCTAACTGTATGATCTTGAACAAGATATGTCAATTGGAGATAATCATACCTCGAACTCTTGAGGAATAAATGGAATAATAGGATGTATGCCTTGATTCAGCACTGGACCTTGTCTATGAAAATGCCCAGTGTTGTAGTACCTGGGTAGCTCACTTGGTTAAATGTCTGCCTTTGGCTCAGGTCATGATCCTGGGGTGCTGAGATGGAGCCCCGAGTAAGGCTCCCCACTCAGCGAGGAGTCTGCTTCTCGTTCTCCCTCTGCTCCTCCCCCTGGCTCGTGCTCTTCCACGTTCTTTCTCTCAAATGAATAAATAAAATATCTTTAAAAAAAATTTTTAAATGCCCAATGCTTTACTTAATTAAAAGTGAATAAAAATTGTAAAAATTCTCACACACAGAATTAGGTGGGCTCCTGGAGTACACTTTCCAAAATCTTACACAAAAAGCAAGTTCTTAATAAAGTGATAGTTGGTAGCCATATTGCTCTTATAATAGGATCTAATGTCATTTTTACAAGTCATATTTATGGATATTAGGACAGTATTCAGCATCTATGATTACCAAGTATAAATAAGACTTCTCTAAAATTCCAATTTCAGCATTTGTATAAGTGGCCTCTAGTAACTTATTTAAGAAGCAAAACCAATTGGGTACCTGGCTGGCTCAGTTGGTTGGGTGGTTGCCTTCGGCTCAGGTCATGATCCCAGGGTCCTGGGATTGAGTCCCACATCAGGCCGGGAACAGGGAGCCTGCTTCTCTCTCTGCCTCTGACTCTCTCTGTCTCTCCTAAATAAATAAATAAAATCTTTAAAAATATTTATGTGAATACTCTAAAAAAAAAAAAAAAAAAGCAAAACCAGTTGTTCACAGACCTTTGAAATGTCAAGAAAAAAAGATGGGAAAAACAGACTGTGGGGAAGGGTGAACAGAAAGAAGAGTCGCCTTTTGCTGATCTGCTCTGGTCTGTCTGAACTGTGCTCAGCCCTGCACATACTACGTTGGACATCTGTTGTCTGCCTGGCATGGAGGGCCGCCACCTACCGCTGTGGGAGTGGGCGTCCAGGTCCAGCCACACAACATGTGCTCGGCACACCTGTAGGTGGTGCTCTTCTCTGGTGATCCTGACACCCACACAGGAAGAAATGCTTAAAAATAAAGCCAACTCAAAGGACGAGCAGAAGGGAAAGACAGATGAAGACACGTATCTTAAAATATTGTTTGAGCCATGCCTGAAGGTTTATGTCCTAAAATGTTTAAGCTATCTGAGCTGTGAATAGAATTAGAGGGGACTGGAACGTAAGCTAGAAACCCAGCCAACCACTCAGTAACCTCTCTTGCCTTTGGAGGCTACTGGTCTGTATGTTCCTTCAGCCTAAGTTTTAGGAAGCCTGCTTCAGATAGAGCTGCCCATCCTCAGAAGCATGGAAAGGCCCCTGAAGGCCTGGCCGGACGGGCCGTTTCTTTGCTCTTCCAGTGTAAGCTGATGTGTGATACGTGAAGCCTCCTACAACCTCACCACTGAATGCTTTAAATTGAGGTTCAGTGAAATCTCTGTAGAAAGAGAGCCAGGCCTTCAGAGTCAAACTGTCTTCTTGTTTCTAGTGAAAAGTTCCCTCATCTTGGAGGCACATAGCCTTGCTGGTCCTTTCATGCAAGTCAACAAGCATTTCCTAGATGTGCAGTGCATACCAGACCCTATGCCAAGCCCTGAGCTTACATGGACAAACAAGACCCCACATTATACTCAGGAAACTCATTTTCAGGGGGAAACAAACAGATAAGCAAATGGCTAAAAATGATAACACGATGAAATATATCACTCTAACAAAACAGACAGTGCCGTACGAAAGCCCAGATGAATGTACAGTCTGTCCTGCCTGACAGGATTTGAGCAGCCCTCACAGAGAAGGTGTCTGCACTTGAATGTGAAGAGATAGCTGCATTTCACAATGAAAAGAATGGGAGAGAGGACATTTCCAAAAAAGAGCGGTCTGAACAAAAGAATTAGAGTCCTGAGGACACATAGCCTCTTTCAGGGGATGTCATGGAGTCCAGTGCAAGGAGATGGCAGGGACTGGAGAAGAGAGTGGGAAGGAAAAGAGACTGGAGTTTAAGTTGGGATGGATGCCGAGGGCCTGGAGAGCTGGGTCTTTGAGGAGAGGAGTGGCCTGGGCAGATGACCCTGAGACAGGAGACCGATCGGAGCCGGAAGGATGGATTAGAGCAGGAGGAGACCAGAGCTCCAGAGGCTCTGAGGGTCTGAGCATCAGGGGGAAGGTGGGCTGAACCGACTGAGCACACGCCAGTTTATAGACACATGTCGTGCGGATTCAGTTCTGTAGAAATCTCTCAGCCTTAAGGCGCTCTTTTCTCTTCATAGTCACAGCTTACCTCCAATGTTGCCATTGCTACAGAGACACTCTTTGAAAGGACTGAAATGAACAATGTGCAATCAGACTGAGAAGCAACCTTAGTCTCATTAAGGAACCACACCTCTAGCCTCAGAAGCTGTTCTCAGATGCTCAGGTGCTCTCTTTTGAGAGCATCGTCAGCATCTGGAAATTAGGCTCATGAAGGGTCTTTAAAAGCAGGGACCACGCACAACTGGTTGGATACAAAAAATCACTTGACGAAATTAACATTCTCTATGTGTGTGCAAGGTAGAAATCTATTTCTGTACAGGACAGAATACTGCTCTGGCCTGCTTGCGTTTCAACTGCTTTTCCTGGGCATACTTAGATGACTTTCCTGTTCGGTGATGGGTATGGCCAAGCTTTCAGCTGACAGGGTCGGGTGTGCGCCCTGCTCTCTGGCACATCCAGCAAGCCCATGACAGCTCTCTACTCAGTGTCCCCTCTCTCATCCGCAAATGGCAGTCTCTTAATCCTGGTGACTCTCGGACTTGGGAGCAGGACGTGGTGGCCCATGAGGGCTGCCACAACAGAGTACCACAAACTGGGAGGCTGAGAAAAACAGGAATTTGCTGTGTCACACTCCGAAGGCTAGGAATCTGCAATCCAGGAGTCAGCAAGGTTGGTTCCTTCAGACAGCTGTGAGGCAGAGTCTGTCCACTGTCTCTCTCCTAGCTTCTTGTGGTTTCCAGGAATCTTGGGCATTACTTTGCTTCTGCTGCATCACCCTGATCTTTGCCTCCTTCCACACCTGGTGCTCTCCCTGTGTGCATGTCTGTGTCCAAATTTCCACTTTTTTTTTTTTTTAAAGATTTTATTTATTTATTTGACAGAGAGAAATTACAAGTACACTTAGAGGCAGGCAGAGAGAGAGAGAAGGAAGCAGGCTCCCTGCTGAGCAGAGAGCCCGATGCGGGACTCGATCCCAGGACCCTGAGATCATGACCTGAGCCAAAGGCAGCGGCTTAACCCACTGAGCCACCCAGGCGCCCCAAATTTCCACTTTTTATAAGGACACCGGTCAGACTGAATTAGGAAGCTCATCTTAACTCATTACATCCACAGCAAGCCTTTTTCCAAATAAGGTCGCATTCTGAGGCACCAGGGGCTTAGGACTTCAACATATAAATTTGAGGGGGACACAACCCAATACATAACAGAGGGGAAGATGAAATATCCCTTTTTTCTTCTCGGTTCGACTTTGTGCAGGGTAAGGAAAAGCTGATCAGCTCTTCTGTCTTTTGCCCTAAAAGAGCATTGTCATTTTCTACCTCAGCTTCTTCAGCTGTGGCAGTCCCGGTGCTGGGGCAACAGATTCCTTCTTTCCTTGAAATGTTCCTGTGAAGTTAAAGTGAAAACCAGTCAGCTAAAATGCCATTGACATTTTCACATTCCTTTCATTTTACTTGCTGTAGACTTCATAGTTTGGAGGACAGGAAGATATTTAGACCAAGGTCTCTGTTGGGTGTGTGTGTATCCATGCTGCTGTTGAGGAAGGGGAACCAAGTATAGGGAGGGAGAAAAACTTAACACTAGCTTCTTCACCTCCAGGCTACAGCTTGAGCTCTCCTAAAATCCAATGTAGCTGAATCCCAAGGATTAATTTTCTACTCTGTACCCCACCCCTGAAACAGTAAATGTGGTCTGCATGACAGATTCACTTCCTATTTATTTAGCTTTGTTCTTGTTTCTTAGGGCCTAATAACATTGGATTTATTAAGCCAACAGTACCCAGATTTTCTGGGCCACATTATAATACTTTCCGTGATGATCAACCAAGTTTTCATTCTTAAACTGATTCATCCTAAACCCTTGATTTCCCTTAGGCTCTGTTGGCTTCAGGAGGTCTGTAAAAATATAAATGTCTAACCATAGAAGAGTAATTAAATAAATCATGCTACAGCCTCAAAAGGAAATACTATAAAGCCATTAAAAAACGATCATGCTAGACCAGCAAATAACCCTCAGTCAATAAGCAAACTGCTCATGCGGTTGTATTTATGTAGGCAAAATACCAGTTCCCAGAGAGAAGTGTTTTCATGTGATGTCTTTTTAAAAAATGAAAGAAGCACTTCAAATGTATTACTGAAATGTTTCCTTTTTAACATATAAGAGCATTTAAACACGATTTCCAGTTTATTTTATATGTGCTGGATAGGAGCATTTCAGCTCACTAAAATATATATATATATATGTATGTATATATGTTAGCTGATAAGAAGAGGTCCAATATCGGGGAAAGATTTTTTTTGAATGAAATTAATTTTAAAGCCATTTGAATACACACTGAAGGATATTAAATCAAGTTAAGAGTCTGAATGATCCTAGTGCACTGAATAACTTCCATCCTCCGGACATGCTAGGCAGACTAACTTACATGTTCCATAATGACTCACCTGGCTATAAATTCACAAGTGTCATGTGTTAACATATTTAGAATCATTAAATATATTAAGAGGTGAATTTAAATAAAATGCAATAGCCAAAAAAAAAAGGATTATGCTACATCTGTATGCCCTAACTTACAATTACTCCATAGCCAACACACTGTTAAGTGACAAAGATACATTTTAAAATAACATACAAACTATAATCCCATTATTAAAAAGATTTTACTTATTTATTTGACAGACAGAGATCACACGCAGGCAGAGAGGCAGGCAGAGAGAGAAAGGGGGAAGCAGGCTCCCCACCTAGCAGAGAGCCCGATGTCGGGCTCCATCCCAGGACCCTGAGATCATGACCTGAGCCGAAGGCAGAGGCTTAAATCACTGAGCCACCCAGGCACCCTATAATCCCATTTTTGTGAAAAAATATATATATATATACTACACATGCATACAGTAAAGCCTAGAATTATGTCAATCATAAGTTCTAAATGAAATAGTGGAGTGAGCATCTCTATGTGACAGATTTGTGGATGGGTTTTTTTTCTTCGTACTTTTCCTGAATGTTTAGCACATTCAGGAGTAGGTAATGGCTTTTCTTGATCATTTAATAATATAATAATAATAATTTTGAAAACTTAAATACATTGTATTCAGTCTTATCTCAATCCTGATGAGTCATTTGCCTTAGCCGTACCTTGACATTCCATGGGCTACACTGTGTCCCTGAGAAGATGTGACTGGGAACATGAAAATAAGCTCCGCTGGATACAGTTATAAGCCCCAGTTTAGTTTCTGAGAATCACATAATGATATTATTTTTACCTTGATGTAATTTTAAAACATAACTACCCAGTAATGATAACTCTTATCATTAAAAGAAAATTCACTAGTCTGGGATTTAGGAAACTTGACTACTTTTCTCTCTTCAGCTACTAGCTAGCAGAAAGATCTCTCTTCAGGACTTCATAGGGCCCCGTAGAGATTTCAGAAGCTTGAGCCAACATGAATTTAGTTCTGTCTCTCAAAGATCTTTAGTTTTACCTGTTATCCATCTCTTTTAAGATTATAATCAAATAGAAAGAACTTTTCCTGGCAGTTTTACTAGACCTGAAGCAAAAAGTCTGGATTGGATTCTATCTATTTTTGAATCTATATTTGAAGTCTTATATTTTATAAGGTAATACCTATAAATTGTGTGACCAACAAATTCCTTCACCTTTCAGGGGTTCAGCTTCATGGCTTTAAAAATGAGCAAATAAAATGATCTGTCTCTTTAAGATGTAAGACATGAGATATTATATCTAAATCTCCAGCACAATTCCTGGTACATAGGAAGTGCTAGACATAGGTTAGCTCTTGTCCTCATTCGCTTTATTGGTTACAGACCTCTACTCAAATACAGATTAAATCCAAGAAAAAACTGAAGTTTCCCTTAGCATACATTTTGATCAGCGTACATCTCCATGTCCATTTTGTTAAGCACATGGGCTTAACAAAATGGGCTTTCATGTTAATGATACTCAGGAATGAAGGAGTTGAGGGAAAAAAAGAGAAATGATTCTACATCAAAATTTCCGAGGGACTGTCAAAAGATTCTTAATTTGTAAGAACTTGAGAATCCTCTTTTCTTATCGTTAATAAAGACAATTTGTCTCAAGTGTTTACCAGCAACCACAACTTAGAATGTTCTACTGAAATCGGCTCATTTCATAATAGTAGTTAAACAATGATTTGAGAAAAGCATTTCTTTTTCTATATTCTTCATCTATTTCCATTCACAAGTCTTCCTTAAAAAATTGTATCTACACAATTTTAACACTCGGGCTCATACAAAGATGGCCTGCGACTTAAGATAAACATTTTTGTTTTTATAAGCAGCCCTTGAAAGTGCTCTTGTAATTGAACTCCCAAATTCTAAATCTCAAATGGAGAGCAGAGGATTTACCAAAAATGTGATGAAGAATCATGTTTTCATGTCCCTTCATTTTGGCAGGAACTCCTGTTTCAATTGAAAACATTCCCTTACCATTACAGAAACCCAGAGGGTAATCATGAATTAAGACCTGGAAAATAAAACTGAGAGGAAAGACTGGAACAACATGTGGTTGTCATTTTCCAGGCCACAGAGGGGGTGAAGTGGTTTTCCAGGGCTAGCTAAGCGAAGGCTAGCCCATGGACCACATTCATGTGGAGATCAGACAGTAAAAATACGCAAAGTTGGTGGTTCGCCTTTTTCTTTCATGGAGAAGCAGGTGTTGACTTGCCCTGCAGTTAGGGCTGCTTAGTTGAGGATCTTGATGTCATTTTAAATTCGAGGTGAAGTTATTCTATTTATATTGGTGGCCTTTCACAACTTCTCTGAACTGATAGAGTATCTTACTCAATCTGGCTTCCCTTCCATAAAGATAAAACTTAGTAGGTTGTGGGACTTCCCCAAGACCAGAGTTAGAAATTCGACTGGATATCACTATCTCTGAATTAGTCTTACAAATTATTCTCTCTATGTCTAAGAAGATGGAGGGAGGGGGGAGTGGAGGGAGGAAGGAAGGAAAGAAGGAAAAGTGGTGTTTTTGTTTCAATACCAGGTATTTACAATACCAGGTTGTAAAAGCAGTATTAACCTATAGAAATCACTACATCATTCTTCTAGTCTCTTTTATAGCTTGTGGCCACCTGTCATGTTTAATCTTAGATCCTGCTCTATCTACACTCAAGCAAACAAGACACAGACCTAAGATATTTTAATATTTATATGAGGATGACAACTCATCATCCCCCCATGCCAAGGCAGATATCACTAGCTGATGACAGGACTCTTCACACACACACACACACACACACACACACCAGATGAAGCCTCAGACTCCTCCTCGCTCTGGAACACTAACAACAATTGATTTGGGATAAAACCTCTTTGTCATCTCCAATTTAGAGCACAGTCCTCAATTTAGAAGCACAGCTTCTTCACGGAATAACATTGTCTCTGCTACTTATGTGGTCCTTGGTACATTTAATCCTTCTGAAATTCACTTTCCTCACCCATAAGGATATGATACTATGATACCATGGTATCATACCATTATCCCACATTGAGTCTATAATAAGATAATGTATATAAAAACACTATGAACAACTGTTATTACCTTTACGTTGTACAGTGGCTTGTTTTACTCATTTTAATTGTTCCCCTCATAATTAGCTTTCTCCCCCAGAAAATTCTGACCTTAGTAGTGCCTCACCTAGCACAGTGCCTGCGCATGGTTGGTTCTCCATAAGCATTAGCTGCTCTCCCCGAGCCCCACTGCCTGTTCCTGACTCACTCCTAGTCATTCATCAACTATGAGTGTTCACAGTGTTTTCACACCATCGTCTGCCCCAGTTCAATAAATTGCAAAGCATACTGTCCCAGAGGATTTAAAAACAATATCTTGACTGGTTACACTAGTCTGCAGCATTCTTTCCCAAAGAGGGAAAACTTGGGATAGAAGTATGTCGGTGGGAGGAGTCAAGATGGCGGAGAAGTAGCAAGCTGAGACTGCTTCAGCTAGCCGGAGATCAGCTAGATAGCTTATCTAAAGATTGCAAACACCTGAAAATCCATCGGCAGATCGAAGAGAAGAAGAACAGCAATTCTGGAAACAGAAAAACAACCACTTTCTGAAAGGTAGGACCGGCGGAGAAGTGAATCCAAAGCGACGGGAAGATAGACCCCGGGGGGAGGGGCCGGCTCCCGGCAAGCGGCGGAGCAACCGCGCACAAAATCAGGACTTTTAAAAGTCTGTTCCGCGGAGGGACATCGCTCCAGAGGCTAAACCGGAGCGAAGCCCACGCGGGGTCAGCGTGGCCTCAGGTCCCGCAGGGTCACAGAAGGATCGGGGGTGTCTGAGTGTCGCAGAGCTTGCGGGTATTGGAACGGGAAAGCCGGCTACAGAGACAGAGCCGACAGTAAGCTCGCAGCTCCGTGTTACCTTGAACCGGTCGCAGGCTCGGTGAGCTCGGAGCGCGGCCGGAGGTCAGGCAGACGGGAGTAACTGGGCGCTGTTCTCTGAGGGCGCACTGAGGAGTGGGGCCCTGGGCTCTCGGCTCCTCCGGGCCGGAGACCAGGAGGCCGCCATTTGTATTCCCGTCCTCTGGAACTCTACGGAAAGCGCTCAGGGAACAAAAGCTCCTGAAAGCAAACCCGAGCGGATTACTCACCCCGGCCCCGGGTAAGGGCGGTGTAATTCCGCCTGGGGCAAAGACACTTGAAAATCACTACAACAGGCCCCTCCCCCAGAAGATCAACAAGAAATCCAGCCGAGACCAAGCTCACCTACCAAGGAGTGCGGTTTCAATACCAAGGAGAGCAGCAGAATTCCAGAGGAGGAGAAAGCCAAGCACGGAACTCATGGCTTTTTTCCTGTGATTTTTTTTAGTCTTGCAGTTAATTTAATTTTTTCTTTTTCATTTTTTTTTTTTTTCTCGCCTTCGGGTAAAATTTTTTTTTTTTTTTAACTGTTACCTTTTTCTTTTTTAACGATTTTTTACTAGTTTATCTAATATATATATATATATTTTTACATTTTTCTTAGGTGTTTTCTTTTTTAAAAAAAAATTCTTTTCTTTTTTTTTTTTTTTTTTTTTTTTTCTTTTTTCTTTCTTCCTTTTTGAACCTCTTTTTATCCCCTTTCTCCCCACTCACGATTTTGGATCTCTTCTAATTTGGCTAAAGCATATTTTCCTGGGGTTGTTGCCACCCTTTTAGTATTTTACTTGCCCCTTCATTTACTCTTATCTGGACAAAATGACAAGACGTAAAAATTCACCACAAAAAAAAGAACAAGAGGCAGTACCGAAGGCTAGGGACCTAATCAATACAGACATCGGTAATATGTCAGATCTAGAGTTCAGAATGACAATTCTCAAGGTTCTAGCCGGGCTCGAAAAAGGCATGGAAGATATTAGAGAAACCCTCTCGAGAGATATAAAAGCCCTTTCTGGAGAAATAAAAGAACTAAAATCTAACCAAGTTGAAATCAAAAAAGCTATTAATGAGGTGCAATCAAAAATGGAGGCTCTCACTGCTAGGATAAATGAGGCAGAAGAAAGAATTAGTGATATAGAAGACCAAATGACAGAGAATAAAGAAGCTGATCAAAAGAGGGACAAACAGCTACTGGACTACGAGGGGAGAATTCGAGAAATAAGTGACACCATAAGACGAAACAACATTAGAATAATTGGGATTCCAGAAGAAGAAGAAAGTGAGAGGGGAGCAGAAGGTATACTGGAGAGAATTATTGGGGAGAATTTCCCCAATATGGCAAAGGGAACAAGCATCAAAATTCAGGAGGTTCAGAGAATGCCCCTCAAAATAAATAAGAATAGGCCCACACCCCGTCACATAATAGTAAAATTTACAAGTCTCAATGACAAAGAGAAAATCCTGAAAGCAGCCCGGGAAAAGAAGTCTGTAACATACAATGGTAAAAATATTAGATTGGCAGCTGACTTATCCACAGAGACCTGGCAGGCCAGAAAGAGCTGGCATGATATTTTCAGAGCACTAAACGAGAAAAACATGCAGCCAAGAATACTATATCCAGCTAGGCTATCATTGAAAATAGAAGGAGAGATTAAAAGCTTCCAGGACAAACAACAACTGAAAGAATTTGCAAATACCAAACCAGCTCTACAGGAAATATTGAAAGGGGTCCTCTAAGCAAAGAGAGAGCCTACAAGTGGTAGATCAGAAAGGAACAGAGACCATATACAGTAACAGTCACCTTACAGGCAATACAATGGCACTAAATTCATATCTCTCAATAGTTACCCTGAATGTGAATGGGCTAAATGCCCCTGTCAAAAGACACAGGGTATCAGAATGGATAAAAAAACAAAACCCATCTATATGTTGCCTCCAAGAAACACATTTTAAGCCCGAAGACACCTCCAGATTTAAAGTGAGGGGGTGGAAAAGAATTTACCATGCTAATGGACATCAGAAGAAAGCAGGAGTGGCAATCCTTATATCAGATCAATTAGATTTTAAGCCAAAGACTGTAATAAGAGATGAGGAAGGACACTATATCATACTCAAAGGGTCTGTCCAACAAGAAGATTTAACAATTTTAAATATCTATGCCCCCAACGTGGGAGCAGCCAACTATATAAACCAATTAATAACAAAATCAAAGAAACACATAAACAACAATACAATAATAGTAGGGGACTTTAATATTCCCCTCACTGAAATGGACAGGTCATCCAAGCAAAAGATCAGCAAGGAAATAAAGGCCTTAAATGACACACTGGACCAGATGGACATCACAGATATATTCAGAATATTTCATCCCAAAGCAACAGAATACACATTCTTCTCTAGTGCACATGGTACATTCTCCAGAATAGATCACATCCTCGGTCCTAAATCAGGACTCAACCGGTATCAAAAGATTGGGATCATTCCCTCCATATTTTCAGACCACAATGCTCTAAAGCTAGAACTCAACCACAAAAGGAAGTTTGGAAAGAACCCAAATACATGGAGACTAAACAGTATCCTTCTAAAGAATGAATGGGTCAACCGGGAAATTAAAGAAGAATTGAAAAAAATCATGGAAACAAATGATAATGAAAATACAACGGTTCAAAATCTGTGGGACACAACAAAGGCAGTCCTGAGAGGAAAATATATAGCGGTACAAGCCTTTCTCAAGAAACAAGAAAGGTCTCAGGTACACAACCTAACCCTACACCTAAAGGAGCTGGAGAAGGAACAAGAAAGAAACCCTAAGCCCAGCAGGAGAAGAGAAATCATAAAGATCAGAGCAGAAATCAATGAAATAGAAACCAAAAAAACAATAGAACAAATCAACGAAACTAGGAGCTGGTTCTTTGAAAGAATTAATAAAATTGATAAACCCCTGGCCCGACTTATCAAAAAGAAAAGAGAAAGGACCCAAATAAATAAAATCATGAATGAAAGAGGAGAGATCACAACTAACACCAAGGAAATACAAACTATTATAAGAACATACTATGAGCAACTCTACGGCAATAAATTTGACAATCTGGAAGAAATGGATGCATTCCTAGAAACATATAAACTACCACAACTGAACCATGAAGAAATAGAAAGCCTGAACAGACCCATAACCAGTAAGGAGATTGAAACAGTCATTAAAAATCTCCAAACAAACAAAAGCCCAGGGCCAGACGGCTTCCCGGGGGAATTCTACCAAACATTTAAAGAAGAACTAATTCCTATTCTCCTGAAACTGTTCCAAAAAATAGAAATGGAAGGAAAACTTCCAAACTCATTTTATGAGGCCAGCATCACCTTGATCCCAAAACCAGACAAGGATCCCACCAAAAAAGAGAGCTATAGACCGATATCCTTGATGAACACAGATGCGAAAATACTCAACAAAATACTAGCCAATCGGATTCAACAGTACATTAAAAAGATTATTCACCACGACCAAGTGGGATTTATTCCAGGGCTGCAAGGTTGGTTCAACATCCGCAAATCAGTCAATGTGATACAACACATCAATAAAAGTAAGAACAAGAACCATATGATACTCTCAATAGATGCTGAAAAAGCATTTGACAAAGTACAACATCCCTTCCTGATCAAAACTCTTCAAAGTGTAGGGATAGAGGGCACATACCTCAATATCATCAAAGCCATCTATGAAAAACCCACCGCAAATATCATTCTCAATGGAGAAAAACTGAAAGCTTTTCCGCTAAGGTCAGGAACACGGCAGGGATGTCCATTATCACCACTGCTATTCAACATCGTACTAGAGGTCCTAGCCTCAGCAATCAGACAACAAAAGGAAATTAAAGGCATCCAAATCGGCAAAGAAGAAGTCAAATTATCACTCTTCGCAGATGATATGATACTATATGTGGAAAACCCAAAAGACTCCACTCCAAAACTGCTAGAACTTATACAGGAATTCAGTAAAGTGTCAGGATATAAAATCAATGCACAGAAATCAGTTGCATTTCTCTACACCAACAGCAAGACAGAAGAAAGAGATATTAAGGAGTCAATCCCATTTACAATTGCATCCAAAACCATAAGATACCTAGGAATAAACCTAACCAAAGAGACACAGAATCTATACTCAGAAAACTATAAAGTACTCATGAAAGAAATTGAGGAAGACACAAAGAAATGGAAAAATGTTCCATGCTCCTGGATTGGAAGAATAAATATTGTGAAAATGTCTATGCTACCTAAAGCAATCTACACATTTAATGCAATTCCTATCAAAGTACCATCCATCTTTTTCAAAGAAATGGAACAAATAATTCTAAAATTTATATGGAACCAGAAAAGACCTCGAATAGCCAAAGGGATATTGAAAAAGAAAGCCAACGTTGGTGGCATCACAATTCCGGACTTCAAGCTCTATTACAAAGCTGTCATCATCAAGACAGCATGGTACTGGCACAAAAACAGACACATAGATCAATGGAACAGAATAGAGAGCCCAGAAATAGACCCTCAACTCTATGGTCAACTAATCTTCGACAAAGCAGGAAAGAATGTCCAATGGAAAAAAGACAGCCTTTTCAATAAATGGTGCTGGGAAAATTGGACAGCCACATGCAGAAAAATGAAATTGGACCATTTCCTTACACCACACACAAAAATAGACTCAAAATGGATGAAGGACCTCAATGTACGAAAGGAATCCATCAAAATCCTTGAGGAGAACACGGGCAGCAACCTCTTCGACCTCTGCCGCAGCAACATCTTCCTAGGAACAACGCAAAAGGCAAGGGAAGCAAGGGAAAAAATGAACTACTGGGATTTCATCAAGATCAAAAGCTTTTGCACAGCAAAGGAAACAGTTAACAAAATCAAAAGACAACTGACAGAATGGGAGAAGATATTTGCAAACGACATATCAGATAAAGGACTAGTGTCCAGAATCTATAAAGAACTTAGCAAACTCAACACCCAAAGAACAAATAATCCAATCAAGAAATGGGCAGAAGACATGAACAGACATTTCTGCAAAGAAGACATCCAGATGGCCAACAGACACATGAAAAAGTGCTCCATATCACTTGGCATCAGGGAAATACAAATCAAAACCACAATGAGATATCACCTCACACCAGTCAGAATGGCTAAAATCAACAAGTCAGGAAATGACAGATGCTGGCGAGGATGCGGAGAAAGGGGAACCCTCCTACACTGTTGGTGGGAATGCAAGCTGGTGCAGCCACTCTGGAAAACAGCATGGAGGTTCCTCAAAATGTTGAAAATAGAACTGCCCTATGACCCAGCAATTGCACTATTGGGTATTTACCCTAAAGATACAAATGTAGTGATCCAAAGGGACACATGCACCCGAATGTTTATAGCAGCAATGTCCACAATAGCCAAACTATGGAAAGAACCTAGATGTCCATCAACAGATGAATGGATCAAGAAGATGTGGTATATATACACAATGGAATACTATGCAGCCATCAAAAGAAATGAAATCTTGCCATTTGCAACAACATGGATGGAACTAGAGCGTATCATGCTTAGCGAAATAAGTCAAGCAGAGAAAGACAACTATCATATGATCTCCCTGATATGAGGAAGTGGTGATGCAACATGGAGGCTTAAGTGGGTAGAAGAATAAATGAAACAAGATGGGATTGGGAGGGAGACAAACCATAAGTGACTCTTAATCTCACAAAACAAACTGAGGGTTGCCGGGGGGAGGGGGTTGGGGAGAAGGGGGTGGGATTATGGACATTGGGGAGGGTATGTGATTTGGTGAGTGCTATGAAGTGTGTAAACCTGGTGATTCACAGACCTGGGGATAAAAATATATGTATATAAAAAATATATGTTTATAAAAAATAAAAAAAATAAAAAAAAAAAAAGAAGTATGTCGGTGGCAGGGCCATCCAGGCCTTCCCCTCCCTAAGAGGACGATCACAGTGCTGTTGTTCTGGTAGCAATGGTGACAAACACATTTCCTATGTGCCAGTCATCGATCATTAATCTTTATAGCAATCACGTGATAATATTATCATCTTCACTTTAGATATTAGGAAATTGTCACGGAGAGGTTTAACAACTTTCCAAGGTCATGTAACTGTTATTGATGTATTAGTGTTCTCCAGAGAAACAGAACCAGTAGGAAAGAGAGATGTAGATAGAGATGAGATTTATTATAGGATCAGCTTACGCAATTATGGAAACTAACAAGTCCCATGATCTTCCATCTGCAAGCCAGAGAACCAGGAAAGCTGGTGATGTCATTCAGTTTGAGTCAAAAAGCCTGTGAATGGGAGTGGGGAAGGGTGGAGGGATGCCAATGGGGTACCGAATCAGACTTGGAATAAAGAATTATTTCTGAGGGATCCAGGACTATTTGCAAGAGTGTGGCAACTGTGCCTGGGAGGTCATCATTTCTGTTCGTTGAGCAGCTTACCACAAGACTTCAGGACCAATAAATAGGTCACTTACATGAGTAACTAATATGGAGCTGATTGCTAGTATTGTTTTAGATGTCGCCGCAAACTACTGTCATATTTCTAAGCAACTCTTAGTTTAATTCTTTTTGTGACTTAGGGTAAGACTGTCAGTCAGTTTTCTGGATTGATAAGATTATTCTTGTGGCACCTGGGTGCTTGAGTATCCAACTCTTGATTTTCCCTCAGGTGGTGATCTCAGGGTCCTGAGATTGAGACCTGTGTGGGACTCTGTGCTGGGTATAGAGTCTGCTTGAGGTTCTCTCTCTCCGTCTGCCTCTGCTACTCCAAAAGGTTGTGTGTGCTGTCTCTCAATAGACAACATCTTTTAAAAAAATATTACATCTTTTAAAATGCATCTATTATCATCTGACACTGTGAGGATTGTATCCACCAGAACTTCAGCAATATCCAAACAGCACTATTGTGTATATTTTCCCATAGACACAGAAAGAGAAAGTCCAACCAGCAGGATAAACCCTCTTGGAAGCTGATGCACCTCCAGGAGCCAAGCTTTATGCAGCCCTGCCTGCTCTCCTGCCCTGGGGCAGATGGGGACAATTCAAGGTTGTGCTTTACTGAGATCACAGACATCTTGAAGATGAACTCAGTCACATTTGGGTGTAGTCGTCCAATCACCAAAGTCAAATATGTTAAATGTCTAATACCAAAGATCTTCACCACAGTATGTTTTGGGAAGAAGAGCTAACAGTTTGCTTGTCAGAATATTTCAGATGCTCAAAGGAATTTTTGAACACATTTGCTCTCTGAGAGAGAAGGAACCTTAGTTCAGGAAGAGTAGAGATGAGACTCTGCGGACCCTCTTCTCTCAATATAGCATCCTATCTCCATTTCTCCAATAAATTTAATCACTTATTCTCCACAGCACTCTTACTCTGGGTCTTTAAATGTGCACAGCCTCCCAAATGTGGAGAAACCCTTCCCTTGATAGTAATATCCACGATTTTCCTGGAATAGGATTCTTTACCATCTCCAAGGAGCATTAGGGGATTACCTGCCAATATTCTTAATACGAGCTATTTCAAGTAATGTTGTACACCATTTCATGAGTAGCTTCTCCTCTCCTGGCATCGAGCCAGGTTGGGGGTAGGGTGGGGAGCCAGTGCAAAGATTCCTGGGTTCAGAAAGCTCCAAGTGTGCAGAAGAGGCAGACCCAAAAATCACTCTAGATTATGGTAAGCATAAAGCCTGAAATGAGAAAGAAGACCCAAAGAGGTGGAACGAGATAGGACAGAGTCAGAGGCCATCAATGGGCCACAGAGGGCTTAAAGAGCAGGAAGTGGTTAACAATGTCAAGGGAAGGAGAAAGCCCAGGAAGATAGGGTCTGAAAGGCCAAGTTGGCTGTGAATGGAAGGGGGGAGATAAGGCAACAGCTGGAGCAAAAGCACAGTCAAGGGAGAGGAGTCTATTAGCTGTGTCTTTATGTGCCTTGAGGGTGATAGATGCAATTTCTTTAATATGACAGCTGCCCCGGAAAATGTGATGGTGATGGATGGCTATCTGAACAGCTCCAGATGTAATTAAATTAAGTTGGAGGGGAAAACACATCCTCTGAAACGCAGGCTGAGATTTTAGATTAGTGTAAAGACTAGCCAGTATTCTGCTTAGTAAATACACACCTTCTAGAATTCCGAAGCACATTTTTAAAATTCAGCATCTAAAAAGCAATTTTTGGGGGGCACCTGGGTGGCTCAGTGGGTTAAGCTGCTGCTTTCGGCTCAGGTCATGATCTCCTCAGGGTCCTGCGATTGAGCCCTGCATCGGGCTCTCTGCTCAGCAGGGAGCCTGCTTCCTCCTCTCTCTCTGCCTGCCTCTCTGCCTGCTTGTCATCTCTCTCTGTCAAATAAATAAATAAAATCTTTAAAAAAAATTTAAAAAAATAAATAAAAATAAATAAAAAGCAATTTTTTGTGTAAAGGCAGTTTTCGATCCCTTGAGTTGGCCTGAGTTGAAATCTTAGGTTTACGTCATGCTGGCCATGTTAATCCTGGGTAAGTCACCTAAATTATCTGTATTTCAGTTTCCCCATCTGTAAAATGGAGATATTAATATTATACCCATCATACCCTTGCCAGAGAACCAAGTGAGTTAATTCACATTATGTGTTCAGAATAGAGACTAGCAATTCAACTGTCAACATATGAAATTATCCTCATGATTATTACGCTCACTAATATCATGATTTGGTCTTGTTTTGGTCATAGGTCTCATAAACAGAAGGCAGTTTATTTTCTTTATTTTACATATGAAGCAAAAATTACCGCATGTGAGTAAATGATTTGCTTTGAGCCTTACTCAGCCAGAATTAGACCAAAGCTCCCAAACCTTCACTCATACACACTTAGTCTTTGTTTAATATGAAGAGATCTTTACACCAAGGGCATCGCAACTGCAAGACAGTCTGAAATAATTTTATACATAAGATCTGAGATAGTAAACAGGAGTGTGTGTTTGCACACACATAGGCTCAAGTTATCTATATCTCACACCTGCACTGGGATCACGAGGTCCACAATAGTTAGATAAAATCTAATTATATTATAGCAAAAAATAATAACAATAAAAGAAACTAAAAGGAAGACATACCGAAATGTAGTGAAACATCCAAACTGATGTATTTCATGGTCAGCCCTATACTCTATGGGCCTTGAGAGAACTTGGATAAGAGTATGAACAAAACCGCAAAACAACACCAAGGTTTTATGCAAGAAACACACCAGTGAAGCCACTGTCCTGATTTTCCATTTATAAAGGAGTCACGGGGCGCCTGGGTGGCTCAGTGGGTTAAAGCCTCTGCCTTTGGCTCGGGTCATGGTCCCAGGGTCCTGGGATTGGACCCCACATAGGGCTCTCTGCTTGGTGAGGAGCCTGTTTCCTCCTCTCTCTCTCTCTGCCTGCCTCTCTGCCTACTTGTGATCTCTCTCTGTCAAATAAATAAATAAAATCTTCAAAAAAAAAAAGTCAGAACATGCTTATCTGTCATTGAAAGGCCTACCCTCAGCCTCTTGTGTGGCACAAAGTTGGCCTGTGATGGACGTCAGTTTGTTGAATGAATGAAAAGTTAAGTTGAAGAGTGGAAAATAATCTAAGTGTCCCTTTGAAAGTAGGCAGGAATATTATTCGGAAAGCAAGTGGAAACATTCAGCATATTCAGAATCTGTAGCAAATGAGGAGGTAATTCTAAACAAGAAAGAAAAACAAAAATCAGTTTTATTAAGTATTGGAAGACACCAAATAATCACAATTTGGGGAGTAGATTTTTCTTTCATGCTATATGTAAACTAAAAACAGAAACAACTTTAGCTTCCCAAGGCCAGCTGGAAAGCAAAAGGAAGGGAGCATGGGGGTAGGAGCAGAGGGAGAGGCAGTCTCCCTGCCGAGTGGGGAGCCCAATGTGAGATTCGATCCCAGGACCCTGGAATCAAGATCTGAGCCAAAGGCAGAAGCTTGACCCACTGAGCCACCCAGGTGCTCTAAAAAATAAAGTCTTTAAAGCAATCCTAGAGAAAAGATGCATAACATACAGGGAACAATAAGAATTGCTGATAGCATCTCACCAAAACAATGTCAACCAGAAGGCTGGAAGGATATTTTTAAAGTACCAAAAGAAAACAAATAGCAAAATCAATCTTTTAAACAAGGATTCTATACATAGTAAAAATATCTTTTAAAAATAAGGTGAGGAGAGACTGGGTGGTGCAGTTGGTTAAGCATCCAACTCTTGGTTTCAGCTCAGGTCATGATCTCAGGGTCACAGGATCGAGCCCCATGTCAGGCTCCACACTCAGCAGGGAAGTCAGCTTGAGCTTCTCTTTCCCTCTCCCTCTCCCTCTGCTTCTCCTCCTGCACATGTGCTCTCTTTCTCTAAAATAAATAAATAAATCTTTAAAAAATAAAGTGAAATAAAGACAAAAACAATTCACTGCTGTAAGTCTTATATTACAGGAAATATTTTTTAATGTTCTTAAGATAAAGAGAAATGATATCAGATAACAATAAGAATCTCTGTGAGGGAATAAAGAATTGCAGAAATGATAAATATATAGTAAATGCAAAGACCTTTCCTCATTTAGAATTTATTTAGAAGAGAATTGACTCTCTAACACATACACACACATAGAATTTATTGCAGGATTTATCACATATGTAGGAGTAAAATGTATGAAAGAACAGAAATAACAGAAATAATGGGAGGGGGAAAATGGAAGAATTCTGTTTTAAGTTTCTTATAATGCATGTGATATATGTGGTATAATAATGACTCCAAAGTGGATTATAATAAGTTAAGGATGCACATGATAATTCTTAAGCAACTACTACAATATAAAGAAAAATAGAGCCAAAAAGCCAATACAGGAGATGAAATGAAATCCCCCCAAATACTTGGTAATTCCAAAAATGCCAGGCAAGGAGAGAAAAAAGGTTAAGCTGGGCAATTAGAGAAGACAAAAGATGGCAGATATTATTAACTCAACTATAGCAATAATTGCACTAAGTATAAACTAAATAATTAAAAGACAGAGATTGTCAGACCCAGTAAAAAAGTAAGACCCAACTATATGCTGTTTACAAAAGACATACTTTATTCATTTTTTTCAGTGAATATTATTTAAATACAGACATTATTCTGAGATGTTTGGTCTTCACAATGTGTGGTTTGCATATTGAGCATCTGGTTTTGTGGAAAGAAGTATTCTTCCACTACAATTTGTAGACTTATATGTCAGCACTGACCGTTTATGGCAATGGCTCTATCATTCCATATACAAAAGACACACTTTAAATATAAAGAAAAAGATAAGCTAAAACGAAAAGGACAGAAGAGGATACATACCATGCAGACACCTGTAAGAAAGCTCATGTAATTCTATTATTACCAAAGTAGACTTCATACTTAACAAAATATTAGCAAATGAATCCACTAATAAGGATGATACATCACAGGTTGGTGTGGGGTTCATCCCAGTAATACAAGGTGAGTTTGTCACATTAACAAATATAATTTCAATCTATTGGTGTTGTTTTGATATCTTTTGCCATACAAACACATTTTCTATAATTCTGTCTTGGCTGAACAGCCTTTCCTAACACCAAGGTAGTCCAAATAATCATCTAAATATTTTTTTACACTTTCTTTACACATAATTTTTAATCCATTAGGAATTTGCTTTTATATGTGGTATGTGATAGCATTCCAACTTTATTTTCTTCCAGATAGATTAACCAGGTGCGCCAGCCATTTGTTAAATACGTAATCTTTTTCCCATGGAATTGAAAATTTGACATTGTCAAACATTTAATTCCTCTATATGTTGAAACCCAAATCTGGGATCTTGATTGCTTTCCATTATTCCATTAGTTTGTTCCTCTCCTAATACAATGTCTGGTGATGTATTTTATTGCCTGGTAGTGCAAATCCTTCTCACTGTTCCTCTTTTTAATTACTTTCTTGACTATTCTCATTTATTTCTCTGTATGGACTTAGGAGTATTTTATTCAATAAAAAACTCTGCTTATGTTTCTAATTGGAATTACCTTTCATTTATGGATCAATTTGGGAAAATTTAAATTTGGGGTCTAGTAAGGATTCTACCTAAGAACATGGTCTATTTCTCCATTTGTATCATTTTAAAATATCCTACAAGAAGGTTTTATAACTTCCTTCTTAAAGAATCTGTATCTTTCTTCTTATTTCTAGGTATCTTTGGTTCTGTTACTCTTGTGAATGGGTTTATAATTCTGTCTTTTTTTAACCAATTATTGCTTTTATAAGGAAAGGATTTAGAAAATCAATTTAAAATTAAGGCTCATATCTGGCTTTTTGGAAATGTGGGATGAGATCACCCAGCCCTATGAAGGCAAGCCTGAGCTCACAAGATCATCAGGATGAATCAGGACCAGTTCCAAACTTTGTTGTAAATCTGTCTCCTCGTGACTCCTTTACCTAGTTACTCTCTGATTTGGGTTCCTCTTTAGAGGTTGTTTTTGTGTGTGTGTCCGCTACCAGGGACACACACACACACACACACACACGTACGTGTTCCATCTTCCACAGGCTTCTACCAAATTTGACAGGCAATACCCAGGGTTCTACCTTTATTTTTTTTTCAAGATTTTATTTATTATTTATTTGACAGGCAGAGATCATAAGTAAGCAGAGAGAGAGAGAAGTGGAAGCAGGTTCCCCGCTGAGCAGAGAGCCCAATTCGATTCCAGGATCCTGGGATCATGACCCGAGCCGAAGGCAGAGGCTTTAACCCACTGAGCCACCCAGGCGCCCCAGGGTTCTACCTTTAAAATGCTGGAACAAGTCATCTGCTGGGCTTGCAGACTCTGGTCTCATTCTTCCCTGAAGCTTGACAGAGATCTTATTTGATCCTCACATGGGAAGTAGCCTAGGGTCTATCATATGACTTTTATTTGAGAAACAAAGTTGCTGAGGTTCAGAGAGGCATTATTACTTGCCCACAATCACACAGAAGTAAAATCTAGACTTGAACACTGATCTTCTGACTGAACATTCCTTCCTTCTGGAAACTCCTCCTTTCTGTTTCTGAGCATAGTTAAAATAAAAATGGCCATTTTAAAATACCTTGAGGTTACAGACCAGTTCTTTTTGTCTTTAAATTTATTCTGTCTCCCAAACATCTAATAAGGGCCCACTAGGCACAAGGTCATGCACAATATTTTTGATAGACAATAATTCTGTGGAAAGTATACAGAAACAACAGAATGAAAATATAAAACCAATGCATAAATGAGGAAGTAGGAACATTAATATCACTTACAGCTGATGGCTTTTTTAGAAACAGCTTTTACAGAGAACTCATATTTGAGATATGGAATAAATCATGAGGTTATAAAATATTAGAACCAGATCATAAAGATCTTTATGATCTTTTCATCTAATTCCCTTCAAATGACAGAATAGTCAACATTGAGAAGGCAACAGGAAGTAAAGCAAGCTGTAGTATAAGTCCCTTTTCTTTGTCAGAAACCAATTATGCAAAGAAGGAATCTTTCCATCATTTTTCTGTTGGGATCAGCATTACCTACCACTGTTCAGCTATATAAATGCATAATCTGAGCTACCTTCATCTATTTAAATAGCCAGTAAAATTCAATAGCTTTTAGATAAGTTCATGTTTGTGTTTAGATTGTTTAACTTTATCCCTTTTTTACTTTCCTTAGTCAAAAGTGATTACAGAAGACATTGCAGGTTTTGCTTCTTGACTCTCTATTTATCATACAGTCTTAAATTGTTAAAGCCCAATTCATTTTTAAAATCGCTTACCTTAGAACACCAAAAAGCGAAAGCCTTTAAAAGTGATTTAAATGCTAATGATTATAATTTTATTTAATGAGATCGATATAAAAGTTATCTTTTTGAAACTATTTCTATCTGCAACCCAAATAATGCTTTCATCATTGCAAAATTAAACCTTATCTCAAAAATTATCATATTAAGTTAGTTTGCTGTGGGTGACTCCTCTAGTTCATAAAGTGAATTGATCTAAGAAAAGCAATTTTCAGTAATCATAGACAATGGCATGGAGCAAGAATTTACAGAAATGAAAACTGTGTGTGAATTTAAATGTGTGTGAACTATAAATAACAGGGATAATAGTTTTGAAATATACTAATATGATTTTCTCCTTTGCATTTCTTTGTCTGTGACCTTCCTTCTAGCCTGCCAGAGGCATCCTTTTGCCTCCGGAGATTTGGGTTGGTTTAGTAAGACTGCCAAGGGATAGAAGGAGTCTCAGCCTTTATCCATCAAAGTGGCCTTCCCAGGTCCTAGTGAGGCAATGGTTTTGAGAATCATGCTTTGTCAGGAGGAAAAAGCATTTCTAAATTCCCCAAAGACTCCTTTCATCATAGCAAAACTTGGAGAGGTATGGATTGAGTTTTACAATAAGCCACGGGGTGGGGGAGGGGAGGAACTTAGTATATGACAGTAAGTGAAGACACACCTGCCTAGGGAATTAGTGGGGGAGATTTCTAGGGTGGGAGGAATTAGAGATTCTTTAAAAAGCAAGCTATATGAAAATATCTGTAGCCAAAGTCCATTTCTCTCTTCCCTCACCCACCTGGAAACCAAACCACCAAGCAGGACAGGGACTTGGGAAGGGCAAGAAATGTCTGAGTCGCAAAATTTAAGGAAGCGCTTCTTTTCAGGCAGGCAATGCTGAGGGCGAACCTGCTTAAATTCTGCACCCTAAGTGCTTGCTAGCCTCCTCCAGCCCCAGCCCTGCTACAAAGATGGTTGTAGAAACATCCTGAGTGACTTGGAAGAATGAGAGCCATAAGCATAGTTTCCTACGTTCTCAGGCAGATGCTGGCAGACCTGTGGGCTCTGAAAGTAGCTTCCCCTTCCGTACAGTGCCATGTCCAGCACGATGTGGGAAAGACAGAGAGATGCCTGCAGAGACAGCCTGAAATAATGCGGCTGATTGCTCACAGCTTGCTCCCGAAATTCACACATGACTCCTATGAAAATTGATAAGAGGAAATCTCAATTAGGATGGAGTTGGGAGGCTTGCAGGGGGGTTCTCATGCCCTACCACTTGCAAACTCAAAGGAAGAGACAAATCTTCCAGGGGGGTATAGCTTTACTATCCCAGTGGGAGGAAGAAGGGCTGTCCTCTGCCCTGGCAACGGCCCAGCCAATGAGAGAGCGTCACAACTCAGCCAATGAAAAGCCACTACAGTTCGAACTCTCAGTTTACCCCAATGGGCTTTTTGTTTATAGCAGCCTTCCCAAGGTCCCGCTTCCCTCTATTAAAAGAGCCTTCCCTTTCTTTGGGGCATTTGTTTATGGTTTTCCTACAGCTCGTTCTTTAACTGTTGCAATTCTCTGCCACCCCCCCCCCCCCGCAAAACTCACTTTTGTGGGTAAAATTACTGGCAGTTTTATTTTCTAAGGCTAACATTACTCGGTAATCGGAAGTGGGATCCGGAGAAGACCCCCGCCAACTGTGAGGCTGGTGAGCAAACAGGTGTAGGTACCCGCACAGCCCTCTGGGCTCACTGCTTCCTCTCCCACCCTGGCGTCTGAGGGTAAGTCTTTCTCCTGGATTTTGGGCTGCTCGCCTTTCAGGCCTTGGGACATATTTTAAGGGCTCGGGTTTTCTTTCTCTGAGGATCCTCATTTGGCCTTTAGTTTGCCTCCTTTTCGGAACCGGACCATTTCTGTCGCAGCTACTGGCCTTTGGTCCAGCTTGTTTGGGACAAGATTGATCCTATGGGAACTGGGTTAATCTTTGGTCTGATTCTTTCTGGAACCAGCCTGTTCCTGCTGCAATTCCCCCATTTGGGAGCTTTTCTCTTTGCTTAGAGAAAAACCTCTAAAATGGGATTCCAGTTATCAAAATACTTTGAGGGTGCCCCCCCCCCGCCACTCTCCCAACTGGAACTCTAGCCAGTTTTATGTTTAAAAACTATGGCTCCTTAGTGTGCGTATGTATAACCAAGTGGACTGATTTAACCAGTAATTTAGAAATTCAGTGGCCATTAAGGGGCATGTTGATTTTCCCAAACTTGTTTTACTCAAGATTAAATTAGAAAGCTATGACTCCAAAACAACTCAAAACCTGAATGGGATGCCTATTTCAAATGGTACCTTGAGGCTTCCAGCTGTTTTGAGGGTTCTAAGTTTGCTTCTGCAAAATACTGTTTCTAAATTCACTGAGGCAAACAATCGAAAGGAGTCAAGTGGTTTCTGATGACTTATTACCCTCTCCCGTTTTCTTTATCTGCAGACAGGTGGCAGCAACCTTGTGCTCAGGGTCCTCCCCCCCCACACACCCCGGAAATTTTCCTGTATTTGCAAAACTTCGCATTTCCTGTTCCTCCACTTGCTCCTCTCCTGAACCTATGAAACCTGCCTCTTTGAAATTAAGTGGCTGAGGATCTAAACAAAACTCAATTTCTTATGTTACCTGGCCCAAGACTGAATTGTGATCCGTAGTTATTGAGTTTCCTAAAATGACTGATAATGCCCATAAGTGTGCTGAAGAATTTAATCTAGTTATTTAAACTTACCAACCTGGTTTCTCAGATTTTTATCAATTAGTCCACATGATTGTTGGTGAGGAGCAGACCAAACATTGGATGAAACTAGCCAGAGGGGAACATTCTGGAGGAAATTTAGAGAAACAAACTACTAACACTTTCTCTCTCTACTCTCTTTTGTAAGTAATCTCTATTCCAGTGTGGGGTTGAAACTCATGACCCTGAGATCAGGAGTCTTTGCATGCTCTACTGACTGAGCCAGCCAGATCAGATGCCTCCAAACCCCTAACTTTTTTAAAAAGATTTTTTATTTTGGGGGGCACCTGGGTGACTCAGTTGGTTGAGCGACTGCCTTGGGCTCAGGTCGTGATCCTGGAGTCCCAGGATTGAGTCCCACATTGGGCTCCCAGTTCTGCAGGGAGTCTGCTTCTCCTTCTGACCTTCTCCTTTCTCATGCTCTCTCTCTCACTCACTCACTCTCTCTCAAATAAATAAAATCTTTTTAAAATTTTAAAAAAGTGAAGGATTTTTTATTTTTTAAAATTAATTTTATTAAGAGTCAACGCTTTACAGACCGAGTCACCCAGGTGCCTCAGCAAACCCTAACTTTTGACAAGATGCTGTAGCACTGGCTGTAATTGCACAGCAGAGCAATTACAGTAGCTGTCCCCATGCCTGGTGATTGGAACCAAATTCACACAAAAGCCTCATGAATTGGGGTTCATGACTGTCAACTCTAAATTGTCTTAAGAATCTTCTGATCTTTAGATGTTGAGTCCATCCAGGTAGCATTTAAGTGTTTATTAACAGGTTGAACAGGGATGTTCCTCTTTTAGCTAGGACCAGGTTGGAATGGGAAACTACCACTCAAGATTTAGTTAATTTGACAAACCATCTCCCTTGAGTCACCTAAGAGAGGGACTCCCTTGAGTCACCTAAAAGAGAGACTGCTAGGACACCTGGGGGGCTCAGTCTGTTAAGCTTTGACTTGATTCTGGCTCAGGTCGTGATCTCGGAATTGTCACATTGAGCCCCACATCCAGCTCAGTGCTGGGCTTGGAGCCTGTTTAAGATCCTGGCTTTCCCTCTTTCCCTCTGCTCCAACACCCACCCCCACCACAACAAAAAAACCCCAAAACCCAAAAACCCACCACCACCACTATAACAACACAAAACAGAAAATTGAAATTCTCAATTTTCAACTCCAGGAAATGGCCCTTAAACAGAGCCAAAATCTCTTTGTTTCTGCTGTTATTGAAAAGATGCGGGGGAGGGGGGGGAAGATTGTTACAAGTTTAAGTGCTCCAGGCACCTTCAGCCCTCTAGTAAGTGTTTACAGTGTCCTCCTAATTCCCAGTAATGAGGCTCCAGGGAACTACAGGTGCTCTTTACAATCCCTGCTCTTAATCTGCTCAGAGAATCCACTCTTCAGATTCAGAGTCAATCTCTGTCCATATTGACAGCAGAGCTACACTCTCGGTGCCCCATTGCAGCAGCCCCTGCTCCTAGTACCAGAACAGTTCAGGTTGGGGGAGGGGAGCACTAGTTAACCCTCCCCCCACCTCCCCACTAGCTCCCCACCATGGATTCCTGCCTCTGAACCTGCTCCCTTTGTCTAGGCCCTTTGAGAGAGGCACTCCTGTCTCCTTAGTTCCTCTGACACTATTTATTTATTGGGCTGAGGTTTCTTAAAGTATCATGCCTGAATTTCTTTTTCCCAAAAGGAGGAAATAATTCAAGATTTTGACAGTAGTAATCAAAATAGCCAGCCAGGGGAATAAAAAGACACGTTGACATCTTTTATTAATTTTTATTGGATTAGCTACCATCGTCTTTATGGGCAGAATCCTCAACTGATGTTGGCAGATTCCAAAGGAACACTTCTCATCAAGACTGACATAGATCCCTCAAAACCTCTTTCCATAATTAACACCCTATTAGTAAAAAAAAAAAAAAAAAAAAAAGTCCTTCAAAACATCAAGCTCCTAATAGAAGATTCCAAGTGTTAGGGCCTCATTATCTCCTGCATTATTCCCTGTGTTATCCCAGTGTACCTATGAGAAAACTCAGTGGCTGAACATGGAGGTTTGCCCAGGACCTCTGAGCAAAAAATAACACTGTTATTTCCTTGCACCCTTTTGTTTGCAACCCTCCATACCCTGCAGACATCCATTGCATTGAAAGTAAATGTTTCACTGTAATTGACCTATGCCTTGCCATTTTTAGTATTCCAGTTAATCAGGATAGTCAATATGTCTTTGCTTTCACTTGAGAGGAAAGGAAATACACCAGGATAGTAATGCCCCAGGGTTTCACAGAGAGTCCCTCTTATTTTCACAAACCTTGAAAGCTGACTTGGATGATACACAGTTTTCTGCAGGCTCTGTGAGTTAACAGTGCACAGATGATTGGATTCCCTGCCCCCGACCCCCTTCTCAGACCTCTTCACAGGAAGATAGCATCCACCTATTAAAACTTTTGGCTTTAAAGGGACATAAAGTTTCCAAAGAAAATTACAATTTCCTCAAACTCACGTTTAATACTTGGGGCATCTGATCTCAAATCAAGAAGTGTATTTGGATCCAGATGAAACCCCTCATGACTGCTTAATGCTCACAGGTTACCTTTTGAGTCCCCATGACAATTTACAGGAAACTCCTTAAGCATATGCAGATTTTTCATGGTTTACTGGTGGTTCTTATTTGAAGGATAAAAATGGAAAATACCATGCTGGGTATGGCAATCGAAACTCCTTTTGAAGTCATTGAAAAAGCACCTTTATGTTTGGCCACTTGAGCGAAAGAGACTGAATTCTATACTGTTCCTTGACTTGTACTTTAGCCAAGGGTAAAACCACAGATATTTATACTGATAGTAATGGGGTAGCTCGTGACTTCGGAATATTATGGAAACAGTGAGATGTCCTTCCCTCTGATGGGAATAAAATTTAAAATGGCCTCTATGTCCAGAATTTACTACAGTGCTTTTGTTCACTGCTTTGGCTATTAAGGTTCCTGGGCATTCCAGATTCAACTCCCTGGAGGCCGAAGTAACCCACCTCACCAATGTTTCTGCCAAAAATGCTACTTCCAAGGAAACCAATAGCCAAATCTGTCATGGTCCAAAGGGATGTTCTCCCAAACGATCATTTGGATAAATGACAAGAGACACCCAGGAATTGGCCCCAGAGAGGGCAAAACAATATGGAAATCTAATAGTTGGCTCAATAAAAAGAACTCTGGCAGACTTGAAGCATATGAAAGAATTTAATAAGGGACACAGATATACATTACAATTATTGTATATTTATAAGTATGTATAATTATATATATGTATGGTTTGTGTGCTGGCATAGTTTGTGTGTTAGGACTGGAATCTTAAATAGGTAGTAGCTATTGTCAGGATCAATGTCTGTTTATTTTTTCCCATTTTTAATATTATTTTAACATTTTCCTGATAAATAAAATTAAGTTTAATTAAAAAAAAAAAACCAAAACTCTGGCTTGAGCCAAGTAACAATATGTCTTTGCCAGTAATTCTAAAATTCTCAGCGCTTACCACTGTATCTGCATTAAACTCTTGGACTGTTGACAAAATCGTGGCATTCATGAACCAGTAGGGGTGGCAAAAAGTTAATTAGGCTGCAAAAATTGCTGCCTCACTTGTCCCACCTGTCGCAAGTACATCCTTGGAAAACCTCCTCCTACAAATGGATCATACAGTTCCCTCTCGTGGATAAATGTTTTAGTCTTGGTTTATAGGTTTTCTCACCAGACCCAAACTTCCTCTTATAGACAAGCCACTGCTGCTTCTGTTAGATGATCTCTACCGGGGAGCCCATTTTACTAGTCAGGTGATGTGAGAAGTCTGTGCTATGTGGCCAGCTTTGAACACTTTCGTTGTATATATACCATCCTTAGTCACATGTACTAAGGGCACTACTGAGATGGCAAAATTTGTAGAGACCTTCCAAATACCTTGGCCTAAAGCATTGCCATTCCGTCTTCTAAATCACAGCTCTATCCCTTGGGAGCTCGTAGACAGCTTTGGAGATAGTCAGAGGATATCCAATACACTTGGCCCCTACCTCCTTTAGCCCATAGTTGATAAAAGGAAATATAACTCAATAGTGTAAAGGCCTAATTACTTCTATTAAAAATAACCATGCTTTGGCAGAGCAGTCACTGGGAGACTATGACCTTAAGGATCACATCTTGCTACCTAGAGGTTTCCTCTGTCGAGAAAGAACCCTCCAGAGTCTTCTACCTCACTGGAGAGGCTCTTACCAGGAACTGCTAAGCAACCATTGTGCCACCAAACTCCAGGGAAAAGACTATTAGATTTATGTGACACATCTAAAGAAAGCACCAAACCCTGGCTGGACCTGAAAGTAAAGATTTTCTGGAACTGAAGCAGATGACATCTGATGAGACACTTGGTCCCCAGATGTCCAGGCCAGGCCCGTGTACCTTCTTCTCAATGTTGTGTTTCTCTTTTGAACAAAGACAGTGCCCCTGTCTGCATTTCCCAAGCCATTGTGAGAGGAAGGAACCTCCTCTTTTGTTTATGGCCTTTTGGAAACAGACTCATCACAATCCCAGGACAATTAAATCTTTCATTTGCTTTTTTCTGAAGGGTTAGAAGGTTCACAATCACTGAAGTCTTTAAACTGTTAACTGTCTTTGGATTCTTACCCAGACTGATGTTCTCTGAATTTACAAACTTACAATATAGCCATATTATCAATAACACATTTCATTCCAAACAGTTCTTTTGAGATAACAGTACTGTATTAAAATACCTTTGAAGTTTTGCTTTTTTGCAAAAAGTTCATCAGCTATAGTTTCATGTTTATACTTGCACTGTGTCTTCTCAAATGCACTTGTGTAATTCTTTCCATTGCGTTCTTGTAGTGTTCACTGTTTTGCTTTCATGGTCACTTTAAGTGGAGAGTTCCAGAAGGCACACATGACTTCGGGTTTGCCCTCAGTAGGGTAAAGCTCTCTCCTCTTAAGTTAGAATAAATGCCAATAAATATTTCATTTGGCTACTTGGAGGCCTAGAGGCCTGGTTTAGAACCATGGTACAATTTGAAATCACTGTCACTTCTGTTTCATGTAATTAGTTTAAGTTTTGTGTTTTGTTGCCTATAAAACTTAAAAATTATGTACCCAAGGGGCACCTGGGTGGCTCAGTGGGTTAAAGCCTCTGCCTTCGGCTCAGGTCATGATCTCAGGGTCTTGGGGTATCGGGCTCTCTGCTCAGTGGGAGCCTGCTTTCTCTCCATTCTCTCTCTCTCTCTGCCTGCCTCTCTGCCTTCTTGTGATCTCTGTTTGTCAAACAAATGAATAAAATCTTTAAAAAAAATTATGTACCCAATAAGGTGATGCTGGCTCAATCCTTTGAGATGATCTCCAGTTAACATGACCTGGAGGAGATAAGGACTTTAGGGAGTACCTGAGAGTTTTTCTCTCCTAACCTTCCTCAGTAACTCTGATGTGGCCTTAGGTGGTTTCTAACTGCTATGCCCTTTCCTCTAGTATAGGACATGACACCCAGGAAAGATCCCTCCTAGCAGTGAGGGACATAATTACTAAGTAGTGGAAAATATGACTTTCAATCAGCAATGCTTCCAAAGAAAGATCTTGATCAAAAGCCAAATGTGAAAATTAATAAAAGGAAATCTCATTTAGAATAGAATTGGGAGCCAGCAGGGAAAACTCTTTGTTTAACCACTGATCTTCTGATGGCTTTTTGGGTTGTTTTCCATTTTTGGTTATTACAAACAAAAACTGTGTGAGAGTTCTAGTTGTACCCCACATTCACCAACACTTAACTATGGTGAATCTTTTTTCATTTTATCCATTTTCATAGGTATGTAGTGATACCTCATTGTGTTTTTAATTTGCATTTCCCTAATGACATTGGGCATCTTTTCTTTGTTCTGGCCATTTGGGTATCTCTTTTGGTGAACAGTGTGCTCAGATCTTTTGAGTTTTATTGAGTTGTTTTAGATTTTATGTAGACTTACATTTTGACTCTATTATATATAATGGAGTATTTGTGAACAAATACTGAACAATCTTATGAAACAAGTTAATATAGCACAGTGGTTAAGAATTCATTATCTGGAGACAGACTAAAGTTCTAATCTCAATTCCAACATTTACTAGTTGTGTTGATCTTAGACAAGATAATTTAACTGCTCTGACCTTTTTTCCTCATCTGTAAAATTGGCTGAGAATAGTTACCATCTCCTAGGATTTCTCTGAGTCAGATATGTGGAGGAGAAGAGGGTCTATGGCATAGAAAAACCAATTTAAAAATGTCTCCTGTGTAATTGAATGAAGCAGTTAACACACTTGAACCTGTTTGTCTTGGAATAGGGCAGGGGATGGATCGGGGGATGATGATGCAACAAGGCAGGTATCCAAGCCGAGGGTTTGATCTTACTTGTTTTAGACAATGTTAAGAAGGTGAGGAGGAGCAGAGGAAGGGGGGTAGAGAGAGAGAGACTCTTAAGCAGGCTTCATGGAGCCTGATGTGGGACTTGATCTCAAGAACCTGAGATCATGACCTGAGCCAATATCAAGAGTCAGACACTTAACCACCTGAGCTACCCAGGCACCCCAAGGTTTGATCTTTTGAATGTAGTAGTAAGGGTCAAAGCTATTTAAAGGAAGGACAGTTAAAGTTCTAACACAGAAGTGCAAGCAATGCCTTGGAACAGCTGAAAAAGGGTGATAATGAGGGCTAAGAGTGTGTACAACAAAGATTACAAGAGATAACTATGACTAATGCCTGAGTAAGATTAAGTAATGGGACAAATGTGGCTGGAATTTTGCACAGTGGGATGAAAGGCGCTCTCAACCCAGCCTTCACTAGCTTTTTGGTACCTGTGAAATAAGGAGATTGGGCCATATAATCTCTACGGTTTTATTTGGGTCCAGCAGCCTGGAAATTTCTAATCTGTTCTATGGAACTGGGAGTGGAGAAAAGGGGGAGGTTGTGATCCCTGACAATTCTAGGTAGTTGAAAGAAAAAAATCTAGAATTGAAAGTTGTCAGCCTATAACTGGTTCCTTATATAGCTATTTGTGGCTAATAGAGGCAAAAGTGAGCAATGGGCCACTTTCCCAGAATCTCTGCTCTCAGTGAATATTGCATGAAGTATTGGCATTTAAAAATGAGCTTACTGGGGAATGGGAGGGAAAAAACCACAAATGAATGGATGTTAAGTGTCAAAGTCAGGATATGCAACCTGGACTTAATTTTTCTGAAGATCATTGTGAAAGAGTATCCAAGTCAGGGGCGCCTGGGTGGCTCAGTGGTTTAAAGCCTCTACCTTCGGCTCAGGTCATGATCTCAGAGTCCTGGGATCGAGCCCCACATCGGGCTCTCTGTTTGGCAGGGAGCCTGCTTCCTCCTCTCTCTCGCTCTCTGCCTGCCTCTCTGTCTACTTGTGATCTCTGTATGTCAAATAAATAATTAAAATCTTTAAAAACAAAAATATCTCGAGTCAGTCTGTTATTGCTACGAAATATATTTTGCGACTTTAGTCTCCCCATTAGTGTTCATAGAGAAGAAAACACATTTAAACATTTGCCCAAGAAAAACAAAACTGACATGTTCAAATGATGTAAAATTGCTTCAAAAGATAAGATATTAATTTTAAGTTATTTGAACTATCTTGGCCTCTGACATCCGTACAGGGAGCTAATTAAGAGTCCACTGTACATATTCCAAAAATGCAAGTATTGCTGAAAGTTTGTTTTATTTTGTTTATAAGTTTGGAAGAGGAAAATCATAACATATATTTTACATGTTTTATACATTTTCTTATTTAATCCCAACAGTGTGTAGTTGGGGGAAAGAAACTTTATTTAGAGAAGTTAAAATTTGTCCAGTTCTTTTTTTTTTAAATTAATTTATTTATTTGACAGAGAGGGATTACAAGCAGGGGAAACGGGAGAAGGAGAAGCAGGCTTCCCTCGGAGCAGGGACCCCAATGTGGCGTTCAATCCCAGGATGCTGGGATCATGACCTGAGCCACCCAGGCACCCCCAAATTTGTTCAATTCTTCCTGTTCATAAGAGGGCTAGTCCTCTGGGAATCTGTAATCTAGTGGAGCAGGCAGAAACCAAACCTCAAACAAGTCCCATCATAGACCTTTATTAGTCCTAAGTGGCTCCTTGAGGAAGCCTTGGGAAGGGCTTTAAAAGATGTCTAGAGGGCGCCTGGGTGGCTCAGTGGGTTAGGCCACTGCCTTCAGCTCAGGTCATGATCTCAGGGTCCTGTGATCGAGTCCCGCATCGGGCTCTCTGCTCAGCAGGGAGCCTGCTTCCTCCTCCCTCTGACTGCCTCTCTGCCTACTTGTGATCTCTCTCTGTCAAATAAATAAATAAATAAATAATCTTAAAAAAAAAAATAAAAGATGTCTAGAACTCTGACAGATAACTGCTGCGCTGTGAGATGGGGAAGAAGCAAAAAAGAAAGAGGAGAAAAGTTTCACAGAGGCATGATGAGCAAAATACCTGGTGTGGCCTGGTGTGTTTCCTGTTGCAGATGAACTAGAGACGCTGAGCCCTGCAGCTCCCACCGACATCACCAGAGGCGTTTGGTCTCATCACCGGAATTCAGGGACGGATGAGCCCATGTTTGAGGGATGCAAATGAAAGGTTGCTTAGAGCACACTCTCGAGATGTGAGGGTGAGCCAGCTCAAGGGAGAGCTGTGCCCTGGGTTTGGGTCTCTATCTTGTATTGACAGTTGTTAACTAAGCGGTGGAATAGTTATTATTCAGGGAGGGGATTTCTTTGAGAGCAGGATTTTGTGCCTTTCTCCTTACTTGGTCAGAGCTTCTGGCCTTCTTCATCTTAGGCCTGTCTGGTGTAATTGGGTTTCTTGTGGCTTTGTGAAATGCTGCAGGGACAGGTTCCTAACTTTCCTGATAACAGGGCTTGGGTCCCCCTTTGCTGGCCTTCAGGCAACCTGTTAAGGCCTAACTAACTGCCCACTCTAACAATATAACTAACAGGCAGCAAGGAAGTAGCAAAGGGTTTTGACCAGGGGAATAGCTAGAACAGGACTGTGTTTTAAGAATTCTTCCAGCAGTCTTCCACTAATGTATGCCAGTCTGGGTAGAAGGAGGAGGCAGGAAGGCCAGTGGAGGCTGTTTGGGTAATGCTGGCAGAACCCAAAAAGGATCTGCCCTGGACCCTCCCAGAGGAAAGGGAGAACTCTGCTTCTTACCCCAAATGGTTCTCTAGGAAGCTCTCTCCTGCGCGTATTTCTTGGAAAACAAGTAGAATTCCCTGACTGCTTGACGTGTAAAAGCTTTTTGTTTGTAGTTTGTTATTAATCTGTCAAGTAAAAGGGAGCTCTTTTTGTGTCCTTTTTACTCAGGTTCTGAGTCCTAACGAACAGAAGTGGAGTGCTAGGATCAGTAAAGGATCTGGCAAGCATGGAGTCGATAGAATTTGATTGGATGGGGAAACGCAATGAAGACTCCCCATTTTAAACCTGCATGACTAGGAAAAGAGTGGTTTCCATGTGAGAAATAAGACCATGATTTGAGAAGAAAGTATGCCAAATGGGATCAGTTGGAAGTTACAATAGCCTTTTCATGCAGAAATATCCAGAAGCTGTTGAAAGGCCAGAGCTGGTATTCATAAAAAAAAAAAAAAAAATAGTAGGGGCTAGAGAAAGTAGAGTCGGCTGTTGTCTGCACGGAGATAAAGCCTTGTGTGGTGGATGCCTGTGCGGAGGGTAACGTGGCAAATAGACAAGATGCGGGGGGGGGGGGCGGTTAAAATTCCAGAAAATAGAGCAGGAGAAGGGGACCCGTCAGGAGAAGGGCGGGTAGAGCATGCAGAGCTGGAGAGGAAAAGGGAGGAGATGTGATGTAGGTAAATGCAGCAGGCTGGTGCAGGGGCGGGGAGGCGGATGTAGTCGCAGGGGCTGTGTGTGGTGATAAAGGATGCCTTCTCTGGGCAGTCTTCCCACTCCAGGCTATCCCAGACTGTCTTCCTCTTATGGCTTGGCATCGTTGACTGGTTAGTCACCAGCATTTGCTTTGTGTGTCCATTAGATCAAATGCCTGCAAAGAGCAACGACTGTGTAGAGTTGTCTACATGGTGAGTATAGGATGAGGAATTCAGGAAATTAAGGACATTCCATGAGAGAGCAGTTTCAGGGAGGCGTTGAAAAGGAAAGCCAAAGTGTAGGTTGTGATGAAATAGGATGATGGTAAGAAATGAAAGAAGCAGGCAGTTATGAGAAAAAGAGGAGGGAGAGAGATCACCAGGAAAGAAGGGAATACAATGTCTAATTCTGGGGTAGGTGAGATTTGAACATGATCCTATGCTGTGGTGCAGACCCGTGGAAAGGAGAGGTTGAAGGGGGGAGAGGAGGCAGTGGTAATGATGCATGGAGTGAATCTGAAAGGGACTGGTGGATGTAGGGAAAGGAATGAAGCTCTGGCAGGGGTGGGGGAAAGCACTGAGAAATGTGGACCTGAAAGGTGGGCCCTGTGGTGGGAGGTCATAATGGACTGCTAGGGAGGACCCTGTGGCCTAATGAAAACACGGCAGCCTTGGAGTTTTCATACTGCCCTTCATCAGTGGCATGAACTGTAGCAAGTGACAACGTTTTTTCAAATGCCTCAACTTCCCTGTAGGTAAAATGGGCGTTAATTACCTTCCAGCTCCCCAAATCAGGTGTTGTTGACCCACTTACTTGCAAATGCTTTCTTGGCTTTTTGTTTATTTTTAGTTTCTTTGGGGGGATGTTCCCATCAGAGGGTAGAGAAGCAAAGTGGGAGTTGGGTCCTCTTAGCATGCAGGAGACAATGCTGTAGGCCTCAGTGATCAGTTTTTCTGAGGGGTGGGCATAGGATAGGAAGAAAAACACAACGTGAATAAAAGGTTTTGGAAGAATGTGTAAAGACCCAGGGGGTAGGGTTAGAGGGCAAGGATGCCTGATCCTGGAGGAATCAGACCCTATAGCTGGAGAGAGGGGTTAGGGAAGGTGTGACCACAGGCTACCTCCCTGACTGCCTCTTACAGGTATGGGTAATAAGAGAAGCAGGCACGCACCTGGAGCCCAAGCATCCTTAGGGATGATGTGACTGCAAGCCAGCTTTTAAAGATTAATGGGGAGGGTCCATTAGTTTCCACGCAGCTGCAACGGAGTGTCAACGCAAAGATTAGGAAGTCCTGGCGGGAACTTCGTGAACCCGCGGGCGTGCAGCCCAACCCAGTCTCGCGCGGGTGCCGCGCCCCGGTCCGGCATTCGTGGTGCAGCGCGCTCTCGCCCCACCAGGAACTTCAGGAACTTGGCTTTCATCTAGTTCCCACAGCACGACTTTAGGTTTTTTTTTTTTTTTTTTTTTTCTTAAATTGCAGAGTGGGGAGAGGCCCCGCCTTTCCGGGCCGGGGGTTGGCCTCGGGGGCCGCCCCTCCCGCTCTCCCCAGCAGCTGCTCCTTCCCTGACGGCGCTGGAGGGCCCTGCAGCGGCCCACGACACCCAATGGCGCTACCCGCCTGGCTGCAGCCCAGGTAGGGCGCCAGGCCCGCGGCGGGAGGCGAGGGGTGAGGGGGGTGGGGCGCCAGGGGCGGGGTGCCCCCCCCTACGCCCACGGGCGGCTGCGCGGGCAGCACAGCGCGGCGCAACCCTGAGCCCAGTGCGCTCTTGAACTCTCGACAGGCATTAGCTAGTTTTCAGTTCTCTCTGCAATCCTAGGAGGAAGGCTCTGTTATTACCCCCCATCTACAGGCTGGGAAATGGGAAGGACAGGCTACCCTGCCACCCCTTTTGTGCGCCCTCTACCAGTCAGTCCTGCTTTCCTTCCCTCTCTGGCCACCAGGAGTCCTTCGATTGACTTTGTCGGACCCGCTGTCCCAGGGTGGGTTTCAGACCTGCCAGGTGCAGAAACAACTGTTGCATGTACAGATTCCAGAGCTCAGTTCAGGGGCCTTGGGGCTGTGTGTTTAACCAATGCCAGGTTATTCTGGTGCGGGTTTAAGGAAGGCCTCCTTACCCAGCTCCTCTTAGTGGTTCGCGTGATCTGTAGGGTGCCTGTCATCAAGCTACACTGGATCTGCTTCCTGCTTATTTGCCTTATTTCTCAGAGGTTTCCGGTCTCCAACTAGAAGAAATCCTTGTCTATACTGGCAGGGCCCCTCCCACCACCCTTCTGAACCCCCAAGGCACATTTCAAACAGTGCTTTCCCTAACTACCTCAAATTGTCTATCTGTCAATCATCCCTGAGTCATCTCCCCAGCAACCCAGTTTTAAACCCGGCTTGACTTCCCTTTTCTGGCCTGAGCCACTAAACTGCTGTGTGTGTCTGGGGAAGGAAACGTCTGCCCTTGTAAATACAATGGGCAGTGGCAACCTGCTACACCCCCCCTCCCCAACACTCTCCACCCCCAACATCAGAGAATGCATTCACAACTAGGTATGGCCAACTACTGAATCACCCACCACTGGGAAAGCCACCGCCACTACTCCCCTCTTGTAACCCTGATCTCAAGTTTTGCACTTCGCAGACTGAGTTGCAGGAACACATTGAGCATGTCAAGAGAGCCCTCACCATCTTTTTTTTTTTTTTTTTTTTTAATATTCAAAGCCATCTTTGCAATGTTTTAGCCCTTCGTGAGAACAAGGTTAGAACTTTCTCAAAGCTGAAAGTGAATTTTGAAATAGAGCCATCTTTGACTTTAAGCAAACTCAGGATACTCCTTTTAGCAGATAATGTGTGCTGTAGGTCCTTTCAAAATCTGATATGGAATGGTTTTCTCTTGCTTGCTTAGGTGGGCCAGCAGGTTAGTTAAAAGATTTGTGTGTAATGCTGGAAAGATGATTATGAAGGAAGTACTTACTGGTATTTTCCTTTATTTATAGGTATAGGAAGAACACCTATCTTTTCATCTACTACTTAATCCAATTCTGTGGCCACTCATGGATATTTACCAATATGACAGTCCGGTTCTTTTCCTTTGGAGAAGGTAAAACTCCAGAAATCATTTTGGATTTTTAACATTCAATACTTGTTTTCACCTAGTCCTGCTTATGTTAATTTTTCAACTTCTGCGAACTTCACCAAATATCCTTCACTGCTCTAAGATTTAGTAGCCATATTTTTCAGTAACCATTCTTCTTGCTCATTGCAAAACCCAAAACCTTTTTGGAGAAGGGGGCAGGTGAGTTGAGGGGGGAGGGACTTGGCTTCCCTCTGACTAGGCAGTTTGCTCTGAACACACAGACATGGCATTGGGGTGGTGCCATCTGACTCTTCCTTTTCGGTTCTGCAGCAAACCTTCTAATATTTGCTGGGTTTTGAGGAAATCTGTAAATGCCAGTATAACCTTTTGCCCAGAGAATTCAGGAATTAACCAGATTCTTTCCTTGTCTTTTTATTCCCCAGGCTTAACATAACTAGAGACTACTAATAAGTGAAAGACAAACTGTATGGTCCCCTTAAGTAATATGTCCCTAAGTAAATGACACACCTTCTAGATGACTCACCATCCATATGGGAGTTGGTAAAGTCATGTTTCCTCCAGTTTTCTAAAAAGCAAAGATTTTAACCAGCATTTCAATTTTTAAGAAATGAATCACTAAGTGACTGTCAAAATAACATTCTTTTCATGTTCCATCCCCACATGGGTAAGTGTCATCACAGTTTACAACTGTTGGGTAGCTTGACAGTTTGAGCAACTTCTGGTTTCAGCTAGAAACAAACACATAGAATGTACCCGAGAAAAACCATGCTGTGCTCACCAATTCAGACTTCCGTATCATAAGGAAATTAATCTAATTCTGAGGTGCCATAACTATCTTTGGTTGCTTTTTCTTCCTGTGAATCTGCAGTTAAATTCTTGCCTTCAGCAACCTCCAAAGATACAACCTAAGGCTTGAATTTCAGCTATGAATGCTGGGAGTCTTCAATCAGGGGAAAATATGAGCACTGGGAAAACTTCCTGTATGTTTATAGGGAAAAAAGTCAGCGCTTCTAGGCCTTGAAAATTAGCTGGGACGTTGTGGGATTATTACAAGTCATTCACGCCAAGAGTTACAAGCAATGAACTCTTTCTTATCCTGCCTGGTCTTTCCAGTGGGAAAAATTGCTTTAGTTGGCAGTGTGTTTATTTCTTAATTATTATCCTACTGTTAAAATTAGAGAAGCCTCTTATTAAAGTAACAGAACCATTCATATGGAAAGCGGACTGAAAACAGCTAAGTGGGAGTTCAGTATAATTCCCGAGTCAATGTATAAATTAAGTAGCTTAGTAGCAGTCTAATCACCTGAAGAGTAATACCTGCTACCTTCTCCATCCCAGAGCTGTGTAATGGGAAATGCTCTTTTGCAGCAAGGGTGGGGCAGTGGATGAGAGCATGGACTTCTGTCCCTCAGGGACCATCTGTGACATGGGAATTATGATAATAGTGCTCACCTTATAGAGCTGTTGAGAAGAGACACCCTTAGTGCTCCATAAGTTACCATCATGTGAATGATCACTGGGCAATAAAGACAGCCAACTCTTCCCTAGATGTTTCTTAAATTTTAAAAGGAAATCCCACCATGTTAAGCCAACAAATACATCCTATTTAGAGGAATAGTTGTTTATCCTATTTTGTTTTTTTCCAAATGCATTGTGGGCTCTCTGCAGTGCAGACTTCAAAAGTCCCCACCAGAGGCCCAGGTTCTAATAAAGTTTTAGAAAGCCCAAGCCAAACACATATAGGACACAAATAAGATGTTATTAAGCATGACATCATTATGAATGTCCTTTCCATAAAGCTTTTCTAGTATCATATTTTTCTCATCTTTGTCATTTTCTTGTCAATGAAAAAGGTGTGAGCACGCTAGCTTCTTCAGTAAGTTTACCTCCAACCTGTTTACAGTTGATGGTTTAGATTCTACTGGGTTACTGTTATTTGGGAATTGCTTTATAACATATATGGGGAATTATATATATGGAGAGTAAATACTACAGCATGGCCATAGGCCTTCTTTTTCAAATTTTTGCTGCTTTTTTAGCGGTACTTTCTTTGGTTGCGTGGCATTAGTAATTTAGTAGCTGTTGGGAAATTTCTCACATGTACAATGAGAAAAGAAGTAAATAATCACAATTTTTATTTCAAAGTGCTGCATAGATTTGGGTTGTGACCTAGCTTTTACTTTATTGTATCTATTTCTAATTCCTGGACACAGATTCCATGGTTGACACTTTCTATGCTATTGGTCTTGTGATGCGCCTTTGCCAGTCCATTTCCCTCCTGGAGTTGCTGCACATATATGTTGGCATTGAACCAAGCCATCTCTTTCCTAGGTTTCTGCAGGTAGGTTTCGTTTTGTTTTGTTAACAATTTATCACTGGGGGCTCCTGGGTTGGTACAGCCAGTTAAGCAGCCAACTCTTGGTTTCAGCTCAGGCTGTGATCTTAGGATTGTGAGATGGAGCCCTATGTCGGGCTCCTCACTCCACACAGAGTCTGCTTCAGGTTCCCTGTCTCTCCCTCTCTTCCCTGCCCACCTGTGTGTGTGCTCTCTCTGTCAAATAAGTAAATCTTGAAAAAAAAACCACACATGATATTATTGACTATATTCTCTATGCTGTACTTTTCATTCCTGTGACTTATTTTAAAACTGGACATTTGTACCTCTTAATCTCCTTTATCTGTTTTGCCCATCCCCCCAGACAGCCCTCCTCTGACAACCATCAGTTAGTTCCCTGTATTAAGGAATCTGTTTGGGCCCTTTATTTATTTGTTTATTTATTTTTTGGTTGTTCATTCATTTGTTTTTTTAGGTGCTACAAATAAGTCAAATTATGTGGTCTTTGTCTTTCTCTTTCTAACTTATTTCACTTAGCATAATACCTTCTGGATCCATCCATGTTCTTATCAATGGCAAGATCTCATTCTTTCTCATGGCTGAGTAATATTCATGTGTGTGTGTGTGTGTGTGTGTGTGTGTGTACATGCACCACATCTTTATCCATTCACCTATGGATGGACACTTGGGGTTGCTTCTATAACTTGGCTGTTAGAAATAATGCCTATGAACAATAGCAATATTGCAGTAAGCACAGGGGTGCATATGTTTTCCAATTAGTGTTTTTGTTTTCTGTGGATAAATACATAGTAGTGGAGTTACTGGATTATATGGTATTTCTATTTTTAATTTTTTAAGGATATTCCATACTGTTTTATCCAGTGGCTGCATTAATTTACATTCCCACCAGTTGCCTTTTCTCTTCATCCTTGCCAACACTTCTTGTTTCTTGTCTCTTTGATTCTAGCCACTGCCAAGTATGAGGAGGTATCTCATTGTAGTTTTGATTTGCATTTCCCTGATGATTAGAGCATCTTTTCATGAGCCTGTAGGCCATCTGTATGTTTTCTCTGAAAAAATATCTGTTCAGTTCTTCTGCCTATTTTTTAATTGGATTGTTTGCTTTTCTGGTGTCCTGTAAGTGCTTCATGTATATTTGGATAGTAACCCCTTACCAGATATTTCTCATTCAGATACATTCTCCCACTCGGTAGGTAGCCTTTTTGTTTTGCTGATGGTTTCATTTGCTATGCAAAGGCTTTTAATTTTGGTGTAGTCCCAGTGGGTTAATTTTGCTTTTGTTTCTCTTGCCTACGGAGACCTATGCATAAATATGTTGCTAAGGCTGATGTCCAAGAGATTACTGCCCATGTTTTCTTTTAGGAGTTTAATGGTTTTAGGTCTCACATTTAGGTCTTTAATCCATTTTGAGTCTGTTTTTGTGTATGCTGTAAGAAAATGGTCCAGTTTCTTTCTTTCACGTGTAGCTGTCCCATTTTTCTCAATACCATTTGTTGAAGAGACTGTCTTTTCCCCATTGGACATTATTGCCTCCTTTGTTGAAGATTAATTAACCATATAATCATGGGTTTATTTCTGGGCTCTCTGTTCTGTTCCTTTGATCTGTGTGTCTTTTTTTGTGCCAGTACCATGCTGTTTTGATTACTTCAACTTTGTCATATTATCTTGAAATCTGGGATTGCAATTCCTCCACCGTGTGGTTTTCTCTCAAGACTTCTTTGTCTATTCAAGGTCTTTTGTGGTTCTGTACAAATTTTAGGATTATTTGTTCTAGTTCTGTGAAAATGCTTATGGTATTTTTACAGGGTTTGCTTTGAGTCTGTAGTCTGCTTTGGATAGTATGGACATTTAATGATAATTCTTCATGAGCTTGGTTCTGCTGGAAGATTTTAATCACATTACCAGTATTATATAATCTGTTTTTTTAATTTAATTTTTTTATTTTTTTGACAGAGAGAGCACAAGTAGGCAGAGAGGCAGGCAGAGAGAGAGGGGGAAGCAGGCTCCCCGCTGAGCAGAGAGCCCGATGCGGGGCTCGATCCCAGGACCCGAGATCATGACCCGAGCTGAGGGCAGAGGCTTAACCCACTGAGCCACTCAGGCGCCCTATAGAATCTGTTTTATACTTTATACTGTTTCAGGCTCTCTTGACTTAAAGTGAGCAGTTGAAAAGCAAACCCCTGAAAAACTGCAACTCAAGTCAATGATAAGAATTCTATGAAAAAAATGACCTTATTCTAAGACATTGCACCATTAGACTAGGCAGTTGGAAACATTCAGGGCAATGATGCTGTTACTTTGGGAAGCATGGAGATGATCTTCTCTTAAGAGTTAGATTTCACAGCCACTTGCCACTCTATCTGTGCCACTGTCCTGGACACTGGAGGATAGAGGAGAGTCATAGGATTGGAGTCATTCAGACTTCGGTTTGACTCCTGGCTCCTCTAGCTATCACTATAGGGTCAGATCCATAGGCATTGAGCTGTTTCAGGGAAAAGACACCACACAAAATATCTGGTCAATAGTAAATGGCCCAGGGGCACTGGGTGGCTCAGTCAGTTAAGCATATACCTTTACAGCTCAGATCACGATCCCAGTGGATGGAGCCTTGCACTGGGCTCCTTGCTTGGCAGGGAGCCTGCTTCTCCCCTGATCCCTGTGTCCTCTCTCTCAAATATATAAAATCTTAAAAAAAAAAAAAAAGTAAATAATCCCCCCAAAAAAATCTCCTTCACCAATATTCAACGAATAGAATATTCAGCCATTTCTTGTTCTTTTTGCCAATTTTTACTGAATACAAATGCAAAGGAGAGACCATTCATGTTTATCTAGTATTTCTAATATACATCTAATCATAGACCTGGGACTCCTACAAACCTGGATTCAAATCCCAGTTCTAGCTCTTATTAGTTGTATGAATTTATTTTTTCTTTCAAATTTTTATTTAAATTCTGGCTAGTTAACAGATAGTGTAATAGTTTCAGGAGTAGAAACTAGTTATATGAATTTAAACATGGAAATTGTTCTGAACCTCATTTTCTCATGTGATGTGAAAATAACACTTACCTCATGGAGTAACTGAAAAAATGGGTGGGATAAGCTCCTAGTGCTTAGTTAGAATACAATATCTGGAAGCTATCGCTATTATTTTAGCTATTATTTGTTTCCTGTACCAGGTCTCTAGTCCTAGATGACCATGTTCCTTTTTCTTTTTTTTTTCTTTTAAGATTTTATTTGAGAGAGAGAGTGAGAGCCCACACTAATTTGGGGGTGGGGGAAGAGGGGCACAGAGACAGGGAGAGGGAGAAGCAGACTCCCCACCAAGCAGGAAGCCTGATACAGGGCTTAATCTCAGGACCCAGAGATCATGACTTAAGGCAAAGGACACTTAACCTACTGAGCCATCCAGGCACACCCACCATATTCCTTTATAAAGCCAGGTTGAAGGGCGCCTGAGTAGCTCAGTTGGTTAGGCAACTGCCTTTGGCTCAGCTCATGATCTCAGGATCCTGGGATCAAGATCCGCATCAGGCTTCCTGATCATTGGGGAGCCTGCTTCTTCCTCTCCAGCTCCCTCTGCTTGTGCTGTCTTTTCCTCTCTCTGTCAAACAAATAAATAAATCTAAATAAATAAATAAAGGCAGGTTGAAGGAAGATGAGAAATTCACAGGTAGAGATTCAATACAAGAAATCATTGCTGGTAAGGCAAGAGAAAAAAGTGCTATTTTCCATATGAAGAGAGATAAGTTAGGTGACTGTGTGAACATGTGTTTAAGATCTGCAGAAAAAGGGATTTCTGTGAGGATAACTTTAACTATTTGCAAAATAAATTGGAAAAATGGAAATAACTAAATTTGACAAATTGGCATTGTGAAAATAATTTGTCAGAATCTGCATTTACTGCTAGCATCTAGCAAAGTATTTAGGATAAACATATGCCTTAAATTTTTGTTGATTAGAGTGACACAGATTCTTATACTAAAATCTGTTTAAAATACCATGAAAGTTTAAAGATGGAAATAGGAATATAATCCTAAGGAGCCTATTAAGAACTTAGCATTATAAGTTTATGGGAGATTTTAAATTTTACATATTAAATAAAAATAGAGAAATAGTATACATTAGGATGAAGACAAATAAGTCTTGAAATATCAAATGTCAAATAAAAATCAAGGTAATATTTAGCCTGGACTCCTAATAACAAAGTAGCCAGGTAGCCAAGACTTAGATGGACTTCCCTTAAGTGTACTTAGTTAAAAAATTAAAAAGGGGTACATATCTGTCCCTAAAGAAGCGTATTACTTGGGAACAAGATTTATTGATATTTATTCCTTGTTAACAACTTCATGCTAATTCTAGAGAACAGAATGAACTACCCAGGTTAAGTGAAAGCTGTAGTCCATCATATGGATTATTTTGCCTGGAAAATGACCAAATTCATTGAAAGTCTAAGCATGTTTTCTTTCACTAATACGTTTTTGGACTTTTTTGCTTTTTTTTTTGTTTTGTTTTTAAGATTTTCACTTATTTGAGAGAGTGTGAAAGATATTTATTTGAGAGAGAAAACATGAGTGGGGAGGGACAGAGGGACAAGTAGACTCCCCACTGAGTGTGAGGATCCTGATAGGCTGCTTGATCCCAGGACCCTGAGATCATGACCTGAGCTGCAGTCAGAAGCTTAACCAGCTGAGTCACTCAGACACCCCTGGACTTTTTACTTCTTTAGGCTACCTTGGTGAATAATGGTTTCATAGTAAAACAGCATTTTCAAAATTAAGAGTAGTGTTATTTTAGTTATTGACAGTGTGAGGAATGCAAGTGAGAAATGGGATAGGTAGACTTTGAGGAAAGAAAATAGAACACCTTAATGATGCCTAGAAAATGTGCATCTTTTTTTTCCCAAAATTACTTCCTTGTCCAGTAATAGAAATTATTATACAACTTAGAAATCTGATTTCTTGGAGTTCCAGAAGTTCTGGAGTATTTAAATGTGATTTTAATCATATTAATGTAGTGCTTTATAGAACTATGATCGCTGTAATCAAACTATATCCTGGTTTGGTAATTTAAAATAATAATGGCAAATATATGTTGAATCTTCTTTAATTTTTTAAAGATTTTATTTATTTGACAGAGACACAGCAAGAGAGGGAACACAATTGGGGGGAGTGGGAGAGGGAGAAGTAGGCTTCCCACTCAGCAGGGAGCCCAATGTGGGACTTGATCCCAGGACCCAGGATTAGGACCTGAGCCCAAGGCAGATGCTTAAGGACTGAGCCACCCAGGCAGCCCACATTGAATCTTTTTTATTCAGAGTGAGTTTGTAGTGCCTACTGTTAATGGGGCTTAAGTGATTTTTAAGTCTTTTTTGTTGTCAGGGATAACAGGAAAGGGATTCACCACATCAAGGAAGATGGCTACCATTTTCATCATGGGCTACTATTAATTTTTGTTGTGATTGTTCAGCTTCCTTTTTTTTTTTTTTTTTTTTAAATCTCTTTGCGATTTTTATCTGTACTCTATTTGGATTACTCATTTCCTATCTTCTGTGTAGTTTTCCAAAAGGAGCCAGTGCTGGAAAGAGCTTTGAAAACCCATATCCTCATGTTCAAAGTTTCATTTTCTACCCCCTTCCTTTGAGTTCTGCCAACAGTTAGAAGAATTATGAGGTGACTCCGAGGCCTCTGTTTTAAAATAACCAAACAAAACTCTAAGATTGTGTAACCTTTCTTGGTTTTCCTATTTCCCCATTTTTAAGTGAAGAAAGCATAGTTAAGAATGTGGCTAAGCTACTCAGTAATCCTAGCTGAGTGCATACAGTTTCTTGAAAAATGCATGGTGCCCAGCTGCATTCAGTGGACCAAAAAACACGTCCGTGTATTTGTGATGTTATTTTGTCATTACTGTTGTGAGACTGAGGCATGACTGAATTTTCATTTTGGAAACTGGCCTTATAAAATGTCAAGATAAGTAATTCCAAAAAGCAGTAGGAAAATTGAGGTAATTGAGCCATGTATCAGATGGTGGTGGTATGTGTACAGGAGGTCTGTTTGTTTTCTGTGTCTCGTTCTGTGCCTTTTTAGTTTTTTTGTACACACATCTTTATTTCGACAGAGAAAAGTCATTATGAATCCCTAAAATTACACACAATTGACAGTAAGACTAAAATAACGTAACAATAAAAAATTTTTATGTATTTTCAAAATATACAGTATACAATAAGATACAATAAACAGTAATACATTTTTTTGTATTTTTTTAAAAATATACTTTGGGGGGAAAGGTAAGATGATAACATAAAATAGTTGCTTAGAGACATCCCTTTTTTTTGGAAATAATTACATGTCCACTAAAATCATATAAAGAAATATAACAAATTTTCTATGTTTTAATTTATAAAATGGGAAAGTAATTTAGGTCCCAAACACATAACTATTTTAAGACATGATAATGTAGGTGAAAAGTAGACATTTTCCTCTCCAACCCCTTCCTTCCAAAAGGCTCATATACTTAGCTTGGTAAAAAAAATAAGGTTGGATTAGGAAATTTATATATTTCAGTAGATGTAATCAAATCAACTAGGCTTTTATTTTCTATTTTATGTTATTTTTTTTTTTTTAAAGATTTTATTTATTTATTTGACAGAGAGAGATCACAAGCAGACAGAGAGGCAGGCAGAGAGGGAGTTAGAGGGAAGCAGGCTCCCTGCTGAGCAGAGAGCCCGATGTGGGACTCGATCCGAGGATCCTGAGATCATGACCTGAGCCGAAGGCAGCGGCTTAATCCACTGAGCCACCCAGGCGCCCCTATTTTATGTTATTTTTTAAAAAACAACTTGGTTTTTATAGTGTGGAAACACTGCCAACCCTGAAATACTGATTTGGAAAGACTTTGTTCTAACATTGTGCAGAAGCCTGAGAAAGAGGTTTTTACTGACATAGCCTTGAGTTGTTCTCAACTCCAGGAGGTGGGAAAATATCCACAAAACTAGCCTTTGGATGGGGACTTTCGACCCATTTAGGAAACCCTCCGAGTAATCCAGTTTACTCCTTTACCTTTTGAGAAATGCTTGAAATTCAAAGACTTCATATATAACTGAATTAAAATGACTAAAGTCTGCATTTGCCCTTTCTTTGCATTGTAGGAAACACTGCCGCACATGTGTTAATTTTACAAAACATGAAAAATCCATAAATCAAAACACTAGGAATTACTATCCCCAGATTACTGTGCCCACAAAAACTTCATTTGTGAACCCAAATTGCAAAAACCGCTTTTATATTTATGAATATCACCTATTTCTGCTAAGGGAAGGCAAGGGTCTGCTTGCCCAAAATCACTCCAAAGATTTTTCACAGTCCTAGATTCTTAGAACAAATACAAAGAAAATCAAATACCAAGGGTGTCTTAACATAAACCCTTCAAGGAAAACAGCCAAGTTTCACCCTGATTTCTTTTTAGCTGTGAAGCAGGTGCCTCTTTGCATTGCTAGATTAAATAACCTGGTTTTCCATATAGTCATATGGGTTTTCTCTCCAGTTTTGAGTTGAGAACAGGTTTGTACTATTAAATAAAAACTGTACTGGGGGGACGCCTGGGTGGCTCAGTTGGTTAAGCAGCTGCCTTCAGCTCAGGTCATGATCCTAGCGTCCTGGGATCGAGTCCCGCATCCGGCTCCTTGCTCGGCGGGGAGCCTGCTCCTCCCTCTGCCTCTGCCTGCCATTCTGTCTGCCTGTGCTCGCTCTCTCCCCCTCTCTCCCTCTGATAAATAAATAAAATCTTAAAAAAAAAAAAAAAAAAAAAAAAAAAACCGTACTGGGGTTTGTGTCAAGCTGACGTTCTCAGTGTTGAAGCCTCCTGGGAATGAATGACATAATTCGCTCTGTAAGTAAGATTTTAGATTTTTTTTTAATTTGATCCATGGAATTCTTCACTGTGATTATTATAAAACTGTATTTATAGTATAATTTTAAAGATGCTGAGATTAGGGGTACCTGGGTGGCTCAGATGGTTAAGTGTCTGCCTTCGGCTCAGGTCAAGATCCCAGTGTCATGGAATCAAGCCCCACACCGGGCTCCTGGCTCAGCAGGGATTCTGCTTCTCCCTCTCCCTCTGCTTCTCCCCCTGCTCATGCTTTCTCTCTCTGTATCTCTCTGTCTCAAATAAATAAATAAAATCCTTAAAAAAATTGTAAAAAATGCTGAGATTAACCTTTTTTATTCAATGATAGTCTTAATGATCCATATAGAAAAATATATTTTCTGTAAATATACTAATCACTATGTTAAATTATATTTAATTAGTAATAACTTACATTTATTTAGGACATTTTATGTGCCACATAGTTCTCTACATTCTTCATGTGCATTAACTCATTTAATCTTCAAATCTTCAAGCATAACTTATCCTTTAGAGTTTACTATATAATACTAATGCTAATTATTATCTGCAGTATGATTACTTAACACAAAAGCTAAATAAATTACCCAAGGCCACATATATTGTAGATGGTGAAGTGAAAATTTGGATTTAGACTATTTGTCTTGAACTCTATTCTAAATTTGTTTACTGTGTACCTCCCAAGTAGGATGGAAATACTCTGAAGGCTGGAAATTGGTCTCTTTCATAGCTACAACTCCCAGGACCAAGAGCACTGCACTCAATAAGTATCTAATGAATAATAAAAAAAATATATGTAAATAGAAATATGTAAATGCTTATGTCTCATAGAAGAAAGTAATCATCGATGGTTTTGAACATATTAAGGATATGTCTCTGAAGTTCTCAACAGAAGTTCATAGGATCAAAATAATTTGGGTTATTATTTTAGTAAAATAATAGTCTTTGAGGCTAAAACTAATTTGTATTTTTTTAAGTGAAGCAAAATTAACATGTGTTATAGTTCAGGTATACAATGATTTCAGCAATTCTATACACTACTCAGTGTCCATCGCAGTAAGTGTCTCTTAATCCTCTTTATTTCACCCATTCCCCCCCCCCACATCCCCTTGTGCAACCATCAGTTTGTTCTCTGTCTTTGAGTCTGTTTTTTTCTTTTTGTTTGTTCATTTGTTTTGTTTCTCAAATTCCACATATGAGTGAAATCATACAGTATTTGTCTTTCTCTTTGACTTATTTCACTTAGCATTATACGCTGTAGGTCTATTCATGCTGTTGCAACTGGCAGGATCTCATTTTCTTATGGCGGAGTTATATTCCAGTCATATGTAGAATTTAAGAAACAAGAAGATGAATATAGGAGAAGGAAAGGAAAAATAAGATAAAAACGGAGTTGGGGCACCTGGGTGGCTCAGTAGGTTAAGCGGCTGACTTGGCTCAGGTTATGATCTCAGAGTCCTGGGATCAAACCCTGCATCAGGTTCTTACTCAGCAGGCTTCTCCCTCTTCCTCTGCCCCTCCCCCAGCTTGTGCATGCGCTCTTTTTCAAATAAATTTTAAAAAATATTTAAAAATAAAAATTTTTTTAAAAGGGAGGCAAACCTTAAGAGACCCATAGGTATAGGAAACAAACTGAGAGTTGGGGGGGGATGGGGTAGCTGGGTGAGGAGGTCACTTGATGGACTGAGCATTGGGTATTTATGCAACTGATGAATCACTAAACTCTACCTCTGAAACTAATACTACACTATATTAACTAAATTGAATTTAAATAAATAATTTTAAAAAATATTTCATTATATATAATTATATTACATCTTTTGCCATTTTCTATGGATGGACACTTGGGTTGCTTCTTTACTTTAGCTATTGTAAATAATGCTGCAATAAACATAGGGCTGTGTATATCTTTTTAAATTAGTGTTTTCATTTTCTTTGGGTAAATATCTAGTAGTGGAATTACTGGGTCATATGGCAGTTCTATTTTTAATTTTTAAGGAACCTTCATACTATCTTCCACAGTGACTACACCATAGGCTTTTTCACCAATAGTGCACAAATGTTCCGTTTTTTCCATGTCCTCATTAATACTTATTTCCTGTGTTTTTTATTTTAGCCATTCTAACTGATATGAGGTGGTATCTCTTTCTGGTTTTGATTTGCATTTCCCTGATGATGAGTGATGTGGAGCATCTTCTTATGTGTCTGTTGGCCATTTGTATGTCTTCCTTGGAAAAATGTCTGTTGAGGGCCCCTGCCTATTTTTAATCATTTTATTTGGTGTATTTGGTGTTGTAGAAGTTCTTTCTATATTTTGGAAATTAATGCCTTATAGGATATATATCATTGGCAGATATCTTCTCCTACTCAGTAGGTTGCCTTTTTGCTGATGGTTTCCTTCACAGTGCAGAAGTTTATTTGGGTCTCAATAGTTCAACTTCACTTTTAATAATCTTGACCCAGAAGACCTATCTAGAAAAATGTTCCTATAGTTGATGTCAAAGAAATTATTGCCTACATTTTCTTCTAGGACTATTATGGCTTCAGGTCTCATGTTTAGGTCTTTCACCCATTGTGAGTTTATTTTGGTGTGTAGTGTAAGAAAGCAATCCAGTTTCATTCTTTTTGTTGTTGTTGTTGTTGTTTGTTTGTTTGTTTGACAGACAGAGATTACATGTAGGCAGAGAGGCAGGCAGAGAGAGAGGAGGAAGCAGGCTCCCCACTGAGCAGAGAGCCCGACACGGGGCTAGATCCCAGGACCCTGAGATCACGACCGAGCCGAAGGCAGAGGCCTAACCCACTGAGCCACCCTGGTGCCCCCAGTTTCATTCTTTTGAATGTGGCTGTCTCGTTTTTCCAGCACCATCTGTTGAAGAGACTCTCTTTCCCCCATTGTTTATTCTTGCCTCCTTTGTTATAGATTAATTAGCCATATGAGCATGGATTCATTTCTAGGCTCTCTATCCTGTTCCCTTGATTTATGTATCTGTTTTTGTGCCAGTACCATACTGTTTTGATTAATACAGCTTTTTCTTTTGATTAACACAGCTTTGTCATATATCCTAAAATCTGGGATTGTAGGAACTCCAGCTTTGTCCTTCTTTCTCAAGATTGCTTTGTCTATTTGAGGTCTTTTGTAGTTCCACACAAATTTTAGAATTTTTCATTCTAGTTCTGTGAAAAATGCTGTTGGCATTTTGATAGGAATTGCGTTACATCGGTAGATTGCTTTGGGTGGTGTGGACATTTTTAAACAATATTTGTTCTTCTAATCCATAAGTGTGGAATATCTTTCCATTTACATGTCATCTTCAATTTCTTTCATCAGGGTTTTATAGTTTTTGGAGTACAGAGCTTTCATCTCCTTGGCTAAATTTATTTCTGGGCATTTTGTTATTTTTTCTATGTAATTGTAAATGTGATTGTTCTCTTAATTTCTTTTTTCTGCTACTTAATTCTAGAAATTCTCTCCATAGAGGGAGTAGTTTATAACTACATAATTGATAACTGAAGTGCCAGCTGCCATTTATTAAATAACAACTTAGGTTTAGTCACTGCTTAATTTGAAATTTAGGATTCCCAAGTAGAACCTAAAAATGCAAAGTATTTTTGTTTTATAGTTACCATACTTCTCAGGAGACCACATTAAGAGAGTGTTTTAATTTGGCCTAATAGGGTTTTTTTTTCTTTTTTACTGTACTTGTATTCTACCTAGTTTGAGCTACACTAAACCCTAAAAGACCATTAGTAATTCGTCATGTTCTCTTGGGATTTGTTTAAAATGAAGAAGTGCTAAGTTCTCACAAGTGCAAAGCCCCAAATAACTGGTCAGATTATTATACATAAAAAGGGAATAAATTTAAAAAGTCTGTTCTTCAGAAGTGTTTGGTGTTGATTTAGAATATGAAGGAGGTTCTTGTTTTAAGGTTTAACTTTTGAAGAGAGGCTTTTTGAAACAGAAGACTATAACCTGGATATTAGGCATAAGGATAGCACAAAAAATAACAAAGGGGAAAATGTGTTAGTGTTTCAGAACAAGGGATTTAGAATCACATTGTCCAGATTTTTATTTGCAGATCTATAGGCAAGGCACTTTCACTTTGTTGTCTTTAAAAAATATTTATTTATTTACTTACTTACTTATTTGAGAGAGCATATGCACAAGAGTGGGGAAGGATAGGGGGAGAAACAGACTTCCTGCTGGGCAGGGAGCCTAATGTGGGGCTTGATCCCAGTACCCTGAGATCGTGATCTGAGCTGAAAGCAGATGCTTAATTAGCTGAGCCACCCAGGTGCGCATCATTTTCACTTTGTAAAATGCAGTGCCCTTTATAAAAGGCAGCAAAAAATAATAACATTCATTTGTTAGGGTCATGGAGATTAAATGAGATATGATATATCTTCAGAAACTTGTACAAAGTAACCAATAAATAATGGCTGTTACCACTTTGAGAATAGCTCCACCTAAATTCTCCCATTGTATTGCCATGGAATGGTCAAGTCAGAGTTAACCATCAGATACTTGGTTAATTAAATTGACATTGTGGCAGGGATCTTCACAAACCCACATGTGTGTATGTGATGGTGGGGTTTGGGGCATGTTGAGTGCTAATTTCTGTGTAGTTGGGATTACATCAGTAACATGTCACACTCTGAAGTGATGATTTTTTTTTTTAAGATTTTATTTATTTATTTGACAGAGCACAAGCAGGGGAAGTGGTAGAGGGAGAAGGAGAAGGAGGCTCACACTGAGCAGGGAGCCTGATGTGGGACTCCATCCCAGGACACTGGGATCATGACCTGAGTTGAACGCAGACACTTAACTGACTGAGCCACCCAGGTTGACCCCCCCTTTAAGTCATGATTTTCAACAGGATGAATTCTATTGTACAGCACCATTTCTGTTTTAGATTTCCCTCTCTGTACTCATCAGTTAATGGGTAGTCTGACATCACAGATAGCTTATAACTCTGGAAACCACAAAACTCGGGATATATGTTTCCCGGTCTGCCACTAGGGCAAGTCACTTCTTTGGTTCCTCAATTTTTTATTTGTAAGAAGGTGGGTTGGGCTAATCTAGAGTGGACTCTAGAGATCCATCTTACCAAGAGTTATCTAGGTTTTTGCTTTCTGTAGTCAGCCATATAATTAGAAATATATGTTATGTGAATGCACTCATGTATATGTATCTTGAGATTTTTATCAAAAAAGGAGATCGTTTTCCTAATTAGCAGGCACGGACCAAACATAAGATTAGGTGGTTCCTAAGTACTTGTTTGCTGCTAAGATCTTTTATCCAAAGGCTGCCAGGTGTCATTGACTGCAAGCTTGGATCATTTGATAATTATAATTGCAGTTAAGTATTCTTCATTATTATAAGTATAACTAAATCAAGAAACTAGGGCATTTTAAAGAAATACTGACAATCAGTACAACTATGTAAATGGCTTCTATAGATTGACTAAGGTTTGAATCATATCTAATTCCCTTAGACAAGCAAAGACCCTCTTGACTCACTGCTGTGGTCACACTTGCTGATAGAGCGTGTACACTCTATGCTGATAGAGCATAGCTGATCATGTGACCTAGTGTTGGCAAATCTCGGATTTCTCTGCACGAGGTGATTTTCCAGGATTAACAGCCTATGATTCTAAGTCACAGATGGTTCTGTTCTTTTCTCTTTGATCTGCCTTAAAAATAAGGATAACTACCGAAAAACATAAAGCAGTTCTCCCCTATCACTAATACCCTCCCTCAATCTCAAGTACATTTTCCTTTGACCATTGAGAGCAAAGAAGAATGTTTTGTTTAAAAAAACAACAAAAAATATGGACTGTACAGGGGGCATTAGTATGATATAAGGTGGCTCATTATATTTATATTGGGAAAGAAGAACTTATTTTTTGAGGTCAGTAATTGGAGCTAAGCCATTGTGTGTGAATTCTCAATGATTTGCACTTACTGACTTGGAAAAAAATGTGGATGTTGAATTCTTTTCATTTTCCACTGGCTTATAAAGGTTAGGATTATATTACTTTTCTTCCCCCTCCATCCACCCCCTTAAAAAAAAAGCTACAATAGCTTCCCTGTTAGATGAAATCGAAATTTCTTGGCCTGTCATTCAAAACCCTTTACAACCCAGCACCGGCCATGTTTTCAATTTTATCTCCTATTCATTCCCTTTCTGAGCCGTTCCCCCAACTCTAGCCTCCAGGGGGTTCTCCTTACTCCCTAATACACTTGCATTTTCACACCTCTGCCTCTTTGCTTTTCCTGTTCCCCTAACCTAGGATGTCCTTTTTCCTAATCAGTCTACCTAAGAAACTCTTGCCTCTTCTCTCAGATCCAACCGAGGTGTTGCCTGTCTTCATAAATCTGTGCATCCTTTCCCTAGGCAGTTATGGCCCTCACCTGTGCTCCCATTCAGAGCACTTTAAATGACAGCGTTATTCGCACTATGTCATGATTCTACCGCCACATTCTCTTACCACTGCTACCTTCTGGAGCAAGCACCTTGCTTTCTGTGTGTGTGTGTGTGTGTGTGTGTGTGTGTGTGTGTGTGTGTGTATAAAAACCTTGGCATCTAATACATAGGGGACATATAATAAAAGCTTACCAAAGTGAATAAAAACATGTGTGCATATATTGCAGGAGGAGAAATACCCTGATTACATAATATGTTTTTATTCATTGTATATAATTTGGAGAATACAAAAAAAAAAAAAAACAGCAAGGAGGAAATGAAATTGACCTATAACCCTACTCCCTCAGAGATCATGTTAACAGTTCAGCATACCTATTTCCAGTTAAAGCATACTTACTTTGAAGAGGAACTCTGGGTTTTGAAATTAGAAAATGACCTACATGCTTAACAGATGATCCTAATTCTTGACGTTGCTCTTTCTTTCTTAGCTCACAGAGAGAATAATCATCCTCTTTGTGGTGATCACCAGTCAAGAGGAAGTCCAAGAGAAATATGTGGTGTGTGTTTTATTCATCTTTTGGAATCTATTGGATATGGTTAGGTAAGGAGGCAAAATAATATCTTAAAGCCAAGTTGCTTTTCTACAGTGAAACCAGTAATAGCTGCCCACATTTGGTTACCCTGAATGAGAGAGGAAAACATAACCCCTTTCCAAATTATTTTATCTTGATATTGAAATGTATTGTTAGCTCTTTCCATAATGGGCATGTCAGAGGTAATGCAAACCTCCCATGGTATTACAAGAGCAAATCAGTGCATTCAGGTTTCCAGCAGAAGACTTGGCATAGCACCAATTTGGGATAAACCTCACAGCTGCTTGCTAATGAAAGGCATTCCTTGAAATTGCTCTGGTACATGTAACTGTAACAAGCAAAGCAAGACTTCTATTATGTCTTAGGATTTACAAAGTTGGTTTCTGTGAGTTCCAGAATACTTAAATACAGGGCCTCATCGCTCTAGGGAAGAATGCACCTCCACATACATTTACTTTGTGTTGTTTTTCTTTGAAGTATAATTTTTAAGAAAATATTTGTTTATTTATTTGACACAAAGAGAGAGAGACAGAGATCACAGGTAGGTGGGACAGGGGGAGTAGACTCCCCGCTGAGCAGAGAGCCAGACGTGGGGCTCGATCCCAGGACCCTGAGATCATGACCTGAGCCGAAGGCAGAGGCTTAACCCACTGAGCCACCCAGGCACCCTTTAAGATTTTATTTGATGGAGCAAGCACAAGCAGGGGGAGTAGCAGAGGGAGAGCGAGAAGCAGACTCCTCATTGATCAGGGAGCCTGACATGGAGCTGGATCCCAGCACCCTGGGATCATGACCTGAGCAGAAGGCAGATGCTAAACCAACTGAGCCACCCAAGTGCCCCTGATTGGATAGTTCTAGATATTAATCAGCACCGACCATGTTAAGTGCGGTCACCATCTGTCCCCATACGTTATGACAATATTTTTTTTTCTGGCATTTTTTAAAATTATTATTATTTTTTTATTTTTTATAAACATGTATTTTTATCCCCAGGGGTACAGGTCTGTTAATCGCCAGGTTTATGACAATATTTTTGACTATATTCCCTAGGCTCTACTTTTATCTCTGTGATATGTTTTATATACAATTCCAGTGGGTCCAAATGACTTATTGAAGTTATTTTGTGGATACCCTAGGAATCCTTGAACCTCAAATTAAGAACTTTTGCTCTAGATCACCTTCAGTTTCCTTCTACTTCTGAAACTTTGCAAACAGATGGGTCTAGTCTTGTCTCTACCAGCAGTGGGGTAAACAGTCCCCTTTGCTCAGAGGCTCATCTTGAGGAGGTGTCCTAACTGCTTCTTTGGCTTTCACAAATGAGAACTGCGCGTTCTACTTGCAAGATCTGGGTGTGGATAGGTAACAAAAGCGCCCTAGCATTTTAGCTGAGTTATGTAAATTATTCATTTACTATGTTGTCAGTAACTTAGCTGAATTAAAGTATTTCTGAGTAATAGGTTGAGCCTTAGAGTGAGTTAGAATGAAATGTTTTGTTGAATGAAAAGGAGTAGCATTCTTTGTATATATAATTTAGTAAGTTATTCCTCATTTTTAACTGATAGTTTTGTAGACTTGGGGTGGATTTCATGGACTTTTGTAGCCCATGACTTTGTGTTCATGAGACAAGGAGCCCCATCTGGGATTGAGACCTTCTGACATACTGTTCTCTGGTATGCCTGACTCTTTCGGTCTCAATTCAGTCTCTAATGAGCACAGTTAAACCCATTAGAAAACAAAATGATTTTAACGTTGAGAGTAGTTATCATGATGTCATGGAAGGGCTTTTTAACAGAGGAGATCTTAGGATGCATCCCACTGCAACTACTTGCTGTATAATCTTGGACATCCCACTGAACCTTCAAAAACAGAAGAATTTTGATAATTCATGTACTTTAACATTCACCTTTTATTTATTTCTTAATTAATTAGTTAATTAATTAGAGCAAGTGTCGGGGTAGGGAGGGGCAGAGGCGGAGGGAGAGGGAGAGATTCTTAAGCAGGCGTACTCCACACTCAGGTATAGCCAGATACAAGGCTCGATCTCAGGAGCCTAAGATCATGACTGGACCTGAAATCAGGAGTCAGACACTTAACCGACTGAGTCCCCCAGGCACCCAACATTCACATATAAAATAGAAAATTTGTGGGTTTTAGTGTATTCAAAGATGTGTAACTATCATCACTAATTTGAGGACATTTTCACTGCACTCTATAAAGAAACCACAAACCTCTTAGCAGTAAAATCCCCATTTTCCCCTCTCAGCCCTGGAAACTACTAACATACTGTCTCTATGAATTCACCTATTGTGGACATTTCATATAAATGGAACCATACTGTATATGGCCTTTTGTGACTGATTTCCTTCACTTAGCTTAATGTTTTCAAGGTTTATCTATGGTATAACATGTATCAGTATTTCATTCCTTTTTATCAGTATTTTATTCCTTTATGGATAACATTCCATTATAGCAATGTACCACTTTTATTTATCCATTCTTCAGCTGATGGACATACTTTCTGGTTATGAGGAATATCGCTATGAATAGTCATGTACAAGCTTTTGTATATGAATAGGCTTTCTTTTCTTATAACTTGGAAGTAAAATTTCTAAGCATGTAGCCTTTTCGAAACTCAGTTTTTTCCCCTCTGTGATGTTGGGGTGGAATTATCTTCTGAACTTACCCTAAAATTTCTTTTTTTTTAAGGCAAGGACTAGAGAGACACCTGGATGGCTCAGTCAGTTAAGCATCTGCCTTCAGCTCAGGTCATGATCTCAGGGTCCTGGGACTGAGTCCCACATAGGGCTCTCTGCTCAGTGGGAAGTCTGCTGTTCCCTTTGCCTCTGCTAATTGTGCATAATTGTGCATACTCTCTCTAATTGTGCATACTCTCTCTCTTTCAAATAAATAAAATCTTAAATAAATAAATGCAAGGACTAGAAAAGGGCATCTATTAAAAAAAAAAAACCACATCCAGATGATTGTTAATGTTAAAAAACTAGTTTCTTCCTAAGATGAGTGAAACTAGGGTGGGTGTACAACCAACCCTTGCCACGTCTATTCAGCATTGTACTGGAAATACTCGTCATGGCAGTTAGGCAAGGAAATGTTGTGAAAGGCAGGAAGGAGTAAAGTCTGTTGGCAGGTTATATGATTTTGTACATAAAATCATAAGGAATCCACTAAAAGTACTAGAACTAGTAAACCAGTAAAGAAAGGTTGTTGAATACAAAACCAATATACAAAATTATTTTTGTATATTGTGTTTTATACACTTGCAATGACCTATTTTAAGATAAAATTAAGGAAAAATTTCATTTATAATAGCATCCAAAAAATAAAGTACTTAGGAATAAATTTAACAAGAGATGTGCAGAACTTACACATTGAAAACTTTAAAATCCTATTGGGAGAAATTTAAAAATACCTAAATTAAGAGATAACCCATGCTTATGGGTTGAAAACTTAATAAAACTTAATAAGACTGCAACACTCTCCAAATTGATCTACATATTCAGTGCCATCCTTATCAGAATCCCAGCTGGCTGCTTTGCAGAAATTGCAAAGCTGATTTTAAAACTCATATGGAAATTTAAGGAACTTACTAGCCCAAGCAATCTTGAAGAAGAACATAGTTGGAAGACTCACACTTCTCAATTTCAGAACTCACTACAAAGCCATAATAATAAAGAATGTGATACTGGCATAAGGATATAGCACAGAATAGAACTGATAGTCTGGGGATAAATTCTCACATTTATAGTTGATTGATTTTTGACAAGGGACCAAGACCATTAAATGGGGCTGGGGGAATAGTCTTTTCAACAGATGGTGGTGGGATAATGACATGTCCATCTGCGTGGATCCTTACCTCACACCATATACAAAAATTAAAATGGATCAAAAAACCTAAATGTAAGAGCTAAACCTATAAAACTCCAAGAATGCATGGAGGTAAACCTTTGTGATTTTGGATTTGGCAGAGGATTCTCAGACACCAAAAACAAAGCAACAGAAGAAAGAAGATACACTGGACTTCATCAAAAGTGGTTTTAAACATATAAGATGCGTATCTACTCTTGTAATAAAAATTAGATGCCAGGGACACCTGGGTGACTCAGTGGGTTAAAGCCTCTGCCTTCAGCTTAGGTCGTGATCTCGGGGTCCTGGGATCAAGCCCCACATCGGGCTCTCCGCTCAGCAGGGAGCCTGCTTTCCCCCCACCCCCCGTCTGCCTCTCTGCCTACTTGTGATCTCTGTCTGTCAAATAAATAAAATAAAATCTTAAAAAAAAATAGATGCCGTTTTCGAGATTGGTACAGATCAAGTTTGATAATATGCCATGTTTAGTGAAGGCTTGCACTGTTGGTATATGGTTTTTATATACAGAGATAAGCAATTACAAGAGTATTCAAGAGGATATATAAGAAACTGGCATTGGTCCTTGTCTCTGAGGAATGAAATCGAGGTCCTAGATTGGGAGAAAGGTTTAGTTTTCTCCATTCATGTTCTCAAGGTTTTGGATTTTGTTTTGCCATATTATGTACTGCCTATTCCAGTAGTTCTCAAAGTACAGACCCTAGCCCTGTGTGGCATCTGCATCACCTGGAACTTGTTTATAATAGAAATTCTCAGGCTCTACCTGAGACCCACGGAATGAGACCCTCTGGGCATTTGGCCTAGCAGTGTGTGCTTTAGCAAGACCTCTGGTTGATTTTGATGTCCGCTTAAGCTTGAGAACCACTGCCTAGTCAGAGAAACAAAAAGATGCAGAATACTTCCTCCATTACATCACGAAGGCAGCTTTAAAACCAGCTATTGCACTCAAAACAAGCTTCTAAGGCTGGCTCTCTAACTGATCACACAGCGTAGCCCAACTGCACGAGCAGAAGGATGACCAATAAGGACTTGGAAGTCACACTTGTGTTTTAAAAATTCATTACCTAAATATTTACAAGTCTGTCTGTTTTTTAAAAACCCAGCTGCATACTGGATAAAATGGGCTTAGCTTCTGAGTGAACCTAAATTCACTCTTCAGGGAAAGGTGTAATTTGCTGAGGGGTAAGGGTTTCATTTTTCTTTGTTTACCTCCATAATTATCCATGGTCCAACCCCTGAGACAAGCCAGACTGACATAGTTCTCTCCCCCGCACCCCCCTTTTTTTTTTTACCTCCCACTTAAATGGTAGAAAATAAGGTTTGGAATTTAAACTTTCCACTTGTATCTCTGTGTTTAATTACAGTGTAAGGTATTTTCTTCTCTTCTTCTCCCAGATATCAGTGAGAAATGTTTCTGAGCTCCTTGTCTTGTTTTAGGTACACGTACAGCATGTTGTCAGTCGTAGGGATATCCTACACAGTCCTGACCTGGCTCAGTCAGACACTGTGGATGCCCGTTTATCCTCTGTGTGTTCTTGCTGAAGGTAAGAGTGACTTTGCATTATTGTTTCCTGACAAAAGCAATCTACTTATAATGGTTCACTTAACTTTTTGATGATTAAATTACTATTTTTGCTACTGCTAGCGGACAGCTGACTCATTGGGTCATTCCTGGCACACTTCCCTTGATGCAAAAAAGCAAAACATTAAGAAACAAAGTTAGAGGGGGAAGCAGCTTTGCACAGTAGACAGAATATTAGATGAGGAATGAAGACATCTGAGTACAGGCCCTTAACTTCATTAACTCACTGTATGAGTTTTGGGCAAATCATTTAACCTCTCTCAGTTTACTCATCCAAAAGGGGTTTAACATTAGTGACTCAGTGATTTTTTTTTTTTTTTTTTTTTTAAAGTATGCTCCACATCCAGGGTGAGGCTTGAATTCATGACCCTGAGATCAAGACCTGGGTTGAGATCAGGAGTTGGATGCTTTACCAACTGAGCTACTCAGGCGCCCCAATGATTATTTTTAGTGTATAGAAATTGAGTTCCCCCTGACTGGATTACCTTTCCTACTTGACTATCTACCATGCATCACACTGTCTGCCAGGAACAGTTAACTCTACCTTTAGATCGTCATCAATTTCTCAGGGGAGCATTCCTCAACTTTCTCAAGTAAGTCTGTTCCCCGCCCCCTGCCCTCAGTACAGCACCATGAATCTCTCTTTCATAAGACCTGTCTCAGGTGTGATTAGACGTTTGTGTGATTCTTTGAATAATCTCTGTTTCCTGTCTAGCCTCTAAGCAACTTGGGGATATGGGTTTGTTGTTTCCTTGCTTCCCTTTTTCTCACGCACCCAATATATATGCTCAATAAACACTGAATAAATTATTGAATACAGTATGAACTCAGCTAGTTACTTAGCCTAAATGTAAACCTAAAACTTAAATAAAATTCATCAGTTTGCAAAAAGCTTGAGGATATTAGGAGAATATATGCTTCCTTCCATAATGGATTTGGCAGACTGGTAAGGAACTTTCTGAAACATTAAAATTTTTGAAAACAGAAGGCATAAAGAAATTAAGAAAGTCAGGGAAAACATAGAAAAAGAAATTTAAAATAAAATAGTGACATTGGCGAAAATCATAAAGTGTATATAGTCTACTCACATGTTTTGTACTGATGACCAGAGAAAAATTTATAGTAAATCATATTAGGTAGAACTTTATAATTTGTTTTGCTTTCAAAAGAATTACTAATTTTTAGAACAGACTAAGCCAAAAGAATCTAGAGAATATTCCTAAAAACTAAAAAAACCTGGATTGCTCATTTCTTTGAGAATGAAATTCTTCACTCATTGAAACATTTATTAAGTAAATTGCTTTATTATATTGTATGAAAAATACCATAAAGAATATATTATAAAGGACTAAGGTAGAGACGGGAGTAGTCTTTTCCTAAAAATAAAGGATGAATAACTATAGAAAACTTATACATTCTCATTATTTGATAACGTTAAGCCTTCACCTTTCTGGGAAAGCCATGTTCCAGTATGTTTGCCATAAAACCCATTTCTTTTTTTGAAATGAGATTCATTAACTTATTCTTGCAATTAAAAAGCAAAGTGTATGTGTAGAAAAGGAGTCTGGAGGTATATGTGACAAAATATTAATAATTCTGGGTGGCAGGAAATGGGTCACTGAAGTTTAATCTTCACATGTTTCTTTATATTTTAAATGCCCTAAAGTATAAAAAGATGTGGTTCAGAAAACCTGGCTGACTTTTGAGGACTCTAATATTTTTAAAGAACTATAGTTTCCCATCCAATAACATCAAAGACAAAAGCAAGGTGTGTAGACAGCCAGATCATCAGTTTATACCGATTAACTGGTAGAAACTTAGGCACAGCATCTGGAAGTCTTCGACGGCAGGTCAGCTGCGGACCCTGTGGCCGAGCCACTCACCCCGCTCAGGCTAGCCATCGCGGCCTTGGTTGCCCAACGTTTCTTCTGTCTCTCATTTTTTTTTTTTTTTAATTTACAAATAATTTTAGACTTACAAAAAATTACAAAAATGGTGTATGGTTCACGTGTGCCCTTCACCCAGCTTATGCTAATAGCCTCTTACATAACCATAGTTCATTATCATTTCATAAAATGTCATAAAAATTCGTATGTGAGATATAACTTCATAGAACCTCCTCTTTATTTTCATTGAAGTATAATTAACATCCAGTGTTACATTAGTTTTAGGTGTATAACCTAGTTTGATTCATCAGTTCCATATATTACTCATTGCTTGCCACAGTAAGCTGAGCCACCATCTGTCACTGTACGACATTCTCAGAGTATTACTGACTCTACTCCCTATGCGGTACTTTCCCTCTCCATGCCTTACTCATTTATAACTGGAAGGTTTTACCTTTTTTTTTTTTTTTTTTAAAGATTTTATTTATTTATTTGACAGAGATCACAAGAAGGCAGAGAGGCAGGCAGAGAGAAGCAGGGTCCCTGTGGAGCAGAGAGCCTGATGCGGGGCTCGATCCCAGGACCCCGAGATCATGACCTGAGCCGAAGGCAGAGGCTTTAACCCACTGAGCCACCCAGGCACCCCAAGTTTTTACCTCTTAATCCCTTTTATCTATTTAGTGTGTCCCCCAAATACCTCCCCACTGGCAACCATAAGTTGGTGCTCTGTATTTAAGTCTTTTATTTTTTATATTCCATATATAAATGAAATCGTATGGCATTTGTCTTCTCTATCTGACTTATTCCACTTGGTATAATACCCTCTAGGTCCATCCATGTTCTTGTAAGTGGCAAAATCTCTCTCTTTCTTTTTTTTATGCCCAAGTAACATTCCACTGTGTGTGTATCTTGAACACATAAACACATCTACTTTACCCATTCATTCATCTATTGATGATACTGGGGTTGCTTCCTTATCTTGGTTATTGTAACTCATGCTGTAGTGCTCGCTTCGGCAGCACATATACTAAAATTGGAATGTAACTCATGCTGCAGTAAACATAGGGGTGCATTTATCTTTTCCAATTAGTGTTTTTGTTTTCTTTGGATAAATAAGCAGTCGTGGAATTACTGGAGGATATGATACTGCTTTTATTTTTTTTTAAGCTAACACTGTAATTACCCATCTTATTAAGCAGTAATTTCTCAGAAGAAAAGATCTAAGACAAAATCTTAGGTATATTTGAAGCATTCACACATACAGTGCACTCGTGTCTATTCAACCTGAGGGTCTCTATAAGACTGCTCAACCCATTCCCAATTAGTATTTGAATGTGAACTTTCCTAGTAACTGTGAGTTCACTGGTATGGTAGTTCTATTTTTAATTTTTTGGATGAACTTCGATACTGTTTTCCACAGGGGCTGTACCTTTACCTGCCCACCCCAGTGTATGGGGTTTCTTTTGCTTCCCATCCTTACCAGCATGTGTGTTTTGGGGTTGGGGTTTTTGTTTTGTTTTTTGTTTTTTTTGTTTGTTTGTTTTTTTTTTGGATACCAGCTATTCTGACAGGTGTGAGGTTATATCTCATTATGATTTTGATTTGCATTTCCCTGATGATAAGTGAGGTTGAGCATCTTTCCATGTGTCTGTATGCCACCTGTATGTCTTTGGAAAAATGGCTGTGCAGGTCCTCTGCCCATTTTTTTAATAAGAGAGTTAAGCAACTGTCTGGTATTGAGTTGTAGAAGTTCTCCATATATTTTGGACTTTAACCCTTTGTCAGATATTTTGTTTTCAAATATCATCTCCCATTCTGTAGGTTGCCTTTCATTTTGTTGATAGTTCCCTTTGCTGTGCAAAAGCTTTTTATTTTGTTGTACTCCCAAATAAGTTTGCTTTCATTTCCCTTGTCTGAGGAGACATCTATAATATGTTGCTAAGGGTGATGTCCAGATGACTGCTTATGTTTTCTTGCAGGAGTTTTATGGTTTGGGGGTTCACATTTAGGTCTCTAATCCATTTTGCGTTTAATTTTGTGTGGGTTTTAAGAAAGGGGTCCAATTTCATTCTTTTGGAAGCAGCTTCCCAGGTTTTTTTGGTTTTTGTTTTTTGCACCATTTATTAAAAAGGCTGTCTTTTCCCCACTCTAAATTCTTGCCTTTGTGATAAACTGACTGTATGGGCACGGTTTATTTCTGGGTTCCCTATCCTGTTCCATCAATCTGTGTATCCATTTTACCATCCTTGGATTACTATGGCTTTGTCATGTATCTTGAAACTGGAATTGTGATACCTCTGGCTATGTTCTTCTTTCTCAAGATTTATCTATTCAAGGTCTTTCATGGTTCTAAACAAATTTTAGGATTATTCTTTTTCTATGAAAAGTGCTATTGGCATTTTTGTGGGGATTGCACTGAATCTAGTTTGCTTTGGGTAGTATGGACATTTTAATGATAGTCTTCCCATTTGTGAGCATGGTATATCTTCCTATTTGTGTCTTCAGTTTCTTTCTTCAAAGTCTTATAGCTTTCAGAGTATAGGTCTTTCATCTCACTAGTTAAGTTTATTCCTAGGTATTTTATTCTTTTTGTGCATGTATAAATGGTTAGTAGCATATAGAAGAAACGTAACAAAATTCTGTTAATTTTGTGTCCTATAAATTTACTAAACTTATTTATCAGTTCTAATAGTATTTTGGTGGAGTCTATAGGGTTTTCTGTATGTGGTGTAGCATGTCATCTGCAAATATTGTTAGGTTAACTTCTTCTTTGCCAATTTGGAAGCTGCTCTTTTTTTTTTTTTAAGATTTTATTTATTTATTTGACAGAGATCACAAGTAGGTAAAGAGGCAGGTAGAGAGAGAGAGAGGGGAGGAAGCAGGCTCCCTGCCGAGCAGAGAGCCAGTTGTGGGACTTAATCCCAGGACCCCAAGATCATGACCTGAGCCAAAGGCAGAGGCTTAATCCACTGAGCCACCCAGGCACCCTGAAAACTGCTCTTTCTTGTGTGATTGCTGCAGCCAGGACTTCCAGTACTCTGTCGAGTTAAAGTGGTGAGAGCGGACATCCTTGTCTTGTTCCTGATCTTAGAGAAAAACCCATGTTTCTTAAGCACTGAGTATGTTAGCTGTGAGTTTTTCATATATGGCCTTTATTATGTTGAGGTATGTTCCCTTTGAACCCATTTCATTAGTAGAGTTTTTAACATGAATGAATGCTGTATTTTGTCAAAAGCTTTTTCTACATCTATTGAAATGGTCCTATAGGTTTTATGTTTCCTTTTGTCCGTGTGATATATCACATTGACTCATTTGCAAATATTTAATCACCCTTGCATCACTGGAATAAATCTCACTTGTTTGTGGTGAATGATCTTTTTAATGTATTGTTGTGTACAGTTTGCTAATATTTTGTTGAGGGTTTTTGCACTATGTTCATCATACTGGGGTGTAGGGTTTTGTTTTTGTTTTAGTTTAACAGTGTCTTTGGTTTTGAAATCAGGGAAATGATGGCCTTATAGAATGAATTTGGAATTTCCCTTCCTATTCTGTTTTTTGGAATAATTCTTTAAATGTTTGGTAGAATTCACCTGTGAGGCTATTATGGTCCCAGACTGTTGTTTGTTGGGAGTTTTAGATTACAGATTCAATTTCTTTACTAGTGACTGGTCTGGTCAAATTTTCTATTTCTTCCTGAATCACTTTTTTTTTTTTTTTTTTTTAAGATTTTATTTGACAGAGAGAGAGACACAGAGAGGGAACACACACAGGAGGAGTGGGAGAGGGAGGCTTCCTGCTTAGCAGGGAGCCTGATGCGGGGCTCGATCCCAGGACCCCAGGATCATCTGAGCCAAAAGCAGATGCTTAATGAGTTAGACACCCAGGGATGCCTCCACTTTTGGGAGATGTATATTAGGATTATCTGTTTCTTCTAGGTTGTCCAATTTGTCGGCATATAATTTTTCATCATATTCTCTTATAATCCTTTGTATTTCTCTGCTATCATTTCTTCATTTTTAATTTTATTTTAGTTCTCTTTTTTCTGATGAGTCTGGCTAAAGAATTACCAATTTTGGTTATTTCAAAGGACCAGTTCTTGGTTTCATTGATCTGGGTTTTTTTGTTTTTATTTTTTTAGTTTTTCAATTAATTTTACTATAGTCTTTATTATTTCCTTCCTTCTACTTTCTGCGAACTTTGGGCTTTGTTCTTTTTCCAGCTCCTTGAGGTATAAGTTTAGATTGTTTGAGAGTCATATTGTTTGTTGAGATAGGCCTGTATTGCTATAAACTTCCTTCTTAGGACTGCTTTTGCCACATCCCAAAGATTCTCACTGCAATTTTTCCATTTTCATTTGTCTCCATGTATATTTTTAAATTTTCTTTGATTTCTTTGTTTAATAGCATTTCATTGTTTAATAGCATGTTGTTTAGCCTTCATGTATTTGTATCCTTTCAAGAGTTTTTCTTATAATTGATTTCTAGTTTTATATTGTCATGGTTGAAAAATGCTTGATAGGACTTCAGTCTCTTTAAAAAAAATTTTGAGACTTGTGTTATGGCCTAACGTTTGATGTATCCTGGAGAATGTTCTGTGTGCATTTTAAAAGAATGCATATTGAGGTTTTTTGGTTGGGTTTTTTGTTTTTTTTTTAATGGAATGTTCTGTATATATCTGTTAGGGCCCTCTGGTCTAATTATGGCACTCCCTTCTGGCCTGCAAAGTTTCTGCTGAAAAAATCAGCTGATAGCCATAGGGGATTTCCCTGTGGGTAATGGTTTTTTCTCTTGCTGCTTTGAAAACTCTCTCTGTATCACTTCTTCTTGCCATTTTATTTATTATGTGTCTTGCTATGGACCTCCTTAGATTTATCTTGTTAGGAGCTCTTTGTGCTTCCTGAAATGTGATGGATAGATCTTTTCTTTCCCAGAGTAGGGAAGTTTTCAGTTATTTCTTCAAATAAGTTATCTACTCCCTTCTCTCTCTTTCTCTTCTGGGATCCCTATAATGTGAACGTTGTTACTCATTACAGAGTTGTTGAGTTCCCTTTACTGAACTCTTTTCTTAATTTTTTTGTTTTTGCTGTTCACTTTGATTACTTTCCATTACCCTGTCTTCCAGATTGTTGATCTGTTCTTCTGCATCCTCTGATCTGCTCTTGATTCCTTCCAGTGTATTTATTTCATTTTTTGACTTCTTCAGCTCTGTATTTTTTCTTTGTTGAAGTTCTGACTGAGATCATCCACTCTTTTTTCACATTCAGTGAGTATCTTTATGACCATTACTTGGAACTCTTTATCAGGCACATTGGTTGTTTATTTCATTTAGCTCTTCTACTGTAATTCTATTCTTTCATTTGGGCCATATTCCTCTGCCTCCTCATTTTGTCTAACTCTGTGTTTGTTTTTGTTTAGTAGGTGAGTTAGTTATGTCTCCTGGTCTTGAAAGTAGTGGCCTTATGTTGAAGGCGCCCTGTGGAGCCCTGTAGCACACCTTCCTCTTGATCTTCAAAATCAGGCACTTTGGGAATATCCACTGTGTGGGCTAAACATGCCCCACCGTTACGGCTGAACCACAGTTTCTTTCAGTTCAGCCAGTTGCCATGACCCACTTTGCCTGCTGTAGGCACACTGGGCAAGGTTTGGTCCTTACACTGTTGAGAAGGCTGTTTGAGGCCTCTGTGACTAGTTGGTGGGAAGACCAGCAGTCAGCCTAGGTGTCTGCAGTTAGCCTTGCTGCCACATCTTCTATTCCACCAAAGCAGAGGTTTTATTCCTTACACAGCCAGCTAAGAGCCTAGGCTGCTGAAACTGTGGGTGCACTGATTTGTGGGGCTTATTTCTTCCCTCCCCACGGAAGGAGTCATTTTGGAGTAGCTTTGTCCCTGCCAGGGCTTTCTGCAGGGTGTGGGAGGCACGAGCCCCTTTGAGGGTTGCCTGCTCAAGGGGGCAGGTTGAATGGGTCAGGTCAGTCACATGGTGCTAGCAAGATAGTGGTAGCACTGGCTCCCCTAAGTGACTAGCCATCTAGGCTGGGAGAGGGGAAGAGAAATGGCACCTGTCAGCACTTTTGTTCCCAGAGAAATCTGAAGATCCTTGCCTTTCCAGCACACAACCCAAGACTAGTCAATAAATTTTCTTTACATATACCCAGGCACTTTGCAAACTGCTGCTTCTGCACTGTGTCTCCGCCAAGTTACTTATTATGTTGGGTTCTTAAGTGAGGGGACTCAGTTTCCTATTGCCCTCTGGCTCTCCCGGCATTAAGCCTACTGATTCTTAACATTCCTGGAGTTAAGCTCCACTGATTTTTTTTTTTTTTTTTTTTTTTTTAACTATAGTGACACACAATGTTACATTAGTTTCAGGTGTACAACATAGCACTTCAACAACTCTGTTACAGAATGCTCATCACAAATGCAACTACCATCTCTTACCATACAACACTGACAATGCTATTGATTAGATTCCCTATCTTTTACCTTTTAGCCTTGTGACTCACTGATTCCATATTTGGAAGCTTTTATCTCCCACTCCCCTTCACCCATTTTGCCCAAGCCCCCCAACCCCTCCTCTGTAGCAACCATTAGTTCTCTGTGTTTATGGATCTGTTTCTCCTTTTTTTTCTTTTGTTTTTTAGATTCCATATATAAATGAAACCATATGGCATTTGTCTTTCTGTATCTTATTTCACTTAGCATAATATCCTCTAGGTCCCACCATGTTCTTGCAAATGATAACATCTCCTTTTTTATGGCTAATATTCCGTTATATATATTTATGTGTGTGTGTGGTACGTGTGTACACACCACATCTAATCCATTCAACTATTGATGGACACTTGGGTTGCTTCCATATCTTGGCTATTGTAAATCATGTATCTTCTTGAATTAATGGTTTTGTTTTCTTTAGGTAAAAACTGTTTTGGAATTACTGGATCATATGGGAGATAGATATGTGTGTGTGTGTGTGTGTATTTTTTTTTTTTTTTTGAGTAGGATATATGTTTGTTTTAATTTTTCAGTGTAACAGTATTCATTATTTTTGCACCACACCCATTGCTCCATGCAGTCCCTCCCCAATACATTTTTAAACCTCCTTACTGGTTTTTTTTTTTAATTTCTTTTCAGCCTAACAGTATTCATTGTTTTTTTGCACCACACCCAGTGCTCCATGCAATATGTGACCGCCCTAATACCTACCACCTGGTTCTCCCAACCTCCCACCCCCTCCTTACTGTTCTCCACAGTGACTGCACCCATTTACATTCCTATCAACACTAGAAGCTAGAGGGTTTCCTTTTCTCCATATCCTTGCCAACACTTGTTTGACAAGTGTGAGGTGGTATCTCATTGTGATTTTGATTTGCATTTCTGAGATGATTAGTGGTGTTGAACATCTTATGCCTTCTTCAGAGAAATGTATGTTCATGTCATCTGTACATTTTCCAATTAAATTGTGGTTTTGGTATTGTATAAGTTCTTCATATATTTTGAATATTAACGCTTTATAAGATAAATAATTTGCAAGTATCTTCAACTCAGTAGGTTGCATTTTTGTTGTGTTGGTTTCCTTCATTGTGCAAAATTTTATTTTGGTGTAGTCCCAATAGTTTAATATTGCTTCCGTTTCCCTTTCCTGAGGAGAGCTGTCCATAAATATGTTGTTAAGGGAAATATTCAAGAGTGTGCTGCCTGTTTTCTTCTAGGAATTTTATGGTTTCAGATTTAGGTCTTTAATCCATTGAGCTTATTTTTGTGTATGATATAAGGAGTCTAGTTTTTCTTTTGAATGTGGCTATTCAGTTTTCCCAGTATCATTTATTGAAGAGACTATCTTTCCCCCATTGTATATTCTTACCTTCTTTGTTATGACAAGATATATAGGTATGGGTTTATTTTTTGGCTCCTTATCCCATTCCATTAATCTATATGTCTTTTTTTTTTTTTTTTTAAGATTTTATTTGTTTATTTGACAGACAGAAATCACAAGTAGACAGATAGGCAGGCAGGCAGAGAGAGAGAGAGGGAAGCAGGCTCCTTGCTGAGCAGAGAGCCCAATGTGGGACTCGATCCCAGGATTCTGGGATCATGACCTGAGCCGAAGGCAGCGGCTTAACCCACTGAGCCACCCAGGTGCCCCCCCCCTTTTTTTAAAGTAGGCTCCATGTCCATTGTGGAGCCCAGGGCGGGGCTTGAACTCACATCCCTGAGATCAAGACCCAAGTGGAGATCAAGATTTGTATGCTTAACCAACTGAGCCACCCAGGCACCCCCAGGTCTTTTGTGATTCTGTACCAACTTTAGGATTATTTGTTCTAATTTTATGGAAAATGCTATTGGTATTTTGATACGGATTGTACTGAATCTATAGTTTGCTTTGGGTAATATGGACATTTTAGTGATGTTCTTCCAATTCATGGGCATGGTGTATCTTTCCATTAGTGTCGCTTCAGTTTCTTTCATCAGTGTCTTAGAGTTTTCAGAGTATAGGTCTTTCACCGTCTAGGTTAAGTTTATTCTTAAGTATTTTATTCTTTTTGGTGCAATTGTTAATGGGATTGTTGTTTTCTTAATTTCTCCACTGCTTTGCTATTAGTGTATAGGAATGCAGCTGATTTCTAGATGTTAGTTTTGTATCCTGCAACTTTACTGCATTTGTACTAAGAGGGTTTTTTTTTTTTTTTTTTTGTGACATCTTTAGGATTTTTTACATATAGTGTCATGTCATGTGCAGTAAGTTTAACTTCTTCCTTGCCAATCTGGATGCCTCTTCCTTTCTTATCTGATTGCTGGAGCTAGAACTTTTTAGCACTGAGTATGGTGTTAGCTTAGGCTTTTTATATATACCCTTTATTATGTTGAGGAATGGTTCCTCTAAACCCACTTGGTTGAGTTTTTATCATGAGTAGATACTGAATTTTATCAAATGCTTTTTCTTCATTTACGGATCATGGATTTTATCCTTTGTTTTGTTGATGATGGTATATCACACTGATTTGCAAATATTGAATCACCCTTGCATCCCCATAATCAATCCCACTTAATCATGGGAAAGATTATTGAATAAGTGTTTGCTGATTTGTTGAATATTTTTGCATCTATGTTCATTATGGATGATAGCCTATATTTTGGGGGGTGGGGGTAGTGTTTTTGACTGGTTTTGATTATCAGGGTAACACTGGCCTTATAGAATATATTTGGAAGCTTCCGTTCCTCTTCTATTTATTGGAATAAATTGCCATGAATAGGTATAAACTTCAATGTTTGTTAGAATTCACCTATAAATCCATCTGGTCCTGGACTTTTGTTGGGATTTTTTAAATTATCAGTTCAACTTTGTTACTAAGTATTAGTCTATTCAGATTTTTTTAAGTTGCCCAATTTGTTGGCATATCAATTTTCACAAGTCTTACAATCTTTTGTATTTATATATAGCAGTTATTATTTCTGCTGCTTTGATTCTGATTTTATTTTGGTCCTCTCCTTTTTTCTTGATGAGGGTGGCTAAAGTTTCATTAATTTTATCTTTTCAAAGAACCAGCTCTTGGTTTCACTGGTCTTTTCTTTTTTTCTTAGTCTCTATTTCCTTCCTTCTACTAACCTTGTATCCTGCTGATTTCTAAGGCTCCCAAAGATAAGCCCTACTGGTTTTCAAAGCCAGATGTTATAGAAACTCCTGTTCCCAGTGCAGATTCCCCAATGCCAGGCGTCTCTGGTGTGGGGTGTGTTTCCCTGGCTTCCCTCCCTTTTGTGGTTAGTCTGACCAGGGCACCAACCACAACTCCACACCTCCTACCCTTTTCCATGTGACATTCTCTCTGCAGCTAGCTGTGGAAGGTCTGGTGTGTCTTCAGGTTGTTTTCAGAGTTGTATAGATGTACCTGTATATCTGTTATCTTGGGGTGTCCAGGGGATGAGGTGAGCTCAGGATCCTCCTCCTCCTCCATCTTCCCCTGACTCTCTGAACCTCCGTATCTTTTTCTCTGACACCAGCCTCCCCCCTCAAAATGTTTTGGCTAACATTTCTCCCAGAGTTCCTCAGCATTCTTTAAATTTTCCTAGTGGGTAAGGAGGGAGAAGGAGCCCCCCAAGGCCAGTTACACTGAAAAACTGTAGAGGAAAACTAGTTTCTTTCCTGCAGAACTTTTCAGAATCTCTACTGTACTAATGTGTTTTGAAACTCTAAGAAGGAACTGTGCAGCATTTTTCAAATTCATTTGTCTCTTTGTGAGAAGGGGATATGTATTGGGGGATACCATTCTAAGAAACAAATTATTTCTCTGTAGGTATAACCAAGTATAAAATGGATATAAGTTCAAGTCACACTGCCTAACGGCCTTACCAGTTGACTCAGCTCTAGCTTTAGCTAAAGGATTCAGCATCTGTCAAAACCTTTATTATAAAATTCAAAATATCCTTGAGCTCTGTAGACATTTATATATACACATCCCCGTAGCAGTATGAGGGCAAACTTTCACAATTCCTTCTCTGTTCTTTAAACAGCATTTGCCATCTATCAGTCGCTGCCTTATTTTGAATCATTTGGCACTTACTCCACAAAGCTGCCCTTTGATTTATCAATCTATTTCCCATACGTGCTGAAAATATATCTCATGATGCTCTTTATAGGTAAGTGGCTTTTCTGTTTTGTTTTGTTTCTGCATTCTTCCTGTGCTTTCTGGTTTATGCTACTATCTACTTTAACAGAAAGGTCTGAACATGGGAGAAACAGCGGAGGACACCCAGCACGGTGAATTAGATCTTGTTAGTAAAGCACCTAGAAGTTATAATGCTTTTTGCAGGGTATCACAAGATCAAGTATGTCACTGTTTCATGTATAAAGAATAGGTTTACAAGCAGGTAAAGTACCTGTATTGTGTAGGAAATTTAGAAATATGACTGGATATAGGGATCTACAGAGAAAACCTAGATATCAAATTAAGCAGGCTGGGCCATTTCTGGTTTTTCCATTTATATCTATTTGTTTCCTGTTTGTTTGGTTTTTGTGCTAGCATTTCCCAGCAGGCACGTGGGAGTAGGTGCTAAAAACACAAGAAAAATGTGTGGAACAAAAACTTAAGAGTCAAGAAAATTTAATTGGCAAAGGACTTCTCTGATTACATCTCACTTTCTGCAGCTCTGACCTTCACAAGTCCCCATGGTAGTTGGTGTAGAGTCATCGTCAGACAGATAGGAACAATGCATCAGGAAGAAGACAGATGTGAAACTTCAGGGCTGGTAGAGAGCGCTGCCCTCCAGAAAGGGAAATGTTAATTCCTTGCCTTAAACAAAATAGGAGCGTAGAGGAGTTCGCTTTACTTCTCTTTCCTGGCCTCTTGTTTACATGGTCCTTTGAGTCTCCCATGCAAGTGTCTTGTCCTTAGACTCCAAGCAGCACTCTGACTATATTTTAAAACCATGGTTCTTTCCAGAGAAAGGGTTAATCAACCTGACTTACTCTTGCCACTTCCTTCCCTGTGTTAGGCATGTATTATACCTACAGTCATCTTTACTCAGAAAGAAGAGACGTCCTCGGAGTCTTTCCCTTTAAGAAAAAGAAAATGTGAAGCACCGCATTCCGATGAGATTCGAGAGAAGGAAGGACAGCCTTGTGGACTCAGCTGCAACGAACAACACAGGAAGCAGCCTGCTGGAAAAATACCTGCTACTGGACACGGCTCCGCGACGACCGCCTTCTCCTTGAGGCAGATCGCAGCATTCTTATCCTCGTATGTCTTCAAAACGCATGTTCCACACAACCTACTTTACCAAAGCTGTGGATTTTATACAAGTAACTTTACATTGATTCTTTTCCTGTAAGGCAAATGAGAAATAGATTCACTGGAATGGATTCAATGAAATTGAGAAACCAAAGTTGTTAGCCGGGATTTTAACTGTTTACATCTTTTGCTTTACACTTTGGAGTTTGCAAATAGTAACTCCATGGGAGGGCAACAATGTGAAATATGTTCCACAGTTGTCTAGAATAACATTTTATAGACAGATGTCACCCTCACCAGGGCTCACCCCCATTTTACACATTAGACATGCTGAGAAAATTCTACATTTTCCAAGCCCTGAGAAAGTATTCATTAATATTTGGACTTTGATGCCTTAAAAGAGGAGACTGATGAAAACAGAAATGGATCTTTGGTAAATATACAAATATTTATTTGATCCATATTCCTTTTCTGGGGCGGAGGTTGAAATCAGGCCATGTTACTTACCTTACAGGGAGACAAAAGGTAAAAGTCTAGAGTAAATTATTTTAAAGGAGAGAAAGCAGTTAACTAGTGATGTTTCAGATTACTATTGAATTATCGTTGCTAATTACTATGTCACATAAGTCACAGAGTTTTGAAAACTGACTAATATCATTTCTTTTTTTTTTAAGATTTATTTATTTATTTATTTGACAGAGAGAAATTACAAGTACACTGAGAGGCAGGCAGAGAGAGAGAGAGAAGGAAGCAGGCTCCCTGCTGAGCAGAGAGCCCGATGCGGGACTCGATCCCAGGACCCTGAGATCATGACCTGAGCCGAAGGCAGCAGCTTAACCCACTGAGCCACCCAGGCGCCCCTAATATCACTTCTGTATCATCAGTATACATTCACTTTTCTTGAAAGGAGTCTAGAATCCTATTATCCAATAGTTACATAAAAAGGTTACTAAATATTTTATGACATAAAAACCAGGCAGTAAAATATAGTCACAAAAAAATTGGTAACTAGGTAAAGATAACAGATATCTTTGTAAATTTAGTATCCTCTTTGGGATTTTAAAATACTTAAAATTACCCTTCTAAAAAGCTACATTTTGAGGTACCTGGGGGCTTCAGTCAGTTAAGCATCCGATGGCTCAGGTTGTGGTTTCAAAGTTTTGCGGTCAGTCTGCACATGGGGCTCTGTACTTGGCGGGGAGTTTGCTTCTCTCTTTCTCTCCCCCCACCTCTAAAAAAATAAATAGGGGTGCCTGGGTAGCTCAGTTGGTTAAGCACCTTTGGCTCAGGTCCTGATCTCAGGGTCCTGGGATCGAGCCCCGTATTGGGCTCCCTGCTCAGTAGGAAGTCTACTAGTTCCTCTCCCTCTACCCCTCCCCCTTTCAAATAGATCTTTAAAAACAAAATGTTTTTAAAGCACCTGGGTGGCTCAGTGGGTTAAGCCTCTGCCTTCAGCTCAGGTCGTGATCCCAGGATGCTGGGATCAAGCCCCGCATCGGGCTCTCTGCTCATCAGGGAGCCTGCTTCCTCCTCTCTCTGCCTACCTGTGATCTCTGTCAAATAAATAAATAAAATCTTTAACAACAAAAAAAAGATTTTTAAAAAGCTTACTTTTCAAAATTAAAAAATACTGGAAGTTTTGGTGTACAGAGAGAACAAAATCCATTTGCAAACTTTAGGTGACTCAGTCAAGCTTCCTCTCAGTCAGTATGGCTATGTAGATTGATGAAGCATTACGTGCATCACTAAAGTTGCAGAGTAAGAATTAGAGAAACTGTTTCGCACTGGACTATTATAAGAAATTAAAATCTTGTTATTTAATTTTTAAACCACATTACCTTAAGAGCCTGCCTAGTTCTCAAACTAGAATAAAAAGCACAGTTTATAATTATGGATTGAAAATCAGGTCTCTGCAACAATTGTAACAAAGCTCTGTGATTCCTTTGGTAAAACACAGTCACAACTTATTATTGTGGGTGGCTTCCTGTATTCTTAATTGAAAGAAAAATTTCACTAGAGGTTAGTGGACATAAGGATGTCATTTCTCTTCCACTCAAGTTCATGTTCCCCAGGTTAAGAAACTTAGACAAGTAAACATCTACCTAGTTAACTGGTATTACCCAGATTGCAAAGTTGATTTTTTGGGCTGATTTCTTATACTGTATGTCCATCAAATCTCTATTTCATTTTGTTCAGTATTGTCAAAGGCTTGGTTTCTCAAATATAATAAATATAGATGAAATAGCAAACTGTTAGATATTGTAGAAGCATAACACATAACTTTTAAAATGATCTTTCTTAGGGCACCTCGATGGCTTGGACGGTTAAATGTCTGACTTGATTTCAGCTCAGGGTCGTGAGATTGGGTCCTGTGCTGGGTGTGGAGCTACTTAAGATTCTTTCTCCTTCCCCAAGCCCTTTTCTCTCTCCCTCTCTATAAAACAAACAAACAAACAAACAAAACCAACTTTCTTGGGACCTTTCAATGCCAAGTGCCATTGCCTCAAGTTCCTAGTAACCCAAGCTAAGGTGTAGTATCAACATCAGCAGTGCCTCTGGGACTTAAAAGGGTAGGGTAGTTGGGGGTAAAACTGCTCTGAATGAAAACTACTTTGAAGAATTTCCTTACTCAGCCTACTCTGCCTAAAAAATACAACACACAGACACTGTAGTCAAAGTCCCTGGGCTTTTATGTTACCAAAATAGTTGAATGAAAAGCAGTAACACTTCTGCCAAAAGTATCCATTCAATATTAATGTGTTTTCTTTCCCTCCAGTATGCTCTTCAAGAATCACACAGTTGGGGCACCTGGGTGGCTCATTGGGTTAAAGCCTCTCTCTGCCTTGGGCTCAGGTCATGATTCCAGGGTCCTGGGATGGAGCCCCACATCGGGCTCTCTGCTCAGCAGGGAGCCTGCTTCCCCCTCTCTCTCTGCCTGCCTCTCTGCCTACTTGGGATCTCTCTCTCTCTCTGTGTCAAATAAGTAAATAAAATCTTTAAAAAAAAAAACAAAACAAAAAGAATCACACAGTTATCCTGGTCTTATGTTTTTGTTCAGTAAACAGATTAACGTTAGAATGAGTTGATTCTTAGTTGCTGCCTAAGTGTCTACCTTTGTTCAAGAAACACCTTGTGGGACGACTGATGCACTGAAGGCACAAAATTACCAAACTTGACTAGGCTTCCTGCAAACACACTTGTTAACCAAAGAATGTACCACAACTCAACTGAAGCCCTCTCCCCCGCCCCCAACAAAAACCATTTTGTTTTATTATTCTGCTTACCTTGAGCAAGTTGTCACCTATAAGACTTTGTGTTTCTTTCAAGAGATAATGTAGCTGTAATATCAGTATCCGAAATATTTCCACAGAGAATCTTACATTTATTGATGTACAAAGAAAACAGTTACATTTTATTGTGCTAAAGTATCAATGATTTAAAATGAAAATATGCTACAAATGATTTCTCCTTTCCCCCACATCTTCCTCTCATTGGCTTATTTTTCCTTTGTAAACATTTTTGCCCCCTTGTTAATTTTTACTTTCTACTTCCAGGTCTAATTGCTACGTTACCTTTCCATATGGCGCTCTTGCCAAGTATATTCCAGGGAGCAGCAGTCCTAGGACAGGGTGCCACCTAGGACCCAGACTCTTGGGCTCCACTGGGACCCAGGAACCTACATGTTGTCAGGCTCCTCAAATGCCCCTCCTACATACTACAGTTTAAGTATCTCAGCTTTGGACAGAAATCTGCTAATAACTTATATAAAAGCCCCCATACAATGTAGTTTTCTCTGTTTTCAGAACTGAGATGATGGCATTTATGTTTGGTTTTTAAAGATGTTAAAGAGGGATTTATCTTTGCTAAGGGTAGCTAGAGTTTAAAACCTCAAGTAAAGGTAACCATCAATTCCATATTGCAAATCAACTAGTGAGAACTTGCCTTAATTCACCAAATAAACGTAGGCGTCCACTGCGTACTTACTTTGTGGTACCCCGCTGAGCCACGGGGTCCTGTGAGCGAGAACGTGGGCCTGGGTCGAAGTAAGAGCAGTGGGTTTGATATGAAATCCAGCTCCAATGTTTACTAAATGAATGAGCCCTTCACTGTCCCCAGGCTGTTGTAAAGAATAAATGCAGTGCGGTGAACTAAAACTCTCTAAATGATAAACAGCTACACAGAAGCAGGAAATTTGTAACACGTTTCCTGGATGCATTAAAATTATCTGGTGGTTTACTAATTTATATTTTCTGAATATAAATTCTGTGAGGACAGGAATATCATGCCTTGTTCACTCCGGGCACATGGTACACACTCGTAATTGTGCAGCTCTGACTTTATAGATTACTACCAGTACCTCCAGAAAAAGTCCTGTTTTAAGAAATCTATCAGATAGCGGTGCCTGGGTGGCTCAGTTGGTTGGGCCTCTGCCTTCCGCTCAAGTCATGATCCCAGGGTCCTGGGATTGAGCCCCACGTCGGGCTCTCTGCTCAGTGGGGAGCCTGCTTCCTCCCTTCTCTCTCTGTCTGCCTCTCTGCCTACTTGTGATCTCTGTCAAATAAATAAATAAATAAAACATTTAAAAAATATATCAGATTGACTAGGTGATATCTCCATTGTATTTGATAACTCTCAAAGGGCAGTTCATATTTATAAGACACAAAAGGACTTTTTTGTCTTGTTTTGTTTTTTAGCTTCTCTAAGTATCCTTTCCTAATGTGCTACTTGCTTTTAGAATGTTTTAAGAACTGGTTAAATTTCCACCAAGTCCTAACATACAGATCGCCAAGCGTTAGAACTATTTTCAGCGAAACATACAAAGGTGATAACATTTCTATTACATTTTAGAATTTATAAACCATATTTCTGTATCCTGTATCCTTTCTCTTTTATCCTTGTGAGTTAACTTATTCTTTGTATCCAAGAAACAAAACGAAAATCAGGGAGTCATCCCTGTCATTTTTACTTGGTTTCACATCCAATAATTTAGCCAGAAATTATTTCACAAGTTCCTTCTGTTTGACAAGAACCAAACGATCTAAGTGGCAATTTTAAAGAATTCCATACTGTTTATGAAGATTAACACATTCCATGCACACTCACAACTTCATAATTACTATATATATCATACATTTTTAAAAAATGAGGCTCAAGAGTTTAGCATCAATATAAAGCATTTCCTTCCAGGAAATATAAAAGCATATTACATCATCTAGGACCAGAGTGATGATGATACACATTTATACATAAAGATGACAGCATGAGATGTTTTTCTGCGATGGTAGGATGGATGAGAATTGTTCTGGCCACATTCGGTCCCCTGGTTTCATCCAAAATGCCTGCCACTGGGAACAGGCGTGTTGGGGCATCTCACTCAGACTCACCCAGAGGCCTCGCCTCCAGCTCTGGCTTTAGTGAAGGCCCCATCCTCCTAAGCCCAAGATCTGATCTCCCTTCGAAAACAGCAATTTATGAAAATGTTTACGAAAAGTTTAAAACTGCTTATTTTCAAAATGACTAAGTTATTCTGAGATAGTAGTCGCATCCCTAACAAAGTCTTACTCCTTTTATAATTACAATATCACTATCTTTGGTTAAAATCATTTCGAGTAAACTTCTGACAGTTACCTTCAAAAAAGGTCATTAGCAGCCTTGTAGTTAGTTACCATGGAGTCATTACATGACAAAACACAAAGATAATTTTAGGCCCTTGCACGGATCCCAACCCAACATCTGCTCCGAATACACACTTTGCAAATCAAGAGTCAGAGTGTTCTGAGATACATAATAAGGCTTTAACCCCACATGTTCATTTGTTAGTATATCCCAGCATGCTCTTTGTCTTGGCAACTTGTGATTTCAAAATCCAATGAAAGATGACTTGGGAAAAGGAAGTGTTTCCATACATAGTTTGGAACATCTGGTCTAAAAAGGCAGAGACTTCTGAGGAAATAACTTAATTCTGACCTGAAGTCATACAGGGAATCAGAGAAAGAGTGTTATTATTCCAGATTTTAGATTTTAGAAACTTCAGGTTTTGAAATTTATTTTTATTTATTTTTTTTTTTTTTGAGAGAGAGAGTTCGAGCGAGCAGGAGAGGGACAGAGGGAGAGGAAAAAAAAATCTCAAGTAGCTGAAAGCCCTGTGTGGAGCCCTGCTTGGAGTTTGATCTCACGACCCTGAGATCATGACCTGAGTCAAAATCCAGAGTCAGTCTCTTAACCAACTGAGCCACCAGGCACCCCTAGCACCTTGTATTTTTGACTCTTCAGACACGACCACGAAGAGGAAAATCCTACAAATCTCAAGCTCAAGATCCCCAAAAACAAAAACAGGAGGGTGGGGGGGTTGGTAGGTAGGGAAGAAGGGATACAGATAGATTTTATTTCCTCCATTTTGTACTCTTCTGTCTTCTTGTCAAGCGCAGGAGCAGGGACAAAGTTTGAGAAGAAACCAGGCTGAGGAGAAAAAGGCAGGCTGGGTTTAGAAGCGGGGCCTGATCCTTCATCCCTTCCTCCAGCACTGGCAAGCTCTGCCCACCGACCCAGGGCGGAAGCGCAGACAGGCTCCTCAGTGCCCACTTCCCCTTTGCTGCTCTTCTCTACCACACATGTCTGCTGGCCCAGGGATTTAAGTCCTTCAACTGGCAAAGACGTGTTCCTTAATACTACAACTCCTCAACTTCCCAGTTCCAGCAGCTTATTAACATGAGGCAGTGTCCTTTTCTGATTTGGGGTTTCGTAGTTGACATACGACATTCTATTACTTTCAGGGGGTCAATACAGGCGTTTGACAATCCTATACATTACGCAATGGAGACCATGGTTAAGTGTAGCCACCATCCGTTACCACCATTATTTCGATATTATTGACTCTATTCCCTGTGCTTCAGGGTTCTTTCTTTTGTCTGATGACAGCAACCTATGTGACGCATGCGTGAGGCTTCCTCCTTAATAGGAGTTTTCATCTGAAAATGGGCACTAAATGCCCGGATACAGCAAAAAGGGCACTGGACCTGGGGCTTTAAGGCTTTGGCATTCTATGTAGCTCTGCCTCTTATTAGATGTATTTTCTCCACTTTAAAATAGAAATGCTTCTTCTTGTTGTAGGAGTGAAGTAAGATAATACAAGTGAAAGTTCTGGTGAACTTACCGTCTGGCACCTAACGATAAATGTGAGATGAATTTCAATCACTGTTTGGTGGGAAGTAAAACAAAGCACATGCAGTGGGAAGGAACGAGAAGCTGGCTGCTCCCAGAACATGTTGGGCTGCTTCCCTCAAATTCATTTCCCTCTAGCCCGGCCTCTGAGGAGGTAATAAAAATGAAATGTTGGCCCTGCAGGTGACTCCCTGAGAGCTCACCCTCCCTTCCCTTTCCTGTGAGCATCTCGGCATCGTATTGAAGTTCAGCAAAAGAAAAAACGGAGTGTGCACTACACAGTGAACCAAAAATATCTGAAACCTGGAATCATAAATCCATATATTTGGAAAATAAATCGAGGAGAGCTATTTTTAACCTAAGTCACCAGTGGGTTCACTTAGTGACAACATGAATGTATGTGTCACACGGGAATAATACTGAAGGTTCTATGGTGCTTTTAAGGACCAGGCACCGCTATGGCCTGGAAGACACAAAGGTATATTATTCCAGTGGCACAACCTTTCTTCCCAGAGACCCTATATATACACAGAGCCCTGGTAGTACGTTCCTATGCCTGGTTTTTAAAGCCCGCCCTGATGAATGCCTGCGAGAAGGAAAAACAAGCAGCAAACAGATCGAATGCTGGCTGATGCTCCACCTTTGAGTAAACTGCTATCCCCGAGGACACTGTCACAGACTTCATTTACTTGTCATTAGGCCAGCAGTCACCCTGCTTGAGACAGAGATGTGTGCTTAAAATAAAACACATTGTTCTTTTAAGGAGGTATCCGCCCAGCTTTCCATCATCTTCCTTCTGGAGGAAAACCAGTTCAGGTAGGACCGAGGACCGGTCAATTAGATTATCCCAACTCCCAAGGCCCACATAGCTGTGCAGGGACTCTCACACGATCCATGCTGGACCGCAGTCCTCTCCAGGTTGCTTCTGCCATACCCATAAGCAAAGACGCCACTCCTTCCCTGGGAGGTGGCTGGTCGCCATCCTACCAACTACAAGGAGTGATCCTGTCTATACCCCTAATGGCACCGACTCACTGGATGCAGCTGCCTGACCTGTTCAGATCTACTCTTGAACTTTTTGGCTTATGGCCCAATATACTCTTCCTTGGTTGGAGCTATTTTGAATTGGGGAACTTTCAATTGCTTTCAAGAGGCCCAGGCATAAGCAAATTACAGCCACCCCTAATGAATCGGATTTGGCTAATGTTCAACACATAGCATACTTATTGTTTAAATGTGGACAGCAGTTCCACGACAGTGCTTTATCCATAAAAGTAAGAAAACACTGAGTCAGAGAATGTCCTCTAGAAACTTCACGGGAAATCAATCATGATGCCACTGTCACCACTATAGTTTCACTTTGCCAGCAAAACCTTCCCCATGCCTTAAGACAAAGAAGAAATATGCACGAAATTCACAAGATTATTTTACTAGAATTTAGGGGGAGTAGATAATGTAGTCAAGTTTTCACAAAGAAAATCTTCAGGTTGAACTCCAGCCAAATAAAAGAAAATTCAAGTTCTGGTTTCGTTCCCAGCTGGCCTGGGCATTGAAGCAATGCCCCCTTTTCTTGGCATGTACCTGTCAAAGGGTCAGTTTTGTGTCCACCTTTTCGTGCCTCTTGACCCTCTGCATCATGACTCGGCGATCCCAGGCATGAATTCTGAAAACCTTCTTCCATTTCTATGGTTTTCCTCACCCAGCTAAGGAGGCTGCTGGCTACCCACGAAACTTCACCAACCATAGGCTCTGGTCCACACAGCTTTCTTCTTAAACTCTGGGAGAACTCTCAAGGACAGCAGGGTGGCTAAGGGGACAAAAAAAAAGCAAAGTGAACTGTTGCATTTGGTGAAACTGCACTTGAAAAGGTCATTTAGATGGAAAACGTGTCAGAACAGAACTTGACTTTTTCTTACTTGGCTCATCTTAAAGACTGAGAACTCCCATCAAGCCTTAGGCAGAATTTGAATAGTAGAACACGATTAATAAAATCTGGGGGAAAGGGTTTCTTTGTTGTTAAATTATTCTGCAACCAGTTAATAGGAAATTCTGCAGAGTTTAACAAAAACTGACTTCTGGGATGCTGGTACTTTCTTTATCTGGGTGATGATTACATAGGTGTGTTCCCTTTTTAAAAAAAAGCTACTTAATCTGTGTATTTTTTTCTACATGAATGTGATTTTTCCATTAGGAGTTGGTTAAAAGGTAAAAAACAAAAATAAAAAACTGATCCTGCAATGAAGGTAGGTCCTTGCGGCTCAGCGGAGCGGGCATGACTGTGCTAATCTGTATTCAACTATGTGCTTTCAAGTCCGCACCTTTTCTTATTCATCACGGGTCCCTCAGGGATCAATTTAAGGTAGGCCAGCTCTGTGTAATTCCTCTAGGTCACTCATTATAGATCTTATTTTAGGATATTAATATAAAAATATTGAGATGTCATTTAAAATAGGGAGGAGATGTAGGGAAGCCAGTTACACAATTCTTGTGTGTGACTCTAATAAGCCCTTGACTATCTAATCAAGTGAACGTGTACTTCCTTGACCCAAATAACTATTCTCCTCATCAGTATCAAGTTGTTTGCTATCTTCGTGACCTAAAACACTGTATGTTTGAAGCAACCAATGGTATTATAGACGTATGGCCATTAAGAATGAGTTCAGTCTTCCTGAGGCAAACAAAAAAAGAAAATCCTAGCAAGTCTCCAGGGACAGATCAAGTAAAGGTATGTCAGACCACTGCCACTGTGCTTGATCACAATCCACTTCCTACATATGCCCTTCAATATGTGGGGGGTAGGAAGAAGGATCAGAACCAACTGGTTAGGGAATTCTTACTTGTTTGGCAACCAACAAATCATACCATACTTAGAGTAAAATATGGTCATCCTAAGACTCCAGGTTGGCCAGATAAATTACCACATGTGAAGGCCAGGAGGTGATTCTCCCAAGCTGAGACTTTTCAGTGCATTATCTTACAGTATACTGGGGGTCATCTCACCAACAGCCACTGGTTGGACCAGACCTCTGAGCCCTAAGACACAGATGACAGTACATGCAGTCTCAGGCCACAGAACCAACGCCCAACAGACTTCTCTGATTTGAGGAAAATAATGTACGTAATTTTCAGAGTAAGGTATTCTATATTTGTGGTTCCTATAGTCATAGTTCAACAAATCAATAGAGAAGTATAAAAAGCACAAAGACTATTCAAACACCTGAAAGCATGAGAAATGTCAAATTCCCTTGACAAAATACCACGCAGCTGTTACAAATACTATTAAAGAAGCCAATATAGGAATAGGTTAAAAGGCTTTAAAAATAACTTTTAAATTAAAAAGCAGAAAAAAAAAAAGGCAGTGCTTCCAGTATCTATGTCTGTTTTTTCAGTTGCTTAATGATTTATAAATATGTTAGAACAACACTCATAAGCGGAGGGGCAAAAACTTCTTAGGAAAAAATTATCAAAATTGCCACTGGGCAATGGGACTCTGGATTCCTCTCTGCTCTTTCCTGAATTTTCTAAATTTAAATTAAAGTGATAGTTTGCCATCATAATAAAACATTTAAAAGCTATTTAAATAAAAGTTAAATTTAAAGGCACGGAACTCTTTTTAAACCCACTTTCTGCTTCAAAATGCCACATAATGGCAGCTCCAGATTACTTCCGTACCCTGAATTCAGACGAACCCGTTCAGGAGCCAATACACACGAGAATGCTATTTCCACAAAAGGCAAGCACGGGGGCTTTCGCCTCTGTTGGGCAGGCAGCACGGAAGTCATACCTTTTAAAAGATCCCTGGATTTTGCTGAGAGGCCTTCTTTAGGGCTTTCCATGATGCTGAAGAGCCAGTCAATGAACTAGGGTGAAAAAGAAGAGCAGTGTTAGTGTAGACAGTCGCACTATCAGTACAAGAGCGATCGGGCCTTTGGGTCGGTATACATGCACCTCTGTGCAGAGCTGGCAGACTGGTGACGGGAAGACCAGGCCTAAGAAACGGGGAAGCTGGACACAGCTCCAATTCAGCCTACGACCCAGCCAAGTCAAAACCCCTTTCTCAGCTACATACCCCGAGCCTGCTGTGGATTTTTTTAAAGATTTTTATTTATTTATTTTGACAAAGATCACAAGCAGGCAGAGAGGCAGGCAGAGAGAGAGGAAGGGAAGCAGGCTCCCTGCCGAGCAGAGAGCCTGATATGGGGCTCGATCCCAGGACCCTGGGATCATGACCTGAGCTGAAGGCAGAGGCTTTAACCCACTGAGCCACCCAGCGCCCCCCTGCTGTGGATTTTAACAGTGAGGCAGACATGGCCCAGTGGGCTTCCGGTGTGCCATGAACTTCCTCTCTCATCACTCCGAGAGCACAGAGAGGTGCCCAAGTCCACCCCCAGTGAATGGCAGAATCCAGATTTCAGCCCGGGTACATCTGACTTCAGAGCTTCGCGAGCCTTCCTTGCCTCCTGCTGCCTGACACTGCAGGCATCTAGGCCCAGGCTCACAGGGTGGGTGGTAAAGAAGGAAACACATCAGGCATGAGCCCCCGTTTCTAAAATCAGATATTCTGTAGCTGAGAACAATTTGTGCTCAAATGGAATTGAAACAGGAAGTTAAAATGCAAGAGAAAGACATGAAGTAATTTACTAGGTAGAACCGAGTGTGTTAACTGCAAATAAATCCTACAAATGAGGTAGAAACTCAGACTACTCAGGAGTTTGACTGATCTCCCAGGGTACAGCCCAAATTGGTTTTGAATTAGATGGAGGGTAATTTCATTAATGACTGAATGGTCCACTCTCAACTCACTAAAAAACACATACATTAGTCATAGGTACTGGTATTTTAACTTGGGATGTGGAGACTGGCTTGCAAGAAAAAGTCGGATAGAAAATATTCCTAATTCTCTGTTTTGATTAAATTAAAACCTTTTTTTTCTCCATTTTGTCTTATAATATCTGACTGGTAAGTAAATAAATCAAGCACTACACACACCTAACAGACACAGACGTCTGCACTGTCATCCACGGTGATCACGGTGTCCCAGGCCAGAAAAAAACACAAAGGGATAACGCATCTGAATCGATTTTGATTTAAAATGAGACGGAAAAAACAAAACCTGGGACAATATGAATGCTTAAGAAAGCAAAGGCCTTTTAATTGAGTTGCTTAGTGGAGTTGTACAGGGCTAACCTGTGGGTCCATAGTTCAGAAATATTTTAAAGACTAATGTTTGGATTTTAACAATAAGCTACAAAAAGCTGGCATTAAGCTTTCAACCTCATCAAAATCCAGTTTTCATTAAATGGGATTCAAAAGAGAATCTTTCAATCAACTGTCTTAAAGGCTGTTCAGAGCCATGGAATGAGAAGCAGAGGAAGCGTATTTCCATATGCTCTGTGCAACTGCTAGCTGTCTGGGGAAACTCAACATTAAAAACCAAAAGGTGCTTCCTACAGTCTGGATTTTCCAGAGGGCTAGGGTGGTGACCTCTACAACTTTCCCCATGTCGTCGAGCACAGGCTGAGAGCAGGGTGGGCCCCTGGAATGTGGCTTTAGGACCGAGTGAGCTTGAGGAACCCTAATTGGGCTATGGGAATGTGGCTGCTCCAGATGCCCGTTTCCCTGACTTACCCCTGCGCATGACGGATCATTCCCAACCTTCCAGCTTTGAACTTGCCTTCCTATCTGTCCTCACTGTGACATTCTGAGCACTTGGAGCCTCACTCATCCCTTCACCCCCAGGATCAAGAACACATGTGCCTTCAGGATCCCAGGGCAAGTATAAGCTCTTCTTTCCGCCTCACCTCCAGCTGTAAGCAAGTTGCTGCTGTTGTCATTGCTGTTTTTGGCCAGCAGTCAGCCTCATTCTCTGAGGCTCTGCATCTGGCTGCGATTCGGGGCTGAGGATGAGAGCCCGTGGGGGTGATTCCAGTTTCACTTAACTTCCAACCTCAATTCTACAGCAGAAATCACGCAAGAGAAGAAGGCGGCCTGCCCTGACATGCAAGAGGCTGCCAACCTCACCTTCTGGGTCTGTTCCTTCCATGGTTCTTTCTGCAGCAGGAGAGGCATGCTACTGGGAAGGAGAGTGAGGGCCTCCTGCAGAGTGACCCTGTGCACTGGACTCCGGCCAAGGAAGCTCGAGGCTGACCCAGCTGGGCCATTTTCCCGATGCCATGGCAACCAGCTGGCACTGAGGCCAAGAAGGAGCGGGGCTGCATGGTCTGCCCATGTCACCACTGCGGCTGCGAAGAGCAGCAACAAGAAGTCCACAGCCTACAAAGGAAATGGAAACAAAGTTAGGTAACAGGTTTTAACAATTCAGAGTAACACATGTTCACACACACAGCCCCTCTCGGGATGATGCAACGTTATCTTCCCCTTCACCCCAGAAAGGAACCGGACTGAACAGAAACTCCATTTCCATGCCTAATGAAGAGACATTTCAGGGCTCCAGAAGGTTTTAGGGATCCTCTTTGGTAAGACAGAAGCCACAACAGTTTCATTATTATTACTCCCATAATGCAGGAGAAACCTTATTTCATTCCTATGCATACTGAGATCCAGATCCTCCTCTATTCTGGTGTTTCCAACGAGATTAAAGAATTTGTTAGGAATGATAGGGAGAGGGATACTTAGAGTTATTGTTAGGTGGCCAAAATGGATTTTTAAAAAGAGGTACAGTCTGATTCTACTTTTGAACAAAAACAAATGACTCTCCCCAGGCATTTTCTTTTTCTGTTCTCATTACCTAATCAAAACATTTGGGAGGCGAACACTTGATTTTTATTCCATTAATGCTGAAACGTAAGCATGAAGACAAACTACCAACAAGCATTCTTGGAATAAGGGAGTCAGTCACAACAAATCATTAGGCATTTTTTTGAAACAATTTTTTCAGTATGTTCCGCCATGAATTCAAAGAGACTCACCAGGGTCTGGCTCCTGACCTATAGCTATAATTCCAAGGATTTGTTTAAACTTTAATTCCAGTGTGGCATTAGTTCAGGTGTAGGACACAGTGATTCAACAATTCCATGTCTTACTCAGCTGCTCTTCAAGTGTCGTCTTAATTCCCTTCACCTATTTCACCCATCCCCCACCCCCACTCTGGTAACCATCTGTTTGTTGTCTACAGTCAAGAGTCTGCTTTTTGTTTTGTTTTGGTTTGGTTTGTCTCTTTCCCCCTACTTTGTTTTGTTTCTTAAATTCCACAAATGAGTGAAATCATATGGTATTTGTCTTTTTCTGACAGACTTATTTTGCTTAGCACTTCTTCTCTAGTTCCATCCATGTTGCTGAAAACGGCAAGATTTCATTCTTTTTAATGGCTGCATAGTGTGTATGTGTGTTCTCTTCTTTTTCATTCACCTATCACTGGACACCTGTGTTGCTTCCATACTTTGGCTATTGTTGATAATGCTACTATAAACACAGGAGTGCATATACCCCCTTTGAATTAGAGTTTTTGTAAATCTTTGGGTAAATACCCAGTGATGCGATTACTGGATCACAGGGTACTTCTATTCTTAATTTTTTGAGGATATTTCATACTATCCTTACAGTAACTACACCAGTTTGCATTCCCACCAACAGTGCGCAAGGGTTCCTTTTTCTTCACATCCTCACCAACGTTTGTCGTTTTCTTGAGTTTTTGATTTTAGCCATTCTCACAGGTGTGAGGTGATATCCCGTTGTGGGTTTGGTCTGCATTTCCCTGATGCAGAGGGATGTTGAGAATGTTTTCATATGTCTGTTGGCCATCCGTATGTCTTCTTTGGAGAAATGCTGATTCGTGTTTTCTGCCCGTTTTTTAGTTGGATTGTTTGGGGGTTTTCTGGTGTTGAGTTGTAGAAGTTCTTTATATATTTTGGACACCAACCTTTTATCAGGTATGTCATTTGCAAATATGTTCTCCCATTCAGTAGGTTGTCCATTAGTTTTGTTGATTGTTTCCTTTGCTGTCCAGACGCTTCTTATTTTGATACAGTCCCAATAGTTTATTTTTGCTTTTGTTTGCCTTGGCTTAGGAGATATATCTAGAAAGATGATGCTGTGCCTGATATCAGAGAAATTACTGCCGGTGCTCTCTTCCAGGATTTTAATGGTTTCCGGTCTTACATTTAGGTCCTTAATCCGTTTTTTAAGCTTACTTTTGTGTTTGGTGTAAGAAAGTGGACCATTTTCATTCTTTTGCAGGTGGCTGTCCAGTTTTCCCAACACCATTTGTTGAAGAGACTGTCTTTTTCCCATTGCATATTCTTTTTTTTTTTTTTTTTTTTTTAAGATTTTATTTATTTATTTGTCAGAGAGAGAGAGAGAGAGCAAGAGCGAGCACAGGCAGAGAGGCAGGCAGAGTCAGAGGGAGAAGCAGGCTCCCTGCGGAGCAAGGAGCCCGATGCGGGACTCGATCCCAGGACGCTGGGATCATGACCTGAGCCGAAGGCAGCTGCTTAACCAACTGAGCCACCCAGGCGTCCCTCCCATTGCATATTCTTGCCCCCTTTGCTGCAGATTAATTGACCATATAATTGTGAGTTTATTTCTGGGCTTTTGATCCTGTTCCATTGATCTATGTGTCTATTTTCATGTTAGTACCATACTGTTTTGTAATTACAGCTTTGTAATATAACTTGAAGTCTGAAATTGTGATGCCTCCAGTTTTATTTTTCTTTTCAAGACTGCTTTGGCTATGCAGGGTCTTTTGTGGTTCCGTACAAATTTTAGGATTATTTGTTCTAGTTCTGTAGAAACTGCTGTCGGTATTATGATATGGATTGCATTAAATCTGTATATTACTTTGGATAGTACGGACCTTTTAACAATATTTGTTAAAGTCCATGAGCAGGGTCTGTCTTTCCATTTCTCTGTGTCATCTTCATTGTCTTTCATCAATGCTTTATAGATTTTTGCGTACAAGTCTCTCACCTCCTTGGTTAAGTTTATTTCTAGGTATTTTATTATCTTTGGTGCAACTGCAAATAGGATTGTTTCTTTCGTTCTTTTTTTTTTTTTTAAATATTTTATTTATTTATTTGACAGACAGAGATCACAAGTAGGCAGAGAGGCAGGCAGAGAGAGAGAGGAGGAAGCAGGCTCCCCGCTGAGTGGAGAGCCCGATGTGGGACTCGATCCCAGAACCCTGGGATCATGACCTGAGCCGAAGGCAGAGGCTTTAACCCATTGAGCCACCCAGGCCCCAAACAGGATTGTTTCTTAATTTAGCTTTCTGTTGCTTCATTATTGGTGTATAGAAATGCAACAGATTTCTACACACTGATTTTGTATCCTGCAACCTTACTGAACTCACAGATCAGTTCCAGCAGTTTTCTGGCAGAGTCTTTTCTATATACAGTATTATGTCATCTGCAAAGAGGGTAATTTTTACTTCTTCCTTACCAATTTGGATGTCTTTTCTTTCTTTTTGTCTGACTGCTGTGGTTAGGACTTCCAGTACTGTGTTGAATAAAAGTGGTAAGAGTGGACATCCTTGTCTTGTTTCTGACCTTAGCAGAAAAGTTCTGTTTTTCCCCCACTGAGTATGATGTTAGCTGTGGGTTTTTTACATATCAATTTCATTGCTGGTAATCAGTCTGGTAGGACTTCAATTTTTTTGCATTTATTAAGAGTCGTTTTGTGGCCTTCTTTTGAGATCTGTCCTGGAGAATGTTCCATGTGCACTTGAAAAGAATGTGTATTCTGCTATTTTAGGGTAGAATGTTCTGAATATGTCTGTTGAATCCATCTGGCCCAGTGTGTCATTCAAAGCCTTGGTTTCCTTGTTGATTTTCTATTTGGATGATCTGCCCATCGATGTTAAGTAGGGTGACCTTAAAGTTCCCTAATATTATTGTATTACTATCCATTACTTCCTTTATGTTTATTATTAACTGTTTTATGTATCTGAGTGCTCCCATGTTGGGTGTATAGTTACAATTGTTATATCCTCTTGTTGGATTGTATGCTTTATGATTATATAGTGTCATTCTTTGTCACTTTTCTCTTTCCTGCTCAGCTTGATTACATTCCATTACTCTATCCTCCTCCGGGTTGCTGATTCATTCTTCTGCTTCCTATAATCTGCTATTTATTTCATATAGTATATTTTTTATTTCATTTGTTTTCCATTTGTATTTCACTGTTTTTGATTCTTCTTTATCTCTTTGTTAAGGGTATCATCGATGTCCTCCCCTCTTTTCTCAAGTCCAGCGAGTATCTTTATAATCATCATTACTTTAGTGACACCTGGGTGGCTCAGTGGGTTAAGTCTCTACCTTTGGGTCAGGTCATGATCTCAGAGTCCTGAGATTAAGCTCTGCATCAGGCTCTCTGCTCAGCAGGGAGGCTGCTGCCCTGCCTGCCTCTCTGCCTACTTGTGATTTCTCTGTCAAATAAATAAATAAAATCTTTTAAAAAGCTTATAATCATTAAATTCTCTATCAGGCATATTATTTATCTCCATTGTGTTTAGGAACCTTACTGTGGTTTTGTCATGTTCTTTCATCTGAGACATATTCCCCTATCTCCTCATTTTGTCTAACTCTCTGCATCTGTTTCTGTGTGTTAGGAAAGTCAGCTATGTTTCCTGCTCTTGAAAGTAGGGGCTTTATGAAGAGGGCCTGTGGTGCCCTTTAGGGCACTTTCCCCTATTTACCAAAACCTGGCGCTTCAGGGAGGTCTCCTATGTTGTTAGTGGGCCAGGCTGGTGCTGCCTTGTGCTTGAGTTGAGCCAGACCAGGTGTTTGGCAGAGATGCAATAGCACCAAACCACAGAGCGCCTTCCCTGTGTTGTCCCCTGAGAAGCCTTCATTGGTGGGCAGGGCCCACGATCAGACGAATTGTCTATCCCCAACCCATGGTGGAGGCCAAAGCCTGACCAATGTGGTGCTTATCTTTCTCTCTCCCGAGGAGAGGAATCACTTTGGCATGGTGCTGGTCCCTGTCCAGGCTGCTAGCACACTTTTCTTGTGGCTTGTGGCTTCAGTTTGAATGGGCTTTGGCCAAGAGCATATTGGAGGAGGCTGATCTGCCATGTGCTCAGGAGGGAGGTATGCAGAGCGCACAGGTTTGTGCACCAGGGAGAGGGGACATGACGCTACCTCTGAGACCACAGTGGCTGGGCCAATCCATAAAGCATACAGGGGTAGGGCATGTATTTTTACCAAGGTGCACTTGGGTTTGCTGTGAAAGGAGACCTACCACCACCATAGGGCCAGCCCGTGTGGATCCACAAAGAGTGGGCGGGTGGGCACACAGCTTAACAAGGCATTTGTCCATCTTCCATGAGAGGGTACTGGCTGTCACCACCACTGCCGAGGCCCCACATAGTGCATGGTTTGCAAAATGTGAGGTCTTCTCAGGGAGGGGATCCACAGCACTGGGACTGAGGCAAGCCCAGCTGGAGTGGGCAAATCCCCAGAGCTGGGGAGGAGTGGGGAGGCAGGGAGTAGTGTAAGCAAGTTAGGTAGCAAATGTGGGCACTAAACTGGTTCCTACAGGTGGCTTCAGGTGGCCACGTGTTTATGCTGGGAGGCAGGAGAAGGAAATGACACCTATTAGTATCTCTATTCCTGGAGGACACTCCCTGTGAACATTACCCCTCCAGGACAGGCTCTGAGATGAGTAAATAACTCTTCCTCCCTGTGCCCCAGACATTTCCCACTTCCTTTTTTTTTCTTTTATTTTTTTCAGTGTTCTAAAATTCACTGCTCCTATGTTGTATCTCCACAGGCTGTTTCTTGTGCTGTCTCTTTAAAGGCAGGGACTCCACTTCCTCTCAGTGGCCAGGTTCTCCCAGAACCCAACTTGCTGATTTTTAAAGTTGCAGGCTTAAGTCCTGCTGGTTGTAGTAAGTCACTAAACTTTACCCCCTCTAGTTTTCGAAGCCAAATATTATGGGGATTCATCTTCCCCCTGTGGACTCCCCAGTACAATAGCCTTCTTCTTCCCCTTTTCCACACCCATGGTCCATTTAGCTCCCCAGCACATCTCCGCCCTTCCTACCCTCTTCAATGTGGCATCTTCTCTACATTTAGTTGAGGAGTTTGTTCTGCCAGCCTTCAGGTCATTTCCTGGGTTATTCACACTGACGTCTAGTTGTACCTGTGGGACGAGGTGAGCTTAGGGTCTTCCTATGCTGCCATCTTCTCAGCCTACATATTTCCACATGCATTTTTAAAAAAAGATTTTATTTATTTGAAGGAGAGAATGAGAGGGAGAGAGAGAGCAAGAGGGGGGAAGGGCCAGAGGGAGAAGCAGACTCCCCGCTGAGGAGGGAGCCCAATGCGGGACTCTATCCTGGGACTCCAGGATCATGACATGAATGGAAAGTAGTCACCCAACCAAATGAGCCATCCAGGCGCACTCCACATGCATTTTAAATACTCTTTCTAGGATCCATCCATTCAGAGTTTAGACTACACACTTATAAAATGGTGGTAACAAGGGGCCCCTCTGAGTTGTTGGATTACTGTGATTCAAATTATACTTCTTTCTGCTTATCTGTATTTTCTAAGTTTCAAAAGATTTTTTGTAAGAAAACAAAATTAACAAAAACTTAGGAGATCAGAAGAAAAAGAAGACAGATTCTGCTAGTTAAAAAATAAGTTTAAAAGTACTCCTTAATTTCTTAAAAGTCATAATCTCACGAATTAAAATTTCAAAAATATATGCAACTCTTCAGAAAAGCTGGTCAGAACTTCATATGACATCCCAGGTTATACAAATTCCACTCACACAGTAAACAGGATACCTGTGAAACATGCCTATGGAAAAAATTCTACTGAAAAATGCCCAGTGGTTAGCAAAGTCAAGAAAATAAGAAGAGTGGGAACGTTCTATCTTCATTTATTAACCTTTTCCTATTTTAATTTACCCCTTATCAGCAGTTAACCTTCTGGGGGTCATAGATCATTTTACCCCTCTCATGCACATAATAAGTACTGTGCAAACACTTCAGGTACCTCTTCAAACCAAACGTTTGAAGACATTCTCTGGGCCAGTGCAAAGGCCAGAGCCCTGTACCTCCTCTCTGTGGGGTCAAGCACAGAACACTGGGTTCCCTCATCAGCTAGTGTCTCTGTGTGCTCCTTTCAAGAAACTTATTCTGCTGAAAATATTTTTCTAAGGGCAGCCCTGGGTGTCTCCAAGAGACAGGCAAGCACATCCATTTCCTTATGACGTCAGAGAATTATCTATCACCAGCTTTACCCAAAGTAAAAGGAAGGAGGGGGTAAAACAAAGGCAAGCAACAACTTCTTTGTCTTTTGGGAGAGCAAACATAAGTTCCACATTTTAAGGGAGCCACAAATGACTCCTCTAGACTGTACCTCATCAAGAGCCACGTTCTGAACAGATGTTGACTGGTACGCAACATTTCTGATATAACCCATCAGCTCCAGGAGCCATTCCATTCTCTTCAACACACCTGAAACAAAAAGAGGTATTTTCTTACCAGACCACAGTTTTCCTATGAAATGTCCAATAGATCAGTACTAGCCACCATGATGAAAGCAGAACAGCTGAGGAGGATTCCATGAAAGAGTAGCAAATCCTCTTGCCATACCTGAGACTTGGGATTTGGTAGGAGTTCTCTGGCACTATTCACATCAGATAACTGTAGTTTTGCCTTTATTTAAAAAAAATAATTTATTTTTCAAAAGTACACATCTGCTAATGATAAAATGCATTTGTTGGAGTTTCTCTCTCTCAAGGTTATTAAACACACTAGGAGAAATCTGGCGTGCCAGCTAGCCAGAATGTTGACTCTTGGCTAGTTAGTTGTTTTTATGGTCTTCTTTACTTACATGTTCCCATTTTATGCCAAAATCAAAGAGAAAACCTACCCAAAGACATTAGAAGAAAAATAAAAACCAGCTATTATATAGTAACTGGACAACAAACATTGGCATAAATACTGATTCTTCTGTTTTTATTTTTTAAAAATGAGTGTTCCCAGCACAATAAAGCTTACTTGGGAAGGCTGTCAAATTTCAGTGAGTCAGAGGAAAATGGGAACTAAATTGGAAGGCCAACTAGTTAAAACCAAAGACAATATCAGATTTATTTCAGTTTACTTCATGTTATCTTCACGCTTCCTTGGAAGTACCTAGTAGACTTCTACCTGATAAATACACTTTTGATTTAGAGTGAAAAGAAAATAGTTTTTCATCACAGGTTCATTTTTCATCAGCAGGCACTGATGCAGAGATGAGACAACCATCTCAATTGCCAAAGAGAAGAATAAATCAAAATTTCCTATCTAGTCCCAAAAAGGGTATTACAATTATGTCTGCCAGTTTTCCTCATCAAGAACTGAGGAACATACAAAAAATCCAGAAATGTAACTAACCCGCCTGCAGTCACTAGGAGTTCCTCACCACACCTGATCTACTGAAGCAGGTGCCGTTCAGACCTGACTATAGGCCATAAGCAATGTAACCAAAGGCTCAGGAGGAGAAATGGCAGAGCTCATTATTATTCAAGAGAAAGGTCTATGATGATCTAAAAACTCCACCATATGAGGACACCTGGGTGACTCAGTGGGTTAAAGCCTCTGTCTTTGGCTCAGGTCACGATCCCAGGGTCCTGGAATCGAGCCCTGCATCAGGCTCTCTGCTCAGTGGGGAGTCTGCTTCCTCCTCTCTCTCTCTGCCTGCCTCTCTGCCTACATGTGATCTCTCAAATAAAATCTTTAAGAAAATAAAAATTTAAAAAAACAGAAGTTCCACCGTATGATTCATTAGCAGAGCTCCTCACCCCTGAGAAGTTCTCCTACAGAATAACAATTTAATTTTGTTGTCGCTGCTTTCCTCTTTTTGTTAGGTAACCACCTCAAAGTCATTTTCCTGAAAACATCAGGCAGAATCGATGGACATCCTGGTTGGGAAATGGAAGCAGGCAGAATCGATCTGATCCACTCGTTTATGGACTCGAGGGCCTGGACAGCTAAAGACAATAATAAAAATCACCAAGAGAACCTATTCCCATCCTCGGGGTGGAGGTCGTTGAGTTTTCACTGGTCTTTTCATTTAAGGTGCTCTTCCTTTGGGGTAACAAGAGCTCTCCTCGGTCACGAAGCACTAAACTCCCTTTTTAGTGGAGGAAACAGTTACAGGTTAAAAGGGATGGCAGATCCTTCTGGTCCTGCTGGTTCCCCAGGCCGGCCTCACCTGTGTTGGCGTGGCTCGCGATTCGAGCCTGGTAGAGGCTCTGCAGTACCATCCATGCCAGAGTGTCTTTCTCCTGGTGCTGGACGGCCGCACTGAGGATTTCCATCAAGCCCATCAAGGGGAATCGTCCTTGAGACACCAAGTACAGTCTGACAAAGGCAGCCTTTTCTAGGCTGCTCTGCAAAAAAGCAAATTGTTCGGTTACTATTAAATTAGCTGAAGTCATATAAAACCTCGGGGCAAGGGCAAAACAGAAAGGGTGAGTTGAAAGTTGATTATTATTCCAAATGCTAAAACCACTCATTTCCTGCAGCACGTGACCTGCCTGCCTGTGTGCTGTATTTTAAAATGAATGTACATATAGAGCATTATAATGTCACCTCCTGTTTTCTCCTAAAAACCGTCAGTGATTTGGGGGTTAATTGGTGATGGTATTTTGTACAAATACGCAAATAATCATTATTATTTGCGTATTTGTACAAAATAATGTGCATACTTGTGTATTTGTACAAAATAATGATAATGATGATGAAGATGACTGAAAAATGCAGTACTCATGTGCCAGGCACTGCTCGAAGCACTTAACATGGATTAATTTGGCAGTTCGCAAAGTGCAGTGCACAGACCTCCGAGGGACCCCAAGACCCTTTTAGAGGCTCTGTGAGGTCAAAGTATATTTACAACAGCACTGAGGTCACAGTAAGTCACTGCATTTTTCACAGCCATTTGCAATTTTTGTTTAAAATAACTTTTACCTAAAATACCCTTATAAACAATAAAAATTATTAGTTTTATTAAACCTTCACCCTGGAGTATACATCTTTTTAACAAAAGGGATGATAAAATGGCAAGCATGCATAAGGGACTTCTGGTGCCTAGCCAAGTATTACGGTTGTTTCGAGGGAAAACACTAAGTCTGGGCTGTGAACTGAAATAGCCATGTTTTGCGGGACACATCTACTTGGAAGGATCACTGATGGACCAATGATGGCTTTTCAAACTGAGTATTTGACGGACTTTTTTTTTTTTTTTTTTTTTTTAAGTAGAAGAAAGTGAGACTGTCACCTCAAGGAAATACTTCACAGTACTCGTTAGCAGTGACAAAATCTGAGCTTTCAAGTGACAATTAGACTTTTGGAAAAAATTTGTATTTGCTACTATGAGTTGGCAGTTTCCCAATACATAAAAGACTTTTCTGATGATTTTAACAAATGTGATGTTTGTTTGGTAGTGTATAATGAAATGCATCAACATTTGGAAGATTTTCAAAGCTCAGTGATTCAGTATTTTCCAAATGATTTTGTGATACCATACCCGGAGCGGAAGTCGGACCAATGGGTTTTAATACAACAGACTATGTGAAGTTCACTGATAGGGACTCAGACTCCACATAGTGCCAACTACCCTGAAGGAAACACCGTTTGTTGAGTTCTGTTGCAACATCAAAACAAACAAAAAAAGATATCCATAATTATTTGAAACTATCAACACACTCTTCCCTTTTCTACTGACATATTTGTATGAGGCTCGATCTTCCCCACATACTTCACCAAAATAACAGCACAGACTGAATGAAGCAGCATTGAGAGTTCAACATTAAAGAGATTTCCATTTCCAGACATTAAAGAGGTTTGCAAAAATGGAAAACAATACCATTTTTTATTTGTTTTCAAAATTTTTTCTTATTTGTGTTAAGATGCAATGGGTTTATTATTACTTTTAAGTAAATATTTTTTTAAATTTCCCAATTTTAATTTCTAATATGGTAAATATTGAAAGATATGATTATTTAAATTAAAGTCTTTTGGAACCCTCAACAGTTTGTAAGACACTAAAGTAGTCCTGAGACCAGAAAGTGTGAGAATTCCTGTACGAACCACTGAATTTTCACACCACCTTACGCAGATGACAACCAACATCCTTCCTTTGTAGAGGATAGTAGTAAGCACAGACGTTAAGTAACTTGCTTATGGTCACATGCATGGCTCAAGGCAGAGTAAGAACTGAAACTCAGGGAGTCTGAGCCCTTCACTACTTTATTCTTTCCAGAAAAGAAGAGAAGACATTGACCTCAGTAAAATGCACTAACTCTTTTGGGAGCATAAGAACACTATTCAGTTAAGTTCTAACAAAAATGTTCTAAGTGGTACTTTAGAAACCCGGGTGAGGGGGCGCCTGGGGGGCTCAGTGGGTTAAGCCTCTGCCTTGGGCTCAGGTCATGATCTCAGGGTCCTGGGATCAAGTCCCACATCCAGCTCTCTGCTCAGCAGGGAGCCTGCTTTCCACCCCCACACCCCCATCCCCCGCCTGCTGCTCTGCCTACTTGCAATCTCTGTCAAATGAATAAAAATAAAATCTTAAAAATAAAAACAAAAAAAACCCGGGTGAGTAACCCAGTAACCTTCAGCTCCAGGTACCATGAAGGAAATTATATGCATTGCTACCAACTATATTACATGAATATAATAATAACAGGATATAATAAATTACATGAATGTGATCATAAGGATTACAAATAATCACTGAGTACTAGCCTTATGTCAGATATTTTTCTAAGAACCTACCATGGATTAAGTCACTGTAGCTCTCAAAACAACTCTGGGAGGTAGGTGTTAATATCTCCCTTCTATAGATAAGGAAACCGAGGCAGAGAGAGATTATGAAATGTAACCAAGGTCACATTGCTAGTAAATCACAGAGCTGGATTTCAATCCCCAGCATAGTCCACTCTCTTAAGCATTTCCTTAGACTGCTTGTCTTCCCTTAAAACAAACTAATCTCCAAAATGCTGATATTCCAAACACTCTAACAGGAGTTCTCAAACCTCAGGATGCAGCTCTATCACCTGGAGGGACTATTAAAACACAGACTCCTGGACCCCACCTCTGATTCAGCAGACCTGGCTGAAGTGGGAATCCAGAACTTTCATTTCTAATCAGTCACCATGCTTATGCTGCTGGCCCAAGGAACACATTTTGAGAATCACGGCTATACAATGCAGCAATTCAAGGATTCAACTGGACAGGCACACCTGTCATCAGGTGAAATAAATGGTAAGAGGTCTACCAGCTGGGTGAGGGCTCACAGTTCTTTAGATCTCTGCTATCATCTGGTATGTAGATTTGGCATTTGTGTAATGGCATTTGTATGTCCACTGGGATATACTTATACTAAAAAAAAAAATTCACTATTTATAGGCAATTCAAATCTAACAAGACATGTATTATACTAGCTAAATGTGCAACTTTACTGGTATCTTATTCATTCATCCTTTGGGTGTGAGTATGGTAGTACTTGTTGGGATGTCTGGAGGCTCAGTTGGTTAAGCGTTTGCCTTTGGCTCAGGTCACGATCCCAGAGGCCTGGGATCGGGTCCCACATCGGGCTCTTTGCTCAGTGGGAAGGCTGCTTCTCCCTCTTTCTCTGCCGGCTGATCACCCTGCTTGTGCTCCCTGACAAATAAATAAATAAAATCTTAAAAAAAAAAAGGAGTATCTGTTAATTATCTTGTGTCTGGGCTAATAGTGTTTGTTTTTCAAATAGACACCTTTCTTCATTACAAAAGGATAATAAGTAACAGGTGAAAGAAAATCAAATTTAAGAACTACTTATTTATGCCTTCCATGCACCAGAAAGTTCTTCAGCCAGAATATTCCCATTCTTAGGGATTTTTATTGAAGATGTTGTCCTGTACTTTTGTTTGCCCATAGGTGACACGAACATGATCTTGACAAAGTGGAATTAGGTTAAAATGTTGTTCATCCATCTATCTATCCATACCACTAGCCTAAACATGAGATCCCACAGTGAACACAGAGAGCTTCCTCAAATCAACCACTAAGAGATAATGAAGTAAAACTAGCTTCCGTCAAAAGGATACTGTAGTCACCTCTTCAATTGTAACCCCCACTTCAGTAATGGAAATAAATGTATAAATACATTCTTACCTCCGTAATCTGGGCAACCCGATTGGCTTCATCATCTGTCATTTCTGAGAGGCATTTTGCTACACTGACATACAGCTCTAGATCATTTCTCTGGCAAAGAAAAATCACAAGCATGTCAAAACACAAGGTAACATAACAGATATAGTCTCCATGTTCTGACAAATTATTAGATTTACTTATTTCCATGAACAGCAGCTTATGAGACATTAATCAAACCAAATATATGGCCAATTTTTATCATTTAAAAAAACATCTTTCTGGGGTGGCCTGGCTGGCTCAGTTGTTAGAGCAGGTGATGCTTGATCACAGAGTCATGAGTTCAAGCCCCACACTGGGCATAGAGTTTACTGAAAAACAGAACAAAAACCACCTTTCCTATTATTTTATTTATGTGGCTGTACTTATCTGTGTGGCTGTGCTTTTTTCCTCTTATCAGAATCCATCGTTCCAAAGAAATTTTTTAATTTCTTTGTAAAACTACAATTCAGGAATCTGTTGGAGGAGCTGAAAGGCTAGGATTATGTCACTTGATATAAGTAAAATATGGGACATTGTGCCCAAAGAGTCTCCAGGAGCAATGTGGAAGCACTTCTGAGCCCACTCATCTTCTGCATTTGGTAAAAGGCCCAAGGGCGTATTTCCTGGTGTAGCACTCGTTAACCCAGCAGCTCAGCTTGCTCCCAACTTTGGTTCTAAATGTTCAACCTCAATTTAGATCTTGGAAGCGAACACATTCCTCATGAAAAATGCGGTTATTTCTTCCTAGCCTTCCTGCCACATTCTTAAAACATACACCTCCCTGCTTTGCCAAAAGGGCTTTCAAAAATCCCAAACATAAATTGTCAAAGTGCAAATATTTTTGTTTCTCACCCGAATCTTATTTGGCAGAAGGTCGAAAATGTTTCCCGTAGCTTCAGAGAGCAGACTCCAGAGGTGGTGGGTAGGGCTGGGCAGCTTCATGGCCTGACCCAGCCCCTGCAGGGCACTCGTGCGCAACTCAGCCTGGGCAGGCAGAGAAGCTGCTCTAAAAACGGGCACCATCACATTTTCAACGAAGCCCCGGATCTGTTCGTCAGAGACATGTTTTACCCACAGAGGCGTGGACACCAGGAGGTACTTCTTGATATTCACCTGGAAGCAAAAGAAAAGAGGTCAGAAACAAGCACATCTAGGTTCGTGGTGCTCAAAACCTGGAGGCTGTCCGTGTGTTTGAGGATAGGATGAGAGAAGAAAGGTCCGTGTTACTTCTTGGCCCCACAGGGCCCCCAGCCTCATGGTCCAATGGGCCACCGAGGCATGCAATTTTGGTTGCTGCTGCCAGGACTTGTGACCCACAGTGACTCGTGGGTATAGACAGCATCTGCCAATCCACCCGTGAACCACTCCGCTTAAGCCATGGGTCTTTTTACAGGGAGGAAAATACTGTGCTACTTCTCAATGTACATGACAGCTGCTGTTCAGTCTTAACGCACTGAGCCACCCAGGTGCCCCAGCTGCTGTTCAGTCTTAAAAGGTCACATTCTCTGGCAAGAACCAAAATCCTGAAGATGAAAGGCTCCTCTGCAGGAAATGGACTCATCGGAATACCTGATATTATTAATTTCTTCTTCCAAGAAACATAAGGAAATCAAAGGGACTGGCATGCCAGGACCATTGCAGACCACACAAATGGGGACATGACCTTGGCTTCCTGGAGGTCATGAGAGCTGAAAAGGGGGCACGGTTTGAAAATAGCTGGTGCCAGACATGTTAAGAGAGGAGGCCGAGAAGTTCTTAGGAACACAGGTATGCTACCAAAGGAGCAGCGAGTCAGAAAGAAGTGGTCTTAAAAAAAAAAAAAAAAAAAAAAAAAGGGAAAGAAAACCTGACACAGCCCAGTAAATTTCAAAAAAAGTATCAGCATGGCTGCAAGACTTAGCTAAACAGTTCACTGGAAAGAACATGCCATTCCTGATCTTTTTTGTAAATGAGAAGATATATAATTAAGAAAATGAATTCACAAACTTCATTTGTTCATTAACATAGATAATAAGAGTCCACAATCATGGACAAATGCCAAAAAAGTAACAGGGAAGTGGGAGAAGAACTAAATTCTAGAAAGATTTTTGAGGTAAACAAGACAGGCTGTTTGAGGTACACCTGACTCAAAAGGAAGGAGAGGTTCACAGAACAGTGTCTTAGACACAGACTTTGGAGTCAGCCGGACTCACTCCTGTTTATTGGCAATATAAATTTTGTTTAATTGCAACCTGCCGCAGTTTATCAACTTGTAAAGTGGAAACAAAAAAACTCGACTTCTCAGAAATGAAATAAGCCAGGCATGAAAGACTTCATATTGTATGATGCCTTTCTAAAGAATTTCTAAAGCTTATACGAAATTTAAATTTATTAGGAAAGTTCTCTAAAAAGAGAAAAACTATAGAGACCAAAAGCAGATCAGAGGTAGCCTGGGTCTGAGACTGGGAGTGGGGATCGTCTCCAGGTGGGGACAATGCAGTTTTGGCAGGGAGTGATAGAAATATTACTGGGGATGGACGAAAATGTATAAGTGTCCTGGAGCTCATCAAATTGTACACTCAACACAGCCATACTTTATGGACGATAAATTATAACTCAAGGTTGAAAAAAGAATCTGCCAGAATTGAAGAGAGCTTCAGTCTGCTGTCCAAAACTGCTCACTGAGCACTTACAAGTAGCGGGTACCTAGCAAGCACCGGGTACTGGCAGCCGGATGGGAGGTGCTTGGGCCAGACACCTCACGGTCATTGCTGACACGGGGACGCAGCCCTCCGTCTGTCCCCCTTCAATTAAGGAGCACTAGAATACATAGCAGAGCTTAGAAGACAAAAGGACGGGACAGGAACTGAAGTTAAAAGGCCGAGGAAGAAATATGAGAACTTTACACTATTTTCAAGGAATTAAAGCTTCCTGAAGAGTAACAGGATCAGTTAATTTAGGATCAATTGGTAAACCTCTAAGGAATCATGGAATGTGGGGTTTTTTGCTTTGTTTGGTCCTAGCTTTGAATATATTCAAATTTATACAATTTGTTAATTTTGCATTTTTAAACAATCTGGCTCCTTCGGTCATAGATACTGGGCTATGTTACTTCTTCCTCAGCACTTGGCTCAAGCCAAACATCCCGGCAGAGATGTCTCCTCCCTGCACCGACACGCCCCGCCCCCCACCAGCACCCTGCCCCGTGCCTCTAACTTGATGCCTAACAAAACCTTACCAAGCCTTCAGGGCCCACCTGAATTGCTGCCTTTTCTGTGAAAGGGAGGGATCATAGATGGATTTGCCATTCTCTTAATACCTACTGAACCAACATACTGCATATCCTAGGGATAAGCCGAGGTTTCACTAACACCACAATTTTCTAGCTGCACGATCTGGAGAAAGGAACTTTCATATCTCTGACCATCATTTTCCTTTTTCCGTAATCAACGGGAGCCGAAAGCACGAACGCCAACAGCTAGGGAAGAGGTCTGAATCACATACTCTCCCAGTCTGCTGGCCAGCGACTGCCAAGGCCCTGAGTTTTAGAAAATCACATCTGTCCACTCTTGACTTTGAGACTGCACACAGAAATGAGCATTCCTCTCCCCCAAAAGAATCGTATCCGCCTGCTGCCCAGCACCCTTAAATGTGACTTACGCTCAAACCGTGGATCAGTGGCGGCATCACCCACAGTCCCAAGAGCGCAGCTGCATTCTGGGATGACTGCGCCTGTGTCACCATAATTTCAAGGCACAGCTGCTGGATCTCTTCCCCTGCAAGAGTAGACAAGAATATAGGTAATACAGCTTCTCCTGGGACTCACTGTCAGGCTTCCATGTCTCAAATCAAAGTGCCTGCTGGTATGACTTCTCCCAGGAACAGTACTTGAGTGAACCAAAAGATATGCCAAGTGACCTTTCCACTATGAAGCAAAGATTGTACCCACTGGCAGCAGAGGTTTAAGTCTTGGAACTGACAAGGGCCATGATCTCGCTCAGGAAATTTCTCTTGTGATGTCCTAAGAAATCTAAAGAATCTAATACTAACAAAAACTTGAGAAAAATTCTAGATAAACTAACTCCCTGTCTCTGTTTTCCCCTCCTCTCCACCTTTCATTCTGAAGACAGAGAAATCTGTTTATGTCCGGAAGGACTTAAAAATGTAGCCACATGGGGTGCCTGGGTGGCTCAGTGGGGTAAGCCTCTGCCTTTGGCTCAGGTCATGGTCTCAGTGTCCTGGGATCGAGCCCCGCATCAGGCTCTCTGTTCATAGAAGAGCCTGCTTCCCCCTCTCTCTCTGCCTGCCTCTCAGCCTACTTGTGTTCTCTCCCTCTGTGTCAAGTAAATAAATAGAAATCTTAAAAAAAATAAAAAATGGTCACCACATTCTCTTGCAGTCCAGACTTTTATTAGCCCGATTCCCATCAGCAAGCATATTTCCCCAACCAGACCTTTTCTTCTTTTTTCTAAGGATTTATGCTAAAACACAAACATTTTTAGTACACCGCATAAAAACAGGGGAGGCTCCGGAGAACATACTTTTCAAACGAAATCTCCAGAAACACGGTACGGTGACATCATAGTTATAGAGGTATTAGGTTCAAATGAAAGCATTTAAGTGCAAAACCTGTGTACAGTCAAAATCATCTTTGATTATCCTTTCAGTTATACATAAATTACAATTTACAAGTCTTTCTGCATATCATATGTAAGCGAGCACCCCACTGTAAATAACAGAGCAAACACTGCAAATACACACACACACAGAGTAATACAGCACTGTTAAAAGGTGGTTCTCCCCAATCTTTTTCTTGAGGTGGGGGGGGCAAGTACATGGGATTAAATCTGCATACGCTAACATCATAAAAGAGGCTGTGGTAGGTGAATGAGAGGCGTGTGCTCCCTCTGTCTCTCCTCACAAAGTATCTGTGGTAAAGAGAACCTCGGCCCTTTAAAGATGCTGCCATCTCAATGCCTGGAGTTGTCACTATGTTGTGTTACCCTGCTTGGCAGAGGAACTTCTGAGAAGTGATTGAGGTTAAGGACTGCTGAGGAGGGGAGATTATCCTGGATTATGCAAATGGACCCATTAATCACATGAGTCTTTAATGTGGAAAACCTTTCCTGGTTGTAAGGAAAGAACTAGGAAGAGGACAGTGTGACAAGTTGTGGCTCTCCGTAGCAGGCTTTGAAGAGGAAGAAACAGGGGGACACAAGCCAAGGAATGTGGGCAGCCTCTAGAAGCTGGGAAAGGGAGAGAAATAGATTCTCCCAGCCTTCGTCTGCTTGGGCTGCTCTAACAAAATGTCACAGAACGGCTGGTTTATAAACAATAGAAATATGCTTGTCATCGTTCTGGCAGCTGGAAGTCTAAGATCAGGGTGCCAGGATGGTCGGGTTCTGGTGGAACCCTGTGTCCCCGGCTGTAGAATGCCAACTCTCGCTGTGTCCTCACACTGCGGGAGGGGCTAAGGAGCTCTCAGGGGCCTCAGAGGGCTCCACACTCATGACCTACTTACCTCCTAAAGGCCCCACATACCAACACACTAGGGATTAGGATTTCAACATATGAATTTTGGGGGGACAAAAACACAGACCATAGCACTCCTCAGGGCATCTAGGAAAGAACGATGCCGTGGCCAAGAACCATGCTGGACTTCGGATCGACAGAACTATATACTGATAAATTTGATGTGCTTCAAGCCACTAAATCTGTGGTAACTTGTTCCAGCAGCAACAGAAAACTAATGCATCATGCCACAGGGGGCTTCCTTGAATCCTAGAGCTCTCAGAGACGTGCAGTGTGATGACCATCAAACCGGGCTTTCTGGGACCTGCCCCACACACGCAGCAACAGGCACACGTCAGCCAAGCACTGCTTTGATGAGTGCACCTGGCCTGTGTCTTCAGACCTCCTCCTCCTGCTCAGCCTAAGCGATCTAGAAAGTGACTCGGTGGAAGTAACCCAGCTCTTCCATCCAAGAAGACAAACCTCAAGATCCCAAAGGTCTCTCCAGTCACCACTGACTGTGACCCAGAATCTCTCTTTCTCTTCAGGTCACATCCTAAAAGCTGGGTCCGAAGGCCTAAAAACATTTGATATTTACCGAAGTTTAGCCTCATAAGTGGAGAGAGGAGTGCGGCCCAGTTCACAGGAGGATACTGGTAGCTTTCTCCGACAGCTGCGATGGGTTTCATCACAACTTTGAGAAGGGAAGGAGGCACAGACTCGGGACCTGCGACAGAAAGGAAACAAATTAGTGAGACACCTTGACAGCACCGTGAGAGGGGGAAATGCCAACTTTCCCTCTTTCCAGTTTCAAACGATTTGGTGGCACACCTGCAACTGCGGTCGGGCCTTCAATTCTGTGCTCTCAGTCTCAACCCTGTCTGTTACAGAAGCCTGCTCCTCCGGGGCTTCTCCTTCCTATTCGCCTTCAGTCGCCCCCTCTCGCCTGGACAGACACGTCCCACATTACTACTTAACTGTCTTCCCTCCTCACCTGTGGTACTTCATCCAACTTTCTAAAAAGAGTAACCGATTCCCATTATTGCCTCATTATTCATTCACTCACTTCCAGAAAAGGAGGGAACTATTGCCTACGCGGGCATAGTCCCTTCAAACCACCACGAAGTCCCTTGGTGCCTGCAGCCCCCTCTCCACAGCACTGACTCTGCAGCCTGGGCCATGGCTGAAGGCTCCAGGGGTGAGCACCTACGATACAGCTAATATCCCGGTTGATAAGCTCTCTATGACAGTACATAGCTTTACCATAATTTTTTAAATTTGATGTTATTTTTTTCAGTGATCCAAAATTCACTGTTTATGCACATTATTTGTGTTTTTTTAGAAGGAGGCTAATTTGAAAATGACACGATGAAACAGTTGAGTAATTATGAGTGGAGCCATAACACACAGTCAGAGTTCGAGTAGCCACTAAGGGCCATATAAAAGTGAAGTTTGAAGGGAGCCAGAAATGATGTGCAAAAAACTAAAATAGCAAGGAGAAGCAAGAGCGGCTGAATCAACACACGTGGCATAAGGGAAATCAGCATCAGCAGAAAGAGCAGTAGACTCAGGAAAAGGAAAAAGAGGTAAGGATCAGCAGATAAGCAGCAGAATCAGCAGGAACTGAAAGAGAATGAAGTAAAGGGGTGGAGTCAGAAAAGGAGCAACAACTGTAGAAAGGACAAGCGCAAGAGAAGAAGAAGCTGAGGCAGAAGAGGCAGCATGATCGGGAGGGGCTGAACAAGGAGGAAGCAGAGGCGAGCGCAGAGTCACTGAAAGGAGCAACAGCTGGAGAAGCCCAGGAAAAGGGAGAAGCTGAGGCAGCACGATCAGCAGGGACTGAACGACCGGGAAGCTGCGGTGGGGACAGAATCTGAAAAAGGAACAACAGCTGCAGAAAGGAGAAGCATAGGGAAAGGGAGACGCTGAGGCAGCACGATCAGCAGGGACTGAACTAGCGGGAAGCTAGGGTGGGGACAGAATCTGAAAAAGGAACAGCAGCTGCAGAAAGGAGAAGCCCAGGGAAAGGGAGACGCTGAGGCAGCACGATCAGCAGGGACTGAACGACCGGGAAGCTGCGGTGGGGACAGAATCTGAAAAAGGAACAACAGCTGCAGAAAGGAGAAGCATAGGGAAAGGGAGACGCTGAGACAGCACGATCAGCAGGGACTGAACGACCGGGAAGCTGCGGTGGGGACAGAATCTGAAAAAGGAACAACAGCTGCAGAAAGGAGAAGCCCAGGGAAAGGGAGATGCTGAGGCAGCACGATCAGCAGGGACTGAACGACCGGGAAGCTGCGGTGGGGACAGAATCTGAAAAAGGAACAACAGCTGCAGAAAGGAGAAGCATAGGGAAAGGGAGACGCTGAGACAGCACGATCAGCAGGGACTGAACGACCGGGAAGCTGCGGTGGGGACAGAATCTGAAAAAGGAACAACAGCTGCAGAAAGGAGAAGCATAGGGAAAGGGAGACGCTGAGGCAGCACGATCAGCAGGGACTGAACGAGCGGGAAGCTGCGGTGGGGACAGAATCTGAAAAAGGAACAACAGCTGCAGAAAGGAGAAGCCCAGGGAAAGGGAGACGCTGAGGCAGCACGATCAGCAGGGACTGAACGACCGGGAAGCTGCGGTGGGGACAGAATCTGAAAAAGGAACAACAGCTGCAGAAAGGAGAAGCATAGGGAAAGGGAGACGCTGAGACAGCACGATCAGCAGGGACTGAACGACCGGGAAGCTGCGGTGGGGACAGAATCTGAAAAAGGAACAACAGCTGCAGAAAGGAGAAGCCCAGGGAAAGGGAGACGCTGAGGCAGCACGATCAGCAGGGACTGAACGACCGGGAAGCTGCGGTGGGGACAGAATCTGAAAAAGGAACAACAGCTGCAGAAAGGAGAAGCATAGGGAAAGGGAGACGCTGAGACAGCACGATCAGCAGGGACTGAACGACCGGGAAGCTGCGGTGGGGACAGAATCTGAAAAAGGAACAACAGCTGCAGAAAGGAGAAGCCCAGGGAAAGGGAGACGCTGAGGCAGCACGATCAGCAGGGACTGAACGACCGGGAAGCTGCGGTGGGGACAGAATCTGAAAAAGGAACAACAGCTGCAGAAAGGAGAAGCCCAGGGAAAGGGAGACGCTGAGGCAGCACGATCAGCAGGGACTGAACGAGCGGGAAGCTGCAGTGGGGACAGAATCTGAAAAAGGAACAACAGCTGCAGAAAGGAGAAGCCCAGGGAAAGGGAGACGCTGAGGCAGCACGATCAGCAGGGACTGAACGAGCGGGAAGCTAGGGTGGGGACAGAATCTGAAAAAGGAACAACAGCTGCAGAAAGGAGAAGCACAGGGAAAGGGAGACGCTGAGGCAGCACGATCAGCAGGGACTGAACGAGCGGGAAGCTGCAGTGGGGACAGAATCTGAAAAAGGAACAACAGCTGCAGAAAGGAGAAGCCCAGGGAAAGGGAGACGCTGAGGCAGCACGATCAGCAGGGACTGAACGAGCGGGAAGCTGCAGTGGGGACAGAATCTGAAAAAGGAGCAACAGCTGCAGAAAGGAGAAGCACAAGAAAAGGGAGAAGCTGAGGCAGAAGAGGCAGCAAAATGAGAAGGCACAGAACAAAGGGGAAGCTAAGGTGGGTTCAATCAGCAAAAGGGCAAATGCTGCAGAAAGGAGGACAGGAGAAGAAGCTGAGGCAGAAAAGCCAGCAGAATCAGCAGTCCTGGGAAGAGGGGAAGCAGAAGTTGGGGCAAAGTCTGCTAAAGGATAAACAGCTGCAAAAAGGAAAAGCATAGGGAAAGAGGAGAAGCAGAGGTTAAATCAGCAGAAAAGTAGCAGAATCAGCAGATGCTGCATATGGGAAAGGAGAAGCAGGGGTAGAGTTTTTCTAGAGATGATACACAAAGAATCGATAATAATTTGGAAAGATGCTCAACATCCCTAATCAGTAGAGAATTGCAAATCAAACCACAATGAGATAATATCTCACAATGAGATAACATCCATTAGGACAACTACTATTTTTAAAAAAGGAAAGGAAAAGAAAATAACACGCGTTGGTAAAGATGTGCAGAAACTAGAGAAACTGGAACCCTTGTGGACTGTCAGTGGGATTATAAAGTGGTAGAACCCCTATGGAAAACGGTATGATGGCGCCTCAAAAAACTAAAAACAGAACTGCCATATGATCTAGAAATCCCATTTCTGAGCATATATTCAAACGAATTACAAGCAGAAATCTTGAAGAGATGTTTGTACACCACTGTTCACAGCAGTACTATTCACAATGGCCAAAAAACAGAAGCAACCCAAACATCAGTCAGTGGATAAATGGAGAAAAAAATGTGATTGATACACACATGAAACAGTAGTCAATATTAAAAAGAAAGGCAGGGGCACCTGGGTGGCCCAGTGGGTTAAAGCCTCTGCCTTCGGCTAGGGTCATGGTCCCAGGGTCTGGGATCAAGCTCTGCACTGGGCTCTCTGCTCAGCCGGGAGCTCGCTTTCTTCTCTCTCTCTGCCTGCCTCTCTGCCTACTTGTGATCTCTGTTTGTCAAATAAATAAATTAAATCTTAAAAAATATATATATTACTAAAAAAAAAGAAAGAAAGGCAATTCTGTCATATGCTACAACATAAATGAATCTTGAAGACACTATGCTGAATGAGACAACACGGTCACAACAAGACAAATACTATACAAGTCTCTTTATATCAGGTATTTAAGTGGTCAAATTAAGAGAAACAGGAAACAGAATGATGGCTGCCAGGGATAATGGGGCAGGAGAAAGGATAGACATTATTTAATAGGTACAGAGCTTCAGTTTTGCATGATGAAAATCATCTGGAGATTGGTTTTTACAACAATGTGAACATATGTAACACTACTGAACCATATACTTAAAAATGCTTAAGATGGTGGAACGCCTGGGTAGCTCAGTCAGTTAAGTGTCTGCCTTCGGCTCAGGTCATGATCCCAGGGTCCTGGGATCGAGTCCCACATCAGGCTCCTTGCTTGGTGGGAAGCCTGCTTCTTCCTCTGCCTGCTGCTCCTCTCCCTGCTCATGCTCTCTCTCTCTGCCTCTCTAACAAATACATAAATAAAATCTTTAGGGGTGCCTCAGTGGCTCAGTGGGTTAAAGCCTCTGCCTTCGGCTCAGGTCATGATCCCAGGGTCCTGGGATGGAGGCCTGCATCGGGCTCTCTGCTCAGTGGGGAGCCTGCTTCCTCCTCTCTCTCTGCCTGCTTCTCTGACTACCTATGATCTTCGTCTGTCAAATAAATAAATAAAATCTTTTTAAAAAAATCTTTTAAAAAATGGCCAAGATGGTAAATTTCACATTATGCTTTTTTACAATTAAAAGAAGTTAAAAGGAATGACTTCTGGTTTCCAGTTCTGCATGTAAGTAGCTTGAAAGTCGCCACGCTGTCCTGATAACAAGTAAAAAACTGAACAGACTAAAAAATCCACAATTCTAGGTTCTGCAACAGAGGACAGAACACATGGCAAATTGCTGCCCTGGTGACTGGAGAAACAGCCAGATGAACAGAGGGTATAATGGTTTACCAGGCAAGGGTGTAGAGAAATCAGAACCCTCATACATTGCTGGCAGGCATATAAAATGGTATGGCCACTATGGAAAAACAGTTTGGCAGTTTCTTGAAAAATTACACAGGATTACTATAGGACCCAGCAATTGCACTCACATATGTCCAAAAGAATTGAAAATAGGTGTTTAAACAAAGACTCGTACACAAACCTTCATAGCAGCACCACTCATAACAGGCAGAAACAACCCAAATGTCCATCAACTGATGAATGAATAAAGTGTATATTCACTCAATGGCATATTACTCAGCTGTAAAGAGGAATGCAATTCTGATGTTCACCAAAACATGGGTGAACCTTGAAAGCATTATGCAAAGTGAAAGAAGCCAGTCACAAAGTGCCATACAGTGTACGATTTCACTTAAATAAAGCATATAGAACAGGCATATCCACAGAGACAGAGGCAGATTAGTGGTTGCTGGGGCTGGGGGAAATGGGGAGCCAACTGCTCAATGGGCACAAGGTTTCCTTTTGGGGCGCTGAAAATATGTGGGAGCTACATAGTGGTGATGCTTGCACAACACTGTGAATCCACGAAATGCCACTGAACTGAACATTTTAAAATGGTTAAAACAGTGCCTGGGTGGCTCAGTTGGTTCAACATCTGCCTTTGGCTCAGCTCATGATCTCAGGGTCCTGGGATTGAGCCCTATGTTGGGCTCTCTGCTCAGCAGGGAGTCCGGTTCTTCTTCTCAGAGAGAGAGAGAGAGAATGAGAGAGAAAAAGCACAAATGAGATGGGCAGAGGGAGAAGCAGACTCCCCATTCATATATTGATGACAAGTAAATCCACGGTACTCATCCAGGCCTTTCCTGATGTTTTACATTCTTATTTCCAGTTAGAGCCACCTCAAAAATCGGCATTTTTTTTTTTTTAAGATTTTATTTGTTAGAGAGAGCAAGAGAGAGAGCATGAGTGGGGGAAAGGGCAGAGGCAGAGGGAGGGAGAAGCAGACTCCCTACTGAGCAGGGAGCTGAAGCGGGGCTCAATCCCAGGACCTCAAAAATCAGTATGTTTTCTTAGACTAGTCACCAACTAACCTACTTCCTCCTTACCCTTGCCTCTGCCAACCTGGAAAGGGAAAACTAGTAGCATACCTTCCAGTGATGTTTTTCTCCCCTCTGACAAGCGCTTTTTCGCTTTCTAAAAATGTTAAAAGTTCAACACATCTATCATGTTTCTAGCTTCTGCTACCAATAACTGAAGCTTTATTTCTATTCCATCTTAAGACATAATACCAGGAGTGCAGGAAGTATTATCAGGGAATTTACCACTGCTCTTACAAAGAGAAGAATTTCTGACCAAAAAAAGTAAACATATTCACCAAAAAAAAAAAGAAAAAAAAATCATTCATTCAATCACTGAGCATCAAGAGGGTACCACGCACTGTTCCAGACATGAGTAAGAGTGTTCAACAAGACAGAACAGGCACCTTCACTAATGGCGCTTATATTCTAATGAGAGGACAGACACACCGACAAGGAAAGAATCAGGTGTGATAAAAATCAAAATGCTGTGCTAGGAATTAACTGGTTGGCCATTCCCAGAACACCATCCTGGTTACACACATGGGGCAACTGTCCCTATAATGTGGGCAGCAAAGTAGACATCACATACAGAAAATGAAGCCGTGGGGTGCCTGGGTGGCTCAGTGGGTTAAGCCGCTGCCTTCGGCTCAGGTCATGATCTCAGGGTCCTGGGATCGAGTCCCGCGTCGGGCTCTCTGCTCAGCAGGGAGCCTGCTTCCTTCTCTCTCTCTCTCTCTCTGCCTGCCTCTCAGTGTACTTGTAATTTCTCTCTGTCAAATAAATAAATAAAATCTTTAAAAAAAAAAAAAAAAAAAGAAAATGAAGCCGCATTTTTGGGGTCGTTTTGGCATGTGATTCTCAGAAATGGCCTGATGAACTGGCAGACAGGACACAAAAATCTGTGCATAGAACTGCTTTTCTCTCCTATTAAGGACATGAATCCAGTTTTACATTGGAAATCATTAATTCATAAGCAGATACCTTTAAATTCTTTTTCTTAGGTCAAGTGTTTTCAAAATTATATAACATTTTATTCCAGGTCCTTCTACAGAATTTACGACAGAAATTTTGTTGTTTCTGGAGGATCTAGGGAATCGGGAAAGACAGACACTACGTGCTCTAACATTAGGACCCAGTGCAAAATATGACCATTTCACACAGGCACACACAAAACCACACCCTATTTTATTGCTTACACAAGAAGTCTTGCGCCAACAACTTGCACTATATGTAACTACACACAACCACACTTCATTATACACTTTGCACCTTGCTTCTCCACTCTTTGGAACTGACCTGATGCACAAGAAGAGTCAGAAACAAGACCTTGAAGCAGGGAACAGAGGCTTGAAAATCAAGTAAGTGCTATGACACAATAAATCTTCCCCTTTTCAAAAAAGGGCAGAGCATTGGTACTGAGAGGCGTAACTAGAATCACACAAAATTTTCCGCTTTATTTGCAGGGAACTAATTCTGACACTAACTGGAATGAAAGGAATTATAGTAACTGTTAGGAATGGAGAAAATACTTGGCAGTTCCAAGCACGTGGTAGTTGGGGGCGGGGGGTGGGGGGAGTCCCCAAAAGGTAGAACAGAGTCACGTGGTTAGCTCCCCAGAGATCTTCAGTGCTGGACACAGGAATCCAAGTCTAAGCAACGGGAATGATTAGCTCCCTTCTTGGCTGTGCTTTGTCTTTCAAGTAAGTGCCTTAGATAAAAAGAAATTCAGGAATGCTTTAGAGACGATGGCTTTGGAACTGAGAAGGCCTAACAGTCCTTGTTAACAGGATCCAGATGTTTTAAAATCCAGATACAAAGTTGCTTTAAATCTCTCATCCAGTTGACAGCCTCAAAGAACCTTGATATAAACGGCATATCCGAACATAATGCATTACAACAGGACCCATTATCACACATACTTTAGCTACACAGAGGATCACATCTCAATGCCACAACACACATGTGTAACCCCTCCAGTAAAAGTCTGGTAACAAGCAGTCGGCTGACAGCCGGTGGCGTGTCTATCCCCACCACGGCGCGCTGTTCGCATAGTGTGGACATGCCGTTATTTTCTCCATCCTCAGTGTTGTTTAGAAGCAATTAGCTTAGAATTATTTAATATACGTGTACGCGTGCGCACACACACACACACACACAGAGCTGTAGATCAACCAATATTTGAAAATGATTAAACATCAAGTACTCTGTTCTCAAAGCATTTAGGATAAAACACCTATGTTCTTCCTGTCCTTGAGGAAACAAGAGTCCAATGGGAAAGAGAGATTTTAAACAAAGAGTCAGAAACAATTAAGAAAATAACTACTCCTATGTCAAGTACTGTGAGAAACATTGGAAAATGTAACATAAGAAATCCAAACTAGTCTGGAAACACTGAATAAGGAAAGGATGTTTAAACCAAGATGGAAAGGGTCACTAGGATTTTTCTAGACCAAGTCGCAGAACACACAGGTTGAGATAATGACAACATGGCTTAGTTGTGGAGTCGAAGAGATGCTTCGCCCCTGCCAGAAACTACTCTAAATCCAGACGGTAGTTAGAAACAGCTGAAGATTCTGAGAGGTGAGATATTCAGACTTGGTAGGATGTTCTGTAGAAGCACGTCAACAACATTCAGAATTCATCACTACAATAACATCCCCAGACCCCTTTGCACCAGGAAGGCTGCCAAGCAGGGTGGCTGCCCACTGGGGATCAGGATCCAAGAAGGGAACGTGGCTTCCACAGGGCTGTGGCCCAGTGGGGACAGCAGACTGTTTGCATACAGGGGGCCTCCACAAATGAAAAGCTCTAGGAGAAAAATGGAGCCGGTTTCTCACTCTCAGGGAAGAGAGTTACAAATATGAAAAGAGGGAAAAAAGTACAATGAACCCTGTGGTGTTGAATTGGAATTGGAGATATTACTATAAACTAGTGGCTTTCCATGTATATATATTGAGATAAAAAAATGAATATAGATATGAGAGTGAGAGAGAGAGAGGGTATGTGTATCTATTTCCTAACAACTGTTCACTGAGAAAGCTTGGGAGCAGTGATCATCTCAGGAACAAGGAGAATTTGTACCCAGATCTTTGTTTAGAAGTATCACTCCCCTCTAAAAGGAACCTGAGGGCGCCTGGGTGGCTCAGTGGGTTAAGCCGCTGCCTTCGGCCCAGGTCATGATCTCAGGGTCCTGGGATCGAGTCCCACATCGGGCTCTCTGCTCAGCAGGGGGCCTGCTTCCCTTCCTCTCTCTCTGTGATCTCTTCCCTTCCTCTCTCCTACTGTGATCTCTCTGTCAAATAAATAAATAAAATCTTAAAAAAAAAAATAAAAAAAATAAAAAGTTCTTTAAAAAAAAATAAAAAAAATAAATAAATAAAAGGAACCTGAGCTACCTGGCTGTTACAGAGCTGAGGATAATACGAGATGAGCCTAGCACATCTTCTTGGGCCACAATGAAACAATGTACTCACAGAATGATGGGGTCATGTCAAAAGGACACAAAGCCAATTTAAAGAGGTTCTCGCTGATCAAATATGGAACAGTATGAAGATTGAAATAATGAATAGAATAGCAAATAATTACATGAAATAAAATTTTTGTGTGGGATCAAGACCCATGTCTGGCTCCCTGCTCAGCAGAGAGCCTGCTTGAGGATTCTCTCTCTCTAAAATAAAAAAAATAAATCTTAAAAAAAAAAAAAATTTCTCTATTCCCCTCTGCTCCTCCCTGCTCCCACTCACGCTCTTTCAAAAAAACCCCCCAAAACAAAAAACCACCAAAAACTCCCAAAAAACGAAAAACAAAAATCCAAAAAGCATGTTCCAGTCTTTTTTTTTTTTTTTTTAAGATTTTATTTACTTATTTGACAGACAGAGATCACAAGCAGGCAGAGTGAGAGAGAGGAGGAGGCAGGGTCCCTGCTGAGCAGAGAGCCTGATACGGGGCTCGATCCCAGTACCCCGGGATCACGACCCGAGCCAAAGGCAGAGGCTTTAACCCACTGAGCCACCCAGGCGCCCTGCATGTTCAAGTCTTGAAAGGTAAAGAACAACTGAGGAACTATTCCCGATTGAAGGAGACTGAAGAGATAGGACAGGTTAAGTGCAGTGTGACATTCTGGATTAAATTTCTTCTCTGCTAAAGACATCACTTGGATGGTCAGTGAAACCTGAATAGGGTTCTCTGGCTATTTTCACTTTTTTACAAGTTCGGATTCATTTCAAAACAAAAAGTAAGAGAAAAAAAATGTACAAATCTTAGGGGTGCCTTGCTGGCTCAGTCAGTAGAGTATACTACTCTCGATCTCATGGCTGTGAGTTCAAGCCCCACAGCCCCACTTTGGGTGTACAGCTTACTTCAAAACAAAGTAATTGAATTTTTTAAAAAAAGTGTTGTCTAAATTTAATTTAAAAGTAAACTTCTTGAATAGTAAATACATGCAAAAGTGTTCATTCCTTCTGGCAATGAAATGTAAATTAAAGCAGTGTTATGGTATCATTTTATACCTGATGGATTTTTATTGTAATCATCTGTTTATCTGTATGTTGGTTTGCTTTGTAAAATGATAGCTAGAAAGGGTTTCTTACTTTGTTTTCTAAGCACTGTCACATAATGTGACTCATAATCTTCACCAAAACTCTATAAAGAAGATTCAGTTATTTTCTCCACTTTACAGAAGCAACTGGGGCTTCGGGACTTAAGCAGCTTGTCTGAAATTACATAGCCTACCTGTGGTGGGAGTGGGGCACGAACCGCAGCAGCGTGACTCTCACGCCTTTTACCTCAAAAATATACTGCTTTTCACATGCACCCAGGGCTGAGGTACCAAAACCTGTACAATCCTTTCGAAGAACAATGAGGCCAAGCCATCCCCAGCATCACCAAATCCTTTTGCCAATTGTAAGTTGCTGAGAATGTATCTTGAGGAAACCTGTATGTAGAAAAGCAAAAGCTACATGCATAGAGATGTTCCCCATAATGGAAATTTTTTAAATGACACATAGAAAAATGGCTAAATTATGATCCATCAAGTTGATGGAATATTCTACCATCATTAAAAAATGGTAACTATGGAGATATAATGAAAGGTAGGGAAATGATAATAAAAGATTCAAAGTATATGTTTATTTGGAAATATGTAAAAACTGCATGTGCATAAAAGCAACTAATTGAAGAGAATATTTTTTTAAATGACGATAGGGGCACCTGGGTGGCTCAGTGGGTTAAAGCCTCTGCCTTTGGCTCAGGTCATGGTCCCAGGTCCTGGGATCAAGCCCTGAGTTTGGCTCTCTGCTCGGTAGAGAGCCTGCTTCCCCTTCTCTCTCTCCCTGCCTCTCTGCCTACTTGTGATTTCTGTCTGTCAAAAAAATAAATAAAATCTTAAAAAAAAGAACAACAATAGCAGTTAGAAAGTCATGGGATAATTGGTGACTTTTTTTCCTTTCAAATATTTTTCATGGTATTTAGAACCAAAAATAGCCATCAAATACTCCCAAAACATATCCCATTAACAAATGTCTAGGAAATGACATAAGGATTCTTTTTGTACTTTTCCCCCCAAATCTTCTTTTGGAGGAGATGAGTGATTATGTCCATTTACATGAAAAGTTAAGTTTTTAAAAAACAGGCAACAAAATAAAAGAAATTTTATGATTCAATATCATCTAACACACACACATCTAGAAGGACCTGTGTTGGAATATCTATGTGGCTATCTCTGGGTGGTGAGATTATAGGAGATTGAAACCATTTTTGAACTTAGTATAATATACAAGTATTCCTTTCTAGTAATACTTGTCAAAAGCTTTATATAGGTAAACTATTACTAAATTAAAATACTTTAACACAATCTCAGCAACCGACTTCATAATTTTACCAGAAAAACAGGACAGCTTTCCCGTATCGTTTACTCTATACTCAGACTTCACTAATCCTGCTTCCTTTGACTACACTCACCAATAAACACATCTCATGCTAATAACCCAAAACGACCAATGAAAAATATATCTACCTATAGTTTATACAAGAGTCCAGCACTTACGCACATGCATCAGTGACCAATGAATTCGGATCAAGAAGGAAATGCTATTCATAGAGATTTTATTGCAAGGATTTAAATATACTTTCCTCAAATAATACTTCTGTGAACTTTAAAACTTAACAGAAAAACACAAGCTTGGAAAGCTAGTCACATTCCTCAGCAACAGAATGTTAAGAAAAATAATCCTCGGTCATTAGGTAGAAATACCTGGTGTTAGCACCAGAAGTGAACCATTGCTTTTATTTAGTGTTTTTGATCCCCTTTAAATGTTTTATGAAAGAAACAGATATAATCTCGATGAAATCTGAGTATGGCTATGAAAAAAAAAGATCAGAAAATAAGAATAAATTAATAAAAAAGAAGTAAAACTAAGGGTCAAAATTGAGAGTCTCTTCAGGAGAAAAAATAATAATAATTCCACGATAGGCAGATAGATTCTGAGCATATTTTAATATCTTAATAGCATTGTGAAGAAATGTCCATGGGAATAAATAATGATGATGTTGATGACATCTGCCATGAGAGGTCATGGTTATCAGGGAAGAAAGGAGAACGTTGGGGCAGAGCAAAAAACCAGTTATATTCAAAGCTATTAAATGTAGTCTTTAAAAACAAGAAAGATTTTCATCTGTCGGGTTTTCAGATTTGGCCTGTGTGAAAGAATGGATGTTCTGAACGTCTTGTGTGTTCTATCATCCGAATATTAAAATGTGGATCCAAGGAGGAGAAAAGCCCTAAGCATTACACACCAGGGCCTTGCATCCACTTTCTCAAATCTGATTGGCTAACCCTGATGATGCCCTAGCCTGTCCTGGTGTAAATGTGGATCCAGGATAAGTCATCACATTTTTCTTCCTCTCATGAGTTAGGAAGCAGCACACAGAGGCAGTGAAGCCATACCACGCCTGAAGTCTCCTCTCTCCTGCCTAGGCCACGCATGATTTTTATTCTCTAAAGCCATTTCTTCCTCAAAAGAGCTCACCAACGCCGTCATCCTTCCTATCGGCAGCCCCACTGGGCTCTAGTGAGTGACATCCAGACATTTAAACTCAAAAGCTGCTTCAGAAGGGAGTTATTAAAATTCAAATGAGCTGGGCATATTGAAGAAGAAAACACTCGTTTGCATGCACACCTCCACATTCGACCATCCCATTTAGACCCACAGAGCAGGGTCTGGTTTTGTTTTTGTAAATGGGCTTCGGAGGCGGAGGTCAGCCTCCCACGGCCCACTCCTCTGGGGTCATCATTAGTAATGTGTAAGGCTGAATAGATTTTCCTCTGAATCTAGTCAGCAAACCTGACAAGGCGGCAGCCCTCTCCCACAACCTGAAAATGCCAAAAATCTGATTGGTAATATGGCATTTTTAATACTTCATTTATCTGTCTTAAAACGGCTTTCAGGAAGATTGCAAGTAATGTCACTGAGGCCATCTCCACCTGATTTTTCAATTCTAGAGCAGAACATTTCCTGTGGTGCCATGACTATGTAATCATAAAAATGTTATGTTTAACCAACATGAAATCCTGAATTTCCCACAGGATTCAGAGAAAATTCATGTCTGCCAAGAAATAGGGATCTGGGGAGTCCACATTACATTTTATTCACTGGAAAAGAAAAAAGTATCTTCTTTTGTCTGAAGAATTTTTATTTCTCATGGAAATAACTCATGTTGTCATCATTTAAAATTTTTGTAAGATATCAATGAGCAAACTAAAAAAAAAAGGAACAAAATATATATTCCTAGAATTATCCTGGCTATGGAAATTTTAGATGCTCCTTCAGTAAAAGTTCAATTTCTTACTAATGAAGACATCTCTACTATAATACTACCGTAAATAGACTTAATTTATGACACTATAAACAATTAACTCTATATTACATGTAATATACTACACGTTTAATATATAACTATATTACGTACAACAATGACATAACTATATGCCCATTTTTACTGAGGGTATGTAAAAGCAGTCATGCTAACTCATGACCCTAAAATAATACTACAGTTTCAAGAACTCTAGGAACTAAAGGAGTTTATCTCCAAACTCTGAAACTAGTTTATAATCTGGAAGCTGCAGGGATTACTATATTCAATGAGAAATCAGAGGACATGACCTTTAATGTCCCTTCCAAGAGTAAGATTTTATTCTTTTATGACCTTCATTAATTAAATCTGAGTTCTCCAGATTTCTTCAGTTTAATTTGTTTAAAAACTCCTCTCAAAACTGGGATGGTCTTACCATAATGCAGGCACTGGATTTGCCCAGATCGACCCAACAAGGCCAGGCAAGAAATAAACTAGCAACTATCAATAAAAGAATATTATATGAATGAAACTATTTCCTGAGCTATCAAATTCTCAAGAGGGATACATTTGCCCTCGCATTGCTGAATGGTCGATGTGTATCAGTAGAGAGCATTTATTTAAAAACTTCTATGGCATTATTCAGACTCCAGTTAAAAACGAAAGGCGAATCCATCTGTCTTCAGGTTGCTTGTGCTCTAATGTGGGTGGCCGCAACAAAGAATCCCACAGGGACAAATGTTTGCAGAGAAAAAAGAACAGAAGGGCGCCTGGGTGGCTCAGTGGGTTAAGCCTCTGCCTTCGGCTCAGGTCATGATCTCAGGGTCCTGGGATCGAGTCCCGCATCGGGCTCTCTGCTCAGCAGGGAGCCTGCTTCCTCCTCTCTCTCTCTGCCTGCCTCTCTGCCTACTTGTGATCTCTCTGTGTCAAATAAATAAATAAAATCTTTAAAAAAAAAAAAAAAGAACACAAGATACAATTAAGAACTAGAGCCAGGGGGCCCCTGGGTGGCTCAGTGGGTTAAAGCCTCTGCCTTCGGCTCAGGTCGTGATCTCAGGGTCCTGGGATCGAGCCCCGCATCGGGCTCTCTGTTCAGCAGGGAGTCTGCTCCCCCCACACCGCCTCTGCCTACTTGTGATCTCTATCAAATCAATAAAATAAAATCTTAAAAAAAAAAAAAAAAAAAAAAAAAAAAGAACTAGAGCCAGTAATTCCAACAACAGAGAGCCATCATTCAAGGTCCAGGGAGAAGACTTACTTCCAAGTCAGGTCTCAGCTGCATTTTCTCTTTTATGGTCAATACCCACTCAACATTAAGAAGAAAAGAAATGCATGCTCATACTTTTTGAAAAAAGATTAAGGTCTTCACAGATCCCCCTGACCACCCTCCCACCCCACCATTCCCAAGGTCAGATACAATGATTCCAAGAGAAGACATGGTGTGTTGGCCTTGTGGTCATTTCTACCGCAAAGTTGGTCTAGCAGACGAAAATATTCTCTCCTTCATGTTGATTATAGTTTAATCCTACAGAAGCAAGCTTGGCGCACCCAAACCTAACGCATAAGAAGAATGGTAACATTCAAGAAATGTGCTCACTTGCCTTTTTTCCCTCCTGTGACGAAGAAGCCAATGGCCGCTCTAATAAAACTGCTCTCAGGCAAATAGCTATAGTCAGTAGGAACTGTGGAGACAGAAAATGATCAAATTAACCAGTGAACTTGGCGGGTCTAATGAAGGAAAGATAATGATCTCCTGCTGCCATATCAACTGAGAGACAAAGCAGGGATGTTTACGCCATTAATCTAGCACAACACTTCGTGGTGGCAACTAATTCTATTAGATTAAGTGACTGGCCATGAAGGAATCACTTAGGCTATGCAAGCAAAGCAAAAATTGTGGTAAACCTAGCAGATTCTGCAAAATCACAGGGGACTGAAACTTCACTGAAGTGGTTAAAAAAAAAAAGTCCTTTCCATACTGTCACATCAATATGCCCCAGTCCAGCGACCTTCGGTGTCTGCAAGGAGTCCGCTGGCCTGTAGGCTGAGACCACCATTCTAGGGGCGACTTGAGGACATCCCGAGCCAGATCGATGAACCAGGGAAATGCCACAATCAGTAATAACAGCAGCTGGCCTGTTACTTCAGAAGGCAGGGACCTCTCAGTGACCAGCATGTCCAAATCACCAGGTCTGCCTGCTGACCTGGAACACTGAGGCAGTGACACGGAGGCGAGGCGAGTCTGGGGAGTTTCCTAAATTCTTTTCCTCCCCAGTCCCCCAGAATTGCTTCATGAGATGCTTTTTGCCACAACAAATGGCTCAACTGGAAAATTCCAACAGAAACAAGGATCTGTACTTTTCCAGACATAACAATCACTGTGTTCCAATGAACCTGGTGTGAGACGGTTCACAACCATCTGACTTGAGTACATGTGGGGCTGGCCATGTAACCCAGAGCACAATGATTAAAAATCTACGTAAAAAAGCAAAAGCCTGCCATCAGCTTGCTAATTTACCAGGACCTCACTTTAGGAGCCCACTGCCCTTCCAAACTAGCATTACTTAAGGTTTCCTCTATGACTAAGTTTGGTGGGTTTTTTTTCCTTTTTCCCATTTTAACATGACAACTGCCAGCTGTCTCAAGTTCATTATGTTGGGAATGCTGTGGAAAATGTCCTATTTCTCTAGCGATGGAGTGTTTGAAAGTGAGGGGAACAGTAATTACGGTACTACGTGTTCATGGTGATGCTATCTCTGGACTACCTGTCAGGGCATATGTGACAGTAGGTTTTAATGAGAAATCTTTGGTACTTAACCTCTCTGGCCTAAGTCCAAGAGAGCCAGTGGGTCAAAATTCTGTAAAGAGCAAGGAGCAAATCCAGGTCCCCATGTATTACAGGGAAGGCTTCCGCAGAAAATCTTTAAGTACAAACTTAAATTAAGCATGTGGGAATTGCAAATCTTTGTTATTGCTTTTTATTAAAAATGTGGAAACAGAAAAGGCCTTGTGATGGTAAGACCTAGAATTTTTTTTTTTAAAGATTTTATTTATTTATTTGACAGAGAAAGATCACAAGTAGGCAGAGAGGCAGGCAGAGAGAGAGAGAGAGAAGGAAGCAGGCTCCCCACTGAGCAGAGAGCCCGATGCGGAACTCGATCCCAGGACCCTGAGATCATGACCTGAGCCGAAGGCAGAGGCTTAACCCACTGAGCCACCCAGGCGCCCAAGACCTAGAATTTTAATTTCAATGCCAAGTATGTGCATATCTTTAAATGCATGTATTCCATTCTTTTCTTAAAAGCAGAGGCCTGGGATGCCTGGGTGGCTCAGGATAAGGTTAAACCTCTGCCTTCGGCTCAGGTCATAATCTCAGGGTCCTGGGATCGAGCCCCGCTCGGGCTCTCTGCTCGGCGGGGAGCCTGCTTCCTCTTCTCTCTCTCTGCCTGCTTGTGATCTCTCTCCGTCAAAAACAAAACAAAAATAAAAAATTAAAAAAAAAAAAAAAAAAAAAAAAAAAAAAAAAAAACCAAAACAAAACAAAAAGCAGGGGTCCAAAGAAATCCAGTCATATAGGAAGAGACTTTTAATGAAATATGAGTATTACACAAACTATAATGCCATCTAGGAAAATAAAAAGAACTCTCTTCTGCGCTTCAAAGACCTGTTCCTACTTTCTGGCTTTGTCGCTAAACTAACTGCACATGTAAGTCATGTCACCTTTCTAAGCCTCAGTGTCTTCATTTGTGAAATATGGGGTTAGACGGCATAATCTGTTCTCTGAGAGAGGCAAGGAGGAAGGGTGAAAAGAGCATGGGTTTTGGGGGCTGACAGAGGTGAGTTCAACTGCATGTCCACCACCTACTGCCATGTGACCCTGGGCAAGTCAAGAAGGCTCTCCAAGCCCCTCTTCTTCTGACATTTAAGAGTGATGGTATTGGGGCAAGTCAGGAAGGTTCTCCACAGCCTCTCCTTCTTCTGACATAAAAGAGGGATGGTAACACCCACCACTTAAAGTGGCTGCAAAGGTTAATGCTCTTAACCAAGTACACAGCCCCTGTAGCAACCCCACCTGCCAGCCCCGGTATTGTAAGATTCTGATCTTACCAGAGGTTCTGCTCTGACTTGAGGACAGAGTAGACAGATGAAGATGTCCTAGAAGCCAGAGAGCATTTGATTGAAGACCAATCACCCCAGACACACTGATGACCTATGGATGAAAGCGTAACAGTTCAATTAGGCAAGATCCCAACTCTGTTTAATATAAGGTCACTCAGAGGAAATCATTTATCTTTTATGAGGTGGTGGCTTGTCTGCTAATGACAAGTTCTCTGACAAGACATAATATCACGTGTCTAGTATACTAAAACCTGGACACACAGGTGATCAAGGATTGTTGCTGAAGAAATGAATGGATGAATCAATCAATCATGACTGGTCTCAAAGGAAATTTTTTTTATTAAAAAAGGGGAAAAAAATCCAAAAAGTAATTTTTTAAAAAGGGTGTTAAGATATTTAAGAATAAAATAACTCTAAAAATGCAAGGAAATATTATTTTGTTCTCTTCTTTAAGTAATGTTCTATTATTGCTTTATCATTTATAATACAGATTTTCTTAAATAAGTTTTCATTTATAGATTTTTCTCCCAAGTTATAAGCACTTAAGTTTTGGTATAATTCTTTTTCTGAGAATCACATTCCTACATGCAAAAGAGAGTTTCTTCTGTTCAGAGATTTATGTTTCCTTCTCAAAGCATGAATTACTAAAGCTTGTTTATGTGGTAAATGTAATAATCAGCTGTATTTACAGGAAGAAAAAAGTATGCTAAATGAAAAGACTATCTACAAAGTTCTATATATAGTAAGAGTACTACTGTGCAAAGCAAATAAGAATACTTGAAATAGGACCAATTATTACGAACACTTTTTATCTGTGACATCTGAACTAGCTCTTCTCAACTATTCTTAGATATCTGTCCTGCCCTTTGATCGCCTCCCATTTTACTCTGTCCTAAGGGCCTAACATCCCTTCCAGGGTCAGATTTTCATTTTTAAAGGAAACCAAGCCAACTTCAGTTAACGCAAAAATGCCAGCTTTTTTCCCAGAGGCAGTGCGTGTTTTTCGGTGAATGTGGGGCCATAAGCCACTCTCAAGTGCTGCTTGGACTGAACGTGAATGACCAGAGGTCTCCTCATTTTCTAAGGAGAACAGCTGGTACCATGAAAGAGAAAGGCAGTCAAAGGAAGTAGCTGAGGGGCACCTGGGTGGCTCAATAAGTTAAGTGTCCAACTCTTGGTTTCAACTGAGGTCATGATCTCAAGGTCATGAGATCGAGCCCTGCATCAGGCTCCACACTGGGCATGGAGCCTGCTTAAGATTCTCTCTCTCCCTCTCCCACTGTCCCACACACACATGCATGCTCTCTCTCTCTTTCTCTCACTCTCTGCCTCAAAAAAAGGGGGGGGGGCAGATTGTCTGTTTTTCCATCCAAGAATTTTAAATTCCTCTTCTCACCTGAGTTACAGTTTTAATGACTTCATTGAGTCGGGCTTGAAAATGAGAGGACTGGATAGCTTCTGACTTCAGCTGAAAGAAAAAGGAGAAATATCTACCCCAATCCCCCCAAAAAGGTAAATAATGACATTCCCAGTGGATAAGCCATCATCTTCTAAGCTACGGTATCATCTACCACTACGTGCTTACATTTCATAAACAAAAGCTATGGGCTCCTTGAGGGCAGGGCCCGCGCCATATTTGTCACTGATTTCCTAACACGAGTTCAGTGCAGTGAGCAGCACTCACTGAAGAGCCTTCACTGTGTGAACACAGGCACTCCTTAGCATTACTTGCCAACTGGAACATACGTATGTCCATGGTGGGAAACATTTAAAAGTGAAACAACTACCTAGATATAAACTTAAACATGACAGATACAAAATGGAGGTTCTTATGGACAACTTCTGAAATTTCTTACGATTCAGTCACTTCTTGGGCAGGGAACTTTGTGGAAAGTATGTAGGCTGATTACGTCTAGTTCTTATGAACTAAATAAAAGAAGGAACAAATCTCTAAAAGGGAATGCTTCCCCAAGAGCAATTTTCTATTTATCAAGGCACTGAAAAGCCCAGAATAACCATTACTACAAGCATGTATTCTGTCCTTGGCAAACTGAGACACTCAGTGCTCTCCTCTTGCTGTGGCCATGCACACATAGAGATTTCTCCATTCGTGCTTTGTTTTTTGTTTTTTTTACCTGCATTACGTCCCCTTCAGAGCCTACCAAGGCCACCATGCCATGAAGTGCCGCCAAGCAAAGCATTGTGGGAGTGCCCTGAAAACAAAGCATCCGGTATGTCAAGAGGCAAACAATCCTGGGGTTTGGATCCTATGAAACTTATTATATTCTAGAGAAACCCTGGTCAAAATGATACTACACTTGTAGGGTCAACATAACCTGCATCACCGAACCAAAAATGGCAGCCAACTTGAATACAGTAATAGGCTGAAGTTATTCAATCAGAGGTGGCTTCTTCTTGTTCTATATTTTCAAAACCACAGAGCTGTTTGAAAGTTAAAAGACTAAGAAAGTAGCCTGTTTAAAAAAAAAAAAAAAAAAAAGCTATAATGGTCGACAGGATGTATCATTTACAAGGGATTTAAAGTTCCTATGTCCCTTTCATTTGAAATTGCCTATTCTTTTACTGTTAGGCTACATATCTTAGCAGCACCTATAAGGGGTTCAATAAAGTTGCTCTTTTTTTCCATTATAAAAATATAAAATCACATGCTAGGACGTGCCCTCCTACCTGTGCTAGAACAGTTCTGATCCATGCAGGGAGCAGTCTGTGGCCCAAGTCCTCAGCTTTTCCATGTCCACACACAGACAAACCATGAACCAGGTTTCCCAACGCCAGGGCAAAACCTGAAGTCTGTTATAAATAAATAAAAACAAAGGGTAAAGAAAAGAAGAGCGCAGATGGCACAGAATTTTACAGACAGCATCTGAGCACTTTGAGGGGCTCCCTTTGCTACCGACAGTTTCTTTTGCCATCTGAAAATCAGCAATTTGCAGAATTATCATTTTTTTAATCAAGACTTTCGGGACACCTGGATAGCTCAGTCAGTTAAGTGTCTGCCTTCGGCTCAGGTCATGATTCCAGGATTCTGGGATCAAGGACCGCATCAGGCTCCTTGGTTAGTGGGGAGCCTGCTTCTCCCTCTGCCTGCAGCTCCCCTTGTTTGGGCTCTCTCTCTGACAAATAAATAAAATCTTAAAAAAAAAACCAAACAAACACTTATCTATCTCATCTCCCAACAACTGAAAATTTCTTTAAAAAAAAATCAAGACTTTGGTTTGCAACAGAAACTGCAGACCAACTATTCGGAATTCACCAGCACTGAATGGTTTATTTTAAGAAAATAATACTGGACCATTACAAGACTTGATTCCAATGATCCAAATTTTCAGAAGGAATTAAAGGGTGAAAATACTGAAGTAGATCATGCAAGCTTATTCAACTCCCAAACAAAAGGAGAAAAAGTCCCCATAATGAGCACAGCATATGCAAACTTCCACATCTTGGTGTTGCAAAGCCTATTTTGAATTTAAGTGAGCAGTCACACATCCATAAACTAGTAACAATACAATACAACACAATATTAGCTAATAACCAGTGAATCCTGCAAAAATCCACCCCACGGCCAATACTGAGACTTTGTGGAGAAATCTAAAAAAAAGTCCAGATGGGGCAATTTTATAACAAGTGTAATTAGAGGGAACATATTTTTCAGTGAAATTGTCATAAAATATATATAACATACAATTTGCCATCTTCCCCACTTTTCAGCGGCATTAAATACATTCATACTGCTGTGCAACCATCACCACGACCCATCTCCAAAACTCTTTCATCTTGCAAACGCAAATCTTATACCCCTTAAACAGTATCTTCCCATCCTCTCTCCCGAAGCCCTTGGCGACCACCTTTCTACTCTCTAAGCTTCTGACCACTGCAAGGACTTCCTATCAATAGACTCATACAGTATTTGTCTTTTTGTGATTGGTCCATTTCACTTAGCATCATGTCCTCAAGATCCATCCATGTTGTAGCGGGTGTCTGAATTTCCTTCCTTTTTAAGGCTGAATAATATTTCAGAGGGAACATTTTAAAGGTCTTTAAAGTAATTTGCAGGTATTTAAATTGTCCCATGCATATTCAGGCATGAGCAGACATTCTCTGCTTTGAATTTGCAGAGGTTTGACCCATCAGAGTCCATCAAGTATTCATATCTTTGCAAATTGTTATCACTAGCCTTACATTCCCTAGCCACATGTTTCAAGGTTTTATAAATACCGGTGGAGGGAGAGAAAAGCCTTTCATACTCCCTCTGACCAAGAAAAATAAGTACCTACAAAAGATAAAGTTTAAGGAGAGAGAAAAGACATCTGTGACCGTTGGCTACGGTAGTGAGAAAAGTCGGAAGTTTCTCAGTTCTGGGGATGCCTCGGTGGCTCAGTCAGTTAAGCATCTGCCTTCAATGAGGTCATGATCCCAGAGTCCTGGGATCGAGCCCAATGGGGCTCCCTGCTCAGCAAGGAATCTGCTTTTCCCTCTTCCTCTGCCTCCCCCCACCATTTGTGCACACTCTCTCAAGCAAATTTTTTTTTTGAAATATTAAAAAAAAAAAAAAAAGTAGTTCCTCAGTTCTGTGCATGAAAACATCCAGAGAGTAGTCTAATCAGAGTCAGTCAAGATTAGGACTCAGCAGCAACATGAGACCCAAAGACAGGAGTGATCAGGGCACACATTCCAACCTGTTGGTTGTTTTCTACCAACATCCGAAGCTTGTTCATGATATCTTCAGCCTCCGCAGCCTCAATGATCCCAGTACTGAACGCTGAGGTACATACACAGCTGAGGGTATAAGCAAGGACCTAGAAGAAGAGACAGCAGGAGAGGTTTCTTCATGAGGGAAAACAAAAGAACACGATTTAGTGGACATCAGTGTTCTGTCCAACTTCTCCCCGGAATAAGGACTGGATTCCAGTATGCTTACCACGGACCAGACACTGCTTCGCCGCCTGACATGTCCTCACCATGGTATGAGATGCGGGTCAGAATTCCCACTTAACACATAGGGATGCTGAGGCCTGACTACATACAGCTAGCCAGTGACAGGGGCAAGATTCAAGCCCAGATCTTTAGACTCAAAATCAGAAAGTTCTCTCACCATCTCATGTCAGAACACTGGATCTATCGACAGCAGAGGCTAGATTTTTATCACCAGCGAATGTTACTAATAGCCATGTGCTCTGATCCAAGGCCAAGCCGGAAAGCAAATTCAAAGATGTGACTCATGGCTGCCTTAAGATTCCCTCTTAGGAGTGGGGCATTGCGGCCAGGCATGCGGGTTTCAGAGTTACATACATTGTGTAAAATAGAGGTAATATTCCTTACCTCAGAGCACCGGTGTGCTAATTAATACATGAAGAGATGAATAAATGAGCAAATTATAAATAAAAGAGAATGCTGGGAGTCAAGATGGCCCACACAGGTGTACGTCCCACACTGACCACTGAGAGGCTAAGAAACTTCGGGCAAGTCACTCAATCGACTTGAGCCTCAATTTCTGCAAATCCTGGCTAGCTATCCCCTCCCCGCTACCTCACACTTTCCTCATGAAGCCCTCCTTCACAAAGATGCTGTTAAGGCAAAGTGGAAATGTTCAACTCCCAACCCTGGTCGATACAGCATGAAAAAAGGAAGCCGTTTCTAAGGTAGAAATTGGATAATAAAACATCAGAGGGGAGGGGAAAAAAACAAACCGCCTGCTCGAGGCCTCATAAATCAAAACATCAAGGCAGACGGAGGCATCAGTGCTAAAAACCCCACTTTCGTTTATTAATCGAACTGCCCCTCGGTGGCAAAATTTTCTCCCTTTGCTTAAAAAGATACGTCCTTTTCAACTGTGCTCTGCAACTGCTTTAAAAATGGAAATGTGGTGCACATAGTAGAACAAAACTTCAACCCTCTGTGCCCCAAAGAAATTCACCGATTCAACAAGTCCTATTGCTGAAAGCAGAGGAGCTGAGCAAGGGAACACAGCAGCCATTATGTGCCCATCAATAGCTCGTGGGCAGGCCCGGAGAAAACAGAATCTGCTCTAATGAGACAGAGAATCTGGCCAGGCTAAAAGGTCATCCCCGAGTCCTCCCGAAGACAGAGCCCAGGCCTCCCAGCTTCACCTGGGCAGAGGCACACACCTCAGGCGTTCACTCTGAACGCGGTTGACACACAAAAGCTATGTCCCAGGATCCACAATTCTGTGTATTTTTGCACCGTAACAGAAAAATCTTTTCATTAAGTGTGGTAAAGGGAATTTCCTCAATGACTTTTCATGCTAGCTGACATTAAAAAGAAAAAAAAAAAAAGAAAGAAAGAAAGAAAGAAAAAAAAATCAAATGCCTTTTTCGATCCACAGTTTCTTAAGCTTACTCCTGGCCATCTTTTAAAGTTACATTTGGCTTGAGCATAATTCTAAAAATCTGCATTGAACCTTCCTCCGGAAATCGCAGCTCTTCTTAGAAAGTGCCTTCTAGCGCTGCTGACTTCGTTTTTTGCATTCACTAAAGGCTCTTATCTTAAAGGCCACATTTAAGTCTGAGTTGATTTAAACAGCTGCACAGTTTGAAAACCTTATGATCTAATATAGGTTGTTTGCCACTCAAATTCTTCTCCTTATCCCAGTTGAAACTGAGGAAGAATTTAATTTCAGTGTTACCAAAATATGAGTAGTAGGAAATCAGTGGCCACGGGAAAACATGAGACAACAAAGGGAAGAAAGACGTAACCTCCTGCTCCTACCTCCTGAAATGTTCTGCTTTGGCTCCCACTGTCATCTAGGTACGTCGAGAGCTTCCGAAGGGATGCTGCCACGTGAACTCGGGACTCTGTCTGGCTGCTGTGGCTCATGAGAGACAGAACAAGTCCAACTCCCAATATACAGCCCGTGCTTGGATGCAAAAAAGCAAACAAACAAACAAACAAACAAACAAAAACCTGTTAAAAATCACCAGAAATCCACGTTGCTGCTCTTCACTCATCACAGGAGTTTATAATGCTCTTGGACCTGAGACGAGATGGCTGGATTCTCAGTCTGCTGCCTGGTATGTAAGTGTGTCCCATGAACCACCACAGGCACACCCACTGCCCCTCCCCACCTTAAACGGAAAACTTTCTATCAGAACAAGTGTCTCTGGCCCGTGTTAGTGCTGTGGACACACTGGGGAAGAACAAACGAAAATATGAAATAGATTTGACTTAAACTCTATGGTGAGGTAGGACAATGAATAAAACGTCACGTCAAACCAGCTCTATCCCCGCACGGGGAGAAGCTCTGTGGTCCTCGACCCCATCCCCCCCATGTCCGCATGTAGACGGCGCTACGATGAACTGAACGAGAGAAAAGACTCCATTTCAGAATATGAGCTGAGGACAGCTGACTAATGACAGGGGGGACACGTCGCAAGCCATGACGATGAGGTACTGCTAAGTGCTTCGTGTTTCCTAGTCAACTTCCACAAGTGGAATTTCTTAAAGAAACTGTGTTATTTGTCTGCGCACAATGACATTAATCCTCTTCTCCCCTCTGATCCCTCAGAGTACCACTGGGTCAGAAGAGAAAATGGACAAATGACAGGCTTGTCAAAAGTTACCCCATGTGACAATTCAATTGGAATCTTAGGCTTTGTGCCCCAGTTCTTGGGAAAGAATACATATCCATTTAAGGAAATAAAAGGGGTCTCCCAGAAAACTTCTAGTTAGAATGATTAGATAATGCAGCTGTAGGGTGATTTTCTACTTAAAAAAAAAAAGTTTCTGTCATCATTGTTGTGTTTTGAACTGAGAAAATGCTGAACTGTTTTTCAGAAATCATCTCAACTCTGGTTTGGCTTGCCTGGCATGGTATCTGGCGCTGAAGACGCCATTCCAGGGCATTTCTCCAATAACGTATTTCAATGCCCATAAGTTATGTTACTTTACACGTCTATAGTATCTGTCTCCTTGGCTGGCATCAAGAACCTTCACATCGTTTCCTGAATATGTTAGCTCCTTCCCTCAAACACCTCCTGCAAAAGAAGCATCCACAACAGATAAGAGACACCCAAAAGGACAGAGAGGCTACAAGATTTGTTCAAGGTCATATGGAGAGTTTCCAGCAGAGCACAGCCAGGAGACAGAGGCTTCTCATTCCCAGCCTTCTGCTCCATCTGCCAAGCCCCAGGCCCCTCTCAGGGCCCCCTCGGGATGCCCTGATGAAATGCCTGTGAGAAGGCACCGTATCTCGAGCCTGTTTTTCTCGGTTCTATTGTGTAACTATCTGGCATTAGGAAATCCTTTGTAAAGAAGCTACTGCAGTAATAATCCATCATTAGCCAGGCAGAACTGCTGTTCCAGCTTACAGGAATTTAGCAACAAGCTCGACTAGTATAATGCACTTCCAACCAGTTAAATCAGTGCCTACCACCTGAACAAGGCACGCGTTAGAGACCAATCACGTTTCTGAAAGAGAAAAGGCGCTCTTCTTTAGTATGGGATTTAAAGTCTTTGTTTCCATTTAGAATCTACAGGGAAGGTCTTTTCTTTTTTTTTTTTTTTTTTCTTTTTTTGGCTTTTTCTATACTGCTGCATATAAAAATTGACAAAATTAGAATCAAAGATAGTTAGACAAAATGTGATTAATACTTTGAAAAATTTGACTTTTGCTCCCTCTTGACTATTTAACTGCTACTTTCGATTAAGATTTCAAATGTTACTTCCTCAGGGACACCTTCCCTGGCCCAGCAGGGAAACTCTTCAGGACTCTCCCATAATGCCCCATACTAATTTAATTCAGACAATTTTAATTATAAATTTCAATTTTTTAAAAGATTTTATCTTAAATTTCTATTTTTTAAATAAAGATTTTATTTATCTATTTGAGAGAGAGAGAGAATGAGCGTGGTGGGGAGGAGCAGAGAGAGAGGGAGAAGCAGATTCCCCTCTGATCAGGGAGCCTGACGGGGCTCTATCCCAGCACCCTGAGACTGTGACCTGAGCTGAAGGCAGATGCTTAACCAACTGAGCCACCCAGGTGTCCCTTAATTATAAATTCTGATGAGGATTATTTGAAGGACTATTTGATTTCTGCCCATATCCTCCACTAGTCTGGAAGCTCCACGAGGCTGGGGATGTTTTCTGATTTTCCCTTACTGCTGTATGCTGCTTTGACAGGGACAGAGTTCAATCAATATTGAATGCTGGAGAACTGACCCAATACAGGGTTTTAAGAGAGTCCAAAGTAGAGAGAAGATCTACAAATAAAACAGCAAAAACAAGACTGGATTCTTCTATTCAGGTTGAGGCAAAATTTACCAGTGCTAAAATACACTGAATATATTATCCAAGATTCAATCAAGAAAACTCAATTTCCATTTCTTGCTAGACTAATTTAAGAAAGAGGAGTGTCAGATTTCATGCGGGAAAAGGAGACCTCTCAAAGCTCACTTAAGTTTTGGGGTTCATCTTTCTCAGTGAGGCATCCTACATCTGGCTTTTGGGGGGCTATCCTGGGTAGGCAAAAATCTTTATCTCCTGGACTAAAACTCCTCTTTTACTATCCCAAGGCATGCAGGCACAAAGGCTTAGAAAAAGACATCCCGGTTCCTAGTTCACATTTATCTAATATTATCACAGCATAATTATTCATGGGCAAGACTGCCATTCATTAGTGATTCTATTCTATTGCTACAATGATCAGTGACTGTTGTCATATGTGAACATACAATCTAACTATGGACAGACATGTGCCAATATAAATACGCTAGGATGTATGTGTCTATTGACCTTCTAAACTCCTACTCCATCTCATTTTTCCAGCATGCTCCAAGAAGATAGTCCTGAAGCTTTATTCCTTATATTTTCTTCTGATTTCCAAGTGGTCTATATTTTAATTTTGGGGGGGGGGTCCTAAGTCTTAAAGATTCCCCTAGGTGCTTAGGTCAGCACTGCTATACATTGACCTCATCTTAGCTCCCTTTTGATATGTTTGCCAGCTCTAAACCACGAATAACTTGGGCAGAAGTAGCTTCTACATCTTTCTCTCCACTGAAAACAAAAAGGAGTTCCATGGTGGTGTCTCAGAGAGATGAAATAAAACCAAATTATAATATTAGGTATAAATTTCGGGTTTTGGAATTACTAACATGAATCTCGAAGAATACTAACAAATGACAAAGAGAATGTGAGTTTTAAAATTATATGTCCTATTATGTCTTTACTTCTTTGATTCTCTTAGAGTATATTAAAATATCACTGGCAAAAAGAAAAGCTGTGCAATTCTGCTCTGTGGGTTGCTATATCAATTGAGATATAATGATAAATTGTTTCTAAAATTAATCAGATATGAATCTTCAATTCCTGACTTTATTGTGGACAACCCTGCAGATTAAGTAGGAGGCCGTCTAATAATTAGTTCTAATAACCATTAACATTTGTATAGCGCTTTGCCCTTTACAGAGTGCTATACAGATGTTATCGTATTTGTAAAAGCTCAATAGCAATTAACCAGCGCTCAGGTCATTGATGGATGGCAGGACTAGTTAAGGCTGCGGGGACTGCAATGGAATAGGTACCACTAGATGGCAGCAGAATGTAAGTGATCAGGCCACCCTCCCCCGCCCGCACCAGCCCAGGTGCTGGGTCCTCTCAGCAGGGACATGTCTATTAAATCACGGAAGCGTGGTGAATTTACTCTGGGTGAATTCTATCACTTGAGGTAGCAAGCTCCCAGGTCTATTAACTACCGCCTGGTAATGCTTGCACTATTTCACTTGAGGGTAGACTGCAGGAGACTCCTGAATCTCATTAGTCAGGGGAATACTTTATGCCTGGTTGGGGGGGGTGTCTCTGGTGTGTTTGGGGTGTGTGTCTGTCTGTCTGTGTGTCTGTCTGTCTGTCTTTCTGCCCACCCAGGGGTGCCTGGGTGGCTCAGTGGATTAAAGCCTCTGCCTTCAGCTCTCGGGGTCATGGTCCCAGGGTCCTGGGATAGAGCCCCACATTGGGCTCTCTGCTCCGCTGGGAGCCTGCTTCCTCCTCCTCTCTCTACCTACTTGTGACCTCTGTCAAGTAAATAAATAAAATCTTAAAAAAAAAAAAAAAAGTAGTAAACACCATATTGTCAGCAAATAGCTTTCCTTCTACTGAAATGCACTCTCCCCACCAAACTGTAAGAGACGGAAACATGGCTTTGACAGCAGACGACCTAGCTTCTCCCCCAGCTGCTATTTGTGTGACCTTGAACCAGTCTCCTGCGTAAGAGTCGTTTTCTTAATCTGTAAACCAAAGCGATGACTGTTCCTGTTTTAGTATCAATATTTAGATTGTCATTGGGGCTGAATGACAGGAGAAACGGATGTGAAAATGCCTAGTGCAGTACACAGCCATGTGGTATTAGTTGAAATGAAACCAGAGACAGTTACCTAAGCGCTTCAAGCTACAAAGCATTAGGAACGACAAAATACTAAACTTCATTAACTGTAGAGGGAACAGGAGTTTGAGAAGTTGGGAGAGTTTCTTGAAGGATCTGGGCTTTAACTGAGTTCTGAGAGACCAGCAAGACTTTCCTAAAGGGACAGGAAATTTCTGATGACCCTATTCTACTTAATTCTCCAGGTTTAGTCCCGATCTGGGCTCACCCTTTCCTCTCCTAAGCATAGCTGATCATCACGGAGGTAAGAATCAAGGAAGAATAATGAAGAAATAAGATATATAAAGTTAATGGGAGCGCCTGGGTGGCTCAGTGGGTTAAGCCTCTGCCTTCGGCTCAGGTCATGATCCCAGAGCCCTGGGATCGAGTCCCGCATCTGGCTCTCTGCTTGCAGGGAGCCTGCTTCCTCTTCTCTCTCTCTCTGCCTACTTGTGATCTCTCTCTGTCAAATAAACAAATAAAATCTTTAAACAAACAAACAAACAAAAAAAGGTAATGGTAAAGTTAAATGTCCTCAGACATAGGAGGGTTTTATATGCATAAATACCCACACTATGGACAATTCCATTATCTCTATGGTTCTCCTTCTTTCACAAACTTCCCACAGACCAGTGGAGATAATACATGTAAGTCACAAGGCCGAAAGCCTGCTGTAAGTTGATCCACAAATTTGTTCCTGGCTTTGTAATACCATGCCCTATAGCTATGATGAATACCTCTGGGGGAAAGTGGGGCGGGGGGAGGGGATTTATCTTACTCCTTGGCTGTAAAAGGCAACACCACCAACACCTGGTGGGCTCCAAGATAGCAACTCTTCATCAGACCCAGTAACAGCTAAATGGCCCTACCCCTTCCATTCATCATTTTGTACATTCAAGAGACTTCAATCATGCCACTGAACTCTCTTTTCCCATATTCAAAACCACACTCTTAAAACATCTCATTTCATTTCTAAAGTGTTTCATGATAAACTGGGTGGATGTCAATGATTCTTATCTCATCTTAGCTTGCATCTCAGAGAAGATCCTCTATCATCTACCAAGTAAAGATTTGACTTCATCTACTCAAAATGAAATACCTGAGATAGGCAGTTCCTTCTACTGTTGACTCTCTTCTCCGTCTGAACGGAGCAGCCTAGATGACTTGAATGTAACTTTAGGTCGTAAGTTCCCTTAAAGGCCATGAATGTAAACAGTCACATTTGAGCCGTGCCCGAAACAGCACAAACTAAGTGAGTTAATAAACTGGAGCTTAGTGCTTACATCGTGTTGAGATTTCCAGTAACAATGAACACCAGAACATCTAAACTGGAGGTTCCAAAACACTTCGAAGTCCAAAAAGATACAGTGTAAGTCCTCGACTGCCTTAGTACTTCAGGAAGCCTAATAACACTATATTCTCCCACATAAGTCACAGACCAATTAAAATATTCAGAAAACTAACTGAGTAAGTTTAAACAGTTTTTTGAGGTATTTTTTTTCTTTTTTAAAAAAATTTTATTTTTAAGTAATATCTACACCGAACATGGGGCTCGAACTCAGAACCCCTGGATTAAGAGTCGCATGTCTACCAACTGAGCCAGTGAATGCAAGGTATTCTTTTCTAATTATTCTTTTTTGTTTTGATTATCTTTCACAACTGAAATAAGAAGTTTTAAGATATTTAGTCTAATAGGCAAAATCTTTAAAAAGCATGAAGTCTGCGGTGGGACAGAGAGAAGTGATTAATATTGAGGAGTTTGGGAACCCCAGACATAATCTATATTTGCTTCTGTTTTGATTCTTTAGTCATTGGATTTCACAAGGGAAATCTAAATCATGGGTCAAAGGTTCTCTTCGTCCAATCTAATTCAAAGAATAGTTTCAACTATTTAAAAAAGGTTAAGTCATGCATATAAATCTCCAGATACATGCCTCATATGATAAGTAGAAGACAGAACTAAGATATTAATAACTTAATGACAGCCATGAAATGACATTCGTTACTTTGTATTGAAGCAAACTGTCTATTGCTGAAACATGGTTTTTAGAACAAGTACCTTTAACTACAGGTTCTGATTATTAGTGAAAAGTCTTTGCAAAGGAATTCAAGATCCAGTCCTACAAATATTTCACGATTGAAGGTAAAGTTTATGGGCAGAGAAAGAGTCAATCCCCATGTATCAGAGAGGAAATGGAACCAACATACTTATATTCAAGGCTAGGATCAAAGCAGCAATTTTCCAGGGCATTCAGAGACTTCATCAGAAGGAGGTTCATCTGTTGGCCAGATATATCACTGGGCAAAGACCAATAGGAAAAAGTCAATTACTTAAAATCATTCAAATACTCAAAATACCATACACTATTTCCTCTTAATATTTTACTGACCATTCATTTCATTAAAAAAATAAAATAAAAGTAACAATTTATTGATGATTCACATATACTTATTTTGCAGAGCAGAGAAACGGAGTCTGAGAATTTAATAATTGAGTTCCTGAACAGTATTATCACTTGTAAAACAATAAACTCAAAAACTCCTGCTTTTGTGTTTCCTCACCCCATTCAGATCTTAAACCACTGAAAAACAAAAACCAAAATCAGAATTCCAGAAACATTTCTAACAATGCTAACGTGATTTTCTTCGGAATGTTTAGCAACCCGTGAAGCTGGAATCAAGAAGAATCATTCCAAATCTCTCTCTTGCAGACACTGTTACTTCTGATTTCACGTCTCACTGGTGAAGGGTGTTCTTGTCTTTTTTCTTTCACTTGCTTTTTCAGAAGGTGGGGGAGGAAACCCAGCCATGTATTTTTCTGCCTTTACAGAGTCATCGATGTGGTTTTGCAATGGTCTTGGTGAGAACTAGGACTTCTGTATTAAAAGAAAACTTAAAAGGTGGTTCTGTGGCTGTGTTTTCAGGCAGAGGTGTGGGCTATCACCAACACTTGACTGTTCAGGGGCTCGTAACACATCAACTGTCACACTGCTCCCTTGGACCATGCTTAGTGGAATGCAGCCCCAGGATGCCAACCAGCCACAGACACTTTATTCTGCAGTGAGCGTGCACCTGTGCACACTGTGTGTACACACACACACACACACACACACACACACAGTTTTAATAGCTTTGACTAAGTCCTATTATCGTTGTTCTCTCGAGTAAAATATACTTAACTATCCTGAACCAATGCTGAAGAGATCCACTAGTATCCTCTGGGAGTTATGACAGAAGCAAGCTTGGGAATAATATGCTTTTCTGAATAAATTCTAGACCAGAACTGAAATTCAGGTGACTTTTTCATAAGCCATGGCAAAAAAACAAAAACAAAAACAAAAAAGGATTGTCACAATTCTCTTCTACAAGGTGATTTTTTCATTCTTGAGCCCAACATACTGTCCCCATGTATCCCAACAGGAGGTCAATAGGAGGGATTTTTTTTTTTTTAAATAAATGAAGCATATCCTTCAGTGACTGACCTGCATGCAGCAGTACCGACCATCACCTAACCAAAAGAGTTTTTTATTAAGGACTGTGTCAGGGTATTGTGCTTGGTTTGCACATGTGGTTACTGCCTTAATTCCAATGTTATTTTTTTCTCTATATACAATCAATCTGAAGCCATATCACAATGATGTAGTACTAATGCAATGGTTGTAAGGAAACCTGTACCCCTGAGGGAGTCATGCTGGGCCACTTACTGGTTGTCACTGACTATTCAGAGTCAACAGCCCTTCAAATGATGATCTTAATTTTAGAAAAATGGAAACTTCCTCCAAAAATGTCATTATCTAGTGTCACTGTCATTATCTAGTAAAATACTCATCAGCACTAAAAGGCAAATATTTCAGATTCCTCTGTTCGAGAAGTTAGGAAGGTGGGAACCATGAATTAATACACTGGTCACTACAGTGCTCACACACAGGCCAAAAAAGGAAGGATGCTGTCCAAACAGATAATTAGAGCAAAGTGAAAATTGGCACTGATTCTGAGGGCATTCAGTCTTGGGAAGAGCTTCCTGGTGTCCTTCCCCAGCCTCTTCTGCAGGTGCAAAGTCAAGTAAGAGAGACAGGGGTGGAAGGTAATCTAGGAACTGGCATGAATCCTTCGGGTTTCTCCAGGTAGCATGATTAAATTAACCACAAGTGTAAACTTGTCAAGCCCTAAAACCAGCAGCATCTCCTCCTAAACTAATGACGAGGGGAGCCAGAGCCAAGATAGGATGAGATGAGTTGCCTGGAATTAAACTGCCATGGCTCATTTTTAGTTGTAGAACGTGTTGCTTGAAAGATACTGAAGAAAGAGCATGAACACAGATGGTGAAGAAAATGCCATTTGTAGCAATAGTGGCAAAGGGAAAAAAAAATCGCTTTCAAGTTTTAAGTCTTTAAAAAACATGCTGCGTTCTGTCACACACACGAGATATGGAACAGTGAATTCACATGCAAAGGGCAGCCTTGTGTTCATGTCCAGAACCAGGCCTATAAATACAAATGCTGGTCAACAGAACAAAATGAGCATTCTAGAAACGTTTTCATTTATGATCACAGAGACGAAGCCAATCTTCCCAATCATCTGACAGATGTTTCCAAGAGCTGAAAATGATCATCTGAAAGACAGTATTTCCCTAGATCAATAGCAGTTCTCATAAAGGTTTCACATAATGGTGTCTGCACAAAGCTATGTAAATTATAAATGCAAACTTAACCACTGGTTTCAAACTGAAATCTAAATATAGCATAATGCCATCCAGTTTACCCACATCGACACTGTCTCTTGGCTTCAGACAGACTGTTCATTTCTGCCAACCAGGGAAGTTTAAGGACAGTGAGCGTCGTAACAGGCTGCCTGTCCCCGCTATCCGATTTCCGGTGGGGGGAACATTCCAATTCAGTGCACACCTAAATATCCATGACATTCCAATATTCACGTTGTACCACACTGCAATCAACCTGGATATATAAAATTCTAAGGCTTGTTTCAAAATAAAGACTAAGTGGGACAGACAACACAACCAAAGTAGATTCATGCACAAGAAAACTTTCCCATCTCGTGGAATTTTCCGCCTGGGTCTTTGCTACTCGGTTAGCTCCATTCAAGGGTAAAGCTAGCCATCCAACACCGAGCAAATGGAATAAAGCACACGGTATAATATGCACAGATTAAGACTCTTTAAGGATTATAAAAATGTAGCCAGGGCACGGGATAAAAGCAATCTTTAAAACTGGGTACATGCAGTTCTCAGTTAGCCTGGGTGATTCTCACCTCCCTCAGGCAGCAGGGATCCTCCAGGCTTTTCCTCCCATTTTATAATGACATCAATAATCAATAATTATTTTCACCCTTGGAAACCAGGGGGAAAAGCAGCTTTTTCCTTTTTAGGCCACTTTTCCTCATGTCTATTACACGGATCTATGCAGGTCATTCAGTTAAGCACGGAATGATTTTCAAGTTGACATCACCTTCGTAAGAGCCACCCCCCAAACACACTAATACCTTCGGGATGGCATTCTGGGAAGACGGATGCACCCACAGAAAAGAAAAAAGCACCGATGCACCCATTTCAAAAAGTTGGGCTGACACCAGCACGCTTGCGAGCGCAAGTGCCTGCGGTGCCACCTGCCCCAGCACAAAGACGAAAAGGAGGAGTATTTTCATCGACTGTACCTGAGTTTCTCCTCACACAAGCGAGAGAGAAACATCCCCAAAGCCAGGCCCATGTGGATCTGCACGGCTTGAGACTCATCAGCTCTCGGTTTCCCAGGTAACCTGGCAGTCAGCATGTTCAGGATTTCCTCAACCTTCTCTTTGCAAGAAATAATGAAAACTGGCACGAGGAGAGACAAAGCCGTGGCGGCAGCGGAGCGGGCGATCGCGCTAGCGGTGTTTTCACCAGAATAGGATTTCTAGGACATGCCAAAGGAAGAAAACAGGGGTTGGCCTTTTGTTTAAAACATGAAGGAAGCGCACCTGTCACAGAGTGTCAGAGGCACCGCACCACAAGATCCACGGCTCTTAGAGCTGCCACTCTCCCCCCACACCCTCACCCCCCGCCAATCAAAAATATCATTTAAAATCATCTGTATCTGTGTTTGTCTAAGTAGTAGGTTCCCTCTTCACCCTCCCTTACTGAAACAATTTGCTCCTAAACAGCTGATTAGTAATATCCTTTTACATTTGGAAAAAAATAAATAAGTAAGGGTCTTCTTTGAAAGGGTGTGAATTCCCTCACTGTAAAGCCTGAAAAAAATGTCACTGTTTTGAAAGACCACATGTGTTTACTAAAAAACAAAACAAAAAGAAACAAAAAAACTAAAGTGAAGTTACCCAAGCTTGGAGAAACCATCAAGCCATATTTATAAATGCCCAGAAAGCCAGTTTTCCAGGAGAGAGAGGAAGCGTGTGTGCGGTGGAGGTGGCAGTAGGGGGGTGGGAGTGGGGGGTTAAAGTTTAGTACGAAGGAAGAAGTGTAAGTTTAGCACAGGGATCTATTGGCAGATCTCCCAAACTTTTTGGTGGGAACGCTTCCCAGTAGATGGATTATTTCCTACAGGGGGTTAATTCCTTTTAATTAAAAAGGAAGTTGAAATCCTAAAAGCCTTTGGTTACAAAGCAATAACCAGCTATTCAAAACGAAATGGAGAGCTCTATATGCTTCTTCCTATATGTAATTATGGGAAAAGAAATGAATAACAGCCCTAATAAAATGGCAGGGCAGCTGAGTATGAACAGCTTCTACAAGAATTCTACAAGAATCCCATGTATAGACATTATATACATTTATAAATATGTCTCAAGTGGGGAAGAAAGCCCGTTTATCATTCCACATTATTACCCACTTCAAATTTTCAGACACACCATAAAGGCCGTTCTGTCCCTTGCAATCAAAGCACATTAAAAAGTGTGTTTAATTCTGTACCCATTTGCTCTCTAAGCTTCAGTACTTCAAGGACAAAAATCAAACATGTGCTAAGGTATTCTTTAAGTTAACATAGCATTATTGTAATGACAATACTATTCAAAATGACCCAGCTGCTCCAACACTGGAAGTCAAGAAAGTGGCTTTCGAATCAGTCCTTTGAAGAAGTAGAATAATGCAAAAATCACAATGGTAAGAGGCAACCCTGAGCTGGCTACTAGGGAGATTATTTTTATTGGTTTGCAAGAACTAAGCAGCATGATTAGGAATCTCATAGAATATCCTGGCCTGGTGAATATCTGAACCAGAGAGCTACTGCAAAGACCTCCACATAAACTAGATTTCCGTCCGTCATTAAAGGAGTAAGAATACTTCCAACAGCAACCAAAGGATCATAATGCAAAGATTTCTTTGAGGAAAATCCAAATTCCAACTTAATTCTATATTATCTACAAGTCATTTCTTTGTTCCCAAATATAGTTAAAAATCCTAGTTCCAGACCCCAAGGCCCGGATGAATATGTAACAGGTCCTCCCAAAAGTAGGAGGCCAGAGGCATGCAGAACGCTGTACGGAGAAGAGAAGGGAATGGAGTTTCAGGCACAATTCATGATCTTAGCAACAGTTCATGACCTGTGCTATATTTTTATTCAAATTGACTATAATCCTCTGCCACTCAGCTGTAATTCCCTAAGCAATGGAGACTGATAAGGCAGAACCAAAATAATTCTGGGCAGATACAGAAATAAAACATGCACTACAGCCAATGAAGGGGAAATAAAACCTTAAGAAAAGAGGTGTGTTTTTAGTTTGTTTCAAATCTTAGGATACTAGCATGAAAAAAAAGAGGGACTAAGTGACAGGTGCAATAATACTCCTTGGTATATTTAGAGTATTTCAAAAGTTATAGGAGGTGATCCTCGCAAATCTTTCATAAAGTTGGCATGGCATTAATTTTTACCTTTGTTGTACAGGTAAGGAAAATAAAATGATGGGTTAGATATCAGGCCAACGGTCACAAAACCAATAAGGGGCAGAGCTGGGGCTATAATCAGTATAGATAATACTGTTCAATTGCCTAATTTTCCAAGTTAGGACACAAGGGTCCAAAGAGACTTACGTGAACTGCCCATAGTCACATATTCCAGAATTTTAAAAAACCAGGACTAGAAACTCGGGGCTCCCAATCTTTGGCCAATATTTATTTCACGACAACTATAGCTCTTGTCTCTGATCACACATGGGAATCACCTAGAGACCTTTCAAAACACTGATGGTGCCCAGGGTCCATCCCTAAGCAATTAAATCAGAGGAGAGGCCTGCAGGGCAGTACTTCTTTTTTCTATGTATACAGAGATTTCAAATACATACACGTTCCTCAGGTGATTCCAACATAAAGCTAAGACAGAACGATCACACTACGGTATGGCTTTTGTATGGACAACTAATACGAGTAGCCTCGACCCTTGACTTTTCCGATCATTTTTAAAATTTTCTTTCTCAGACTTACATAATAAAATGAGGAGAAAACTTGGCCTCTGGGTTGGTAATGGCTATCCACAATGACCAGGAGTGTATCCGAAACCATGGAAACCCACTCCTTCATTGAAAGGAAATTGGGCTGAACCTGCAGAGGAAGGAAAACATGAAGTGAGCGGTGACCGGGGGTCTCAGTTGGGGAAGTGTCCAGACTCTGGATTTTGGCTCAGGTCATGATCTCAGGATCCTGGGATCTACTCCAGATCATCGTGCTCAGCACTCAGCAGAGTCAGCTTGAGGATTTTCTCCCCTCCCCCTCTGCCCCTTCCCCTGCTCAATTTCTCTCTCTTTCTCAAATAAATAAGTTTAAAAAAAAAAAAAAGAAAGAAAGAAAAAACGTAAAGTGATAATAGAAAAAAAAAGAAAACATAAATATTATTTCTAGATCTGGGGCACAACCCCCTTCTGTATTAAAGAGTACAGTGCTATTATCAAAAAGTAACCTTCAGGGCACCTGGGTGGCTCTGTCAGTTAAGCATCTGCCTTCAGCTTGGGTCATGATCCCAGAGTCCTGGGATCGCATCCCGCATTGAGCTCCCTGCTCAGTGGAGAGCCTGCCTCTCCCTCTCCCTCTGCATGCTGCTTTGCCTACTTCTGCTCTCTGTCAAATAAATAAAATCTTAAAAAAAAAAAGTAACCTTCAGCTGCCAGGACATTAGGAGGCAGATAGTTATTTAACAAATACACATCCTCGGTTTATGCCCCAACAGGAATAAGATTTACCTTTTTTTTTTTTTTTTAAAGATTTTATTTATTTATTTGACAGAGAGAGATCACAAGTAGGCAGAGAGGCAGGCAGAGAGAGAGAGAGAGAGGGAAGCAGGCTCCCTGCTGAGCAGAGAGCCCGATGCGGGACTCGATCCCAGGACCCTGAGATCATGACCTGAGCCGAAGGCAGCGGCTTAACCCACTGAGCCACCCAGGCGCCCCAAGATTTACCTTTTATACAAGACAAGCAGAAGTGAGAGGATGGGGATTAGAAAACAGAGCTCTCCACAGCCACCTGTGTTTAGTGAGGATGACGTGGGGCTTTTAAAGGAGAGACGTGCAGAGAGAGAAACTCAAAATGCCTCATTTCTCTGACCTGCCATTTCACAAAGGAGGCAATAAAAAGCAGCCTACAAAATTATCAACACCATCTTTAGCATTTCTGCTTACTACCACCACAGATTTATCATTCTGAATCATTACAACATTTGCCTAGCTAATTAGGTATGAAAGCATAAATGATCTTTAGTTGGGAAAAGAAAAGGAAAGAGAATGCAAAAATCCAAAACAACAACAAAACCCAACTCACTAAAAAGAGACCTTGGTTTTAAAAATCACTCATGACCGTGGATGTCAAAAGCATCCAGGGACACCTGGGTGGCTCAGTTGGTTGAGCAGCTGCCTTCGGCTCGGGTCATGATCCCAGCGTCCTGGGATCGAGTCCCGCATTGGGCTCCTTCCTGGGCGGGGAGCCTGCTTCTCCCTCTGCCTCGGCCTGCCATTCTGTCTGCCTGTGCTCGCTCTCTCTCTGACAAATAAATAAAATCTTTAAAAAAAAAAAAAAAAAGCATTCATTAACTCACATGGTCACCCCCAGGTGGTGCAAACAACAAAGGTCAATGCCCTGTTAAGCATCCTTGAAATTAATAGCTTGACTCAAGAAAGGCCTTCTTCCCAGGCTGTTTGGCTCTCAGTCATATGCAGATTGGAACCAAGTTTGAAAGCCTCAACGTTCATCAAATAAGGAGTGAATTTGTGCTGACAACCAAAGACATGGCGATGAAGAACAAAAGCAGAGCTCCAGGTGGTGTGGCTTCTCCATGTTTTGTGTACTATGTGTTTTAGCACAGAACCAAAGAGTGGGGAAATAAAGAATAAGATTGCCTGGAACTCAAACTCAGAGCTAGACCCCTGGTTATCAGTGGGGCAAATTATCTGCTCGACTGCCCCAAATCAGGGATCCTAGAAAGGCACTTTTAACTTTTTAGGTCGTAGATTCTACTTAGCATGTTGTCTCTGCTAAGTAAGTACTCTATGCGTCTTTCAAGGATAGAAAACACCTTTCTCAGCATTAAAGTAAGATTGTGCATTTAAAGTTAAATTTTCTTACGGTAACTACACTTTTATCCTTCATGCAATAATTGCCTGGTCTCTTTCCCTTCCGCACAGGTTATATATGTTTGTAGCTTTTGCCACACAGCCTCTGTTCTCTGGTTTACTGGTAATGGCACCCTTTGGAGAATTCCCTCCTCCAGGACTTGAAGCTTTGGTTAAATGCTCAATGAAGCTACCCATCCAACCTGCCCAAGGGGTGGGCACGAGACCCATGGGACTCTAAATCTTGAGTGACACAAGCACAGTACATGACCAGAGCAGATCCATCCCAGGGGCAGTGGTCCGTCTGCTGTGATGGTTCTCCTATCACTTCCTGTGCCTAATGCTCTTCCCCAAACCCAGTTTTAAGCTTTGCCCTCAATTCCATGGACTTCCGGATGCCCTATTTTTCTGCTTTTCTAATTTAGATGTGAGTTGGTTCCTTTGTTTGCAAACAAAAAACTCCACCATGAAAAAAGAGTACGGATGGCCCAGAAGACAAGCTGAGGGAACAGAGACAGGCTGAATGGCGTTGAAAAAAGCCTGGTTCTTGCAGCAAGAAGTCCTATGATGGTTACTATGACTGAGCACCTAGTATCCACCAGCCGTCGAGCTCTACAAATATTCATTCATTTGATCCTCAGAGCAATCCTGTCTGTTGAGTACCTCTATCCCCACTTTACAGATGGGGGAAGGGGCTTTGCAAGGGTAAGTTACCCAAAAACAGACCACAGAGCTAGCAAGTGCAAGTACTGGCATTTAAATACAGGACTCTCCTACTCCAAAGCCTATGTTTTTTAACCACTTGGCTATATTGTCTCCAGATAATGATAGCTACTAGATAATGGGGCTTAAAAGAAGAATAAATCCAAGCCTTTTTATTTTGACAGATATGAATTATCTGAAAAAGTACATTGGAAATGAACATTGGCCAGCTCGCCACATGTTTAATTAAGAAATAAATGCCTTGCAAAAACGAATAGGCACTTTGTCATTGACATCTACAATTAAAATGCAAAGTACAATTTTTTTCAGTCAGTAAACACTGCTTATTTATCATTTTTTGACAGCATTGTTCACTTTCAGTAAACCTAGTTAACCTCCTAAGATTGGTTACCACTGATGTAATCACAAAAAGACAACCCCTGTTGCATAAAATTGGTACCTTCAAATGGAAATGACCACTTAACTGTGATGGAGAAAGCAAAACAGAAAAGCAGCAAGGAAGAGTGTCTGAGGAGCCCCTCGAGCTAGCCCGCCCTGTAAAGACCCATGGAGCAGTCTAACCGTGCTGCCGCAGGCATGGGCTCTAACCTCATAAATTCGGGGCCAGGCTTACAGAGGCTTCTCAGTTTTCAAACAGTGCCCAACTGGTTCAAATCACCCTTAACTCACCTCTGGAACCCCCTCCGAGTCTGAGGAAAGGCTGGCTTCGTGTTTGGATACGACCACAGCGAGGCTGCTTAAGGCTAACAGCGCGTTGCCCTTGACCACTGGGCTCTCTCTGTTCAAAAAGAAAAAAATTCCGAGAGAGGATTTGGGGGCATTAACAGGGAAAAGAGAAGGTGTTATTACACAGAAGGCAGATGAGGTCAAAACAGCACTTCCATTCCCTCAGAGCTGTAGCCCCGCACATCCGCTTGCGCCCTGATATTTTTGCCTTCTTCTGACACTGGTGTGGATTTCTTATTCTCCTCGAAGGGTATGGTCATTCATTCAGCTTTTTTATGGGGGGGGGGGTGCGGCGCTACAAATCTAAGCTCATGTATCTAAGTTCGTTCTTTCTAAAGTTTTTATTCCATCGTTGGATGCGGCATTTCATAAGTTGCGTCTTTCTGTTTCATCTTTGGCCAATATAAATTGTATTGATTTGCGTGGAAAAGACGAGCGGAGACAGCTGTGTGAATGAGTACAGTAGAATGCAACTGGCTTCTGGCTCTTCTCAGGCGCTGGTGTGTGGACAGCACCCTTTGCCAGCAACCTGCCATGCTGGTTACTATAATTATCATTATCCTCCCCTTCTTTTCTTTGAGATGCCAAAACAAGCAACCTTAAAGGCAGTTTGTGATATAACCTAGAGACCCTAGATAAGATTGAGAGATGGAGAGTTGCCCTCTCCTGTTATCCAAATAGTGTTTTTTTTTTTTTTTATGAACAGCAACAAAATTTTTAATGTGACTTCTGGATTTAGTATCAAGAAAACTGAACCTTTTCAAATATACTTACCACCTGAAAATGAACAATTAATATTTTTCCATTATTCCAACGTGATTCTATAGAAGAAAAGTCTTCAGTGGGACACTGATGAGAGGCTCTTGGCTGGCCACCTCTGTCTGAGCACCCAAGCCCTTGGACGTTCCACTCTGTCCTGGTTGGGGGTTCCCATAACTACAGAGATTGTTTCCCAAAAGCTGGATTTGAGACCTGAACATGAATCTGTGTGTACATGCTAGAATGACTCCCGCTCACCCCAGTACAAGAACAGGACAGATCTGTGGAGTGAGGAGACTTCCAGCTCTGCTCCCCATGCAGGCCGAGGACCTCCAGTCCCAGGCCACAATGACCACAGAACCTGTGAGTTATGGGTATTCAAAGGTGAGTACGCACACACGTTCTTGCATTTTTGTTTCCACTGGGTAAGAACAGGATTCAGGACTTGCCATGATCAAGTTCCTCCATTTACCTATCCATGGAATCCCTCCCGCCTTCTCCCGCTCCGCCTTGGGGTGGTTAAACTCAGTGAAGGCTTCCTTTGCGCACTTGCTCATTCTGTTCGCTCCTGCTTAATTCGTTCCTCCGCAAGGCTTGTCATAATTTGATAACACAACAATGTTTATATTGAGGGATGAGGTGAGGAGAGAAACTAGGAGGAAGACCTGAAGGTTAAGCAGATGCCTTCAACCTAGGTTTTGCTAGACTTCTGCAAAGAGAATCACTGGGATATGGATAATAATAATAATTTTTTAAAAAACCACCAGGAAGCTGGACAAGGTCTGTGCACTCCAAGGTGCCTAAGCCATAACATCACTTAACAAAACCAAAATTAAATCTTCTATTTCTAATATGATCTCTTTCCTTTAGCTGAGAATATCCTGAAGCCTGTCCTGCTACAAAACAGCCATCGATCCCTAAAGTTATAGTGAAAAAAGAAAGAAAAAAAAAGTTTCAGGGACGCCTGGGTGGCTCAGTTGGTTAGGCAGCTGCCTTTGGCTCAGGTCATGATCCCAGCGTCCTGGGATCGAGTCCCACATTGGGCTCCTTGCATGGCGGGGAGCCTGCTTCTCCCTCTGCCTCTGCCTGCAATTCTGTCTGCCTGTGCTTGTTCTCTCCCTCTCTCTCTCTCTCTGATAAATAAATAAAATCTTTAAAAAAAAAAAAAAGTTTCAAATTCTGAGTGATCTCACAATTCGATCCCTGGTTTTTATTATCCTATAGAAAAACTCAGATGGTCACCAGAAACTGGGTGTCAAATCATTTAAAACAAGGATATTAGGGGTGCCTGGGTGGCTGAGGTCATGATCCCAGGATCCTGGGATGGAGTCCCACATCTGGATCCCTGCTCAGCGGGGAGCCTGCTTCTCCCTTTGCCTGCCACTCCCCCTGCTTATGCTTGCTCTTTCCCTCCATCTCTCTCTCTCTCTGTGTGCCAAATAAATAAATAAATACTTATAAAAAAAATCCAAGGATATGAGACAAGATGACATGAAAAGTCCTTCTGTAACCCTGAAATTCTAGAAGAACATTTAGCCTCCATTTCAAAACAGAGCCCTCAAATGATTTTGTTTCAGAAGTTCCACTGGTCTCGACATCCCCAACATGCATTGTTCTTTTAAAATGGAAAAAAAATGTATTTAAAGCCACTAGGGATTAGACCTTTGCTTGAAGACTAACTGCATTATTTGGACATTAATCTTTGAATAGAAAAAAAGTATATCACAGTCCATGCAGTGAATGCTCAGGCCAAGCTACACACAAGCTACTGCACAGCCTTTGGTCAACTTGGCCTTCCCTGCATGCCCAGCACAGTGACTTATGAAGGGGAGACACTCGATACATACTTAGTGAAAAAATTCACGGAGGAGCTGGCCAGGTGAAAATCTACAACTGGGTTCAGCAAAAGCTCATCAGCTTGTGGATCAAATAACTATCCCCTACCGGTCAGGCAGTGGTAACTAATTTGCATAATAACATGTCAGCATCAGTACAGTATTTATCTAGGCAACACCACTAGCATTTTAATTAAACTGTCCTTTGGAACAAACTGATGCCATTAACCTAATTAAAAAGCACAGGGAAGGATGAGCTACAAGAATGCTTTCTTAGGGACGAAGTATTACATTATATATTAGTAAAGTGAACCCGTCCTTTGGGGATTTTCATCTTTGGGTTCAGATCTATTTCATTAATAATAATGAAAATAAACTTATATCAATCACTGGGGTTTATCTGTGTTCTGATTCTCCCTGAGCCCTATCCTTGATGGTTTAAAACTGCTCTTAAATGAGCAAATCAGTCTAATCCTGTGACTGCATTTAACTTACAGCTCAGAACAAAGTGAGTCTTACAATGGTCCAAACCAGCCTGTGGCAGCCATGATCTAAGAAAGGGAAGGCTAAGCTGGCAGCAGGTGGTGGTAGGGTCCTCCCATGGTTGGAGGAAGCCAGTGGGAAAAAGTAAAGAGAGGGCAACAGAGTAATTTTTTTCCTCCTGAACTATCATTAATCTCTCAGACTCCGAACCTCGCTTGCTGTCATACCTACTATTGTCAGCATTGCTTTAATAAGATAAGGTCTATAAAATACTTTGAAATTTTTGATGAAAAGGTTTAGCACCATGAAAACATGAATTATTTTTATTCCCTACCACTGAGAATGTGAACACACTCTTCCTAGGTATTAGTCATGAAACGATGCTTTGCAAATCTGAAGATTAAAATCTTGTTGAAATAAAATTTTAGAATGGAAAATGCAAAAGCTACTAGAGAGGCAAAAATTATAGTCTAATAGAAAGCTGCTAGATTCTTCAACATTTACGGTTTTTGCTGCAAATGTCAGAGCACTCTTTTTAACAGGATGTAAGTAGGCTACATAATGGAACAAACTACTATAGGTAAAGGTCAAAGACAGCCCCTGACCCAGCACCCCCTCCCTTCCATATGCAGCTGAGGGCTCCCCCACTGTGTCTGCAATTCACCAAACTGGATAAGCAGACACAAATGAGTCCCTAGCGAAGCCTCTCTGTACTTTAGTTTTCACTTTGTCAACAGATATGTCAACAGATATTTCCCAGTGCCTCCCACAGAACTGAGTGCAAGGGAGGATTACCACTTCTATCTCCCTTTATTCAGAAGACATGAGGCCGAATAGTGATCATGTACTGCGATCAGACTTCACCATTACGTGCCTGCTTAAGAAATTACTGGTAGAAAGCGAACTCTCAGGTAGATCATGTTCTTTGTTTTTGTTTTTACCCTAGAGGAAAACCTATTTAGCCACAGAAGGCTCTGGGACACGATAGGGATAAACTATACTACAATTAAATATGTCTAGATAATGCGGACACATGAAATCCTCCAGGTCAAAGGTCAATCCACGTCATTTGGTGGATAAGAATAAAGGAAGTCCTACAGAAAGGGCAGCAGCTAAAGGTGACAGTGGAAGGGAGAAGCGGTGGTAACTGACACGTAACTTACTGCCAGAAACAATTACTCAGCTTGTTAGCAAAGGAACCTGAAGGGATTGTTCCAGCAAGTTCATTAGGGTGTAATTTTCTGTTGAGAGTTGGCTTAAGATAAATAAAAAGCCTCAAGGTGGTAATACTTGTTATTTTTGTTAAAATAACCATAAGGTCATGATTGAAACTGCCATTTTCATGAGTCTTCATGCTCGTTTTAGGTATTTAAAAATTCAATTTTTAGATATCCTGGACGCAGGAACACAAAGGGGATGAAAGGAGGTAGTACTCTGATTTATTTCCTGGCTCACAGTTGAGATTTAATAACCTATTTGCAGAACCCACATAATTCACATTAGCAAGAATTTCTCCTTCCCTCAGCAGCCCCCACCCCCGCCCCAAACCAAGTGAGAATCCTTTAAATCTAAGTCAAAGCACGGGGCACTCTGTTAGGTGTACAACAAGGGCACGACCTCAGAGACTCTTGATGTCAAAGTCATGTTTGTATTGATTCCTCCATATTCTCACAAAAAATACATGAACTTAAGAATTAACAGAAGAAAGGATAACAACTGATTTATAAAAAAAAGAAAAGAAAAAATCCTTTAAAATTCTTAAAGTTAGGACATACCCTAAAGGGAGAAATGGTATGCACCTGCCAGGAAAAAAAAAAATGTTTAAACAAAATTTTTGGTAAGAGAATCTTACTTGGCCACCGCCTTGGTGATCTCCTCCGTCAACATGTCTCGGACCCTGCAATAAAGATTGAAATTAGGTGCAGTTATTTATGTTGGAGTAAGAACCCAATCTTTTTGCTTACCTGTGGCAATAACTCCAAATCCTAAAACGACATATGTGGAACTTTAGTGTAAGGTGAAAAAACTGCAATGGAGGCTTTCCTTTAAGGACTTTCCCCCTGCCTGTTTCTTAGGTCACTTACTGGAGGCAGGAAAGAAGGTGACGGTAACCAAGGAGCGACATGCAGGCAGCATCACGATGGTGTCACCTCTTAAACTGAGCGGTGGCTGTACAGGTGTCCCTTATGTTTTATTCTGCTATGGGCTGAAAGTTTGTGTTCCCCCCAAACTCATATGTTACAATCTCCACACCCCATGTAGAGCGTTTGGAGGTGAGGCCTTGGGGAGGTCGTGAGGGTAGGGAGCTCGTGAGGGGATGAGCGCCCTTGTTCAGAAGAAACACAGTGGTTGCTTCTTTCCTCTGAAAATACAGGGAGAAAGCAGCCACTCGCAAACCAGGAAGCAGGCCCTCCCCAGCACAAATCTTCCGGTACCTCGATCTGCATTTTCCAGCCTCCAGAACCATGAGAAATATCTGTTATTTAAGTCATCCATCCAGTCTATGGTACAGCAGTCTAAACTAAGTCTAAACTAAGACATTCTCTCGTTTTTGGCAGAAGAGCTCACTAAAATAGCAATTTACTATGTCCAAATTGTAGCTAATGGAATCATCACTACAGAAAATAAAATTAAAATGGTTCTAAAATCACTCTGGAGCTGAAAAAAAATAATTACACATGTGGATTGGAAGATGGTGTACTCAATTCAAATATTCACAAGATAAAATCTCTTTTCACCATAAAAGCCTTGAGATCAAGAACAACCATGGACTGCCATATTTACATTTTGAAGAAGCAATCGTAAGTATTTTCACTATACACCTTAAGTTTCTTAAGTTCAAACTTTTTATAAACATAAAATTTTGCAAATGTTATAGCTGCATTATTTTCACTAGAAATATTTTTAAAATCTTAGCTATCTGCAGTGTCTGAGAATGACTTGATCTTCACAGCCAAGTTTTTGAAACAGCTGCAAACACTGTTCCTACAGACTATAATCCTGCATTCTATAAACTATTTGACAATAAATTTCTCTAAAATATATTGTCCTAGGGAGCACCTGGGTAACTCAGTCAGTTAAGTGGCTAGCTTCAGCTCAGGTCATGATCTCAGGTTCCTGGGATCAAGCCCCATGTCCGGGTCATTGCTCAGCAGGGAGTCTGCTTCTCCTTTTCCCTCTATGTACTCTCTCTCTCTCTCTCTGTCAAATAAATAAATATTTTTATAAAATAAAATTAAATTAGAATATATTGTCCTATCTCAGTCTTCCTAAATGGAGTATGCTCATTCAGTGTGGGTTTTTTTTTTACTGGTCAGTGGGGAATTTTTACAAATGATGACCTGCCTATAGTTCTATGCTAGGCCAAACCTTCAACTTATGGGCTGGTGCCCACCTCTTACTGCCTGCTCTGTCTGCTGCACCAACTGTTCCTTCACTACTTGTATAACTCTCCTTAGCAGTTGAACATACTATAATACCTACCATCTTCAAGGAAGAAAACACTCTCCAGTGACTGCCCCATTTTGCTACTTCTCATACATTAGAACTTATTTAAGATAGTTCATCTCCTTCCACTCTTTTTAGACCCTTCTATAATCTGGCTTTTGTCCCCACAGCTCCACTAAAACAGCTCCTATAATGGCTGCCAAGCACTTTCAAGAGACCAAGTCTTTCCTAGTTCTCAGTCTCTACCTTTTGCTGCCTCACAGCAACCCTGGACACAACTGGTTTTTCCTTTCTCGAAACACTTTCTTTCCTTGGTTTCAGATTCCATTCTCTCTTGGTTTTCTTCCCACATCACGGACTCACTACTTTCCCTTCATCTGCCCGGTATCTAAATGTTGAACTGCTCTGGAGCTCTGTCCTCTGACCTTTTCTCTATCTTTACTTATGCCTTAGACAATCTCATCCAGCATCATGGTTTTAAATGCAGCTGACATGTTGATAATACCCAAATTTATATTTTTAGCCCTGATCTCATCCCTAAACCCTAGACTCACATGGGCAATGACCTACCTGATATCTCCAAATTGGAGGTCTAACTAGCAAGACCCAAATCTGATTCCTACCCCACAGAGACCTGCTTTTCTACTGTCTTCCCCATCTTAGTGAACGGGAAGTTCATACTTTAAGTTATTCACCGTCAAAATCTCAAGATGCCCATCTTTCTGTCACTTTCTTCATTCCATCTCTCCCTAGGTATTTTGGAGATACACGACCAATACACGACCCCCACCAAATGATCATTTTAGAAGATGAACCTCAAACTATATGTAAAAGAGAATCACAAAGAGGAAGTGAAATCCAAATCCTTAACCTCTAATCTTGAATTCGATGTCCTAATGTTTTAAACTGTGTCGCCATTTTGAAAGTTCATCTAGGAAATGTAACTTAGAATAGAATTGCTTAAACATACACACATGCACATACAGCTTCTGCTTTTCTACAAATGCCAATTATCAGTAAACCAAAACCTAAACTTCAGTAAGCTTTGAATAGATTCTTAGAGTCAAGAAACCTGGCCGCTGCAGGTAAAGCAATTTAGATTCTAGGCACTTTACCTAGATTTAGGTTGCTGCCACATTAATCTGACAAGGTATTCTTCCTAACCCATGTAACAATTTAAATTGCTTTTAATGTGCCAGCACTTACACATTTCTAGCTAATATAGTGGGAATTCACTTGGGGATGTCTGCCAAAGAAATTAAAACCCTGACACCTTAAAGTTGCTCCTAATAATGAAAATGTCTTGGGGAAAGTGGGGGGAGCGTGGGAGTAGAAGAGCATTCCTTGATGACATAGGAGATGTTAGGAAGACAATGAATTGAGTGGGAAAACAGAATTTTTCCTCTGAAAGCATATGGAATAATCAATTACAGGGAATTAAAAAAAAAAAAAAAGGGAAAAGCAACCCATTTTCATGCTGCTTTAGAAAGCCATTTTAAAAATAATTAAAACCTATGAATAAAGCTCTACTTGTTAGAGTTGGAAAATCCACCTATCAGATCTTCAGTCTCTTCACCTTCCAGCCTGTATATAAGTTAAAATTCCCTACACAAGCTTTTTTTTTTTTTTTTTTTTTTTTTTAATTTTTTATTTTTTATAAACATATATTTTTTATATACATATATTTTTATCCCCAGGTCTGTGAATCACCAGGTTTACACACTTCACAGCACTCACCAAATCACATACCCTCCCCAATGTCCATAATCCCACCCCCTTCTCCCCAACCCCCTCCCCCCGGCAACCCTCAGTTTGTTTTGTGAGATTAAGAGTCACTTATGGTTTGTCTCCCTCCCAATCCCATCTTGTTTCATTTATTCTTCTACCCACTTAAGCCTCCATGTTGCATCACCACTTCCTCATATCAGGGAGATCATATGATAGTTGTCTTTCTCTGCTTGACTTATTTCGCTAAGCATGATACGCTCTAGTTCCATCCATGTTGTTGCAAATGGCAAGATTTCATTTCTTTTGATGGCTGCATAGTATTCCATTGTGTATATATACCACATCTTCTTGATCCATTCATCTGTTGATGGACATCTAGGTTCTTTCCATAGTTTGGCTATTGTGGACATTGCTGCTATAAACATTCGGGTGCATGTGTCCCTTTGGATCACTACATTTGTATCTTTAGGGTAAATACCCAATAGTGCAATTGCTGGGTCATAGGGCAGTTCTATTTTCAACATTTTGAGGAACCTCCATGCTGTTTTCCAGAGTGGCTGCACCAGCTTGCATTCCCACCAACAGTGTAGGAGGGTTCCCCTTTCTCCGCATCCTCGCCAGCATCTGTCATTTCCTGACTTGTTGATTTTAGCCATTCTGACTGGTGTGAGGTGATATCTCATTGTGGTTTTGATTTGTATTTCCCTGATGCCGAGTGATATGGAGCACTTTTTCATGTGTCTGTTCGCCATCTGGATGTCTTCTTTGCAGAAATGTCTGTTCATGTCTTCTGCCCATTTCTTGATTGGATTATTTGTTCTTTGGGTGTTGAGTTTGCTAAGTTCTTTATAGATTCTGGACACTAGTCCTTTATCTGATATGTCGTTTGCAAATATCTTCTCCCATTCTGTCAGTTGTCTTTTGATTTTGTTAACTGTTTCCTTTGCTGTGCAAAAGCTTTTGATCTTGATGAAATCCCAGTAGTTCATTTTTTCCCTTGCTTCCCTTGCCTTTTGCGTTGTTCCTAGGAAGATGTTGCTGCGGCAGAGGTCGAAGAGGTTGCTGCCCGTGTTCTCCTCAAGGATTTTGATGGATTCCTTTCGTACATTGAGGTCCTTCATCCATTTTGAGTCTATTTTTGTGTGTGGTGTAAGGAAATGGTCCAATTTCATTTTTCTGCATGTGGCTGTCCAATTTTCCCAGCACCATTTATTGAAAAGGCTGTCTTTTTTCCATTGGACATTCTTTCCTGCTTTGTCGAAGATTAGTTGACCATAGAGTTGAGGGTCTATTTCTGGGCTCTCTATTCTGTTCCATTGATCTATGTGTCTGTTTTTGTGCCAGTACCATGCTGTCTTGATGATGACAGCTTTGTAATAGAGCTTGAAGTCCGGAATTGTGATGCCACCAACGTTGGCTTTCTTTTTCAATATCCCTTTGGCTATTCGAGGTCTTTTCTGGTTCCATATAAATTTTAGAATTATTTGTTCCATTTCTTTGAAAAAGATGGATGGTACTTTGATAGGAATTGCATTAAATGTGTAGATTGCTTTAGGTAGCATAGACATTTTCACAATATTTATTCTTCCAATCCAGGAGCATGGAACATTTTTCCATTTCTTTGTGTCTTCCTCAATTTCTTTCATGAGTACTTTATAGTTTTCTGAGTATAGATTCTGTGTCTCTTTGGCTAGGTTTATTCCTAGGTATCTTATGGTTTTGGATGCAATTGTAAATGGGATTGACTCCTTAATATCTCTTTCTTCTGTCTTGCTGTTGGTGTAGAGAAATGCAACTGATTTCTGTGCATTGATTTTATATCCTGACACTTTACTGAATTCCTGTATAAGTTCTAGCAGTTTTGGAGTGGAGTCTTTTGGGTTTTCCACATATAGTATCATATCATCTGCGAAGAGTGATAATTTGACTTCTTCTTTGCCGATTTGGATGCCTTTAATTTCCTTTTGTTGTCTGATTGCTGAGGCTAGGACCTCTAGTACGATGTTGAATAGCAGTGGTGATAATGGACATCCCTGCCGTGTTCCTGACCTTAGCGGAAAAGCTTTCAGTTTTTCTCCATTGAGAATGATATTTGCGGTGGGTTTTTCATAGATGGCTTTGATGATATTGAGGTATGTGCCCTCTATCCCTACACTTTGAAGAGTTTTGATCAGGAAGGGATGTTGTACTTTGTCAAATGCTTTTTCAGCATCTATTGAGAGTATCATATGGTTCTTGTTCTTACTTTTATTGATGTGTTGTATCACATTGACTGATTTGCGGATGTTGAACCAACCTTGCAGCCCTGGAATAAATCCCACTTGGTCGTGGTGAATAATCTTTTTAATGTACTGTTGAATCCGATTGGCTAGTATTTTGTTGAGTATTTTCGCATCTGTGTTCATCAAGGATATCGGTCTATAGCTCTCTTTTTTGGTGGGATCCTTGTCTGGTTTTGGGATCAAGGTGATGCTGGCCTCATAAAATGAGTTTGGAAGTTTTCCTTCCATTTCTATTTTTTGGAACAGTTTCAGGAGAATAGGAATTAGTTCTTCTTTAAATGTTTGGTAGAATTCCCCCGGGAAGCCGTCTGGCCCTGGGCTTTTGTTTGTTTGGAGATTTTTAATGACTGTTTCAATCTCCTTACTGGTTATGGGTCTGTTCAGGCTTTCTATTTCTTCATGGTTCAGTTGTGGTAGTTTATATGTTTCTAGGAATGCATCCATTTCTTCCAGATTGTCAAATTTATTGCCGTAGAGTTGCTCATAGTATGTTCTTATAATAGTTTGTATTTCCTTGGTGTTAGTTGTGATCTCTCCTCTTTCATTCATGATTTTATTTATTTGGGTCCTTTCTCTTTTCTTTTTGATAAGTCGGGCCAGGGGTTTATCAATTTTATTAATTCTTTCAAAGAACCAGCTCCTAGTTTCGTTGATTTGTTCTATTGTTTTTTTGGTTTCTATTTCATTGATTTCTGCTCTGATCTTTATGATTTCTCTTCTCCTGCTGGGCTTAGGGTTTCTTTCTTGTTCTTTCTCCAGCTCCTTTAGGTGTAGGGTTAGGTTGTGTACCTGAGACCTTTCTTGTTTCTTGAGAAAGGCTTGTACCGCTATATATTTTCCTCTCAGGACTGCCTTTGTTGTGTCCCACAGATTTTGAACCGTTGTATTTTCATTATCATTTGTTTCCATGATTTTTTTCAATTCTTCTTTAATTTCCCGGTTGACCCATTCATTCTTTAGAAGGATACTGTTTAGTCTCCATGTATTTGGGTTCTTTCCAAACTTCCTTTTGTGGTTGAGTTCTAGCTTTAGAGCATTGTGGTCTGAAAATATGCAGGGAATGATCCCAATCTTTTGATACCGGTTGAGTCCTGATTTAGGACCGAGGATGTGATCTATTCTGGAGAATGTTCCATGTGCACTAGAGAAGAATGTGTATTCTGTTGCTTTGGGATGAAATATTCTGAATATATCTGTGATGTCCATCTGGTCCAGTGTGTCATTTAAGGCCTTTATTTCCTTGCTGATCTTTTGCTTGGATGATCTGTCCATTTCAGTGAGGGGAATATTAAAGTCCCCTACTATTATTGTATTGTTGTTTATGTGTTTCTTTGATTTTGTTATTAATTGGTTTATATAGTTGGCTGCTCCCACGTTGGGGGCATAGATATTTAAAATTGTTAAATCTTCTTGTTGGACAGACCCTTTGAGTATGATATAGTGTCCTTCCTCATCTCTTATTACAGTCTTTGGCTTAAAATCTAATTGATCTGATATAAGGATTGCCACTCCTGCTTTCTTCTGATGTCCATTAGCATGGTAAATTCTTTTCCACCCCCTCACTTTAAATCTGGAGGTGTCTTCGGGCTTAAAATGTGTTTCTTGGAGGCAACATATAGATGGGTTTTGTTTTTTTATCCATTCTGATACCCTGTGTCTTTTGACAGGGGCATTTAGCCCATTCACATTCAGGGTAACTATTGAGAGATATGAATTTAGTGCCATTGTATTGCCTGTAAGGTGACTGTTACTGTATATGGTCTCTGTTCCTTTCTGATCTACCACTTGTAGGCTCTCTCTTTGCTTAGAGGACCCCTTTCAATATTTCCTGTAGAGCTGGTTTGGTATTTGCAAATTCTTTCAGTTGTTGTTTGTCCTGGAAGCTTTTAATCTCTCCTTCTATTTTCAATGATAGCCTAGCTGGATATAGTATTCTTGGCTGCATGTTTTTCTCGTTTAGTGCTCTGAAAATATCATGCCAGCTCTTTCTGGCCTGCCAGGTCTCTGTGGATAAGTCAGCTGCCAATCTAATATTTTTACCATTGTATGTTACAGACTTCTTTTCCCGGGCTGCTTTCAGGATTTTCTCTTTGTCATTGAGACTTGTAAATTTTACTATTATGTGACGGGGTGTGGGCCTATTCTTATTTATTTTGAGGGGCATTCTCTGAACCTCCTGAATTTTGATGCTTGTTCCCTTTGCCATATTGGGGAAATTCTCCCCAATAATTCTCTCCAGTATACCTTCTGCTCCCCTCTCACTTTCTTCTTCTTCTGGAATCCCAATTATTCTAATGTTGTTTCGTCTTATGGTGTCACTTATTTCTCGAATTCTCCCCTCATGGTCCAGTAGCTGTTTGTCCCTCTTTTGATCAGCTTCTTTATTCTCTGTCATTTGGTCTTCTATATCACTAATTCTTTCTTCTGCCTCATTTATCCTAGCAGTGAGAGCCTCCATTTTTGATTGCACCTCATTAATAGCTTTTTTGATTTCAACTTGGTTAGATTTTAGTTCTTTTATTTCTCCAGAAAGGGCTTTTATATCTCTCGAGAGGGTTTCTCTAATATCTTCCATGCCTTTTTCGAGCCCGGCTAGAACCTTGAGAATTGTCATTCTGAACTCTAGATCTGACATATTACCGATGTCTGTATTGATTAGGTCCCTAGCCTTCGGTACTGCCTCTTGTTCTTTTTTTTGTGGTGAATTTTTACGTCTTGTCATTTTGTCCAGATAAGAGTAAATGAAGGGGCAAGTAAAATACTAAAAGGGTGGCAACAACCCCAGGAAAATATGCTTTAGCCAAATTAGAAGAGATCCAAAATCGTGAGTGGGGAGAAAGGGGATAAAAAGAGGTTCAAAAAGGAAGAAAGAAAAAAGAAAAAAAAAAAAAGAAAAGAATTTTTTTTAAAAAAGAAAACACCTAAGAAAAATGTAAAAAAATATATATATATATTAGATAAACTAGTAAAAAATCGTTAAAAAAGAAAAAGGTAACAGTTAAAAAAAAAAAAAAATTTTACCCGAAGGCGAGAAAAAAAAAAAAAAAATGAAAAAGAAAAAATTAAATTAACTGCAAGACTAAAAAAAATCACAGGAAAAAAGCCATGAGTTCCGTGCTTGGCTTTCTCCTCCTCTGGAATTCTGCTGCTCTCCTTGGTATTGAAACCGCACTCCTTGGTAGGTGAACTTGGTCTCGGCTGGATTTCTTGTTGATCTTCTGGGGGAGGGGCCTGTTGTAGTGATTCTCAAGTGTCTTTGCCCCAGGCGGAATTACACCGCCCTTACCCGGGGCCGGGGTGAGTAATCCGCTCGGGTTTGCTTTCAGGAGCTTTTGTTCCCTGAGCGCTTTCCGTAGAGTTCCAGAGGACGGGAATACAAATGGCGGCCTCCTGGTCTCCGGCCCGGAGGAGCCGAGAGCCCAGGGCCCCACTCCTCAGTGCGCCCTCAGAGAACAGCGCCCAGTTACTCCCGTCTGCCTGACCTCCGGCCGCGCTCCGAGCTCACCGAGCCTGCGACCGGTTCAAGGTAACACGGAGCTGCGAGCTTACTGTCGGCTCTGTCTCTGTAGCCGGCTTTCCCGTTCCAATACCCGCAAGCTCTGCGACACTCAGACACCCCCGATCCTTCTGTGACCCTGCGGGACCTGAGGCCACGCTGACCCCGCGTGGGCTTCGCCCCGGTTTAGCCTCTGGAGCGATGTCCCTCCGCGGAACAGACTTTTAAAAGTCCTGATTTTGTGCACGGTTGCTCCGCCGCTTGCCGGGAGCCGGCCCCTCCCCCCGGGGTCTATCTTCCCGTCGCTTTGGATTCACTTCTCCGCCGGTCCTACCTTTCAGAAAGTGGTTGTTTTTCTGTTTCCAGAATTGCTGTTCTTCTTCTCTTCGATCTGCCGATGGATTTTCAGGTGTTTGCAATCTTTAGATAAGCTATCTAGCTGATCTCCGGCTAGCTGAAGCAGTCTCAGCTTGCTACTTCTCCGCCATCTTGACTCCTCCCCTCTATCCCCTACACAAGCTTTTAAACAGTGCCCCTCCCACCCACCCCACCCCACATTGGTTGTTTCCCATGAGGAACGATGAGCAGCAGAAAGCCATCCCCTTACCAGAGCCAGGCGGTGCCTTTTTTGTACTGCACCTCCTCGGGGCCTTCCTTCCCATGTTTCAGCTGCAAGTCCAACTCTCCGGTCCTGCCCTGTAGGACACACAGCATAGATCAGCGTGCAAACTCTATGGTGGAAACGACCTTAACAGTTCTTTGTAAACACTGATCACTGATGTAACAGCCTTCCCCCACTGGCCTCCAGTGTTCGTAATAAAATGTCAGATTATTAAAAAAGAACATGGGAGGAGAGGTAAGTACATCACCATGCAGGTATTTCAACACTCATCAGAGAAGTTTATCCTGGAGCGGCTGCAGATTTGGGGAACTGACTGCACAGCCCTTCATTATGGGACAGCGCATTAAAAGCAGATTTGAGGGGTGCCTGGGAGGCTTAGTAGGTTAAAGCCTCTGCCTTCGGCTCAGGTCATGATCTCAGGGTCCTGGGATTGAGCCCCACATCGGGCTCTCTGCACAGCGGGGAGCCTGCTTCCTCCTCTCTCTCTCTGCCTGCCTCTCTGCCTACTTGTGCTCTCTCCCTGTCAAATAAATAAATAAAATTTAAAAAAAAATTTTTAAAAAGATTTGAATTCCATAGGTCCCATTAAAAACAAACAAATAAACAAAAAACAAACAAAAAACCTTTATCATAATGATCTGCCTCTGTCAGCAGCTGATAATTTTAACGGACACTAAACCAAGATTGGGGTCTGGGCACCAGTACTGTAACAGAATGGGAGTAAATGAGGATACTCATGTAACACTTAAGATTCGGGTCATATATAACCAAAGTTATTCTCAAACTTCTGTACATGACATTTTTATTTCATGAGTTTATTAAAGTGGTACCACACTTTTCAACTACTATACACAATAAAACTATAACTACTATCACCCCTTTAAGACTTACTAAAAGCTTCAGATATTTCTTTTCCGCTCTATTTTTTTACCCTCAGGATTATTTTGATCAGCTCCTTTGCCCTCTAGTCTAGCAGAAATTACATTATTTAAATGTACTTAAAATACTGGTTTGGGGGCGCCTGGGTGTCTCGGTTAAGTGTCCAACTGTTGATTTCAGCTCAGGTCATCTTCTCAGAATCCTGGGATCAAATCCCGCATCGGGCTCCCAGCTCAGTGGGGAGTCTGCTTCTTCCTCTTGCTCTGCACCCCCATCCCACTCATTTGCTCTTTCTCGAATGGATAAATAAAATCATGAAAGAAAGAGGCAGTGAGGGAGGGAGGAAGGAAAGAAAGAAGAAAAATACTTGTTTATTGATGAGCGCTACACTAGACAAGAACTCACCATGTACTGTGCTACTGAGTGACATCACGCCACTTTCACAAGTGGTTGTGCAGCTTATGTTCTCACTAACCGTGAAAATAAAAGTTCTAGCTACTCCACTTTCTCACCAACATTTGGAGTTGTCAGGCTATGAATTTTAACTATTCTGGCAAGTGCGAAACAGTGTTTATTATGGTTTGAATTTTCATTTCACTGTTTATCGATGAGATTGAAAATCTTTTCAAATGTTTATTGACTTAGATTTTCTACTGTGTCCATTTTTTTTCTTTTTTAAAGATTTATTTGAGAGAGAGAGAGAGAGACAGCACATGTGCCAAGAGGAGGAGCAGAGGGAGAGGAAGAAAGAAAAGCAGACTCTGCGCTGAGCACACAGCCTGACACAGGGCTCAATCCCACACCCTGAGACCGCAACCTCAGCTGAAATGAGTCTGACACTCAACCCACTGTGCCACCCAGGTGCCCCCATGTGTCCATTTTTCTATTGGTTGTCTTTCTCTTACTGATTTTAGAGTTCTAAGGTATGGGAGCGCCTGGCTGGCTCAGTCAGTAGAGTGTGCGCTCTCTATCTCAGGGTTGTGAGTTACTTAAAAAATAATAATAAGATAAAGTGAAAAGTAAAGTCCCAATGTATGTTCCACAGAAGAACAGTATATCTCCATATAAACTGTAGAGAGGGAAGCAATACAGCTTGCGGGGGCGGGGAAGGATGTGGGCTCTGGAATTAGAATGCCCTGATCTCAGGCCATTTCCACTTACTTGCTGTGTAAATTCAGCCAAGTGACTTCGTCTCTCTACACGTCAATTTCCTCATTTGTAAAATGTAGCTAACAGCTAGCTCATGCCATTAGAGCACCACACGAAATCATGTGGGAAAATACCTATTTAGTATGGTGGCTGCTAACACATAGCTACCATACCAGGTCTACTGGTAACAACAACAACAACAAAAATCCCACCTCCCTTTATTATCTTCTTAGGAAATGATCTCTCATGAATATATATAAACTCTCAGCTTGCACCAGCCTGTGAGCCCACTGAAGGCAAAGACCGTCGATCCGTCTAAGGGGTCCTTGTACTTTAGCACAACTTCCAGCCCTCAGTGCCCTGGGGCCGACCAGCTCAGACACTCGAGATCTGATGGGCATCCTCTTCACACCCTTTATCATTTCCATTTACTTTACTCATCTCCGTGTTTCAAAGATAGAATCCTGGCCCTTTCATTCTCCCCTCTGTCTCCCAGAGCAAGTATCAGAGGTGAACAAATAGGAAAAACATTAATATTAATACTTATTAATACTGATACTGACCTCCCAGAGGGAGGGTTACTATAACTAGAAAATGGTATTTTGTGCCTATCCCTGTTATTTACGCTTCTTAAATTAGCCCCTTTACTCCTAGGAACACTTAGTTGCCTAATGTTTTTCCAAACAGGAAAAGCAGGAGGACATGAAAACGTTCAAAATCTGCTTAGAAATAAACCAAAAAAACAAAAGAGCTCAGTATATGTGCAGCCTATTGAGAAGGCCTACGTTTCTACTCTCTTCTAGAGCTATAACCTAGTATATCCATAGACATAACTAAGTATATTTCTTATTTCTTCTTCCAAAGTCTCTCGCTCCTCTCAATCCTCCCTTCTGGAACATCTCTCTCCCCCTTTCCACCCAGTCTGTGTGATGCTGTGTATTCAGACCCACTTTGCCCCTGGAGTCTCTGGGGTAGGTCATAGCAGCCCCCATCTCTGTCACTTCGGCTTCTGGGGTTAAGGGTGCAGACGTTAAGAATGAACAACTCCTACCAGGGGTCAGAGAGAAATAAACTGGGGGTTGCAATTCCTGACCCTGGTTTTGATTTCAAATTATTTGATAGCCAACTGACCCACTCAGGAAGCAAATGTCTGCAGTCAACCTGATCTCTAAGTCCTCTCTCCAGGTTGAGGTCATATGCACAAGAGCCCTTTCCACAAAGGCTGGAGATGTTAACCAGGTCAGCATCCCACACGGGCACCAAGGCAAAGATGGCTGGAGAGGCCTCCTTATCAAAATAGCCTCTGAACTATCAATCCAATGTATCTATTGCATTTTCAATTTTAATGGGAAGAAGGCCAAAGACCTCCCCATGTCAACCACATTGATACGCTTAAAATTCAAATTCCAATGTTCTTGTGGGCAAATCAGGTAAGGCTGGAAGCAGATGCCCAATCTAAACCCACTGGTGCTGCTCAGATCTCAGATTTACTCACATCATAATCAACCTCCAGGAAATAATATGAAGTGTATCTTTCAACATGTCTCCTAGGCTTAACTGAATAAAACATGCCTCCTCTAAACGATCCTCTGGTTCAATGCTACAAAATATGTCTAGCACCATATGGAAGTGACTGTAACTCTTGTCTAGAAGAAGGATCCTCCAGAAATTCTGGATATAGACAAGGAGTCTGGCAGTTGCTCTAATTCTCTTAAGATACCATAAATTCAGTTTAAGTGGCTGGGCTCATTTAAAAAAAAACTCAAAACAATTAAAATGCATCAGTGTGCTTTCAAATAATAGTGATTCCCTAAAAGCTTTCCTGTACTTTTAAATGATAGCAAAAACCTTAGAGTCTACAATTTGAGTCTCATTTCTATTGTCAACAATTCTCAGCGGAACTGAGAGATCCAAAGTAAAAAGTGTTATAAATGATAAATAAGCAAAGAGGCACACTAGTACCTACAACAGCAGAAAGGCAGAATAATTGACCTGCATTACTAAAAATACTCAGCTGGCTGAGTAAACCAATTTGCATGATTTGTTGTTATGACTAACGACAGTGCCAGGGAAAGTGCATGCTGCAAGGCTGAGGCTCTGGGGACAGACAAATCCAGGGGAAGTTCCAGCTCCTTTCCCTAGAGCCCGACAGTTGTGACTGTTGGGTTTTGCACCGCTGTTTTACTTTCCTAGCTAACTCTGCTTTTTCGTCTGGAAGCCCATTATACGTGGGGTTAACATCTCACTTCAAAGGGTTACTATGAAGATTCATTGAAATAATACATGCTAAGTGTTGGGCACACACTAGTTGCTCAATAAACAGTATCCCTTATTATAAAAAATAACTGTGGAGGTGGGTTTTTTTTTAAATCAATGGCAAGTCATCTGCATGAGTTTTACCTCCATCCTGTTCGATCTAGCCTTCCTTATGCTAAGAGCTAAATAAAATTCTCAGTTCATGCTGCAGCAGGAGTTATTCTAAAGCCTCAAAGATGTTGCATTAAAATTGCTGGTGGCCGTGTCAGTCTCCCACACTGGGCTGGAAGCACCCAGAGAGGAAGGAGAGTTTCAGTCTCCTTCGTAACCCACACACCTGGCACAGACCTGGCCAGTGAAAGGGGATCTATACGTGTTTGCTGAAGGAAAGCCTTGGAAAATCACATCGAGGCAAACAGATGTGAGAAAAAGAGCATACTCTGATCTCACTCTTCTTGAATTAAAAACCTTAACTGGTTACGGGTATGTTTATGTAATACACATTCCTTCACTCATGGACCTGCTCAAAACCAAGTGCCCAGATGCCACCTGGAGCAAAAATGTGTGGAAGCTAAGCCAAAGGGAACGAGGGTTCTAAAAGGACATCCTCCAAATGTGAATTCCAGTGCAGTTTGGGGAACCATCTAGAACGCTAGCGTGGTTGACAGTCTATGTTAAAATGACCTTGGACAGCTTGGTAAACACGGGAGTTCCTGGTCCCCGACTCAGTTCTAATGAGTCAGAAACTCTGAAGATGCCACATGGCTTAAAAACCCTAGACTCAATAAAATACACTGCAGCAACGTTTCAGGACGAGAACACCAAGGCTAAGATGCCCAGTCATTTCTCCCAAACGCACCGCCCCCCGATCTTTTAGGACAGCTATTACCTTTAACCCTAATACCACACTTCCTGAGACTCCATGAAAATCCTATTCTGGGTCATAAATTACTTAAGTACCATCAGATTTTTTTTCTATCATCCTTAAAAATGAATTTTATGCTTCAAACAAAGGTTGGTTAGTCATTTCCTCATATTGTTAACTGTTTGTAAATTTCCATACCGATCACAAATTTTCTAATTTCAAAATCCACAAACCACAACTTTTAGTATTATTGGTCTAAATGAAGTCAAATGGAGTATAATTCATTTATTTAGGGAGTACCTACTATGTTTTAGACACTATGCCACGTTCTAGAGGGACAACAGGGAAGAAAACACAGCTCTTGGCTTTAAGGAGCAGAGACAGCCAAAGGGCCCCAGAGAAATATCTAAGGTGATAAGGACTTCAAAAAGGGAAGCATGGGGGATGCTCAACAGGCTCGGTCAGCAGAGGGCATGACTCCTGATCTCGGGGTTGGGGATTCCAGGCCCACGTTGGGTGTAAAGATTACTAAGTAAATAAATAAATAGATAGATAGATGAATACACCATTAAAAAAAGGGAATGGGGAAGGAGGTATTCTAAGAAAGCACAACAGAGGAGCATATGATTCAGTTTCGGGGGGTGGGCCCCACAGGTAAGTGCCTTCACAGATAAAATTTAAAAACAAAACAAAGGGCGCCTGGGTGGCTCAGTGGGTTAAGCTGCTGCCTTCGGCTCAGGTCATGATCTCAGGGTCCTGGGATCGAGTCCCGCATCGGGCTCTCTTCTCAGCAGGGAGCCTGCTTCCTCCTCTCTCTCTCTCTACCTTCCTCTCTGCCTGCTTGTAATCTCTCTCTGTCAAATAAATAAATAAAATCTTAAAAAAAAAATAAAAACAAAACAAAACAAAAAATTTAAAAACCAGCAGGAATTAGGTGGGTGATACAAACGGCAGTATCTAGAGTAGAAGGAAAGGTGTGTAAAAGTCAAGAGGTTAGGGAAGACAAGCTGAGTTTGGACAACAAAGAGGTTTAGCCAAGACTGAAACATACAGTTCCTGAGAGGGTTAAGAGATAATGGGCGCCTGGGTGGCTCAGTGGGTTAAGCCTCTGCCTTCGGCTCAGGTCATGATCTCAGGGTCCTGGGATTGAGTCCCACATCGGGCTCTCTGCTTGGCAGGGAGCCTGCTTCCCTCTCTCTCTCTTTCTTCCTGCCTCTCTGCCTGCTTTTGGTCTCTCTCTGTCAAATAAATAAATAAAATCTAAAAAAAATAATAAAAAACTTTATAAGAGATAATAAGGCTGGAGCTGTAAACAAGGACAGCCCGGGAGGTACACAGGCAGACAGGAAGCTCAGTCTGGGATGTGTGTACGTCAAGGCGCTGTGGGACGGCCACGGAGGACACCTGGGACGTTTAGGAGGTCTCAGAAAGCAGCAGGGTGTAGAAGAGGAGCACCTCAGATGGGGCTCGGGGCTGGCCAGAGATGGAGAACATCAAGGTTGAAAATGTAAGTGCAGTTATGTGTGTAAATCACATTCTTTTGTGAGCAAAGTAAGCACTGCATCTTTAAAAATATTTTATTTAGTTATTTGTCAGAGAGAGAGGGGAGAGAGTGCACAAGCAGGGGGAGCAGCAGGCAGAGGGAGAAGCAGGTTCCCCGCTGAGCTAGGAGACGCATGTGGGACTCGATCCCAGGACCCTGGTATCATGACCTGAGCAGAAGGCAGATGCTTAACCAACTAGGCCACCCAGGCGTCCCAAGCTCTGCATTTTTGACAGTGCTATTTTCCTAAGGGCTTTTTTTTTTTTTTTAAATATTTTATTTATTTGACAGACAGAGACCACAGGTAGGCAGAAAGGCAGGCAGAGAGAGAGGAGGAAGCAGGCTCCCCACTGAGCAGAGAGCCCAACGAGGGGCTCAATCCCCGGACCCTGGGACCATGACCTGAGCCGAAGGCAGAGGCTTTAACCCACTGAGCCACCCAGGCGCCCCAAGCACTTTTATATTAAATCCATATGCACAGTAAAATTTGAGATCCGAAGGGGACACTTCCCTACAGCACCAATCCTATGGTTTCGTTACCTGTAAAATGGCATGATAAGCTCGACTCATAAAGGCAAGCCAGGCCTGGGGCAGAAAAATCGCCCGGTGCCACTCGGAAAGCTGGATCTGAACCTGCAGGGAAAACAGACCACAACATTAAGTCAGACTACTGGTATTAAAACAGAATAAAACTCCTTCTTTCCCTTCATTTTAAATGATTCAGATTCTAAAACAAACCAAGTCAGTCTAGGATCTGAACCACAAATAAGATCTTTCAGCTATTTTCAAAGGCGAAGGGTTTAGAGTCGCGTCAAGACAAAATAAGCCTGGAATTTTCTAAATTAAAGCCAATAGAATTCTACAGTAATCACAAGTTACGATGTATGTGTAAGACAAATGTGTCCCTGAAAAATGAGGGGGCAACTCTGTGCAGCCTCTTGCCAATGTCAGGAAACTAGGTATTGTCTAGCAAATGCCCCTGGTCATTTTAAATAAGTATCGCTCACACCTTGGATTTCCACAATGACAGTATCTGAAGTAATAAACTTCAATTGCCAACAGAACTATCACGTTGTGTAGAAACCATGAGGGCCAGAGATGCAAATGAGTCCTTCACTGAGCAATCATGTACACCACTAGATAAAGCCCTTTAATCAGTGTGGGTAAACGAGAAAAATGATATATGCCAATGCCGAAGCCCTGTTTCTGAAGAGAGGCCCAGACAAAACATCTGGTTTTCATAGTCATTTCTGTTTCTACCTATTAGTAGGAGGCTATCTTGCAACAAATCTTCCCAAGGTCTGCTCTGTTAAAGAAAGATCACTCAAGAAAAACAGTCACAGCACATCACATTTCACATTTCCTGTAACCCATCTCATCTAAACCCAAACAACCAAAACTGTAGTCGGGTCTTTCGCACACGAAAACAATAACAAACAGCCAGAAAGACAAATTTCTATATAATGACCCCAGAATTATGATAACTAGAGTGTGTAAGGAGATCTGACTGCATTGTGGGAATTAATTTTCTCAAGGGCTGTGTGAGAGGGAAGAGAACAGCCGCTCTGAATACAGCTGCTTCCTAGGGCCTCTGGAATTTTCTGGAACCCTGGTCCTCATGCAGGACTGCTATACATAAGGTACTGTGAAAGGTTTTGAGGATTATCAGTGTGTGTCTGCAGAGAGCTTTCTAATAGGCGAGTCAGAAAGGAGCACAAACAGATTATCCGTCAAAATTAGGAGGAACCTATGGGAATGAAAAGAACAAAGAAAATTGTTCTGTCTGCTACCTATCACTTCTCATCTTAGCACTGCTTTTCTTAAAAAAAGAAAAAAAATTGATACTGAGTCTGAAAAAGATACCTGCACCATGAAATGAACTTTAAAAAAACTCTAAGGACAGGTTTCTTCTTTTTCTGATTAAGTACTCACTGTATGGAGTAGGGTAGAGGGAGACTGTCAACAGGTCAACAAAAATCCTTAAAGAAACAGGCCCACCAATTCCTGCTTCCTCTCTCATTATCCAGGAAACAGTTGCCAACAGAGGCCCCCTTTCCAGCTGGAGAGGCATTCATTGGTCCTTGGCCCTGCTCTCTCTTTCCAAAATGGGGGTCATCTTCCTATCAATTCTATTTATGTTTCATAAAATACATTAACTCTCAAGTCTTATTTTGGGGGCACCTGGGTGGCTCAGTCAGTTAAGCATCTGACTCTTGACTTTGGCTCAGGCCACAATCTCAGGGTCATGAGATGGGGTCCCAGGTCAGGCTCCATGCTGGGCGTGTTCCTCCGTGCTGTCCCCCTTCCTCTGCATCCCCCCTTAAAAAAAAAATCCTATTGTGAGACCTGGATTTAACAGAAAGAACACTTAAGCACAACAACCAAACTTTCCTCTCTTACTTCACAACCTCAAAGCATTTCAGTATTCTCCTGCCATATAACCCACGGACATCACTGCACTACTGAGACGATCCATGGTCTCAGCAAATTGGTAAAAAGAGCACTGGATGCTTCTGGAAGGACAACAGTGGCAATGATGATTTCAACCTGAGCTTAAAAAAAGAAAGTATTATGGAAAAAGTGTAAAGGAAAATGAACAAATCAAACGTTGAGCTTCTAAGAACAAAAGCATTTGTGCCCGGAAACCCATCTGAAAGGAGGTTAAAAACTGAAGGTTAAAGCTAATCCTCCAGCTGCGGCTCCAACCACATCTGAAGGTGGGTGCGGGGACCCAGTTCAACTCTCGAGCCTACGCACCAGCCTGATCGCCTCTTGGTTTATGAGATTATACCTAGTCTCAGGGTTCTATGGAGTCAGCCGCAAATAAATCACCTTAAAGATGCACTCTCCTGCTCTTCCCTTTACTGAAGAGAAACCCAGGGAGACAGCGTGAAGTCAGTCATCCCCTTTCACTCCCATTGTGTTACACAGCAAAAGAGACGTCCTTGACCATTTTTAACAAAAACACATTCTAGGACATTATTCTAGTTCAATATATAGCCACCCATATAGGTTAATGTTGCTAGGCTGAAGAATACAATTAGCATTTTTAAAGCATGGAAATTATGTATAATTTGCTATACTCTGAGAAGCCTTTGAAGGGAATCCAATCAACTAAATAATTGCAAATCATGAACTTGTAACCCTGTTACTCAGCAGATGAGGGTTCTCCACTACTGTGCGGCAAGTTGTCAGGGATGTGGAATGTAGTTTGGCTTCATCTGCACATGCCCTTGCAATGACGGGCGTCTGACGGACTGCTACCATGAGCAGGTTCTGTGACTGGAGAAAAGGAAGTGTTTCTAGGTGTAAGAGGGAGTAAGTATAATGAAACATTACACATGTGTCTAAAAGAACAGACCATATTAGAGAAATATACACGAGGAGGGTATGGGGGGAGGACAAGGAGGGGAGGACAGCGACAGAACACTTTACGGGACTCAACAGGGCAGCTCAGAGCAGACTTTGTTGAGAAGGTGAGGCCTGAGTAAAGACTGGAATGTGATGAAGTTATAGAAACCCAGAGAAGGGCTTGTGGGAATGGAAAACAGTTCAGCTACTATAGAACATGGTTTGGTCATTCCTCAAAAAGTCAAATACAGGGGCATCTGGGTGGCTCAGTGGGTTAAAGCCTCTGCTTTCAGCTCAGGTCGTGATCTTGGGGTCCTGGGATCGAGCCCCACGTCTGGCTCTCTGCTCAGCGGGGAGCCTGCTTCCCTTCCTCTCTCTCTGCCTGCCTCTCTGCCTACTTGTGGTCTCTCTCTCTCTGTCAAATAAATTTTTAAAAATCTTAAAAAAAAAAAAAAAGTCAAATACAGAATCACCCTATGACCCAGCAATTCTACACACACACCCAAAAGAATCGAGACCATATATGCAAACAAACCCCGTAAATGAATGCTCAAAGCAGCATTTTCACAATAGCCAAAAATGGAAATAACCCACATGAGCAATGCACGGACGAACAATATATCGACAACGGAATATTATTCAACCATAAAAAGGAATGATGGGCAGATGCGCCCTAGATGTAGATGAACTGTGAAAACATTTATGTGAAACAGAAAGAAGCCAGACAAAAAGGTTCCTATTAGATGATTCTATTTATATGAAATATCCCAAATAGGTGAATCCATGGATGTTGTTGCCGGGGGAGGGGGAGAAGGGAGAGGGAAATGGAAGGTGATTATTTAACACACACATGGCGTCACTGAAGAGTGATGAAAATGTTCTGCAACTAGCTAAAGGTGATGGTTTGCACACTGTGAATATACTAAATACCACTGAATTGTATGATTTAAGCTTTAAAAGAGTTAATTTTATGTTATGTGAATTTTGCCTCAGTTTAAAAACACACACACACAAGGTAGGGAGCAGGTCCTAAAGCAAGCACATGGCTAACCTGTCTGAGGAACACAAAGGCCCGTGTAACTAACTATAACCAACGAGCAAGACAGAGTGAACACGAGAGTTTGGTAAATTTACAGGGCACTCAGAGGACACAGGGAAGTCACTTCTAGGTCACTTTTCAAGACTTACCTTTTTTTGAGAGCGAGCGAGAGAGCATGTGTGCAGGTACAGAAAGCAAGAGGTAGAAGTAGGAGAGAGAATCCTAAGAACGCTCCACGCCCAGGGCAGAGCCCAACACAGGGCTCAATCTCACAACCCTGAGATCATGACTGGGGCTGAAATCAAGAGTCAGATGCTTAACTGACTGGACCATCTGGGAGCCTCTCAGGACTTATCTTTATTCTTATTAAAGGGGGAGCCATTACAAGATTTTGAGAAAAAAGACATGATCTAACCTATAGAACAAAAAGATCATGATGACTGCTATATTGCAAATAGACTGTAGGAGGCAAAGGTCAGAGAAGGGACACCTACTCACAGGCTACTGCAACGATCCAGGTAAGAGAGAACTGTAGCTTAGCGTTGTGACAGCAACACCACAGAATATGACAAGGTTTTAAGTGTTAAGCTATGCAATTTTCCTATCCACCCAAATGTTAAGTAGAACGCCAACATATAAAACAGAAAACAGGCAAAACTTATCTAGATGAAGTGAGGACGAGGGCTGGGGGCTTGGTAGTCAGACTCTTAATCTTCCAACTGTATTTGTGGTGGTCCCCAGGACTCTTGTGGTTTCAATAAGAAGGACATAAACTAGATCAGTGGTTTCAAAAGAGAGAGGAAAGGGACTGACTATAAAGGAGCATGGGGGAATTTTTAGGGCGACAGAACTGTTCTTATCTTGACTGGGGTTTGGGTTACATGAATGTATGCACTTGTAAAAACTCATAGAACTATGTACTAAGAGAGGAGAAATCGAGTGCCTGTGTATTATACCTCAATACAACTAAAACTAAAAATACAGAGTTTGAAAGTCACTACTTTCAGATTGTAATGTTTCTCAAACCCTCACTTCCCATTGTCTCTTATACCCTGTACACTTGCCATCAGCACTGAAAATCCACCCTTCCCCTTATCCTTTGTGTTTCTATCAATACCACATGTCAATATCCCAGTCATCCAGGTTTAAAGCTTCTGATTTATCCCGGACTTCTTTCTTGCCACCAACTCAACAGCCAACTCCACCTCTGAAATGTTTCTTTTATTTTCCATACCTTCTTCCTCACTGGCTTAGTCCTAATTCCTGCCTAGAGTACTAAGGCCCCTAACTCACCTCCTAACAGCCTAAAATCTTTCCTTCTAACACATCCTAAATGGTGCTGCTCCTCTTCCATTAACTCAGAACTCCTTTTCAAAAACCTTTGATGGTTCATTAAAGAATAAAGTCCAAACTCTTTTGTACTATGTTCAAAGCCTTTTAGAATCAAAAGCAGACCATTTACTTTAAGAAATAATTTGTTCTCATGTAAGAACTCTGCTGGCCAAGATGCCCAACCAATTTCCCCAGATGATTTCCTGGTCCTTTCTTTCATTTAACCTGCGTTCTGGCTGAGTCGGGTTGTAAACCAATGCCCAAGTCAGTCCTATACTCTACAGGACCTTTGCATTCACTCCTTCCATTGCCTGGAAGGCTCTGTCGTCCTCTCATCTCTACTTACTGAAATAATTTCTTCCATCTCTATCCTTCCAGGAGGCTTCAAACCTCTCCTGTAACATTCAACCAATTCCATCTTAGATTCTTTGTGTACGTACCTTCATGTCATATAATCCTAGAGGTAGAGAATATGTCCTACTCCTCTCAGAACTCCTCCCATGGACCCATATTCTGCACATAAGTATTCAATTAAGTACCTTCTGAGTTCAATCAAATCAAATGTATAGTATTTGCTTTAAGACAAAATATCATGTGAAAACTATATAAGCAGAATAAATGAAACAAGATGGGATTGGGAGGGAGACAAACCATAAGTGACTCTTAATCTCACAAAACAAACTGAGGGTTGCTGGGGGGAGGGGGTTTGGGAGAAGGGGGTGGGATTATGGACATTGGGGAGGGTATGTGATTTGGTGAGTGCTGTGAAGTGTGTAAACCTGGTGATTCACAGACCTGTACCCCTGGGGATTAAAAATATATGTTTATAAAAAATAAAAAATTAATTAAAAAAAACTATATGAGCATAAACAAGCAATTGGAAAACTATGATGTTCAACTTTCAATCATGCAGGAAACAGTGTTAGAAAACTTTTTTAAGTAGACACAGCTCAACTCAAACAAAAGTTGTTGAGGACACAGTTATCTGAAATTTTACAAAAGCATGTCCAAGATATTCCGGCCAGGAAATGTTTAATTCCAGCTAAAACCACAGTGAGTGACAAGGCAGAATTTTCAAGTGGATATAATATGTCTTGTATTTTGAAGTTTCCACACTAAACTTCATTTGAATCATACAGGATTTAATCAAGGACATCTGAAATAATAGCACAACAGAAAATATCTTGCTTGGAAACACAATTCACAAATGAAGGGAAATGTTGAAAGAAAAAAATCAAAAAGTAGATTTTGTTTCCTCAATGATACGTGTTTTACGGTCACCTATAAACTTACTGTTCAGAATATACTGCCCAGAAATCTGGTAGTGTCTTTTGTCTCTGATGAAATTTTAACAAATACAATTTCCATTTATAAGAAAACATCCATTTTAATAGACTTTCATTAAACACTGTAATTTGAGTAAAATAACCTTTGGTGAGGTTGTTAGAAGGCTGAGGCAGAATGAAAAAAGACAGAGTAGCCTGTGCAAACTTACAGGTAAACCAAGTGTTTGCTGTTGACTTTAAAACCCCAAATTCAAAAAGGAGACATATGCATGCTCCCCAGATGTATTTATTATCAAAAGAATTGAAATATTTAATGTCAGTTGCTACACAGTCTCACAAACACTGAGTCACTCTACATGCAGTCTGTGACATATACACACTCCTCCCACATTCCCAGAAGAAAAACCGTTTGTCATTAGTGTTCGAGACCCCCAAAGCCACTCAATGTCCCACTGTTTATATATGAGATATAATAGCCTTCAATTTTCTGTCAATAGTAATCTTGTTGGCACAAAAATAATTTTGTTATTCTGTCTCCTGACAAATAGTGACTGAAGGACAAGAAGGGAGGGCTTATAGAGGACCCATTTTTAAAGTAAAATGATACTCATCTCTTTGTGGTGCTTTCTGGACATTTTAAAATTTCTCTCCCTGCCTTTCTCTCCCTCATCTTCTCTCTCTCTTCCTCAGTCTATCTCTGCCCCCCCCACCCCCATCAGGATAACATTAGCTTGAAAGCTGACAATTCAATCACATCTCAAGCAACCATTTACTTACTCTGTTATTTAATAGGAGGGGGGAAACCCAGTTACCATAACAACTCACATCACATGGTAATTATGGAGTCTCTAAAATACAGCAAACCATACTTTTCACAGTGTTTTCTAAGGGGAATGTGTAATAAGCATAGATACCACTTCTCCCAATTATTATTCAGAATTTCCATCTAATTGTTTCATATTGCATGAATGCTAATGCTACTCCACGTTCTTCCTAAGAAATAGGTTTTTAAATAAAGAAGGAACTGAAAGAAAAAGGCAAATGTATTCTTTGTATTTCAAATTATGGGTTATAGCCCACCTATCTAGGGAAAAAATCCACAGAAGGCAAAAGAAAGGCAAAATTAATTTATAGGACAAAAAGAATCAAATGATAATCAACACAAAAGGAAGGAAGGAAAGAAGGAAGGAAGGAAGAGACAGATTTCACAGAATAGTTCTGCCAGTAAGTCCAGATAAGGTTGTGGTGAAACAAGAATGAAAAAAGAGCTCATTACCTAATGCAGAGGCAGAAATATTGGGTGACAGCAGCAGGATCAGGAAAATTTGCATGCGCCCAAGGATGGAGGGAATAATGAAGCAAGACTGCCATTCCCATCCAGGGACAGATCACAATCATCCAATTTAGGTGAGAGTGTCACGTCAGAGTTAGAAATGCCAAAGGATGACAAGACAGGCAGCAAATTTCAGGGAAGGAACCTGTCATTCACCTTCAGCTTCCTTATCAAGAGGAATCAGTCTCAGGATGGAAAAGTGGAGTCATAAATCGGAGCAGAAGAGGACGGTCACCTGAGGTTGGAGAACCCCTAGTAGGTCTGAAATGACCCCTGCTTGTCCCTGTTCAAAGAAACAGAGAGAGGGAGGGGGCACTTCAGGTTTAGAAAAATCTAAGCAGGGCGCCTGGGTGGCTCAGTGGGTTAAAGCCTCTGCCTTCGGCTCAGGTCATGATCTCAGGGTCCTGGGATCGAGTCCCGCATCGGGCTCTCTGCTCAGCAGGGAGCCTGCTTCCTCCTCTCTCTGCCTGCCTCTCTGCCTACTTGTGATCTGTCTCTGTCAAAGAAATAAATAAAATTAAAAAAAAATTTAAAAAAAAAAAAAAAAAAAAAAAAAAGAAAAATCTAAGCAGGGCAATGATAATACAGAACTTCTCCTGGCATTTCAGGTCAAAGTCCAAGGACACTTAGATTTTCAAGTCTTCTGAAAGTCCCATGGGAGAGTTTCACTTAAAGAAAAGTCAATTTACAAAAAAAAAATTGTAAAAAAAAAAAAAGTTTTCAGAAAGAAGGGAATATAATAATCTCCAAAAGAATCCATCACAGATGAAATAGCTAGTTCTCCATAATGAAAATTACTTGATTTAATGAACACAGGTCTTGAGAAATACTGACAATTATGTAAAGCAAATAGGTCAGAATACGAAGAGCAGAGCTTTCAGGACATTCAAAACAAAGTTCTCTTCCCGATTCACACACTCACCCACCTACTGGTAGGCATTAAGAAGGCCACAGCATATCCTGGAAGTATATGTAACCTTGGGCAGGGAGAAAAGGGGGAAAGGCTACATCTATTCACATAAGTGAATAATGACATGAAACAGTACATAAAAGCCGTTCAAATTATAATAATGTCACCTCTTAGTAAGACCTCAATGATGATTAGATTCAGCATCAGTTTATTAACAACATTTCTGGAAAAAGGAAACCATCACACTAAATGCACATACAAAGTCTGAGGCACATCCATGTTTCAAAAGGATTCAAACCATTAACTTGACAAAGGTCTACGAAGTATGTGCTGTGTCCCAGGAATACCAGGCATTAGAGCTACATGTGACCAAAACCAGCTCCCTGATTTTATGAACTTTACACTTTACAGGAGACAGACACTAACTGTCATGTCTGCTGCCACCCACACACCCCTGTCAGGATTAGTAGGAAGATGGATAGATCGGTGTGAACAGACTCCTATATTAAATACATTGAATTCATAGTTATAAACATTCCTGAAGAAAACTCCAACCCCAAATGGTTTCACGGGAAAATTCCACCAAACATTTAAGGAAAAATTATTCGGATAGCATTACACAGCTATGTTTCAGGCAAAGACAATAAAAGGAAACTATAGAAAAATATCCCTCATGAACACAGATGCCAAAATCCTTAACAAAATATTACCAGCAAAACAAAGTTCAGCAATATATAAATAGGATAATACATTAGGATTACAAGGAGTTATTCCTAGAATGAAAATCTGGTTCACTCAGACAAATCAAAATAATTCATCATATCAACAAGTTTAAAAAGCATACAATCTTCTGAATAGATACAGAACAAAACATTTGACAAAATTGTGATAAAAAGCCCTCAGCAACTTAGGAATAACAGGAAACTTTGCAAACCTGATAAAGGATATCTATAAAATCTTTATACTAAAATAAGCTAAACATAACATCATATTTAATGTTAAGACACTGAATGTTTTCCCGCAAGACTGTGTATAAGATAAGAAATGTCTGCTCTTACCACTCCAGTTCAACACTGTACTAGAAGGCCCTATTCAGTGTAATCAGGCAAGAAAAAAAACGAAAGGCACAAACATCAGAAAGAAAAAAAATTAAAAGATATTCTCTATTCACACACATCACAATGAAAAACAAAAAGAAGCTACAAAAAGCAACAAGAACATGTAAGTGAGTTTAGTAAAGTCAGAAAAGTATCTGTTTATATACTAGCAATGGACAGATGCAAATTAACACAAAGGAAAAAACAGTTAATTAGATGCAGTAGCATCAAAATACTTAGGGACATGCAATACTCATTAAATTTAACAAAATGTGCATAAGATTTGTAATAAAACAAAACACTGACCTAAAATAATGGAAAGATACAAATATCTTGTTCATGAGTTTAAAGACTAAGTGAGACGTCAATTCTCTCCCAGATTGATCTACAGATTCAATACATTTCTAACCAAAATTACAGCAGGCTTTTCTGTGGTTTCTCAAAGCTGATTTAAAATTTACATGGAAAAGCCAAAAGCCTAAGATATCCAAATTTTAAAACAACAAAATTGGAGGACTCGTATTACTTGATTTCAAGACTTTCTATAAAGCAACAGTAATTAAGCTGTGTGGTTTTAGTTAAAGTATACACACAAAGATCAAGGGAATAAAACTGAGTGCAGAAGTAGACCCATGCAGGGGCGCCTGGGTGGCTCAGTCGATTAACCGTCTGCCTTTGGCTCAAGTCATGACCCCAGGGTTCTGGGATGGAGGCGTGAGTCAGGTTCCCTGCGTGGTGGGGAGTCTGCTTTACCCTCTGCCTCTCCCTCTCTGTGTGCTCATGCTCTCTTGCTATCTCAAATAAATAAATAAAATCTTAAAAAAAAAAAATAAGTAGTAGACCCATACATATGGACAATTTTCTACAGAGGTGATTTGGTGAAAAAAGGGTGGTATATTCAATAAATGTAAGTCATAGCTCCTGAAAAGTTAACTCATACAGATCCTAGGCTAGAATGGAACTGTAAAGTATAAAAACTTTCATACGTAAACACAGGAGATCATCAAAGGACTAACGGATAAACTATACACAGTAGATTCATATAATGGCATATTATTCAGCCATAAAAAGGAATGAAGTCCTGACACATGCTACAGCATCTATAAACTCTGAAAACATTATACTAAGTGAAAAAAGTCAGACAAAAAAGACCACATATTGCATGATTCTATTTATATGTCACGTCCAAAATACGCGAACTATGGAGACAGAATAGTGGATTAGTGGTTGCTGGAGGTTGGGGCAAGAGGGAAATGGAGTCTCTCTGCTAACAGGTACAGAATTTCTTTTTGGTGAGATGAAAACATTCTAAAATTGTGCGAATGGTTTCACAAATCTGTGAATATGCTAAAACCACAGAATTGCACACATTAAATGAGTTGGTTTCACAGCACATTAATTATGCCTCGATTTTTGAAAAAAAATGAAGAAAATACAGGAGAGAAAAAGAAAACAGAAGATCTTTGAGGCTTTGGTTTCAACAAAAAGCAAAGACTATAAACAGAAAACCTTGATGAATTGGAATTCTTTAAAGTTAACCATTCGGTCTTCAGAAGACACTGCCAAGGAAATAAGAAGACAAGTTAAGATTTGGTTTAAAAAACAAACTGAAAAACACATTTCTAATAAAGAATTTGTATCAGAATATATGAAGAACTCCCATTAAAAAAGAAAAATCTGGTTAAAAAACGGGCAAAACAACAGAATACTTCATGAAAGAAAAAGTATGACTGGCAAAACAAACAAACAAACAAAAAAACCTAAAAAGATGCTCGACATCAACAGCTATTAAGGAAACATAAAACCACAAAAGAGAAACCACTCTCCATCTATGAGAATGGCTAGCTTTAAAAAAAAAGAGACAGAACAAGTGGAACTCCCTCACATTGCCGCGAGGCACTCAAAATGGGACAGTCACTAGAAAAATTGGGTAGTAAAAAAAAGAAAAAGAAAAGAAAAAGAAAAGTTTGGTAGTTTGTTACATTCACTAATCATATGACCTAGCAATTCCACTCCTACATCTTCCTTTAGTCAAAAAAATGAAAACAGGTGTCCACACATACACCTATATGAGAATCACTTACGGCAGCTTCATCATAACTGCCCAAAACCGGAAACAACCCAAGAGTCCATCGATGGGTGAATAAACCAACTGAAACTCTCATTACAGACATTTTTAAAATAAAAAGACTCAGAAGCAATAAGAACCCAAAGAAGTTTGAAGAAACATCACCTGCAACAGCACCAAAAGGATCCCAACAGAAGAAAATCTAGAAACAAGGAGAAGAGTAAAGAAATACTACAGGCACCTTGGGAAGATTCAAAGATATTTTTTAAATGCTCTCTGCTTAACTTGGTATGGTGTAGAGTAATTCAAGGATCATCCTGAATCACACTGCCTGGGTTCAGTTTCCAGGCTTCTGTACTTACGAGCTCTGTGATCTCAGACACATTAGCAGTACCAGCCTCACAGTGTTAGAGATTAAGTGAGTATAGATATGTTTTTTTCAATATTCAATATATGTATTCAATATTCAATAAATTTTCAATAAATAATATATATTTCAATATATTTTCAATAAATATATATTCAATATATATTTAATATATATTCAATATTCAATAAATAGAGAGAGAGAGAGCACGTGCGCAAGTTTTAAAATACCTGAGCTGGTTATTAGCTATTATCATTGCAATTATTATTCTAACCAGATCTTAAAATTCGCATTATTTGTGTCACCTAGTTTGAGAAACTGTATGATTCGTTCACTATCTCTGCCTCTTTTTTTAAAAGATTTTATTTATTTGTCAGAGAGAGAGAGGGAGCGAGAGCGAGCACAGGCAGACAGAATGGCAGGCAGAGGCAGAGGGAGAAGCAGGCTCCCTGCTGAGCAAGGATCCCGATGTGGGACTGGATCCCAGGACGCTGGGATCATGACCTGAGCCGAAGGCAGCTGCTTAACCAACTGAGCCACCCAGGCATCCCTCTGCCTCTTTTTTTTTGAATGAATTACAGCAAGATGAATCCAAACTAAAATCCTACCATAGATTTGACAAAATTCTATCCAAAATATCTTCTAAATGACTCCTAAAAGAATCATTTTTTCGTCTCTTTGAAATTTTCTAGGCATTCTACAACACAAGCAACAAGTACCTTAACCCAAATACTTTGTTCATATCCAAGGCACACTTAATAAATTCTGATGCCATATGCTGAAATTTATTAGACTGCCTTCTGCTACTCCTCATATTAACACTTTTTCTTGTTTCTGTTCTGATGGTGACTTTTAAAATCAGCTTTCCATTATTACTTAACACTTTAAGTATGTGATTAAGTATCCTTCAATCTCCTAGGTGCACAGCTGACAAACACAAAAAGGTACCAAATTTCTCCCTTGTCCATAGCAAGTATAAAGATGTAAAGGAAAACAGATCTAGAAACTGTGTTCCCTTTTTCATGAAATTAAACCGCTCTTCCTCCCAGATCGTTAGTCCTTCCTTAGTTAAGCAAAGACACTGAATTAGACAAAAAAGGCTTTGAACCAAATATTTGCATAATTTCAACTCTAATTAAATACATGAAAGAGCATGGGTGGCACCGAATAAAGACAGCCCTCTAAAAACTGGATATGCTACTGGTGGCAACTGGGAAGATACAGCATATAGTCCAGCCAAAAGACTGATGCCAAGATTTATAAATTACACACCAAAATGAGATTTAGTACAAACATACTGTCTTAGCTCTAAGTTAACATCAAATTGTTAAACATTTTAAAATTCCTATCTTCATTTACAAGTGGTATATAACCTATCATGTCTAAAGTATATAAAATAAATCTCTTTGCTATGACACTTTGTTATTCACTTATTTTAGTTTAAATTCACCACAATAAGTCATCAAGTGCTTAACAGTAATACCAAAGAACACACTTCCCACATGCTGTCCAGTTTCTCTCTTCCCTCTGGTGTTGCTATAATCTGGTATGATCAGACTTTATACAAATCATCTCGTGGCATCACCTAACTTTATTTGAAAAGGGTAGGGTAGCCTAAAGGAAAAACAGAATAAACACTAAAACCAAAGGTTTTTTTTTTCCTTAAACACTTTTATTTACTGTTAATTCCCGACATTCACAAAATATATACACTAGTGCCCTACATACTTGCAAAGGATTCAAATCAAGGAAAGGGCAAGATTATTTCTTTAAACAATAAGTTGGTACTTATAGTGAACAATACACGTTAAACAATGATGAAATAAACCAAATTACTACATACCACTCCATAATAATAAGGCTGGGCAATGGAAGAAGTGTGCCACTTTCTTTCAGAAATACATCCAAATATTTTAGTATTCAACTGGGTCAACTTTTTTGGTTTTCTTTAAAAGCAACGTACAGGGGCGTCTGGTTGGCTCAGTCGGTTAAGCGTCTGCCTTCGGGTCGTCATCCCAGGGTGATAAGATCGAGCCCTGCGTCAGGCTTGCCCCTTAGGGGGGAGGTTGCTTCTGCTTTTCCCTGCAACCCCTCACCCCGCTCATGCCCTCTCTTGGTATCTTTTTCTCGTTCTCAAATAAATAAGTAAAATCTTTGAAAAAATACACACTAAATTTCATGCCCATAAACTGAAGAGGGGGAACCCCTCAATATATACAAGCAAGAAGAACCTGTTACACAGTACAGGGAGGCACCTACCTCATGGACCAGAGCGAGTGAGGTCTGTTTGAAACTTCGCCCCCTACTGGCCATCAGTCGATTCAAAGGTTTGCCATCTTTACTCTGATAGGTTGAAACATCGTAACAAAATAACATACCACCTGAGGGGAGGGGGGAAACAACTTATAAAAACATGTCTTATGGAAAAACTTAATTAGATTCCAAGAGTCTCAGTAATCCATATTCAATCAATCTGGACAGAGAGATTTTATTTTTTTATTTATTTAAATATTTTACTTACCCACTTGACAAAGAGTGAGAGAAACAGGGAGAGAGGGAACACAAGCAGGGGGCGTGGGAGAGGGAGAAGCAGGCTTCCCGCTGAGCAGGAGATTGATTCAAGGCTCCATCCCAGGACTCTGGGATCATGACCTGAGCCGAAGACAGATGTTTAACCAACTGAACTACCCAGGTGCCCTTGGGTAGAGATTAGAAATTAATTTGCTAAGCAAATTATGATTTTTGACTACTGGTATCTATGGAAAGAAAAAATAGATTTAAAAAATTAGCAGTTACCGTATTCAAATTATCAGTTATTTATGAGCCTTATTCATTTGTAAATGAACAAAATTTTTCAAAGGCTTTTTCTGCATCTGCCGAGATTATCTAAAGATTGTTATGCCTTTTTCTATTAAAGCACTTAATTATACTGATTTTCAGACATTAAATTAACCTCACTTGTACTAGCTTTATTGCTAAATTCAATTTTCTAATGTATTTTGGTGGTATTTTTACAACTATGTGTAATAGAAAAGACTGCTTTATAATATTCCCTTCTTGTTCTCAGTATCAAGATTATATTGATCTCATCAACTAAGCCGCCTAGGTATCCCACTTTAAAACATTTTTTAGAGATGCCTGGGTGGCTCAGTCAGTTAAGCATCTGCCTTCAGATCAGGTCATGATCCCAGGATCCTAGGACCGAATCCCATGTCCAGCTTCCCACTCAGAGAGGAACCTGCTTCTTCCTCTACCTCTCCTTCTCCTTGAGCTTGTGCTCACTCTATCCCCCTCAAAAATTAATAAATAAAAATTATTTTAAAGTTTCCCACTATTATTATAGGTTTGCCCATTTTTAAAAATTTAAATTCCAGTTAGTTAACAAAGAGTATAATATTAGTTTCAGGTGTACAACACAGGGATTCAAAACTTCCATACAACACCTGGCACTCATCACAACAGGTGTATTCCTTAATCCCCATCACCTTTTTACCCAGGCCCCACCCACCTCCCTTCTGGAAGGTTTGTTCATTTTTTTAGTTTTGTGAATGGTTTTCATATAGTTTAAAAATGATGCTATTTTGTGTACACTGGTACTGTGATATTTTCTTAATGGAATGACTTCTTTATCTCCCTGAAATGTCCCCTTCATTTTAAAGCTTTTCCTTTTTCATACATCCAATACCTTTTCATTGAATCCTGGACAGTATACAAAGGAAACACAGAAAATCTAAATGATTCTTTTCTTTTCTTTCCTTTTTTTTTTTTTTTTTAACTCAGAGAGGAGTTTCAGCTGCCTTCTTTCAGGTACATAGAATAAAGGAATGATCATTTAAATTGAATCAGAGACTGAACTGGGTTAGGCTTGATTATAGCTTTGGTAATTCTCAGTCTACCTCTGGTTCAACCCCTGTTCCTAGGGCATGCCTCCCCCAAGATTTTCATCTGACAGCCTAATTGGTCTCCTCAATACGGAAAGCTTAAGAGAGACTCAGATGGGTCCTCTGAGGATTTCAGTTTATCTCTTTAACCTCCCATCCCATAAACCTTCAAAATTTGACAAATAGGGAGAAATAGGCTATGTGTCTGAGGTTCCACAAGTCCCTGGTTCCACTGCTCAGACACCCCATGAATGACAAGATCTCTGTGGGTTTCTCTGCCTCCTGTACCAGCCTCTAGTAAAGGTCAAGCCTGAAATTCAGTCTCCAGCTGAGGCCAGAATAAGTAAGTGCTCCCAGGTGAAAAGAGGCATAGCTCTTCAGTATCAATTCCTGGCTACTCCTGGGCTTTGTTTTCAGGCCCATTGTCCTAGCTCTTCTTTGTTTCCTGCACACAGAGAGGCCGGAGACTTCACCGCCTCTCATAAGCTCCAGCCTAGTTCTGTAACTTTCAGGGCAAACTCAAAATTTATCAGCTAGCTTTTGAGAAAACTCTGGTTTCTCACTTCTGTTCATCAGAGTCTTCAGAGAACCAGAATCTCAATTTCAATCTCTCCCCCAACCTCTCCCTCTCCCCAGCCCTTTCTCTCTCTCTAAATGGGGAGCTTTATTATAGGAATTGGCTCCCATGATTATGGAGGATAAGAAGTCCCATGATCTTGCTGTCTGCAAGGTGGAGGTCCAGAAAGAGTGCTGGTGTAATTCAGTAGGAGATGGATGTAATTCAGAGGAGATGGATGTCCTGGCTAAGGAAAGAGTAAATTCACTCTTTTTCTAGCCGCCTATTCTGGTCAGGCCATCAGTGAATTGGATGTTGTTGCCCATCCACACTGGTGAGGGTGACTTTCTTTCCTCAGTCTACTCATTCAAATGCTAACTTCTTCTGGAAACACCCTCAAAGACATCAACAAGTAATTTTTACCAGCTACCTGAGTATCACTTAGCCCAAAGTGACATAGAAAATGAGCCATCACATCACTCTAGGTCCATGGAACCACTAAAAGCTCCACTGGTTAGGGCACCTCGCTGGCTCAGATGGTTAAATGTCTGCCTGTGGCTCAGGTCATGATTCCAGGGTCCTGGGATTGAGTCCCGTATCGGGCTCCCTGCTCAGTGCAGATTCTGTTTCTCCCTCTGCCTCTGCCCCCCTCTCTCTCTCTCAGGAATAAATAAAGAAAATCTTTAAAAAATAAATAAATAAAAGCTCCACTGGTTTCTCTATATACTGCAACAGACCTCTTCTTGGGCCAAGCCCCGGTCCTAGCATACAACCAAAATCAGTGACTGTCTCCCATGGGGCAGCAGAGGCACACTTCTAAAGTATTCTTTCTCCTCATGCTGTGGTTTTAGTCTACCTGTCTTTGCTTCTACACTTCTCTGGTGCCTTTAAAATATGGTCTATTTTTGTCATTTGTCCAGGTGTGTCAAAATGTTAGCAACAGGTACGCTCTGCCATGACCTATCACACCCAGCTTGGAAGAGGAAGTGCAATCCTTAGGCTCAGAACTTGTACTTTGATACCATGTGCTGTACTTACCTGCAAGGCCAGGTTTCAAACCTGGCTGCTTACTGGTCTCATACATCTTCAATATAAAATTGGGGATCCCTGCTACAGTTTTTCCTTGGTCGGACCGGGGACCTCCTTTTAATGCAGAGTGATAGACTCCACGGGGCATATTTACCATTTCCTGCTTCACAAGAGATGTAAAAAATTCCTCTAAGGCTGAAAGAGATGAAAGGAGATTAAAAGTAGAGTAAATACAGTCTGTTAGGAGACAATCATTCATTGTTAACTCACATATGTGTGTGTGTATGTATATATACTTATATATAGATATATATACACTTATATATAGATATATATACACTTATACATAAAGTATAAGTGTAGTATAAGTGTGTCTATATACACTGGAGGATAAGAAGTCCCATGATCTTGCTGTCTGCAAGGTGGAGGTCCAGAAAGAGTGCTGGTGTAATTCAGTAGGAGATGGATGTAATTCAGAGGAGATGGATGTCCTGGCTAAGGAAAGAGTAAATTCACTCTTTTTCTAGCTGCCTATTCTGGTCAGGCCATCAGTGAATTGGATGTTGTATAAGTGTATAAGTGTATATAGACACACTTATACACACACACACACACACACACCACACAGAGCTCTATTTCAAACCAAACTTCACAAAGTAAGCAGGGAACTCTTGGACATCATCCCTTTCTTAGTCTTCCCAAATTAGAACATGGCACCCAGTTACTCAAGCTGAAAAACTTAGATATTCTAATTCCTCTCTTTCTCATACTTCTCACATGTAATCCATTAACAAGTCCTTCTAAATCTATCTTTAAAAATATATCCTGGACCCATGCATTTCTCTTTATTTTCACTGCTACTTGGCCAGTTATTATCTTCTCTGCTCCTCATCTGGACAAATTTAAATAAAACTAGCTTCTTGGTGTCTTCTCTTCATGACCATCCCTACAAACTATCCTCTGCCCAGAAGCCAGAATCTGATTTCCCTTCCCAGACATCGTCCAGTGATTTTTTTTCACCATACGTGGAATAGCATTAACACTTCTGACAATGATCAAGGCTTTATATGACCCAGCCCTTGACTCTCCCATTGACCTCATCTTTGCCAAGCACCCTCCTTGCCAGCTAAGTGTTAAGGGCGTATTGCCACATGGCCTTTGTTTCTATTTTGCAATAACACAAAGCTCATATCGAAGTCTGAGCCACTGTACATCCTATTCCTCCCACTAGTGGAACACGCTAGTCTCAGATTTCCATGGGACCAGTTCCTTCTTGTCAGTTAGGTATTATCAGAGAGGTCCTTTACGACTCTCCATCATTCTGTAGCAATATCAAGACAATTATTTAAAAAACCAAAATATTAGTTCATGATTTCTTTGTTTGTGATCCTAGTTAAGCCCCAAATTTTATTGCTTAAAGTTTCTAGTTATTATCAACACAAATATGGGCTCAGAAGACAATAGGATACCCAAACAAAATTCTTGAGAAGACTAGAGGTTCTATCAAGTGTTATTTTTCTAAGGACCACTAGAGGTTGCCAATGCAGAAACAAAAACAACAGAAACATGAAACCTTAAAAAATGTGTGGAAAACAAAAAAAGAAAACCACTGCATGTGCCTCTCATAGGAACAAAAAAGAAGGGTCTGTCTCCTGAGACTGGAATTTCATTCTTAATACACTGAAAAGTCTGCTTTAAATGACCATGATTACATTAAAGGCAGCAAGTGTGCCCTGGAGCCTCTATTACATGCCCAGTTCTGTCTTTCCTGTATAGAACCTTCCCAGATGCGACCACGCTTCTCCATTCAAAGTCCAGAGAACACCTCTGTGGGACATTTTCTATTTACCCCTCCCGACCCCCACCTCCACCCTCTCAACCCTGCTCCATGACCTGGAAGAATAATCAGGCTCCCTTGTCCTTGGGCTTCTAGTTGGCTTTTATCCAATGGGAGACACTCGCAGGAGGTCAGAGGATGGAAACAGAATGAGGTCAGGGCATGAATTCCCAGCCCCCCTCCCGCGGGATGGCTACAAGTTGCCTGCACCCCTCTTCTGCAGGCCTTGGCTCCCCTTTGGCAGCACTGTGACAGGATGCTCTCCCTCAGTCTCCAAACCGCTATCTCTCTTCCCTTACTGCTTCAGGGGGAGGGGCGCTAACCACTCCGGGTTAAAGCACCACTGCTTGGGAATGTCCTGCGGCCCTGACCGCACAACTGCCAAGAGTCCCTGCTGTAAACGCTCACAGACTCCATCACAATGTGCCTTTTCTGTCAAGACCCTGATGAATACATGGTCTAAATGAAAGAAATGAGTAGCATCCAACTGTATCTGATACGGACGCACGTGGGTGACTGCTTCACGTGAAGTTTCAGCACAAACTTCCCAGAATGTAGCAAAGAATCATGTTTGTGAGGACAGAGGAGCTATGGTGAGAGAAGGTCATTTCATGCTTTCTCCGAAGGGGTCCTATTTTGGCAAAAGCTCGCACAAGTCAGGAGGTAAGTACACACTGTACACACGCTAACTCGGGAATGTGTCAAGCTCTTCAGAGAACTAAGGTTTCTCAAATTAACTCCAGCCCCGAAAACAGTCTAAATGAGGGGATGATACCATGAGTGTAAGTGATCATACAGCGCCCTCTTCCCCAACCACTAAGCCAGCCACCAGGAATCTTTCCACCCTGTCGGGGCCTTGCCCCGACCCTCCAGGTGACCACGTGAGAACTTGAAAGAGCGGAAAATCTGCAGAACAGAGTGTTAGACACAAATTTTTTAAACAACCCCAATGTCCTTTAACAAGTGTGTAGACAGACTGGTGCCTACTACAGTGGGATATTATTCAGCGATTAAGAAGAATCGAGACAGGCCAGTGTTGGGATAAATATCAGAGACACTATGCCAAGCAAAAAAAAAAAAAAAAAGTTAAACCAAAAAGTGTGTACACTGTATGGAAAAAGCAACAACTGGGGAAATCCTCATAGGTTTATACTTCAGTTACCTGCTTTGTATCAATGTGAATTTCCTGGTTTGAATAATGAACTATGTGAGCTGCTGGGCAGCTGGGTGACAGTATACAGGAGCCCTCTAAAGTGTATTCACAACATCTTTGAATCCTAAAATTGTGTCAAAACAAAAAACAAATACCAGTAACATCCCCATTTAACATAACGCAAATTACTGGACTCACACTGCAGCTGCTTTTGTGTTTACTTGAAAGGAAAGAGGAGAAGAAAAGGACCAGGATTCACTGACAGTGCAGTTGGGTTTTCTGGCTGCTACAACTAGAGATCTTATACTAGCTACCCTGTACCTTTTAAGGTCCACAGTCCTAGGGCTGGCACCTGCCCCTGGTTCTTTTTTGAGTAGTCCAGTAACTGCAGGGAAAGCGAGGCACGGAAAAATACAGACCTTTGCCCGCGGTGAGTGTGCCAGACACAGCCAGCATGAACAGCACCCCCACCAGAGTCTAATGACAGTTTTCTCAAACAGATAAAGTTGCTGAACTCAAATCCTCCCCTTCTTTCTCACGGAAAAGCACTTGCAACCATCAAGAACAAATGATGTAGAACAAGCTAATGGCTACCACATCCTAAGAGGAGGGAAGCAACAGCTCACCTTGGCCACACCTTCTCCTTTTTCCACTACAAGAAAACTGGAGGGAAGGCCCCACGTCACTAGGAATGACGTCATTTAAAAAGCCCAAAAGAACTTTTACTTCTAAGGCGATTTTGGGTTACAGGAGAAACTTCGGATAACAAAGCTATTTCCTTCCTGGGACTGACTATTAAAACGCCAAAGGGGTCCCAGACTCTGAAGCACCTTCCGGGAGTGGGTAAAAACAGAAGATAGAGGACCAGGGAACACACCGTTAAGGCTTGTTCTGGACATCAAGAGAAACGGAAGGCTGCGCTCTTGGTCTATGCTGTCTCGTTTCCGTTTTCTCTAATGAAAGGAGGCAGGAATTTGGGACACGAGCTTTGTCTAGAAATGGATAATATATATTTGCCTTAATTCCTCAGAAAATCTCCATGTGGGGTGAAACCAAGGGAAAAATGTCCCCTGGTATAGGATATTGACACTATGATTGACCAGATGACACTTCTTAAGTGTACTGACCTTAATTTTCAGAAACAGACTTTCTACGTCCATGTACAATTAAGGTAGGATTGGGGCTGAACAAGGTAATAAACGCATGCTCGGCAAAATGTTACCTAAGACTGAATTAGAATAATTAGATATAATTAGAATAATTTTTTTAAATGTCAAGGTCCTGTAAGCTTTTTATCAAAACGTAATGATCATACAATTTAATCCATTTTTTAAACCATCAATTTGCAGCTCTCAAATATTGATACCATCTTTGGAATAATTCTAAAGAAAGAATAAATTCATAATGAAAGCACCCCATAAATCTCTGAAGATTCTAACCATCCTTTCATTTAGCTTGTAGGATAAAGAACCATTATTGGAGCCAGTGACTTGAAGTCCCATTGCAAATTTGTCTGGTAGAATATAGCTTTGGAAATGAATTTTAATTTCTCACTGAAAATGGTTGTTTAAACTAGTTTTCTGGTTCAATTTTCTTCGACTCTAACGCTTTTCAGTGTGTTCTGAACACCATTCCTAACTGAAGCAGTACCTCCACAACAGATGGATATGTTGTGCCTTTCAGATAGAAAGTGGGCTGTAATTAAAGTGAGCTATCATATGTGTACATCACAAAAGAAACACAATCAGACAGGTAAAATCCCTGAAAAATGCTAGCTGCCATGCCACTGAACAGGAGTCACCTGGTAAAACCAAAGGAGCAGTAAGTGACAACAGTCTGAGATAGCAAGAGCCAGGAATAGAAAGATCCACATCTTTTTCGCCACCCTCGTCATCTTCGTCTTCATCTAGCTCATCGGGAATAGGGATTTCTGGTCTTATCTGAAATGACAGAGGGGGCAATATTAAAACATAATGTAAAATCCTTTCTTTGTCCTTTTTATGTCAAGATTTAAAAACTGAGCTAGACTCATTGCATTGTAATGTCAAAAGACCATTAAAATTTAATTTTAAATTACTATTCATTTTCAGATTAACTGAATGGTAAACTCAATCTTAGCAGCTACAAGCCCAGATCCATGTAAGGAACTAATGATAATATACTAAGAAAATTACCGTAAGCCAGCGTAAGCAATGATTATTATAGAACACTAATAAAATTTTACGCCATTTGACTATAAAATGCAAACACTGACACATTCAATATATTGAACTTCTATGGTTTGTAATTAAATATTTGCCTTGTCGGAATACTTCCTTTTTAACTTGTCATTCTAGCCATATCTCTATGGCAAAGCTTAAAATCTTCCAGTAGCATATATAGTAGAGATCAGGAAAGGACAGAATGCTTTAGCTGAGTTTTCCTTAGACTCGGCAGTTTGTTGCTAGAGAATATAAAAACACTAAAATCTGTAATTGGTAGCTATACTTTATGGTGTCTAATTTGCAATTTGAAGATTTTGTGGTTGCTCTGTGATTAGTTAGGTTCGTTTGAACCAAAAATTTAAAAATTTAAAAAGATTATCACCATTGTAGTTTCTATAAGATGTAACTGTCAAGCAATTAATTAAATTTTTAATACTTTCAATGACACACCATCATAATGCCCACATGGAGATAATTAAGCATTAGGGGAGGAAATCAAAATATATAAAAGTGGTTGCTATAACCATAAAGTGCCAGAACCCAGTCATTACCATTAGCCTGTCTCCCGGAGTTATTTTTAGAAATAATTAACAATTCCTGCAGACTGCCTTCTTCATAGGTCCCCAAAGCACTGTTCCATTTAGGAACTGCACTGAGTCAGGATTCTTGCAGGGGGATAAAAGAAAACAGAGAGGAAATGCTTCTCTTAAGTATAATAACCTCAACTCCAATGAAGCCTTTCAACCATAACTAGTGTTCTCTTCACTAGTGAAGGAATAAAAGCAACCTGACTACCCTAGCACTTTCCAAGACACAATTTAATTCTGATTCAATATTGAGTACCTAATTCTCAGAGGACAGAGCCAGCCATAATTACAGAGATAACAATAATGTGTGCTCTGCATAGGGCATGACAGCATTTGTGGGTGTCACTGGTTCCTGGAGAAACTTGGGTGCATTTGCAACCCTTTCAGCTCTCACAAGCAGGGATTTTCAAAGTGCCTCTTGCCTGTGCCCATACTTTGAATTGGCCAGGTTTTGTTCCATCGGGAGTTATCTTAGAAATCTTAACCAGTCCCAGCTGCCTACGATGATTCATAAAAGGAGGTGGTCCTGGGTCTGTCTGCCTTACTTCCTTTTTATACATCATAGTACAAACTGAAAATAACATTTGAACAGCAGACAGGGGGAAACAGACAACAATGTTTACAGCCCGATACTACATGGGTAACGCAGCTACCACACCAGCGTATCAAAGTGCCGGGAAGCTCTGACGTACACCCCATGCACAAATGGCAGGAGATCTGGGGAGTTGGAAGACAGAGGTAAACATGTAAATTACCAGGAAAACTCAGAAGGATGGGGAGGATATAGAGAAATCAGAACCGTCCTACTTTGCTGGTAGGAATATAAAATGGTGCAGCCCCTTTGGGAAACAGCATGGCAGTTTCTCAAAAAGTTCAAGAGTTTCCACATGGTCCAGCAATTTCACTCCTAGGTATGCAACCGAGAGAAATGAAAAGGTACAATCACACAGAAACTTGCATGCGTGTGAATGCATTATTCATAATAGCCCCCAAAGGGAAGCAACTCAAAGGTCCATGATCTGATAAATACATAAACTACATGTGGTCTTATCTACACAATGGAATATTATTCAGTCAAAGGTGTGCATACAGATATGCGCCAGAGATGAACGCACCTTGAAATCATTATGCTAAATGAAGGAAGCCAGTCACAAAAGACCACATACTATGTGATTTCATTATAGGAAAGGTTCGGGTTAGGTAAATTTAGCGACAGAAGGTAGGTGACACAGTTGCTTAGGGCTGCAGGAGGGGAAAGGGGTGATGGGGATTGACTACTGGTAAAATTTTACAACTAGATTGTGGTTGCTCTGTGATTAGTTGCACAGTTCTTTGACTATACCAAAAACTCACTGAATTGTACACTTTAAATGGGTGAATTAAATGGAATGAGAATTATAGCTTAATAAAGCCGCTGAATAAGAACAGAAGAAGGGAAGGAGGAAGGTTGGCAGGAAGGGGGAAGGCAGCCGTGTTATAAAGAGGAGGTGGTAGAGGAAACGGGAGGAGGGGGTGGCAGAAGCCGGAAGCTATCACCACCTTCGGAGGGATCTTAACTGGAGGAACTATGGCAAATGACCAAATGCTTCCGATTCCAGAATTATTTAATGTAAAAGGGATAAGATTATTTTTACACATATTCTAGCCTACCAGTCTTTCTGTTCGGTCAAACTAAATTACTTAAAATGAGTCATAGCACCCAAGCCAGCAATATTTCTTAGAAATGCTAAAGAAAGACCTACTAGGTTGGAAATAAAAAATAACGATCCACTCATCTATCTTATGTTGTCTAATTTTACATTCACATAACTGGATGCCTATATTAATTTATCTGCCATGTGGAAAAGAGCATATGTCTGCATCTCACATATGCATATATTTTAACAAAAAAACTACAGATGTACTGTAATTTCAGAATAGCTGATATAGTCTGCCGACTTATAATAGTATGATTTGTGTCTTCAAAGGCGAGTTAATTCTCCTGAACGTATTAGCACTTACTGTTGGACTTTGGTTTCATTATCTTTCCCTTTCTCTGCTCACCTCTTAAAGAAGTACTTATTCCAGCTTCTCTGTGCTAGGCTTTTCCCTTGCTTTGTGTGTAATGACTGAGTAAGAGGAATATACATATAACTAAGAAAAAAATCAAAAGAAGTCACATAAAAATACCTGTAAAATTTTAACATTTTGGTAGATTACATTAGCTACTAAAACATCCAGAAAACCACGTATATAATTCTCACACAGGCACACACACAAATACACCCTTCCAATTATAGCTAAGCTTTGTTGAAAAAACTTAAGTGGAGAGCCAAATATAAAATGATTAATTACTTTTAGAATCAGCTTCAAATTGAATATTGGAAAGCTTATCCTATAAAATGCCTCCTCTAAGGGTCCTGAGCCACGTAATCTTTCAACCACCTTTCCTAGAGTATAACCTATGAAAACCCAGGAGTTTGTGCATAAACACAGTATTTTATTTAGAACACGTCAAGTATCCACATAAATTTATTTAAAAAGAGAAACAGCTTCTGATGAATGCAGTGACATTCACTTAAATCAAAGCCAAACAGGTTATATCATATTAATACCAACCCAGGATGCATAATGAATTCTTTTATATTCCTCACATCTAAAATTAACTCCAGAAATCAATAACACAATCTATCTTAAGATTTCTAAAATAAAAAGTTTAATTTTTAAACAACTAAATATATTTTTAATGAACCCAAGTCAGAGACGAGAATCAATCTTCCACCTAAAGGTTCATCCATTACTGACTGTTTTACCAGAATAACAATTCTCTGCATTTTGTTTGTTTTTGTTTGTTCTGTTTTATTCGATTGGGGGCACATTAAAGAAGACAGAAGAGAAGGATAAATAGCTGAGCACAACAAAAAAATACAAACTAAAAGAGAAAATCATCTGTGTCCATTTTCTTAACATTGGGATCAACAAGTCCTCAAAAAAGCTCCCTGAAACTTTTTGACCACCTTTAGATTTGCATATTTCAAGTGATTAACAATGACACTTTACCCAACAAAACATATGGATTCATTCAACATTCCCAGATTATAAAATGGTCTACTACTTAGTGTATGTCCAATAAATAATTGCTAAACTGATCCAAGTATGAAGGGTCTATAATTAATAATCCCACAAAACTTCCTAATAACAAACCAATGACAAGAAATATGAGCTAATGAATTTGATATTCAAATTGCCTAACTCACATGGTGTCTTATTCAGCTCTACTAATCACTGACATTTTCCATCCTGCCTTACCTACAATGTTTCATTCAACCCTAACTGATGTCTGCCACTCCCCTAATACCTTTTGTTCTATCAACCTGTGAACTTTCAACAAGTTTCACAGCTTAAATTGATGCATCAGTCAATAAGAAGTCTATCTTTAGTAAATGTAAAGAGATCTAGTACTTACAAAGTAGCTGAGTTATCTACAAAAGTAGCTATGTTGATCAGGATACAATGGATCTTTCTGTAATTTCTTCCTATTTGAAATTCACAGCACTCTCATTTAAAAGATTATCTCACAAGTTTCCAGAAACTGAGAGAATGTGGATGTACTTTCACGGGAAAGGTCCAGAGGAAGGCTTCAGTTTTGTAAGTGAGCCTTGGTGCAGAGTGAGTCATCTCTGACAACAAGGAAGAGCGTTGGTTGTTACACTGTAGAAGACGCTACCTGGCAGGGACCTTCAAATCATTGAAAATATGATTTTAGAGAAGATGAGCCTTAGTTTCACCTTACTATCAACTACCAGACGGAGGTGGGGACCTGACTCAGTTGTATCCTTAGCTTTGGGGAGCTTGTTTGGAATATGAACACACTGACCATTTTCTTGGACTTTTTAGTTCTTGGGTATTCAAACAGCAAAGGGAAACTCAGTCATCAGTAAAAAGAAGAAGAATGCATTGTGCAGTCTTAGAAGCAGTAACTCTCCATGAGGAGGCAGGCTGTCTACACCAGAAACTGGAGGTCAAAGATGAACTCTTTTAAATCACTTATGTCTCCTCCTCTTAAACCTAGTTAAGAATATCCACTATAGTGAACCACTGTTACTCTGGGGAATAAGCTGAATCCCTTACGGGGGTAAGGGTAAAATAAAGGCTGAGAAGAGTGGCAAAAAAAAAAAAAAAAAGGATAAATTTTAGAAATTTCCTTTATAGTTCTTCGCACTCTAAAGGTAAAAACCCAAGCATATCTAGAAACCCAACACTATCACCACCCTTTACATTGGAAGGTATAAAAGAGCTATTTATGGATCCTCAATGGATCAGAGAATATTGAAAAATTAGATTAAGAAAGTATCTAATATCTCACTGAGCAGAAGTTTATGCTCAGAAGTTTATGCTCGCTTATCTGAGCATAAACTCTAAAAAGCACAACCAGGAACTGAATAGAAGGCCAAAGTAGGAACAGATATCGACATTCCAATATGTAAAGAGATAGAAAGTAAACAGTCAAGAATATGTGGGAGTTATTTAATGAAACCTAGTACTCCAGCTGGCATATTTTATGAATAATAGCTAAAAGTAAAGGTAATTATTATGCCATGATCTAACTTAGCAAATGATCATTAAAATAATAAGAATAAAAGGTATCTTTACAGATGTTGTAGCCAATTTACTGGCAATTTGCCTACAAAATTTACAGGTAGCTTTTGTTCCCTTTTTCTTTTTCCTTTTTTTTTTTTTTTTTAAAGATGGTTTGAGTATTGCTAGTCACCATAGCTCAGTCTGAGGTCCCATCTTTTTTAATTTTATGAGCCACAGAACAAGTCTCCATAAGTCTTCCCATTTGTGATGACCACAAGACAAGCTGGCCAATCTATGTTTGCATCCTCAACATGGGAAATCCTGCCTTAGGATTTGGTTTCACAAGAGCCTTTTATAGGTCCCTCCAATTCAAGCCAATCAACACAAGTCTGCCTTGTTCCTACTGGCATCTAATCTCGGCGTAAACTCAATTCCAAAGAAAAACTCAATCCATTTTAACGCCTTAGGAAACCAAGAAATTTATATCAAAACTTCTTAGGCCATTTGACCTAAGGACAGACTCTGGATAACATTTCACATAACTTCTCTTAACACAAGGCCTGCCTTAAACTCTAGAGACACTTGATAAACATTTCTCTGCATTTTAATTAACAGCAATACGAAATGTGAAATATACACTTAGCTCCTTAACATAACTGAATAATTTAAAGCTGGCTATGTTCAGGAGATATTAGAAAAGGCTGTATGTTTTTAGTCTAAAAGCCAAGGCAATGTCACATAACACGTTAACCCCAAAAGAGTGATACTTTCCTCATCTAGTTCCCTGGGGCTTTTCACACTAAACTAAGTTTTGTGGGTTTTTTTGTTTGTTTGTTTGTTTTGACGTGGCATCTCAATTTTGTACCAGAAATAAGGATCTTTGGCTGCCCAGGTTGCACAAACCTTAGCGGATGCAGGCCATGCTTGGATTTAAAGTCCGAGATGGAACACCAACTGGGCAAAACAGTTGCTATGGGGACACAGATGTTCTGGAACAATAAGCTGGGGGCCCAGGCATGCAGTCCTATACCCAGTCACCTGCAGAGATTTTGGGGGCACCACAGGTGGTTCACATTGGCCTCAACGAGATTTAAATTCATTATCTGTGAGGTCTAAGACCGCTGTGGTCTTTTACAGGCTAAACACGCAATAAATAGAGCACCTGGGTGGCTCAGTTGGTTAAGAGACTGCCTTCAGCTCAGGTCATGATCCCAGAGTCCTGGGATCGAGGCCTGCATTGGGCTCCCTGCTCCACGGGGAGTCTGCTCCCTCTGACCCTCTCCCCTCTCATGCTCTCTCTCACTGTCTCTCTCTCAAATAAATAAAATCTTTAAAAAAACAAAAACAAAAACAAAAAAAAACAAGCAATAAATACAAGTTCTTATCTCTTATAGACCACATATTTAGAATTACATCCATCAGGCAAAAACCTTCTAAGAGAGGAGATACGAATGGAGTTATAAAACGGAGCGAGAAAGCAGAAAGGCCTACCTCTTCAGGCAGATGAAGAATGGTATGCTCTCCCGCACTGAAGTGTGACAGAGATTTATACGCAGCATTGGCTACAACTGGGTCCTAGATGGGGTATCAGTAAGACAAACAAAAGAAACAACAGACATTACACATCAACTCTGGAAGAAGGAAGACAATCCATCCTGCACCAACCTCGAAGTTCCAGAGTCAGTGCTTTGCAAATGATACTCAGGTCTTGCTTACTGTGTCACAACTAAAAACAGAAAACCGTAGTGGGTAGGGAAATCAGAAGCACTCAATTTTTATCCTAGTTTGGACGTTAAACAGAACGTAACTCAAAATCACCAGGTCCCCATGACATAGTAGGGTTGACTGAAAGTACTATGAGGAAACGGAGTCTGCTAGGTTGGAATTAGGCTCTGATTCTCTAGCTACTAACCAGGAAAATTAGCCCTTGGGAATCTCAGCTCTTACATTCTTGAGTCTAGTATCACTGACAGACACCCTCTTCTCTGTCCTCCTTCATTGGAAGCCATATCTAAAGAAAAGTACTGAACTTTCTGTTAGCTTGATGCGCTCGTTGGTAGGGGAGGGGCAAAGTAGGAAAGGGGAAGGGCCTTCTAAAAATAAAATGAGACAACAACAGCAGTCTCTCCACATCTGTCAGCTTCACAAAGTAACAAAGTAATAAAGTGCACTTCATGACAAAAATGAACTAATCACCATAATCTGAGAAGAATTTCTAAAACCTAAACTCATTAACGTCCTAATTCTTTAAAGATCACAAAGCCATCATTTCAAGTTAGTTCTATTTCTTACTCCTAGAGTCTTATTTCACAGTTCTTTCTCAACTTAGTTCTGTTTCACTGACACCCTTGTGATAGTACCTTGTTTTGAGTGTGGGTCCAGAGGAAGCTGAGGACTTGAACTTTAAAATTCTGAAAAATCAATAAACATCACAATAAATTGCTAAGATGAAGACAAAACTGGGAACAATCCAAAGTAGAAAACAGTGAAAATTAACTCAAAATTATACCACTAGTGATTGACTTAATCTATATTTAGCCATCATTCATGATATGAAAATAGAGATGCATCATGGAAATACATGGACATCTTAAACACAGTATGCTAATATTATTAAATTTAGAAACCCGGGCGCCTGGGTGGCTCAGTGGGTTAAAGCCTCTGCCTTCAGCTTGGGTCATGATCCCAGGGTCCTGGGATTGAGCCCCACATCAGGCTCTCTGCTCAGCAGGGAGCCTGCTTCCCCCTCTCTCTCTGCCTGCCTCTCTGCCTACTTGTGATCTCTGTGTGAGTCAAATAAATAAATAATATCTTTTAGAAAGAAAGAAAGAGAGAGAAAAGAAACCTAACCATTTTTTGGCTGACCTCTCAAGTCCTACCTAGTACAAATTTCACTCCCCTCTTTTGTGCCACTGTTTCTGATCCTCTACCCAGGAAAGAATTCTCCCTTCACCAACTGGCCATACGGCCCATGGCACACTCTAGCATCCAGTATGATTATAAGTGCATGTGGTTAACTCCCTACTAGATTTACACATTTTAGAACAGTGACTGTTTTTTTCATTTCAAAAGCCTGGACCATAAAGCCCAGAAAAATAAAGGGCATAAAGCCCAGTTCCTCAAATGACAGATACTTAATAAGTAATGAGCTTAAAAAGCCACTTATCTTCCAACATTGGTTCAAAGTAGTCTTCATTTCAATCACATCTAACTTCTTGCCCTTCTCAGTCATAGAAGGCTCTCCTATACCTGCTTGAATTTGTGTACTCTATTTCTTAGACTTCAGTGAGACGCAACATTTTTTTAAATTCTTTAAGAAACTAGTCTAGGGGCACCTGGGTGGCTCAGTGGGTTAAAGCCTCTGCCTTCAGCTCAGGTCATGATCCCAGGGTCCTGAGATCGAGCCCCATATCAGGTTCTCTGCTCGGCAGGGAGCCTACTTCCTCCCCCCTACCCCCCACCTACCTCTCTGCCTACTTGTGATCTCTGTCTGCCGATTAAATAAATAAAATCTTAAAAAAAAAAAAAAAAAAGAACCTAATCTAATAGCACCAACTAAGTAAGGTTTCATTCGACTCCTTTTAGAATCCTTGTCACTTCTACCACCATACTCTCATACCCCTCTGATTAAGTGTACTCATCAAATACTATTGAAATCACAGGGCACCTGGGTGGCTCAGTGGGTTAAAGCCTCTGCTTTCAGCTCAGGTCGTGATACCAGGGTCCTGGGATCGAGCCCCACATTGGGCTCTCTGCTCAGCAGGGAGCCTGCTTCATCCTCTCTCTCTCTGCCTGCCTCTCTGCCTACTTGTGATCTCTGTCTGTCAAATAAATAAATAAAATATTTTTTAAAAAATATTATTGAAATTATTATTGCTTATGTGCAACTCTTCTGCCACCTTTTGAGCTTCTGGAGGCAAGGACTGACAATACGGTGTAATGGGAAAACAGAGGCTATGGAGCTAAATGTCCTGGACTTAGACACCAGCCTTTGTTTAGAAACTACAATGATATTCAGGCTCCTAATCTGGCATGTAGTAGGTACTCAATAAATATTTAATGAATGGATGTACCTCTCAAAACCTCAGATTCCTTAGCTCTAAAATGAAAATAATACCTTCCTATGAGATACTAGAACAAAATAGTACAATGTAATGAGAAGAGTGCTGGGAATATAATAGGCTCTTAAGAATATTTATTATGTGTTAGTATTTAAAAAGCCTAGGACAGTTTTACGAAATATATTCTGAGTCAATGAATGGATGTACAAGCACTTAGCAAAGCCATTCAGAAAATACACGAATTGAAACATGCTATCTATTTGCCACAAGCCTATAGTTTAAAAGGGAAAATAATATACATACATTTACCTGTATTATAAAACAGAAATAAGTATTCTTAAGACAGTACAGATATAAAAAAAAAAAAAGTCAAGCCTATAGCAATAGACCCCCGCTTGCACAATAGTTTGCAAAAATAGGGATGAATTAAACCAATTATTTATTCTCTAAAATAGATTTCAAAACTAGGGATTAAAAAAAAAAAAAAAAAGCAATTCTGGCAGAAAGAAGAAATACACAGAGGAAAAGAAACAGAAAAGTTTAGAGGTAGAAAAAACACATTCCAAGCGGTTTAGTTTTCCTGGAGGGAAGGAGGCAGAACCACAGAGCGAGGCCAGATTCTAAAAGGCCTGCCTGGTTAGGTATAGAGAGGCTGGACTCCGTGTTAGGCAAACACAAGACCCTGAGTAACTGGGGAAAACAATGACCTCAGAAATTTGGGGGGGAAATTACATCCAAACTCTAAGCAGTTAACAGAGAATGCTTTGTTTAAATACACACATGGAGGGAGAGAAGAAGGAGGGAACAAGGAAAGGACTGGGGGTGAGAGAGGAGGAGATAAGGGGAAAGACAGGAACAGGAAGACACAGAGCCAGACAGACAGTGCAAGACAGATGGACGGGGTCACCGCATTTCATGACTTCTGCTTCCAAGTGGACTATGGTTACTGAAGGGCTCTCCCTTACTGGGAGGAATCTGATGGCCAGAATGGCTCCACAGCCATCTAGCTCACTGAACAACAGAAGAACCTTAGTATTAACATGAGCATGAAGAGAAACCAAAATAAGACACTGGTGAAAAAGAATGTAAATTTGAAGAAGAAAAAAAAAAAAACAAGAGTCCCTTACACATACATACATACACACAAATTTTTACAGCCATTAGTAGCAGACATTAGAAAGCAACACAAAAACCAGTTCATAAATTAACCTGTAATAAAATCTGAGTAACTCAAAGTACAAGCAATGCAAAGGTATATGAGTTCAGTCCTTGAAAACAGAAAATAGATAAACACAACATGTCCTCCCTTTGGCTTTTAGTCTTAGCTCTTTATCAGTAGCCCAGGACACTTTCGGACAATGTGAGTGTATGTATCATAATAGTCTCCATAAAGAAGACTTTTGGTGAACTATATCCTATAGGAGTCTTATATTGATTTTTTTTAATACCCTAAAACAATAGCCCAAATCTGAGAATAAACTCATCCTCTATTGGTTCAATCATTCACTGAGTAACTACCTACTGACTGTATGTTATGTGCCAGGCCCCCTGCAGGGGACTGTATTTTCAGGAAGGACAAATTTTATTTTATTTGCTGTGCAGCATTAAGAATGATTAAAAGACATATTATCTTATAATCCTGCCTTATCACATAATCTAAACCATGGAAGGGACCACTATTGGATTCTTCTGGGGGAGGCAGTTTATCAAAGTCTGCGAAACACTAAATCAAACTTAAAGCTCATGAAGATTTCAAGTGAAAATCAATTGCTGGGCTTTAATGGAAAAGGAGAAAAAGGGAAGCATGAGTGGGAATGTGGCTACAGAAGTGGAGACGTAAATGAATTAACCACCCTCTCATTTTGCTCATTTCAGGAAGAGAGAATACGGAACATGTTAAACAGAACACGTGGATCTTCCACCCAAGCTTTGAGTTCACTGCAATGACAAAACCAAGCAGCTCATAAAGTCATTTTCCTCTCCTAAGGTAGTCTGATTTTACAATCATCCTCATCGTACAGATGTATATAGGAAATGTGAACTAATGTGTAAAAATCAAATCTTCATGGGAAACCTAGAAGCAAAACACAAATGACAGTATGTTTATACTATGGGAGACTGCCCTGCCTTATTAAAGTCTTTGTGACTTTTTTTTTTTTAAGCACTAATAAAATGCATTTAAACTTTTGGCCTCAGGAATTCCATTATTTTAGAAACCCTATTTTTAACACACTGACTTTTTATTTTATTTTATTTATTACATCCTGACTTTTTAACATCTTGGCTCTCTTCTCATAATAAAAACGTGGTCTCCTTTATGTAAATAAACCCTAGAGACACAGAATTGATAAGGACTCCTATGCCAGCAGTCCATAAAGATATCATGTTCTAAGGAACAAAAAGTGTTAAAGGATTTTTGGCAAACAAAGACTATGAATATCTTTTTCCCGAAGTTATTATGAAGCCCATGTCTTTCCAGTGTGAAGAGAGAAAACGTATTGGCCTCCAAACTCGTACCTCATATTCAGCCGTGTTGACGGTTAAGGAAGGAACGAGAGAAAACAGTTCACTGAGGGTCTTCAGAATGAGAGGTCTCGTGTCGCAGCTGAGCTTCGGGGACAGTGCGTTCCAAGTGGAGCGAATGCAAACGACCTGTGAAGCAAAGGAAAGAGTCAATGCCTCACAAAACCCCAGTTGATAGGAGGCCATTAGCACAGAGTACTATCTCTCATTATAAGGAAACCAGCAAAGAACAAGAACATTCCCAGGAGTTAAGACTTGATAAGGTATCACTCCTCAAAAGAAACGATTTAAACCAATATAAACTGTGGTTGAAGATGATCCAGCCTGACTCTCAGGACCGTTTCTTTTGCTAACTTTGCTAACCAAGGAAGTAAAACTCTCCCAGGCGGACGGGGGCATGCATGCCAGCACACACATCCACGGGTGGGGTTAGCTATTCGTGCTGCTGAAGAACTATTCGAAACAAAGAAGGGTAAGATAATGTTAGAGCGTTTCTAAAGGCAAGTATCTGCAGCTTTTGTCGTTTTTCAGCCCTGCTGAAACTGCATCAGCACTCAGAAAATTGAGATGTTCAATATATAAATCGAACATATTCAAATCATCTTACAAACATTTAAAGGAGGCAGGAGAATAGCTCTATTATTTAAAATAATAATTTAAGCACCTGGCCTGCCCAGCTGGTAGAGTAAGCGACTCTTGATCTCGGTGGTCGTAAGTTCAAGCCTTATGTTGGGCAAAGATCTTACTAACCAACTAATTAACTAACCTAATAAACAAAATACTTTAAAACTTTGCTTTAAAAGTCACTTCAGATTCTTTAAGAGGGGTTAAAGAATAAAAGAAAATGACACCCCAACAAAATTGTTATTTTTAACTTGATCCAATTTTCTAAACCAAGTGCTCTTAGTTCATTTCACTATCTTGTTTTCTGGAGATTCAAGTGTCTTCTCAAGTTCAACTGCAACTACAACAGACGATTTCTTCACTTAGAAATATTTTATTAAAACTTTAAACTCCAGGCAAGAAGAGTGCCAACATAGATCAATTAGATAGAGTTTAACAAGGCTCAATCTTTCTAAAATACTCCCACCTCTTCTCTTAAGCATCAATTCACACACACAATTTATCTCTATCTACAAACATAAATTATTTAGGAAAAACTACATAAGGTAGTAAGTGAAAAGATATCAAAGATAAATGAATAATATATACCTAAGGACACAGATTAAGAAGCTTAAAGAGGGGCCACAGAAGGAGTTTCTCAGAACACATGGATTTGATGCTTTTACTCTTATTTTCTCTTTTTGCGAAACAGGAGAAAAATGTTCTTCGGCTTGGGACCCCCTGCAAATTTGGGGTGAATTCACATTTACTAGGGAGAATACTGTGTGATAGTCATGTCAGCAGGCACATTTATACAAAGCAGCCTTAATACTAAAAATCATCACTATTTGCCATCAAAAGATAAACTAATTCTTTCAAAACTCTCAATTCAACATGGGGTATCTGCCCAGTGTAGCATAAAGTACTAAGAGGAACAATGGAATATAAAACATAATCTAACATCTCAAAAGAATTTAGCACCTACTGAAGAGAATGTACATAATTCTAAATCATCAGGAAACCAAAGAGATGATTAGATTTAAAACTGTTGTCAACAGAAAAGAGTTTCAGGAGGAAGTAGGGTATAAAGCGCTCTCTGGGGGTGGGGGTCATCAGAGAGGATATCCAGAGCCAGGAAACCTCAAGGGGACCGGAAGGAGGAATAGACAAATCCAGCAGACACTTCTGAACGAATGGAAAGCGTAAGTCGAAACACAAAGAAAGTGTATTATAGGCACAAAACTGGTGTGCAAAGTACCAGTGAGGGAAGGCTGGCAGATCAGGGAGGACCTAGGATCCTAAAACAAGTTTGAATCAGAATCAAAAAAGAAAAGGAAGCTTCTAGCAGTTTCTGAGCTGGGGAACATCAAAATTAAAATGCCACTTTTGAAAGAATCTTCTGGTGGTCTTAGAGCCAAAGTCAAAGAAGCCACCCAACCCTGCGAATTCCTATTTCTCACTGGCCCCCAACATATACAGAGCCTCTAACATTTTCCCCAATTCTCATGCTCAGCGTGTTAATTGTGCTTTTTCTTCACTTTAAATGCCCATCCGATTCCAGCCCAGGGGGTTTCAAGACCCAGTTCAAATCCCAAATCCACAGTTAAGCCTTCTCTTACAGTTCAAGCCCTCCTTTTATCCCTTTCTTTTCTCAGCCGTCTAACACTTAGAACTCTGCACCACCCAACTTAGCATTTCATTATATACTGTCTAGTACTATTCACCATTTTCTTGAACGTAAGTTGTCTCCTCAAGTAGATATTAAGTTCTTTGAAGATAATGATCGTGTCTCGTAGTTCTCCCTCCCCACTCACCTAGCATGGTAATAAGTATATGACAGATCATCAGTACAGATCAACTACTCTTCATACAGAACCTGAGGAATGCTAAATCGGAGATGGTGAATGAAAGAATTAAAAGAACCTGGAGAACGAATTGGGAAGAGAAAGATTTTGCAACTAGTGCCAAGGTGAATAAAAAGTAACATTTTAAAAAGGAGGGAGGGGCACCTGGGTGGCTGAGTAAAGCCTCTGCCTTTGGCTCAGGTATTAATCTCAGGGTTCTGGGATCGAGTTCTCTGTTCAGCAGGGAGTCTGCTTCTCCCTCTGCTGCTCCCCCCAGCTTATGCTCTCTCTGTGTCAAATAAATAAATAAAATCTTTAAAAAAAAAAAAAGGGAAAACTGGACAAAGAAGCACATTTGTAGGAGATGGAACCAGGGATGATGAGCTCCATTTGATGTATGTCTAATGTGAGTTGGTGAAAAGACATTCAGAGAGGAATACCCTGCAAGGAAAAGAAAAGTACTTCCCAGGCTTTGGCACCAAAAAAGGAAAAGAAAAGTACTACAATTCAGATGTGAGGTTGGTCAACAATAGCTTTGTTGTTCAAGTATTTCTAGAAATCAAAATATCACGAGGAGGTATGGCCTCACAAATGCTCTGATGTACTCTGCAGATCAACGAAGAGGATGTCTGGCCATCAACGACACAAGTACAAAAAAGGCCTTGCCTTGCCCTTTTGGTGGGGGGTGGGTGGGCAGGAAGGCTATGGCCTTCAAGTTTATTCAAGGGTTCACAGAACTTCTTGTAAAAAGTCTTCTTTCTAGAAAATTTGAAAGCAAAGGCCCAAAATGGTACTATACATATAGACTAGGAGACAGTATTTCAGAACCGCAGCCAGGAAGTGTGGCCTTACATGGACGCAAGGTACACGTGCGGGGAATACCTGTAAACCCAGGCTTGTCCCCATAAATAGAAGCAGGGAGGCCTCTAGTAAAGAAGGCTGGCTGCTTTCCCTGACCTTCCCAACCCTGGGCTATTCTTGATACTACATTGCAGAGATCTCCTGGCCCTGAGGGCTCCTTGAGTTGATATATCCACCTCCTGGAACCCTGGGGATCTGATCCACTACCCTTGTGACCCCTACAATCTACTGAATGATATCAGATTAGTCAGGCTCATGGTCCTGACCTTTACTGGCTCGTTCTGCCTCTGCTCTTCATTGCCCAATCACTTGTCTGTTTTCAGAAAACAAGTTGTTAACTTGTTGTCTAGGAATGTGATGGACCATAGCTGAAGTGACTGATAAAGAAGGAAATTCTGCTCTATAAAGCTGAGCTGGAAAGGAAAAAAGGTAGGGGTGGGAGCATGGGGAGAGGGTGATGGTGTTAATTACCCGTGCCAGAAACAAAGAGGCAAACAGCCACACTGAGTGACTGTAAGAAAGTTGTCAGTTTCCATAACCTAATAGCTTGTGTTTCAGTGTCCACAAGGAAAGATGAGATACCACCCGTAGACCTACAGAAGGCAGGGAGTTGCAACTGAGACCCTAACATAAAACCAGCACCCTTGGGGTGCCCGGGTGGCACAGCTGGTTAAGTACCCAATTCTTGGTTTCAGCTCAGGTAGTGATCTCAGGGTCATGATCTCAGGGTCACGAGATCAAGCCCCCCAAAGGGCTCTGTGCTCAGTGGGGAGTCTGCTTAAGACTCTCTCTTCCTCTCCTTCTCCTTCCACTTGTGTGTGCTCTCTCTCCTTCTCTCTCTGAAATAAAATAAATAAAATCTTTAAAACAACAACAACAGGGGTGCCTGGGTGGCTCAGTGGGTCAAAGTCTCCGCCTTTGGCTCAGGTCATGATCCCGGGGTCCTGGGATTGAGCCCCGCATCGGGCTCTCTGCTCGGCGGGGAACCTGCTTCTCCCCACCTCTGCCTGCCTCTCTGCCTACTTGTGATCTCTCTCCATCAAATAAAAATATTTAAAATAAATAAATAATTAAATAAATATAATAAAAATAAAACAAAACAACAACAACAAAAAAAACCCACAGAAACACAATAAACAGCACCCTCAAAAGAACGGAATCCTTAGTGTAATGGTTGGACTAAAAAAATCACTGGGCTGAGACACTAAAATAATAAAACAGCAGTGAGCTAGGGGGCATATGGATCACTCTCAAAGGATATTCCTATAACACATAACTCAAATGGTTTGTAGAGAAAAATGAGATAAAATAAGCTCCTCTAAAAAGGAGCTCATGTTAAAAAACTTTTCAAAAACTATGATACAGTCCAATATGAAAGAATCAAGAAAAACAAGAAACATCAGGACTAAACATCTCAGACCTTTAGATAACAGAGCAGCAATACAAAAGTATGTGAAAGAATTAAAGATTTCTGTAGGAAGAGGGTGGTTGGATTATGGACATTGGGGAAGGTATGTGCTATGGTGAGTGCTGTGAAATGTGTAAGCCTGACAATTCACAGACCTGTACCCCTGGGGCTAATAATACATTATATGTTAATAACAAGATTTAAACATTAAAAAAAAAAACAGAATCAAAGATTTCAGACAAGGCCTTTAATTACCAGTGAAAGAATATGGCATGATGGAAAAGAAGAACCAAATCTGGAAAAAAAAACAAATAAGATCTCCAAAAATGAAGAATATAATCACTGAAATTATTATTTTTTTAAAGAAATACTTATTTATTCAGATACAAGTCTTTTGTCAGATAGATCTACTTTGAATATTTTCCTCTCAATCTGTGACTTGAGTTTTCTTTTTTTTTTTTTTAAATCTTGGAACACTACAACAAAAACTAATGATGTAGGGACACCTGGGTGGCTCAGTTGGTTGAACAGCTGCCTTCCGCTCAGGTCAGGACCCCAGTGTACTGGGATCAAGTCCCACATCAGGCTCCTTGCTCGGCAGGGAGCCTGCTTCTCCCTCTGTCTCTGCCTGCCATTCTGTCTGCCTGTGCTCGCTCTCTCTCCCTTTCTCTTTCTGACAAATAAATAAAATCTTTAAAAAAAAAAAAAAAACTAATGATGTATTTTATGGTGACTAACATGACACAATAAAAAAAAAAAAATCACTGAAATTATTAACCCAACAGATAGGAAGTTATCCTAACTACAGACCAGAGATATTAGAGTTACAAAATATAAAAAGAAATTCGAAGTCAGGTAATATCAAAAGAGGTGGCCTTTCTTATGTTTATCAAGAATTCCTAAAGGAGATTCATTTGAGAATGGTCCTTGGAGAAGTGGATGATTCCAGGACTGGACTAAGAACAATGTAACTGAAGTCTGGAGCATCTTATGGTGCCAGAAGTAAGGAAGTGTTCATTAAAGGATGTGGACTTGCTGAAAGGACAAAGGAGCCAGTCTCAAAGTGTTCCCAATGAACAAATAAAAACCCTTAAGTCCTCAGAAGCAAAAAGAGATAGATAAATACATAAGCAAATAAAAAAGAAGGAACAGCTCTTTCTTACAGAAAAAATCCTATTGATAAATGTAGAAGCAATGAAAGAAAAAAAAACCACCATTAGACAAACACCACAGGAATAATTGTCATAGGCAAGATCTGTTGGTGGATGTTAAAATTAGTGGGCAAAAGTATGAGGACAATCAGGACAACTAGATAGTCTCAAGGTAACTCCTCTAAGAAATGGATTAATTATAATTACAGAAGAAAGAACAGTAATGGGATGTGGAGAAACCCATTAACCAAGTGATGAAGGTTAATAGCACCAGTAATAAAACATATCAACACCATGTACTCCTGATATGATACACTGAGAAATACTACTTCTGGAGTAGTCTTGTCAAAAAACATCTAAGCTAAGCTCAACCTAATCATGAGGAAAAACCATATACACCAAATTGAAGGACACTTCACCAAATACCTAACCAGGTCTCTTTGAAAGGGTCAGCATCGGGAAAATAGAGGAGACTAAGGTAGTGGCACAGATGGGAAGAACTAGGTAACAGGGTAACTCAGTGCAACATGAGACCCTGGATTGGATCCTGGAACGGAAAATGGACTTTAGAGGGAAAACTATGAAGGCCCAGTAAAATCCATAATTTAGCTCATAGCATTATACTAACATTAATTCTCAGATTTGATGGCTGTGCTACAGTAATGAAAGTTAAATGTTACATTAGGGAAAGCAGAGTGAAAAACACATGAGAACTCTCTATACTACTTTTCTTTTTCTTTCTTTCCTTTTTTTTTTTTTAACAATAGCTTTTTGGAGATATAATTCACATACAATTCACCTAAAGTATACAATTCAATGGTTTTCAATGATACAAAGTTGCATGACCATCATCACAATCAATTTGATCATCACTCATTTTCCCCAGGCTACCCAATCCAAGACAACCATAAATCTACTTTATGTCTCTATAATTTTGTTTTTTTGTAGACCTTTTCTATAAAGGAATTCATACAATATATGGTCTTCTGTTACTGGCCTCTTTCAATAAGCATATTGCTTTTAAGGTTCATTATGGCATAATATATATCAGTAGGCTTTTTCATTGCTAAATAATATGCCATCCTGTATAATGACACTCTGTACTATTTTTTGAAACATTTCTATTGGTTTAAAGTTATTTCAAAATAAAAGGTTAAAAAAAAGGAACAGGAAAAAAAAAGAACTACCTAAGGAAATAGTGGCTAAGAATTTCCAAAGTCAATGAAAGACACTAATGTTCTAAGTTGTCAGCAAGAGAAAAATAAGGTTACATTTTTATGTGTTATAAGATTGCTGTTTAGCACCAAAGGCAAAGAGATGATCTTCAAAGCTCAGTGGGGAAAAAAAGAGACTATCAAAAAACAGAGACTGTTGGGACGCCAGGGTGGCTCAGGTGGTTAAGCATCTGCCTTCCGCTCAGGTCATGACCCCAGGATCCTGGGACTGAGTCCCACACTGGACTTCTTGCTCAGTGGAGGGCCTGCTTCTCTGTCTGCCACTTCCCCTGCTTGTGCATTCTCACTCACTCTCTCTCTCTCTGACAAATAAATAAATAAAATCTTTTTAAATATTAAAAAAAAAAGAGAGACTGTCTACAAAGGAACAATTTAGAATCATAACAGACTTCAAAATTAACAAAACCAGAGACCATGCAATAACGTCTTAAAGGTCTGAGGAAACTCTCAGCCTACAAGACTGAATCCATCATTCACTAGTAAGGGCAAAAGAAACAAGAATATCTGAATTAAATTAAATAGATGGAACACCCAGGTATTAAGCACAATATAGCATATGAATATTTATGTACAAATTACCCAGAACGTGTTGCTCAGTTTGTCCATGAGTTTTGGAGAATACATCCCATTCTAAGTGCTTACATTATGTGTATTTTATTGCCATTTGTGATTCTCAGGGAGAAGGATCCTTTTATCCTGTCTCCGTTCCCCTACAATCTCAGCAACACTAAATGGCCCAGATTAAGACAACCATGGGCAGCGTACACTTGAAAGAGCACATGATTGAAGTAAAAAATCCCAGACTCTCCCATTTGGTAGCTGAGTAAGGCCGGCAAAGTCATTAATCTCCTTCAATCTGTTTCCCCAGCTGCAAAACGGAAATAATAGTAGCAACACCTGCTCTATATAGCACAAGGTTAACAGTAAAGGCAATGTTGAGATGATTGTATGCAAACGTGCTTCGTATACTGTAAAAGATGGCTATTGCTGTTATAACCAATGGGAAAAAATCACGAATCCCCAAATAATCAAAGCCTTTGCTTCTAATTCTTGTGCCATAAGAATGACTTTGTTCCTTCACAGCAGAACAGAGAGCAATCTTCTAATTTTACTTCCAAAAGCTATTTCTAGAAATTCCTGGGAACAGCCTACTCCTTTTGTCCTGATGCTTTATTCCAACAGAGGGAAAGCTTTATTTAAAAAAAAAAAAAAACCTTTAGGCAATGAAAACTGCCTTATTTGCCCTTTTCATAATGAAGGTAAAAGAAACCGCCTTCACAATTAAAGGACTCAAGGCATCATCATGCAGTGAATTTCTCTTAAGCTAATTCAGCACACACAATTCATAAAAACAGGATGCTCCTGTTACCAAAATACAGGAATGGGGGGATAAGAGGGAGTTTCAGTAGACACAATCAATGGGGCAGAAACAATGAGAAAAACAACACTCTTTCTTACTCTAATAATATGGGGTTAAAGGTTATAAGTATTAAAAAAATGACTAGCACAGGTTTATTGAAGTAATTTTACAGTCCTTTCATGTCCGAGACTAGGATCAAGGCAGTGTTAGAGAAAAATAACAGATATACTGAGTTGCCTTTTAAGAGTCCTTTAAAATTGAAAGGACAGTCATCCCAATGACTTTCTATTACAGTTGCTCAGTTTCTGTCCTGTTCGTGGCAAATAACGTAGAAGCCCGTATCTAAATTCCCAACTGTGGCTCAGTAAATCAGAAATATTTGTACTTGATGTGGTAAGGCTCCCCTCATAGTAGCAATCTCATCCTCCACACCACCTCCAAAGAGACCTTTCTACTCTGTATTTCTGGAAAACTGGCAGTTTGTACTGCAGACTGGGAATTCCAGTATCTGAATAGAAGGGGCTTCTACAACAGACACTAGCAACAACAGAGAAGCGCTTATTAAACAGACTGATCTAGATTATCAAGCCTCCCTAGGGACTCACTACTCAGTGGCCAGGGATTTTAAGTTTCTTTTTTATTCCCCCTTGTGAGAAGCTGCAGCTTCCCCAGCTACCTCCCCATAGGGAACAATATCTTCCGATGCAAACTCCATTGATTTCTTGGCAGGAACAGAAAGAATGACACAAAGAGCTCCCTGAAGGGATGCTCACTTTTCAGTTTTGCTACATTCTGTCCGGATTAATTATCTACTTCATGTTGGACATTCTTTTGGCCTGAACTAGCAAACTCACAGTAAGAATGTGTCAGAAATATCCTTTGATAACAAAACGATTAGCGCTTTACTCCCCCCACCCCTCAATAACCAGAGGGAATTTTTTTTTTTTTAAAGGTCAGTCCTTCTACTGTTCAGAGAAATGGAGATTCGATTTCAAGGTAGTAAAGCAAAATAGAAATTCAATCAAAACAGCTTTAAAAATTACTAAAAAGTTGCTCAGCAGATACTGAACTGAAAGCCAAGCAAACTCAGTATCTACCAGCAACAAAAGTAAAATACCCCCCCCCATATAAATGTTACAAAGGGTGAAAGGGACTACTATAAGTGCATAGTAGAAAGAGCTTGAGAAACAGTTTAGTGCCTTACATACTGAAAAATCAACATGTAGGCATCAAAAATAATTGATGACTTAAGCAGTCACTACAGAGGCTCTAAAAACAATTTACAGAACAATTCTAAGCGGCACAGATGAAGCTTTTAGAAATGCCTACTGAGTTTAGTCCCCTTTACAATGATGAAGTCCCATGAAAACATTTCTGAATAACCAGTGTTGCCATTACTGAAATGTAACCTGATTCCACATTCACAGAAAATGATTCTTCTATCCCCCTCCACCCCCTCTGTGTATCCACAGATTTGAGAATAACCCAACTCATGAATTCCTTGTGGACAGCAATGGTGCAGATCAGTCTTACTTGCCTGAATGACTCAAAAAGATGCATCTACAACTTTCTGTTAACAAAAGAAATGAACAAGCTCCTGTTTAATGAAAACTACAGACAAAACCTGTGATCTACAAGTGCGAGAGAGAGAGAGAGAGAGAGAGCGAGAGAGAGCGCGCATTTTGGCAGGTTTTCTTTAGGAATTATTTGTTCTTTCGTGCAAAAAAGCCCCTGAATTACAACAAAAAGGTTCCCCTTCACAAGGTTTTAACAAGTATAAACTGTTTTTCCTTCCCAAAAATGCAGTAGCTAGCACACTGCTTGGCATATAAAGGCACTCCCCTCAAAAAAAAAAAAAAAAAAAAAAAGAGAGAGAGAGAGAGAGAAACGTGTTGAACGAATGAGTGGTGTGAATTGGCCCTCCATCAGCTAGTACATGGCTGGAGAGCTTTCTGTCAAGCACCAGAGAGGGAATGTTTTGGGCTGTGAGGGCAACACAACCTGTCATTAACCACCCCGCTCTGCCGCTGCGTCACGAGAGCTGCCATTGATTAGAACATTTATGTACCGCAAATAGGGATCATCAGTACATGTGAGAGGTAAGAAAGAAAACCAGAAACCACCCAAACATCAGAAATGACACGACTCGTGTGGAAGAGAGGAATGGTGACTTAATTAAGAAATGTTTCCTTAAAATCAGTATTTGGAACTGTCCCTTTGTTTCAAGCCCTTGAGGTTTTACACCTCAGAAAATGACGGAAGAAATATTTACAGTAATTAAAAATACACCATCCATTTGTACCGCAGAGCAGGGGCCATTCTGGAGAATTGGAAAAGGAGACATGGCATGATTTCGGGCAGAGAAATGCTAGGGAGGAGTGTACACTGAAGCGGAAGATCTGGCAATGTCCTCACTTACAACTAACCACGTTGGCCTCTCCCTTAACATGTCTTCAAATTCCACGTGCGCCCATCTGCACACTGCAGCTTTAAGAATTCTTCATTGCAAACTGTAGATGTTACTTCCTGGACCCAAGTCTCCAGAGAGAGAGAGGAAATGGAAACCACTCCTCCCCAAACACCAAGGAGTTCGAAAATTGAAATTATATGTGAGAACTCCGCAAGTCTAAATGAGCTATTAAAGTCTTCTTAAATTATTCTCAGCAGTCTACTTTGCAATTGAATAATTACACCAGAAAATCCAGGAAAACATCAGGACTCCAGCGATGGTAAAGGATCTTTTCGAGAAAAGAAGCTACATATTGCTGGGGGAGAGAGCACATAGATGAACGATTTTCCTAAGAGTCTGCCTGCCACAGGAAAGAATATTAAGTCAATACAGAAACAAAGCACACCTCAAGAAAGTGCAGAGACTGCTTGTAGGCAAATAGGCTTGCGTGATGGAATGTAGAAAGGGCCACAGTGATCCCCAGGCTGAATACAGCTGGGTCCACTGGAGGACCCACCTCAAAAAAAGCCATGGGCCCCCAACTGACCAATGGGCTACAAAAGGGAAAATTCCAAATGTCACCATACCTTGTCATCTTCCCTCTTTTTTATTTTAAGATTTTATTTATTTGAGAGAGAGAGAGGTAGAGAGAAAGAAAGCATGAGCTAGGGATGGGGCAGAGGCAGAGAAAGCAGCAGACGCCCTGAGCAGGGAGCCCACCGCGGGGCTTAATCCCAGGACCCCGAGATCATGACCTGAGCTGAAGACGGACACTTAACCGACTAAGTCACCCAGGCGCCCCACTCATGTTTCCTCTTTAAAGACAGCCCCTGCCCACTGCCTCATTGCAGAGAGCCTCTCCTCTGCTGCTCTTCCGGCAGCTCCCCCGCGGTGTGCTCAACTTTTCAATTTCCAGCTCCTCTGTTCTGCCTCAGGTGACTTCTTTCACCTGCTGTGCCACTGGCTTCCACCAGATCATCACCGCACATTTGGGGGCCCCCATCCGATTGAGAAAGACCCCATTTAGACACCACAGAAATGTCAACAGAACAGGAGAATTGAGAAAAGATAGATATGGCCATGGAGTCCAAGAGAGCAGGGAGAGGTTTATTTTTTTTTTTTTTAAGATTTTATTTATTTATTTGACAGGCAGAAATCACAAGTAGGCAGAGAGGCAGGCAGAGAGAGAGAGCTGGACGCAGGTTCCCTGCCGCGCAGAGAGTCCGAGGTGATGTGGGGCTCGATCCCGGGACCCTGGGATCATGACCTGAGCTGAAGGCAGAGGCTTTAACCCACTGAGCCACCCAGGTGCCCCAAGAGGTTTAAAAAAAAAAAAAGCTTTCTGTGGCTTTTTACACTCAAGAGAAGGTAAGAAAGTATGGGACGAGTCCTTCAGCTTTGCCAAGAATAACGTCTTTTTAAAGTTTTCTACCCAAATGGAAAAATTAAACCACTTTTTGTCTACATCTCCTGTTTATTATAAAAAATTAAGAACACAGGGGCGCCTGGTGGCTCAGTGGGTTAAGCATCTGCCTTCGGCTCAGGTCATGATCTGGGGGTCCTGGGATCAAACCCCACGTGGGCTCCCTGCTCAGCAGGGAGTTTGCTTCTCCCTCACCCTCCGCTTCTCCCCCCAGCCCCCGGCTCGTGCTCACTCTCAAATAAATAAACAAAAATCTTTTTAAAAATATTTAAGAATATAGAAATGCAATGCTAACCCCCCAAGTCTTCTCAAACCTAATTATCCATTGTATCAGAGTACACCTGCTAAATAATAAAGATTAAGATACAAAAAAATACTGATTATGGTATGATTTATAATATGAAAAAAATCAAAACAAATCAGTAAATAATTTAATTATCCCACAACAGGAAACAGACCCATGTGCTCACTCAGCTCGATGTCAGAAGTAGACTGCCAACACAACTTGGTGCTCATGGTAAACTGCTAGCTGAGACAACAGATTACAAAAGAATATATAACACAGTCCTCTAACATCAAATAGTCTCTTTTTTGTTCTATACCTGTGGTTTGGAGGTGATTTTTAATCTTTTCCTCGGTTTTAACTTATGACTTTCCTACTACATACATATAATTCTTGAGTCATATTTTAAAGGAAATATATATCCATTTTATTCATTTGAGTCTCAATCATTTCTCTACAGTTAAAATTAATTTGATTCCCCCACTTGCCTATAGCTTACATAAAGATTAAAAAAAGATTTATTTTCATATGACACCTAAAATTAGTGTATTTTTAAAATGACATTTGGCAAAGCGATCACTCTTTGGTAAAAAGAGAGATTTATGTTTCTTCCTTCCATCCACCTAAATTAATATTTTACAGGGAAATCTGAAAGTTTAGTATAGCCATTCTTACTCTACAAAATAGAGCCAAACATCTTCCACCACACCTGGGAAACCTAATGTAATTCCAAAGGTTTCCTTAAACACCCTCATTGCCAGGCGGGAAGACTGCTCCTCCTCCCACAAAGCCTAAGCCAGGAATTAACAGCTATTCCCGCCACATCAAATAAATATATGGCTGGTGATAACTATACAACCTATAAACACATGCCAGGAAAATAATACTGCACAAAGCTGGAACAATTCTGAGATGGACTGAAGAGTTTCCCAAAGGCTCTCAAAGGAAACAGTAGCCAGTGGCACCATAAGAGTTTAGATTTAACACGCCACAACACAGATGAACCTTGACAACATTATACTGTGTGAAAGAAGCCAGTCCCAAAATACCAGATACTGTAGGACTCCATTTATACGTCTTCTATGAAAACAGGCCAATTTATAGAGACAGGAAGTAGATTGATTATCAGTTGTATAGGACCTGGAAGGCAGGGGCGGGGAGTAGGGTTAACGTGACAGCTAAAGGGTACAAAGTCTCTATTTGGGTTGATGAAAATGTTCTCAGTTTGACTGTGGTTGATGGCTGCACACATCTCTGAATATACTAAACAGCATCAAATTATGAACTTTACATGGGTAAACTGTACTGTGTATGAATTTAATCTCAGAACTTTTTACCAAAAAAAAAAAGCTTAGATTTAGTGTGGTCTTACTTGCACCACAGGAACAAATATTTTGGTATCTGCCAACTCTAGGTTCAAACCTTGTCCCTGCCAGTAATTAGCTGTATTAACTTCAGTTTCCTTAGCTGCAAAATGAAGGGCAGTGTTTGTGTTGGTCAGGGTCCTCCAGAGAAACAGACCCATAGATTACAGACAGACAGACAGATAGATGGATGGATGATGGGTGGATTGATAGAAAGACTGAGAGTGAGAGAGAGACAGAAAGGGGGGATTTACCACAATCTGCTGTCAGCAACCTGACGAATCAGGAAAGCTGATGGTATAATTCAGTCCAAGAGCCATAACGTCTGAGAACCAGAGAGCCAGTGGTGTTTGAGAGTCCGAAGGCCCCAGAAGCAGGAGCCCTGATATCCAAGGATAGGAGATGATGGCTGTCCCAGCTTAAGAAGGATTGGAGGCCTTTACACTATTCCTTCCCACAACTCCCCCGACCCTACACTACAAGAAAGTGAGTGTCAGTGTAGAATGTTTATTGCAGCAATAATAATGTTTGAGATTTCCTTGTGTTCTCTCATTTATTAGAGTGTATCATATACTTTAGTCTCAGCTGTCACCAAATCATCAGTAATGCCTACTTCTGTTAGCAGCGGCAAAAGGCTCACATTTAGCAGGGAAATAAAAGAATGAAGATTTAAGTTACAATGATCATCCATGTTTTCCAAAGTAAATAAAAAAGATATATGTGAAACAATCATATCCTATGCAGAAAAAAAGTGTAAGTAAAGCAACATTCCCATATAATGCAGGTAGGAGTTAAAAGAGAGAAATCAAAAACAAAAACAAAGGGGTGCCTGGGTGGCTCAGTTGCTAGGCATCTGCCTTTGGCTCAGGTCATGATCCCATGGTCCTGGGATGGAGCCCTGTATCAGGCTCCTTGCTCAGCGAGGGGCCTGCTTCTCCCTCTCCCACTCTCTCTGCTTGTGTTCCCTCTCTCGCTGTGTCTCTCTCTTCCAAATAAATTAAATAAAATCTTAAAACAAACAAACAAAAAATATATATATAAAATAAAAGGGAGAAATCTTTATGTATGGTAATATATACCATTGTGCTAGAAATTCCATTTCTAAAAACTTATTCTAAGGAAATAATGAAAGATGCATGTTAAGGTTTAGCTCCAAGGATAGAGCTCATCACAGCTCTGAATATGGGAGTAGAAAATCAGAAACAAACAAAATACCCATCAACAAAAGATGGGTAAAAGTAAGATACACGCAGCGTACAATAAGGTACTATGTACCCACTAAAATATGTGTATACATATTGCCAGAAAGAGATGTTCACATTATATTAAGAAAAAAAAATCAGGTTATACTAAATAGTATGTTCAATACACTCATTTTTTAGAATATCTCTAGATAGACAGCCACATCTCTATATAAAGAGACACAAAACTATACATGGCAAGTTGTTTATATTAGATGTATCCCTGCATACTGACACAGGCACTTCCTTGTTTCACGTTTTGCGTATCTGTATTTTGATTTTTGAGCAACAAACATGGCATGCCCCCCCCAAAAAAAACTTTAGAAACTCAATATACATAGTCTAAAAAATAAAAATTCATTGACAGCGTGGAATAGAATGTGAAATCATAACCTTCCTGGACAATTCCGAATGTCTCATAAACAAGCCGGCATTCAAATCTCCTAACAGGCCAGCCCTGCTGTGAAGAACTAGGACTAGAGACAAATAAAAAGAGCTTATGACCTCCCCAAAGTAGCTCACAGGAGCACAAACATGGGAAGCAAATATTTACGGTTGGTTATAATGCTTAAATAGAAAGGGATGCTTTGGGGCAAACAGAGAAGGACACAAACCTAAGGGATAAGGACATTTCGTAAAACAGAAACAGAAAACAATCATTTAACTACATTATTAACTAGGAAAGATCTCACTCATTAGAGAAGTTTTACTAGCATTCTTAGATTACCTGATATTACTGTAGATTACACAATTTATTCCAAAACAATTTATAATCCTGCTTCGCAGAATTTATCACAACTGCACACAGGGAGGCGTACCATGAATGGTTATGTCTGTTCGCTCTGGGTCCCCAACTTAGAATGAGTTTTCTGGGGATTAATCCTTTACATCATTCTATCTCCAGCATTTCACAGTGCCTTGTGCACAGTGGGCAAACAAATTTTAGTTGAACATGAATGAATATAAATAAAAACAGTCAGTTTCTCCTTTCCTCTATTGGGTTGGCTCAGAAAGAGGGTTGCCTTGCTCGGCTCAAGGATGGGTGTCACTTGAAACCAGAATCAAGTCCTTCTCTAATACCGTTCTACAGCTGCTGACTCCAAAACCAAGCCAATTCTAAGTGGTTCTGGAGTTTCCCATGGATAAATGGAAACGCTCTTGCTCGCAAAACCTCTAAGCCATTCTTCTTCAGCCCTTTTATTTATCAAGTGGCGGCAGTCTACATCTGCCCCACCTGTGGGGTAAGAGGGAGGACCCCTTGGAGGATGGGAACAGAAGTAACAAGAATGACATTATATGGTAAGATACTGAATAAAAGGCAAGGGATTATTAATTAGCCTTGTATTCAAACCCCAACTCTGCCTCTTCTTAGCTCCATGCCCTTGGGAGAACTATTGCACTCCATAGATTTTAGCTTATTCCCATATAAAATAGGGACAAGACCACCAAACTCACAGAGATGTTGTAATAATTAAATGAGATAATGCATGTTATACTTAAGTGTTGGGCCATGACCACAATGGGCACTCAATAAATGGAATGGTTGTTTTCCTTGTGTTTGTGGTTATTACATAATGCTATTTGCTCCTAAGTTAGTCATTTAAAGACAATGCCTTGAAGTGAATGCTATAGCCTAGTTTCTTTAAAGTTAAATCCTTATTCCTTCAAAGCATCTTTTTTTTTTTTTTTTTAAGTTTTGGGCTTTTTTTTTTTTTTTTTTTTTTTTAGCAATCTCTACACCCAACATGGGGCTCAAACCTCATGATCAAGAATTGCATGCTCCATGTACTGAGCTGGCCAGGTGCCCCCCTTCAAAGCATTTCTATAGCATATAACAAAAAAATCTAAGAAAACAGATCATCTTACCAGACCTCTTCATAAAGATGGCTTGAGAGGACACCTTTGAATGACACCTTACCATATGTTACACAGGCACAACCTCTATCCTGTGACCTATAAACATGCTTGTTTGTATAGCTCCACTGGTTAAAAAAAAAGTGTGCCAACATATATTTTTTCACATGTTATATACATGAACAATAAGAAGGAAAACAGTAGGCAAAGTAAGGAAACTTGAAACAATTATTCTCAATAAAAGAAAAAAGTAAAACATCTCTAACTTCAATAACTTTTGTTGTTGTTTTTTAAGATTTTGCTTATTTATTTGTGAGAGAAAGACAGAGCACCAGCAGAGGGAGAGGGAGAACCAGGGTCCTGGCTGAGCGGGGAGCCCGAAGCGGGGCTCAATTTTGGAGCCTGGGATTATGACCCAAGCCAAAGACAGACACGTAACCGACAGAGCTGCCCACACATCCCAAATTTCAATAACTTTTCAACCTCTATGCAATACACATTTCTCAGAGACACTCCCAAACTCAGTACAAAATACTGTAAATAATACAGTCTGCCAATAAGCACATGTAAAGATGCTCAACACCATAAATCCGGCAGGAAAATGCAATTGAAACCACAGTAAAATGCTTCAGACCCCATAGGAAGACTATAATAAAAACGACAGTAAGGAAGGTGGGTGAGCAGGTAGAAAAAGGGAAACTCTTACACATTGCTCAGAAGAATGTAAAATGGCATGACCACTTGGAGCTTCGCAACTCCATAAAATACCACAGAACATCTACATTTGGAGTTTCACAACTCCATAAAAAATTAAAAAGAGTTATCACATGACCCAGAAATTCAAAGTATGTATCAAGAGCACTGAAAACAGAAATCCATGCAAAAACATGTGTACGAATGCTCAGAACAGTATTCATAATAGCCAAAAAATAGAAATCATCCAAATGGCCATCATCTGATAAATGGATTTAATAAAATGTGGTACAGCCATTACAATGGAATATTACTCACCCATAGGAAGGAGTGAAGTTTTGTGAGCCCTGAAAATATGCTAGGTGAAAAGAGCCAGATACAAAAGGCTATATATTGCATGATTCCAATGACATGAGAAGTCCAGAGGAGGCAAATCTATCAAGACAGAAAGTGGTTGCCAAGAAATTGAGAGTGGCTGCTAATGGGCAGAGAGTTTCTTTTGGAGATCATATTCATTTCTACAGCTCTCACAAATTATCACAAATGTAGTGGCCTAAAAAATATTCTCTTACAGTCCTGGAGGCCAGAGTTCAGATGACTCTTCCAAGGCTAAAAAAATCATGTTTCCTTCTGGAGTCCTAGAGGAGGAGCTATTTCCTGGCCTGGTCTAGTTTTTTGGAAGCTGCCTGCATTTTTTGGCTCAAGATGCCTTCTTCTTAAAACATCACCTTATGTCCTCCTGCTTCAGGCAGCACATTCTCTCTCCTTGTCTCCTTCTTAGAGGGATGTGAGCAATTACATTAAAGGAGCCACCCAGATAATACAGGACAATCTAACCATCTCAAGACCCTTTATTCAATCAGATATTCAAGCTTCCCTTTGATTATGTATGGTTACAGTCATAGGTTCCAGAGATTAGGACCTGAATTTCTTTGGAGGCCATTATTCAGCCTGCCACAAGGAATGATTTTAAAATGTTCTGGAATTTAACAATGGTGATCGATGCATAACGTTGTGACTATACTAAAAATCACTTTAACAGTGAACTTTATGATAGGGGAGTTATATCTCTGTAAAGCTGTTATTTTCCTTAAATGACACTGATGTTAGAAAAACATAGCTATTATGTGGTTCAAAAAAAAAGGCAAACGATTTGTGTGTAGTTGTGCTTAGGTGTAACATGAAGGAATCAAGAAATTCAGAAAGTCAAGGTTAACAGTGCTTCAGATAAACTTTTTTTTTTTCAGATGAACTTTTCAACAATGCATACCCAGATCATCATGCCTACTTAAATGACACACTATATGTGGTACACACACACACACACACACACACACACAAATATATATGCACATGTAAATATGTAGAATAGTATATATATAATATACATTATACAAACATAAATACATGCAAAATGATAACTATATACATATGTATATATGTATGCATGCATATACATTTCCTACAAATTCATTTAACTGATCTGTATAAACTAATGGATTGTCATATTCTAATAGAGAAGAGATGGTTCTAGAATCGGTGTTCACTGTGGAACTCTCATTCTTCCTTTACAATACCTGGCTACTCCAGGTGACACCGATCATCTGATGGACATGCAAGAGGCCATTCATCTGTATGCTAAATCTTTTTTTTTTTCTTTTAAAGATTTTATTTATTTATTTGACAGAGAGAAATCACAAGTAGATGGAGAGGCAGGCAGAGAGAGAGAGAGGGAAGCAGGCTCCCTGCTGAGCAGAGAGCCCGATGCGGGCCTCGATCCCAGGACCCTGAGATCATGACCTGAGCCGAAGGCAGCGGCTTAACCCACTGAGCCACCCAGGCGCCCTGTATGCTAAATCTTATTAAAGTTTTCTTTCTCTCTTTTTAGAGAAAAGATAAAAAGAAATATCATAGTATCTTCTTTCTCAACCTCATGGGTAGGCTTGCACACAACCCACTTTAGAGACCACTGCTTTTGACACTGGTCCCAAACTTCACTGTACATCAAAGTCACTGGAGAACTCATTTAAAAAAATATCCTAGGTTTCATCTCTAGATATTCTGATTTAGTAGCACAAGCTTTCTAACAACTTTGGAAGACCCTGCCCTACACACTAACACTACCATCCTTCATTTTTCTTTGAAGTCCATAACTTAGATATAGTAGTAGCTAAGCCAAACAAGAGAAAGAGAAGAAAGTACACTCCAACTGAAGCTTTAAGTATAACACAATGAAACAACATCAATGACATTCTTTTACTGGACCTGTATTTCGATCATTTCAGACCAAAGTCATGCCATGTCAGGCTGTTTAAGCAAGCTAATTGCTCCGATGACTGCTGACAGAAGCAGAGGCAGTATGGCATGGCTCTGAAGAAAAAAAAATGATTCTCCTGAGAATATCTACCCATTAATGCTAAATTAGAACCCAGGGCAGCGCAGTCACCTTGCTATTGTGAGAAAATGTCAGCCAAGCTTTTCATAAAGCTCAAAAACCATAGGATCAATAGCAAGAAGTCATCTGAATCATAAAGGTAATGTATACTCAAAACATGAAAAAGGCATTAGAATGACATCCAACTTATATTCCACAGACTAACAAAATCCTTTACTATAAATGATAAAAGTCTCCCAAACTTAAAACTGAAGAACTAAAAGAGTGTGTATATTATCTCCTTTAAATATTATTTCTGGATATGCATGCATGTTACCGATGTATTAATTGTGTGCCTACATGGAGACTTCTCAAATTCTTATTGTCTTAATCCCAAGTATCTCTGAAGCAAGTTAACGGCCTTTCACTAAGAAGTGATTTTTGTCATCTAGTCAAGGTGAAGTGTAATCTGGAAACAGTATTTCCAGAAATGAGCCTCTTAGCAATATTTCTTATTATTGTTGTTTATTATGTTATATTAGTCACCATACAGTACGTCATTAGTTTATGATGTCATGTTCCAAGATTCATTGTTTAACACCCACTGCTCCATGCAATACATGCCCTCCTTATCCCCATCACCGGGCCAATTGATCCCCCTACTCCTTTCCCCTCAAACCTTCAATCTGTTTCTCAGAGTCCACAGTCTCTCATGGTTCATCTCCTCCCATCCTCCATGCTATTCCTTATGTTCCACAAGTAAATGAAACCATCTCATAACTGACTTTCTCTGTTTGACTTATTTCACTCAGCATAATCTCCTCCAGTCCCATCCAGGTTGATACAAAAGTTGGGTATTTATCCTTTCTGATGGCTGAGTTATATTCCACTGTACATATGGACCATATCTTCTTTATCCATTCATCTGTTGAAGGCCATCTTGACTCTTTCCACAGTTTGGTGACTGTGGTCACTGCTGCTATGAACATTGGGGTGCATGTGGCCCTTTTTTCCACTACATCTGTATCTTTGGGGCCAGTAGTGCAATTGCTGGGTTAAAGAGTAGCTCTATTTTTAATTTTTTTCAGGAATCCCCACACTATTTTCCAAAGTGGCTGCACCAACCTGCATTCCCACCAACAGTGTAAGAGGGTTCCCCTTTCTCCACATCCTCTCCAACATTTGTTGCTTCTTGCCATGTTCATTTTTGCCATTCTAACTGATGTAAGGTGGTATCTCAATGCAGTTTTGATTTAAACTTCCCTGATGGCTAATGAACATTTTTTTCATGTGCCTGCTAGCCATTTGTATGTCTTCTTTGGAGAAGTGTCTGTTCATGTCTTCTGCCCCTTTTCATACTTGATTATTTGTTTTTTGGGTGTTGAATTTGAGAAGTTCTTTATAGATCTTGGATATCAGCCCTTTGTGCTGTGATTTGCAACACATGGGAATTCCATGTGTTGCCTGTTTTGTTGACTGTTTCCTTTGCTGTGCAGAAGCTTTTTAATCTTGTCTATAAGAGACTCCTTTTAAACCTAATGATACATCCAGACTTAAAGTGAAGGGATAGAGAACCATCTTTCATGCCAACAGACTCAAAAGAAAGCTAGGGTAGCAATTCTATCAGATGAATTAGATTTTAAGCTAAAGACTGTAGTCAGAGATACAGAAGGACACTATCATTCTTAAAAGTCTATCCAATGAGAAGATCTAATAATTGTAAATATCTATGCCCCCAACATGGGAGCAGCCAACCACATAAGCCAACTGTTAATCAAAATAAAGAGACATATTGATAATAATATGTTAATTGTAGGGGATCTTAACACTCCACTCTCAGCATTAGATCACCTAAGCAGAAAATCAACAAAAAAACAAGAGCTTTGAATGACACACTGGACCAGATGGACCTCAGAGATATATACAGAACAGTCCACCCTAAAGCAACAGAATACTCATTCTTCTTGAACGCACATGGAACTTTCTCCAGAATAGACCACATACTGGGTCACAGATCAGGTTTCAACTGATACCAAAAGACTGAGATAATTCCCTGCATATTCTCAGACCACAACGCTTTGAAACTGGAGCTCAATCACAAGAAAAGGTTTAGAAGAAATTCAAACACTTGAAAGCTAAAGACCATCCTGCTCAAGAATGTTTGGGTCTGGGGTGCCTGGGTGGGTCAGTGGGTTAAAGCCTGTGCCTTCTGCTCAGGTCATGATGGGATCGAGCCCTGCATCGGGCTCTCTGCTCTGCGGGGAGCCTGCTTCTTCCTCTCTCTCTCTCTGCCTGTCTCTCTGCCTACTTGTGATCTCTGTCTGTCAAATAAATAAATAAAATCTTTTAAAAAAAAATGTTTGGGTCAACCAGAAAATCAAAGAACTTAAACAATCTGTGGAAACCAATGAGAACAAAAACACCTCGGTCCAAAACCTATGGGATATGACAAAGGCGGTATTTCATCTGAGGCAATGAGAGGGTGAGATCCTTCGGTTTTTCATCAATACATTCATATGAACAGAGATGAGCTTAAGCACCGCAGATGACAATGCCATTTTTGATAAAAGTTTAATTCTGGGTCACTTAAGGGTACGTATGAATAAAATCTTTTTAGAAATAAACCTTTTAAATTCTTGGAAGGTACCCATATAATGCTTTCAATCAGATCTCAAAATCCATAAAGCCTTTCAAACATTAATGCCATCTGGTCTGCTACCCTGATTCAGCTATTCTCTCTCTACACCCCATACCCACATTTATCCCCCCAAAGAAAAACCCCACCCCTTGTATAAGCTCAAACCAATGTATTTTATTCACAGGAATAGCAGAATGGCACACAATCAGCATCATTTGAGTCATTTCATTATTTCCAGCTCAGTGGCACTGATTCAGATAAGCACAATTTGCAACCACCGAGACCAGCTCTTCTGATGTTAACTGGCATCCTTGAAACCCTCCCAGTGTCCAACTTGTTTGATCTTTTAAAGAATGCCCTAGGGTTGTGACTGAGAGCCGGAAACTCACGGCTGGATACCCTGAAGAGCGTTCATGTTCACTCACAGATGACTCACATCAGTTCATAATCCTCAGAGACCATGAGGCCAATTCAAGGGAGAAAACTTTTCTTACCAAAATACCTTAAACACAACACCAACAGAAAATGGGATTAATATCACGCATAGGGGGCAGGAGGAACTCCTAAACATTGTCACCTCCGAAGTTGAGATTATAAATTTTTCAAAGTATCTTAAGATCATAGCAAATCGGAGTACGGTGCAGGGCGGACAGCAGAGCAAAGAGGACTGAAGTATAAAAGCATCAACAAGAAGGGGTTTGTGGGATGGCAGAAATAGGTGATGGGGACTCAAGAGCACACTTACGAGGAGCACTGAGCATGCAGAGGACACCATCCACCTGAAACTAATATAACCCTGTATGTCCATGATACTGGAAGGAAAATCAAAAACTTAATTAAATAAAAGAAAAAGAGAAGATACAGGAAATTGTAAAATTTCAACACCTCAAATTCAAGATTTCCCATTATGTTTTTATACAGTGCTCAATTTGACATGATTTCTCCAAATACTTCTTTAAAAAAAAATAAATAAAACCAAATAATTAAATAGTGGGAGGCTTAAGTCTTTTCTATTTAAAGAAAAAAAAACAGCAATATTTTTATTTTCCCACACATTTCACATGGCGTATGTGTGCTGAACCGTACAAAAATAACACAGTTGAAATTTTATTTTAAAAATGAAAAACCATATTGAAACATCTACTTACAGGGTGACAAAGTAAATGTTATAATATCCCACAAATGTTTAATAAAAGGCAACTTCCTGCTGTCCTTTTAAAGTTAAAAATAAGGCCAAACTACAAGTGCAAGTGCAAAGGGTCATTGTGCTGTATATAAAAAGCTCAGCATGGAAATAGATTCAACAAATGTACAAAAAGCGTTTTCATGCCCAGAAAGAACTGAAGGCATTAAAAAAAAAAAAAAAAAAAAATGCCCCAGCTACAAATAACGTAGAGCTCAGTTCAAAAAGACCAGCAAATTCCTTCCCTAATGCATAGCAAATTAAACTTAATCAACTCCTCTGCAAGGTTGAACAGGCAATCCACCTTTAAATGTCCCCACAAACAAAACCTCAGAACAACAAAAGAGGTTCCAGAGTGTAATAAATACCGAATCCACAGTAGGCGACAGAATCCTTACTGTACACAGCTGAGAAAACCTGCCGTGGGACAATGGATCACATTTCCATATTAAATTATATTTATCACACTGAAAAATGCTTAAACAAAATCCAGGATTTCTATTGGCCATTTCTGCACCACACTCACTCCCTAAAACCTTTCAAACCTGCTGCGTCCCATTGAAAATGGTTCCCACCCCGTGGTGCTCCGAAGGAGCAGCTAGACAAAGAGCTGGGATGATGAAGAGAGGGCAGGACAACTACCTTCCCCCGTGATTTCAGAAAATAAATCAATAAAAGAGGATAGAATAGCCAAAACATAACCTTGGCATAGGGGATTTCCGGGAAAATCACTGCTGTGACAAATGGCCTGAAGTGAACTCTTCCAGCGGTCAAGAATCCCCAGGAAAGGCCCCTCCCCTCCTTATCTATTGCTCAATTGTACAATACTCCGCTTTGAAAATACAACACCCTCTTGGAGCTGGCAAGATGAAAGAGCTTTTCTTCACGATCCTGCAACGCCTATTAATTTTTGCTACAACAGACTCACAGCTGATTAAGAAAACAGCCAGCCCGGGCTCATGGTCCCATCTCAAGACTTGAGAGAGAAAATGTTAAAAGTGAATGAGCCCTGCTTTTCAGGACAATGTATTGATTTTCATTTTTACGCACCCTAGAGCCTGGAGCCGTTGCCCCTCCAATGGCGGGCAATTTGTTTAGCCGGGAAGTTACTTTCCTCCTCGAGACTTCAGGGGCAAGTCTACCAGACTCAGGCACTTACGGAATTACCTTTCCAAGTTGTTACAACTCATTCACCACCTCCCAGAGCACAGATTTAGAATCAATGGCTTTAGGCACAAAACCAACGGCCCCAGAGTAGACCCCCATTTGATCACCACTGGTAAAGCAATATGATGCAATGGGAAAAGCACAAGGATTAGAGTTGAACCACAGGGCACGCAAATCACGTCACCATGTATTTGTACGTCAATTCTGATGTTATTTAGACTCCCTAGACTCATTAGCAAGTGTCACCTACATTATAAGATGATCGTGAATATATGGATATAATGGATGCCGAGTGCCAAATATGGTAACTAGCATGAAGAATATAGCTTTTGTAGTTTTGTTTTACAAAGTAGAATAACATACTACTGAAAGTACAGATCTTAATCTTACAGTTCAATGAATTCTGACAGATGTACACACTTTTGTAACCACCACCCCAATCAAGATGGACAGACCGTGGAAATAGAATGTGACCCACATATTCTATTTAAAATTTTCCAGTAACCTCATTTTAAAAAGTTAAAGGAGACAGATGAAATTAACTTAACTATATTTTATTTAACCTACTATACCCAAAAATACTACCATTTCAATCTGGAATTGATTTTAAAAATATTATCAATGTGGTATTTTACATGTTTTTCATAAAGCTTCAATCTGCTGTATATTTTATGTTTGCAACACATCATACTTCGAATTAGCCATAGTTCCTTTCTTTTTTTTTTTTTTTTCAAGATTTTATTTATTTGACAGAGACACAGCAAGAGAGGGAACACAAGCAGGGGGAGTTGGAGAGGGAGAAGCAGGCTTTCTGCTAAGCAGGGAGCCTGATGCAGGGCTCAATCCCAGGACTCTGGGATCATGACCTGAGCCGAAGGCAGGTGCTTCAATACTGAGCCACCCAGGCGCCCCTATTTAGCCATATTTCTAGTGCTTACTAGTCACATGTAGCTAATAGCTATGATATGACCAGTGCAGATATAGACCACAGTCTGGAATTTCCTAAGGTGCTTTCTACCCTATCCTTCTCCTCCCCCCCTTAAGGCAACCACTATGCTGATTTGTCCCCATAGATTAATTCTGCCAATTTTTGAATTTCATAAAAATGATACATATGCACTTTTTGTGATTGGAATCTTTCAATGAGCATGTTCTTAAGATTCATCTGTGCTGTCCCAAATATCAGTAGTGCATTCCTTTATCTTGCCGAATAGCACCGTACAAATACACCACTATCTGTTCACCTGCTGACCAGCTGACGAACAGCTGGGTTGTCTGCAAATATGTTACCATTAATAAAGCACAACTGAAAATTCTTACAGAGTTTTTTTGTGAACCTGTCTTCATTTACTCAGGTAAATACCTAGAAGTGGAAATGCTGGATCATTAAGTAGGTTTCCATTCATTTTTACAAAAAAAACCCGCTGGGACGTCTGGATGGCTCAGTTGGTTAAGCGTCTGACATCAGCTCAGGTCATGGTCTCAGGGTCCTGGCACGGAGCCCCACGTTGGGCTCCACGGTTAGTGGGGAGTCACTTGTCCCTCTGCCCCTTCCCCTGCTTGCACTCAAATAAATAAAATCTTCTTTTTTTAAAGATTTTATTTATTTATTTGATAGACAGAGATCACAAGTAGGCATACAGGCTGGCAGAGAGAGGAGGAAGCAAACTCCCTGCTGAGCAGAGAGACCAATGCGGGACTCGATCCCAGAACCCTGAGATCATGACCTGAGGCGAAAGCAGAGACTTAACCCACTGATCCACCCAGGCACCCTAAACAAATAAAATCTTAAAACAACAATCACCACTACTACTAAATACTTTCCCACCATGGTTTTATCACTTTATATTCCTGACAATAACATGAGAGATATTCACACCTTCTCTAATATTTGGTATTGACAGTCTTTTTAATTTTAGCGAGCACAGAGGTATACAGGTTTCCCTATGAACAACAATGTGGACCTTTTTTCATGCCTATTACCCAATCCTAGAAAAAGCTTCCTTTTTGAAGAGTGGTTTGGACAGAAGAAGGGAGAGTTGTTACAAACACAAGTTCCTATGAAATCACTTATAATATTAAAATAACAAGACACACTTGCAAGGACTACTTGGGTCAGGCAGGTAATGTACATCTAAAAGGCAAAGGGACCACAGCAAATTAGAGCATGCGCTCGTCTACAGGAAGCTGCTAAGTGCTACTTACCACCAATAGGTCAATGCCATGTGGACAAGCAGGCCAGGTACTGCAAGATACTCCTGCCTCACGAAGAGACAGCAGGTATCTATGTTTTCATTAATATTAGAATTTAAAATATTAATCCTATGATAATCAAACAAAATAAGCCATACATTTCCAAACTCTGATTTATAGATATGTTGGTTTTTATGAAGACAGACATCCTTAGTATGGTAAACAATGCACCTTTCTGGATTGTTATTAATTACTGTTCAAAGAGGACACCTGGTAAGACAAGGGTTGGCAACTTCCCAAAGGCAGATGAAATCATTTTGAGTAGCAAGGCAACAATGCCCCAAAGAAAGTCAGAAAGAACTGTCCAGGGGAGCTCTCCCTTTCTTAGCAACCGTTCTATATAACCAAAGATACGCTGCTACATTCTTATTCTTAAATGACTAGCCACATCATATACATTTTGTAAGAATGTAGGTAACAGCTAATAATGCTTCAGTGGCCATGCCTACCTAGGAGTATCTGCATTATCTGGGGAGAGGAAACGAAAGATGTATATTGGTACAACAATATAGCTCATTTGGACATAGGTCTGGCTGTTACTCAAACAGCTAAACAGAGAGCAACATAATCCAACACTTCTGCTCTTAGGTTTCATTCTTCCTGGGTGTGTATCTATGTACAAGACCTTGGAGGGGGGAGTGGGGCGGGGAGGGGGGCTGCTCAGCGGGGAGTCTGCTTCTCCCTCTCCCTCAAACCCTCCCCAGTTCGTGCGCACTCACTTGCTCTCTTGCAAATCAATAAAATATTTTTTAAAAGACCTTGTAGGGGCACCTGGGTGGCTCAGTGGGTTAAAGCATATGCCTTCGGCTCCGGTCACCATCCCAGGGTCCTGGGATCAAGCCCCACGCATCCATCGGGCTCTCTGCTCAGCAGGGAGCCTGCTTCCTCCTCTCTCTGCCTGCCTCTCTGCCTACTTGTGATCTCTGTCTGTCAAATAAATAAATAAAATCTTTAACAAAAAAAGTGTCTTATAAATCTTCATATCCAGAGAGCCCTGCACATCCTGGCTTAAATTGTCAGTATTTTTATTTTAAGGTGAATGTTGTTTCCTGCCCAAGGAATCCTTGCCTACTGTTTGCTGTTGCAGTGGCCGTGGGGTTTGAGGGAGAAGCCGCACCACACCCTCTCCCCTTGCTCTCCTCCTCACCTCCACTCACCAGAGAATGAACAGATGACAACCTGGAAGAAGCCTTCTGAAAGGCTACCAACCTTTTCTACTTGAACATCTTCAGGAACAGGCGAGGGACTGTATGAGATTATGACATAAATAGGAACTCTTTTCCATTTAGACCCATAAATCTCTAAAACAAAACAATAACATTTTAAAATATAAAATAAAAGCAAACA